>NC_057864.1:429821821-430518821 GCF_019393635.1 Dromiciops gliroides | reverse complement strand
TACCAAACAAGCTATGATTAGGAGAATCAATGGAGAAATTACATTAGGCCTTCTTTGCAGCTCAAGGTGACAAATTTAATTTATACCCAAATGATCAAGGTAAGACCTTATATATTTAAGGAGAGAATTAGACAAGATGATAGTGGAAGAACTCTCACGGACCAAGTACTCAGAGCTCAGAGCTAGGTCAGCACAGCAGTTGACCAGAGCTTACCATGGACTTAGGCCAGGTTCAGGCCAGCAGTGAAACTTACTCATAGGAACTGGGAACAGAGATTCAGTGTCCAAAGTTTCCTGTTAGGCCCACAATATGGCAAAACCTAGAGTGCTCAGAGCTACTCAGAGATTGAAGGCAGTCCTATGGCCAGGTCAGCAGTAGGAGATAGGTAATCTCCCATACTGATGAGAAGCAAGATGTCAGTACTCTAAGGATACAAGGTAGGCCAGAAGCACAAGAACAACCAGAACCATACACAAACTCAGCAACCCCAACACTTCTTACCTACTCTTTGTCACAGGACAATAGTGCAGAGGACTGTCTGGACAACTCAGACTGAACCTTCAGTGTTCTTAGTCAAACTAGAAATATCTGATTGCCTAGAGAATATTCTGTAAGAATGAGTAAACAAAATAAAAAATAAAAAGGTGAAAAGGCATTATGATGATAGAAATGACTAATACACAAACCTAGAAGAGGATATTAATTCATAGAAACCCACCTACAAGTAAAGAAAAAACATAACTTCCTATCAAGATGAATTAGAATTAATAAAATAAATGATGTAAGACTAAAAAGAAAGATGAATATCATCATAAGTTAAAAGCGTAATGTAGGAAATAATTTGAAATGAAATGAAAGCTATGGATAATAGACTTACAAAGTAAATCAATAGCATAGCACAAGAGGTACAAAATAACAGATTCTCTGAAAATTATAATGGACCCACCCACCATGCCCTTGGATCATTCATACCCAAGACAATCCAATGTCTGTCCCCCATTCCTGGAATACTCTTCCTTCTCACCTTTACCACCTTGTTTCCTTACCTTCCTTCAAATCCCAACTAAAATCCCACCTTCTATAAATCCCTTTTAAATCTGGTGTTTTTCTACTTTTCATTATCACTTACTTATCCTGTATAGTTCATATTTGTACTTAATTGGTCACACATAGTTTAGTGGCACTAGATTCTGAAGTCTTTGAAAATTAGAACTACCTTCTGTCCTTTAGTGCCTGGCATATAAAAAGTGCTTAATAAATGCTTATCTACTTGAATTCTACCTATTCCTTGAATTATCTCTGTTATCTTGGGAAAGTCATTTCACTTCTTTGAAATTCTAATTACTTATATATTTAAGGAGAGAGTTGGACATGATGATTTCCTTTCAATCTAAATCTTATTATCTTTAGAACAGAGTTCAATATAAATGGAAGCAGCAGAGCCAAAATGGTGAAGTGAGGCCAGCATTTTTTGCCAAGCTCTCTCAATACAACCCCTTTATAACAATTTTTAAAAATGAGTCTGAACAAATTCTGATTTGGACAGTCATTATAAAATCACATAAATATTTTTTTTCCAACCCAGGACAGCTTAGGAATATGGAAGGTGAGGTCTATAGATAATGGGGGAAGGGGCTGGCCAGAAATGCATCAATGAAAATAGCACTAAGATCTGGAAGCAGCATTGATTGGGAACAACTCAGTGTCTAGGGATCATAAGGAGATTAAGCAATTGGACAGAAAGAGAACCCAGAAGACTCCAGTAATAGCAATGGGAGAAGAAATAGGTGCCATTCAGAAGCTCTGTCATTGTTACCTAGTTTAGAGTGATTTAGAGGCTTGAGAGAATGAGTAGTCTTGAGGGACTAAGGTTCCTGCCTGGGAAAGGACCAGTCTATTCAACACAAGGGCAGCAGCCAGACCTCTCCCCAAATCAAATTAATTTGGCAATATCAAAAGTTACAAGATTCTACTGACCTGTGAATGAAACAGAAGAATATAAAAGAAAATTTCAAGTCAGACATCCCCCAACTCCATCCCCAGAGGTATGCAGAGCCCAATTCTAACATAAAGTTTAAAGTAAAAAAAAATAATAATAAAATAAAAAAGACTAGAAAAATAAACAAACAATAACACCAACAAAAAGAACCTGACCATGAAAAGCTGCTATGGTGACAGGGAAGATCAAGACACAAATTGAAAAGAAGATAATAACTTGAAAACATATTTAAGAAAAGCCTTGAAGAAAAATGCAGATTGTACCCAAGCCCAAGAAGAAGTCTTAGACAAGCTAAATAAAGAGATTTAAAAATATATATTTCAAAAGTCAGGACAGTAGAAGAAAAATTGAGAAAATAAATGACAACTATGCAAGAAAATTATGAAAAAAATTAAGAACTTGGCAAAAGGCACAAAAATCTGAAAAAAAAATTACTCCTTCAAAATTAGAAGTGGCCAAGTAGTAAAAAAGGCACAAAATCTTGCAAAAATAACAACTCCCTTATACATTATAATTGGTAAATGAAAGCTAATGACTTTATGAGACATCGAGAAACAACAAAACAGTCAAATGACTAAAAAATAGAAGAAAATCTTAGATATCTCCATTAAACAGTCTGACCTGGAAATGATTGATGAGAGATCATTTAAGAATTGTTAGATTACCTGAAAACTGTAATTGAAAAAAAGAAACTAAGCATCATATTTTAAGAAGGTACAAGTATAAATGGAAACAATCCAAAGGTTGTTGCCTTAAAGAAATCCAAAAATTAAAATTCTCAAGAATATTATAATCAAAATCCAGAGGCCAATGAGAATATATTAAAAACAGCCAGAGAGTAATGATTCAATTACCATGGAGCCACAGACAGGATCAAACAAGATTTAATAGCTTCCATATTAAAAGAGCAGAGGGCCTGGAAAATTATCTTCGGGAAGGCAAAGGAGCTAGGATTACAACAAAGAATAATCCACCTAGCTAAATTCATCATTATATTAGAGAGAAATAAAAAGATATTTAATCAAATTGAGGGGTTTCAAGAATTCCTGGTTCAAATATAAACAGAGCTGAATAGAAAATTTGGCATTTAAATAATAGACTCAAGAGAAGCATAAAAAAGAAAAAAAATGTGTAAAAAACATAAGAAATATATATGGAAGTTAATAAAAATTTGATTCAGTAACCTGAATCACCTAGAATACCCAGGGTTATTTCATTATTTCTTGTGGTCACAAGGGGGAAAACCCAATGATAGACATTCAAACAGGTCTCATAGTCATGTATTCCATTTAAGTACAGTATGTTTGAACAATATATATTCTCAAATTGGGTTAGGCATACAAAGGATTGACTAAGGGTGGTACCCAATTGTAAGACAAATGAAGGGGCCTGGTACTTCGAGGAGAGAGAGACAACAAGTTAGGTAACAAGGTATTGTTAGCACAGTGACCTGGTTGTGATAAAGACAAGTCCTGCAAATTAAGTCAGTGTTTAGGGAAAAGAGCCATGGAAACATATTTCCCCACAGCTTTACCACTTTTTGCAATTGTCAGTCTATACACCATCCTTTGTATCAAATTTCAAGCTTTCACAAAGTATACACAAAAATATAGAGCTAGGATCCTTAATCTACAAAGAGAAGTGGTAACAGTGGGGACAGGGCTGAATTTGGGGAGCTGGGCTAGATAAGAGTGATATGAAGAGATATAGTGGAACTAAATCAGAGATCTAGAGTAAACCAAGATGTTGGTAATAGATAGGACTGAATTAGAAATGGGCCTGATACAGAAAATACTGGGACAAAGATTGAGCAGTCAGGATACTTCATGTAGAAGCTGAAACAGGATAACATCCCTGATACTTTCTAACTAGAAAATTTGATGATACTACGTATGTTTCTGTGACAGAATAGAAAAGATGGGTTGAAACTAATCAAATCACTCAGTAAGAAAGCCAATATACATTTTGAGTTATTATCCAGAAATCAAAATCCTATTCTTAGGTTTTATATTCGTAGCCACTATTCACTTCCCAATTTATTTTTTTTTCTTTTCTGTATCCCTTGGCTTCAATAGACTAAAGTGAGGATATCAACCTGCACCAACATGCTCTTCTTGCCTAAGACTTCATATCTTTTATAATACTTTTTAGATTCACATCAGCAAAAGTGCTTGGTTGTCAACCATTTTGTTAACTCTTGGGAGGTTCCCTGTTATGTACCTTAAACACATGCACCAGGATGATAATATACCTCCCTACTGATATTTTGTTAATAAAGACCAGTCTAAGTGTCCTAGAGAAGAAAATCTGCAACTTACACTTTTTTTTTTCTCCTCTTCCTATGGACTTTAGTAAATATCAGGAAATTAAATCTGAGAAGCAGTTAAGACTGGAAAGGGAAACTAAGGACAACAGAGGGGACATTTCTTTAGTTATAGTGAAAGAAAATGGAGAATTCAAAAAGTGATAGATAGCACCCTTTGTTGGGGTACATGGGATTGAGAGCTAAGAGAAGGAAGAGCTGCTAAATTTTCATTTTGCTCCTATTTTTTCTTTTTTTATGAATAGAATTTTATTTACCAAAATATATGTAAAAAAACAAAAAACAAATTTTGACATCAATTTTTAAAACTTTATGTTCTAACTTCTCTTCCTCCTTCCCTTCCCACCCCCCCACCCACAAGAACTCAAGCAATTCAAAATAAGTTATACATGAGTAGTCATGGAAAACATTCCCACATTAGCTAGGTTGTGAGAAAAAACAGTTAAAAAAACAAAACTTCAGATTAAAAATTGTCAAAAAAATTTTTAAATGTGTTTCCATTTGTTTTCAGATACCATCAATTCTTTCTCTGTAGTTTGCAATTTTCATAAGTCTTTCAGTGTTATATTGGATCATTGCCTTGCTGAAAATAACCACGTTTCCCAGATCATCGTACACTATTGCTGTTATTTTATATACAGTACATTTCACTCTGCTTCAGTTCATGTAGGTCTTTCCAGGTTTTCTGATAGTATCCTCTTCATCATAACCTATATATAGTACCTTAAACTTGACAAAGAATTTTCTTTACAATAGCCCAGCAAAGTAGGGACAATACATTTTGCCATTATAATCAATCATCATAACTATTTCTCTCCATCCTACTCCCTTCCAATGATATTGAGTCTATTTTCTATCTTATTTTACCCTATTCTTCCTCACAAGTATTTTACTTCTGACTGTCCCCTCCCCACCTCTACACTCCCTTTTTTTCACCATTCCCTCCTTATCCTCTTTCCCTTTTACTTTACTGTAGGTTTAAATAGATTACTCCTCCCACTTGGGTATGAATGTTATTCCCTCCTTGAGCCCACTCTGATGATATTAAGGTCTTTGAGCTTATTCTGTGTTCTAAATTTTTCTTCTTCCCTTCCTCCTCAACTCTCCCTATGAAATCAAGCAATTCAATATGTCATACTTGTGCAGTAATGCAAAACATCTTCACCTTCCTCAAAAGTGTTTTGATTTTTATTGCTCTCTACCCCAATCTGCTCTTCCCTCCTTCCCCTCTTCTTCCTTGCCCCCTTATCTCCCTCCCCTCTCTCAGGGCAAAAATATATTACTAAACCTATTTGAGTATGTATGTTAGTCCCTCTTTTAGCCAATTATGATGATATTAAGGTTCACTCACTCCTCCACTCCTTCCCCCCCCTGCCCCTCCCCTCCATGAGCTTTTTTCTTGTTTCCTTCATGCAAACCACCTCTCTCCAGACCATCTCTCAGACTTCCCCCTCCCCCAGTATCTTCCTCCTACACCTCAACCCTATTTTAAAGATGCCATCATGGCTTAGTTAGGTGGCACAGTGGACAAATCACCAGCTGTGGAACCAGGAGCAATTTTGAACTATGCCCAAAGGGCTATAAAACATGGATACTCTTTGAGCTATCAATAACACCACCAGGACTGTATTCAAAAAGCAACAAAAACAAAAAAGAAAATTTACCTATAGGTATAAAAATATTTATAGCAGCTCTTTTCTAGAGTCAAGTAATTAGGAATTGAGAGGATGCCTATGAATTGGGGAATGACTGAACAAGTTGTGGTATATGAATGGAATGGAATGCCATTGTACTATAAGAAATGATAAAGAGAATGTTCGCAGAAAAACCTAGAAAGACTTGCATGAGCCAATGCAAAGTAAAAGGTACTGTGTACAAAATGACAACAATATTATAAAATGATCAGCTGTTAATGAGTTAGCTATCTTTAGCAATACTATGATGCAAGAGAATTCTGAAGAACTTATGATGAAAATTACTATCCATACCCAGAGAAAGAACTTATTGTGTCTGAATACAGCTTGAATACAGATTTTACTTTATTTTTCTTTATTATTTTTGCCTGTTTTCTTTTATAATATGACTAATACGTAACTGTTCTCCATGACTTCACATGTACAACTTATGGTAACTTGCTTGCCTTCTTAAAGGGGAGGGAGAGAATTTGGAACTCACAGTTTTAAAAATGGATGTAAAATTTTGTTTTTTACATGTAATTAGGGAAAAATAAAATGATAAATGAAAAGAATGTTTTCTTGATTGTGGTTACTGTCATTTATAAAGAACATTGGAGAGTTGGACAGTGTACAGAGGAGAGTAGAATCATGTATAGCCCAGATTTTATGGTATATTAGGATCAGTTAAGGAACAGAACAAACATCCCATAGCCTTAAAGATTTGGTGTGAGGGGAGTAAGAAGATAGCCAGATTCAAGGTTTTGAAGAGCTATCTGTGAGGGAGGAATGAAAACTATTTGATTTCGCACAAGAGGGGCAAAGTCAGCAGTAATGGGTGGAAGTTGCAAAAAAGCCATTATTACCTCAGTATTGGGACAAATATCTTAACAAATAAAGCTATGCCAAAGTAGAATGTCTTGCCTCAAGACTTATTGAACTCCTTGGAACTTTTCTAGTGCAGACTGAATAACTACTTGTTACTATCTCATTTATAGTAGGAATTTATTTTTTAAGAGTTGGTATTGCTGGTTTCTGGGGCCCCTTTAAAGTCTCCAATTCTGTAATCCTATGGTTTATAATCTGCATTGAAGAAGGCAGTATTGACATGAATGAGATCTCAGAGCTATTCAAGTATCAAAGTAAAATTTGGGGGATTTTACATAACTTGAAATAATACATAAAATACCCTCTCCTTACCCTATGTTCTTACTCATGGGGCTGGGATAGTCCTATCCATGTGTAATTTCTATTACTAATGAATAAATATAGAATATTTTCATTCAAAGTAATCAATATACTGATTAAGTCCTGATTATTTCTGATGTACTATACTGAGCTCTCTGGCTGATACAAAGATATACCACTCAAAAAGTACAACCTGGTTGGCGAGATGGGTCATATAGAAATTTTTAAAAATCACTAATAATGCAAGACAAATGTTGACTTTCATAAACAAGTGTCAGAGGAGGAGGTGGGAAGAGTTGATGCTGTCATGGGAAGCTGCTTATCATAGTAGAATTCAGGTGATTTGCTTTACCAAATCAAATGTGTATATACATATACACATATATAGCATGTGTAGTGATATATATGTCCATATGTATATACATTCAATTAAACATTCAACAATCAAATTGAATTCATATACATATGTAATATTTTGAGTGCTGTGGATAATTTCACTTCCTTTGGCAGTATACTTTCTGATGTACACACAGATGATAAGGTTGATGCATGCATTGCCCAAGCTAGCTCAGTGTTCTGAGGGCTCCAAAGGAAAGTGTAGGAGAAGAGAGGTATTAAGCTGTCTACCAAACTGAAACTCTACAAAGCTACTGCACTGACTTCACTGTTGCATGGTTGTGGAACCTGGAAAGTATACCATTGTTATGCCAGGAAACTGAATTGCTTCTATTTGAATTGTCTTAAAAAGATTCTAAGATCACCTGGCAAGATAAGATAGTAGCCATTGAGGGTCCTCCTCTAGCTGACCTGCCAAGCATTGTAACTATACTGAAGAGAGTGCAACTCAGATGGTCTGGCCACATTGTTTGAATGCTAAACCAACCTAAAATATTCTTTTGCATAAAAGAATATTTTATGGAGAACTCACACAATGCAAGCCTCTGAGGTCAGAAAAAGAGATGCAAGTACACCCTGAAGGTCTCTTTGAAGAACTTTGGAATTGATTGTGAAACATGGGAGACACTGCCACAGGACTGGCCATGGTACACCCACATCAAAGAAAGTGCTGAGCTTTATAAGCAAAGCAGAATTGCAATAGCTCCAAGGAAATGTGAGACATGCAAATGTAGAGACATCTCTACTATAAATGTTCATAAGTACTATTTGTGCCTGACCTGTGGTAGAGCGTTCTGTGTTCATATTGATCTAATAAGTCACAGTCAGACACATTGTAACTTGACCCCAGCATAGTGATGTCATTTTTGTCCTTTTTGAGAATAACAGACAACCACCAACTATGTATACACATAAGTATAAATGTGTGTATAGTTATATGCATATATATACATGTGTACATAGCTGTATACATATATACATAAATATTGTTAAGGGGTCCCTCAAACTTGTCTTTATAAGTTGTCATATGTTCCAGAAACACTGGACCCAGAGTACACATGAAGCCCTGCATGTTTCAAGGATGAGCTCACTTTCCCCATTCAAGTGACATAATTTGTTGTATCTACTTCAAGCTGGACTCCCTGTGTGTCCTTGAGAGTTTACAGGCACCAATCAGTCTTCACTAGATTGGGAAATTGCTTGTGCAGCTGGGACCCTTTTAGATAAGCAGACCATCATATCATTGTAGGCTAGCAGGTTCTGAAGGATGCCATTTTAATTATTCATAATTTTTCCTCCTCTGCCACTCCCATTTATATAAAGATTTCTATTTCTCCTCTTCTCTTTGTTACAATTTCAAAAATATGGAAACTTTTGTTTGGATTATGAACTCTTTGCCCTGACTGACAGTTCTACATGCATGTTCATTTCTTTTGTAATAAATCTAGTTGCAAATCAATGTCTCATGGACTTGTGATATTGTGTGTAATGGTGAAAAAGACAGTTAATAAACAACAAGTGGGGGAGGAAATGAATCTTGTATTATCTATAACTTTCAATCAGATGTTTTATAGTGTGTCATCACTTCATTAGGCCTATTTCTTATTAATTTTATCAAGAATAACCTGTATATTTATGTAGATTAGGCATCTCATATAAAAGAGAAAGTGAGAATATTTATTGATATTATCTTTACATTTTTTTTGGTATTTACAAAGTCTGAGATGCTTTCTATCCCTTTTGTATTCCCTCTTCCTTCAAATATTTTATTGAGTGACCCTTCAATCCCCTCTTAATTATGTAACTTCTAGACATTTTTTAAAATACATGGTTCAATTTGGACATTTTACCAAATTTTGTGTCATTTTCTTTTTGTGTCATTTCTACTTCTTTTATAAGAACAATTGGCAGTATAATGTTAGAGTTCAAATGTGGTGGCTCCATTTTCCTTGATGCTGAAGAATCCATGGTACAGATCTCTGTAGATCTCTTACATCTTTTTCTCTGTTCTTTTTTCTCCTTCTAGTTTCATTCTTGAGAATCCTCAGCATGATTTTATTTTTATATCCATCCAAGTTATTTAGATATCTTTATCATTCAATCATTTTCTCCTTTTTGAGATTATGCAATTCATAATCGTTTACCACTCAAGTTTCAAGTGGAAATTTGACATTGAGATATTTATAGTATCTAAAGGGAAATAATATTGCTAGAAAAATATCTATTTCCTACTTTTTCATCTTCTTAATTGACTCACTGTTAAACCAACTACAGGGAAATAAATGGGGAAAATTATTAAAAATATCACTTCTTGGACTATATTCTTCTCACCAATGCAATAGTACAGAAGAGTTCCAGGGAACTCATGATAGAAGAGGATCTCCAAATCCCAGAAAAAAAAACAAAACTGTGGAGTATAGATGCTGATTGAACCATACTATTTCTTTTGTTTTGTTTTTCTATTTTGAGGTTTTGCATCACTGCTCTGATTTTTTATCTTGTAACAGGATTAATGCAGAAATAGTATTAATGTTATTATGTGTAAATATATATGTGTGTATATATATACATCTCGATATGGATATGGATATGGATATGGATATGGATATATAGATATATAGATATAACCTATATCAGATTACCTGCTGTCTAGGGGAGGGGGGAGGGAGGGGAGGGAGGGAGAAAAATCTGAAATTGTAAAGCTTGTATAAAAAAAAGTTGAGAACTATCTTTACATGTAACAGAAAAAATAAAATACCTTATATGTAAAACAAAAATATATCACTTCTTTTTCTTCATCCAATGTTCATGGAAACATAAGAAAATTAACATTAATGAAGTAGATAAAATTTGAAGTAAATAAAATAGGAAAGAATAAAAAAGAAAGGGATGGAGTTTAAGGGGAAATAACCTTGAAATACATATCAGTATGCTTGGGATCAAATCCTTTTCATGTCATTAACTCACTATGTGAAACATGGTCAAGGTCTTTATTTGACCTGGGCCTCAGTTCCCTAATATAGGGGGTTTCAAATTTAGGTAATTCTTACCATTCCCTTCAGTTATTATATTCTGTGATTCTATGAAAGGATCAGGGGAAGGTGAGATTTTCAGGGAAAATGGGACATGTATTCTAGGCAAGTGGTCTCAAACTCAAAGGGAAATGGATACTTATGGGCTAAAATTTGTCTTAGAAAACCAAAATTTAGCATTACCTGTTTTGTAATGTATTTTTATTTATTTTGTAAGACATTTCACAGTTGTATTTTAACCTTGTTCAGGCCAAGTTTAACACCTCTGCTGTAGGATGCTTTATGGATAGAAGTGAGAGGAATGGAATTATACTTGAAAAATAAGAGCTCTAACATCAGTGCCCACCCTATCTTATGGTTAATTTTGCATTCCAAAAATGGGTCCATGAAATACTACTTGACATTTGACCTTCTGAATCATTCTAATGTCTAAAGTCATAAGTCAAGTGCTGTTCTCTTTGCCTCCTTACAACATAAAACTGAATAGTAGCCCTTCCCCCTGCACAGATCTCTGTTAGTCTGACTTCTAACTCATTTTTTTTCCTGTGGGGCAATGGGGGTTAAGTGAATTGCTCAGGGTCACACAGCTAGTAAGTGTCAAGTGTCTGAGGCCATATTTGAACCCAGGTACTCCTGAATCCAGGGCTGGTGCTCTATCCACTGCGCCACCTAGCTGCCCCTCTAACTCATTTAAAAAAAAATAGATCTATTATTTTGAATAAAATGTGGCATTTAGGATACATCTGATTGCTTGATAAGAAATAGACTGTATTTTCCATTTTAAAAAGACTTTTTGAATACATCCAAACAGCTCCAGTTTGTTAGCCTTTCTAAAATAGAGATATCAGAATTAGACATAATATTACAAATGTCATCTGATTGGTACAGTGATCAAAGGAGCCATAATCTTTTTCTGAATTCAATACTATTTTTATTGTACCCTAAGAGTATTAGTTTATTCATTTGTTTTCCCCACTGCTATGTAGATGTGGGTTTAAACAGGGATTGCAATGCACAGATACCTTCAGAACTTTCTCCATCATAAATAATCTATATCACCTATTCTATAAATAGGCATTATTTTAAACCCATGTGGACTCTATACTTACCCTACTGAGCTTCATTTTACTAGATTTAGCAGAGAATTAGGTCATTTAAGCCAGAGCACAAGCATCACATTGTGGCAGGCATTATGTTAAGTTTTGGGGATACAATAAACAAAATAAAACAAAAATCCTTTCTGCTCTAGAGGATTTTACAATCTAATGTCTATCATGGCTGCCATTCTTGGGATTAGCATCAAGTAAGAACTTTTTTTCTGTTTTGACGTTATACCTCAATTCTAGGAATTAGATTATTTTTTTATACCCCAATGATGAAGTCCCCATCTTATGTTATAGTTTATGTAAATTGATCTCAGGCTTGTTACTTCTTTTACCCTCACACTTCCACTGCTTGTACTCTATCCTAAGTACCATAATTCCTAAATAATTTAATCCTGCCTTGTACTTTTCAGTCCTTTCCGGGATTGAAGTCCCACTTACGTTTTATTCATATGGCTTATAAGATAGAACGTTTCCATTTTTGCCGACTGAAGATCTCCCATATATCAGTTTCCCACCTATCAAGAATTCTTCTTACATGTTCTTTTTATCCTGCTTACTATGTGTTGGTTGTTAAGTACTGGGAAGACAAATCAAAAACCAAGACCATGGCCTTCAGAAACTTATACTATGATAGTAGAAGATGATACACATGGAGAGTGGTGGCTAGGAAGATGTGTTTTAGTCGGGTAACTTTGAATGTATCCCTAGTAAAGTCTATCCCTTTTAAATGAAATTTTACCTTTGCATATTTTCAGCCAGTGTTATCATAGAGGGACTCTTTTACATGTCTTATCCATAAATGATAGTCTTGATTTGCTTACTGTTCCAGAGCAAGAAGTAGAGTGGAAAGATTCATGGTAACATGGTATGAAGATTGCAGAAGGATAAGGATCAGGCTATAAATGATGAAAGTTCACTAATAAAAAATTCTGGTCCCCTTGGTGGTAGATGAAATGCCAGTTTGGAGGTAGAGTTTAGACTGCATTAATATGGCTATGAAGATGGGAATAGAATATTAATAGAATCAACATCTATGAAAATAAGTGACACCTTTGAAAATAGGCTGAAAATATGCAAAGGCAAAATTTCATTTAAAAGGGATGCACTTTAATAGGGATAAATTTAAAATTATCTGAGGTAAATAATTAATTTTTTAAATTCCACCAAAAATATCTGGTAGAAGAAAAACATGTAGAGAGAATTTCAATGCATAATATTTAAGAGGGGGTTAGTATATGATTCAAAATATGACAGAGTTGCCAAAAGACTCTGGTTAAGCTGAATGTTTAGAACAAAAGTAATATAGAACTAAATGTAAACAATAGCAAACATAAAACATATGAAGTCATAGTTTAATTTGCCAAAAATTACACTAATGACATGAAGTGATAAATGGATGGATGAAAAATATATAAAGCTCTTACAATGTATTTCTAAATGATAAATGTGCAAACTGGTCATCAAAACAGCCCCTCCTCTAAAGGAGTTGACATATGATAAAGGGGAGAAAACATATCCAGACTGAAGCATGCTATTTTTCACTTTCTTTATATTTTTCTTTTATTCAAGTTTTTATACAAAATGACTAATATGTTAATGTTTTACTTGATAGTACATGTATAATCTATATCTGTTTGCTTGACACTTCAAGGAGGAGGGGAGGGAAGGAGGAATAAAAATTGGAAGCCAAAACAATGAATACAAATATTTATTACTTTTTAAAAAAAACTGCAAGCTTGATAAAAAGACTTCATAATTTGGGGGATATAGTGGTAAAATAGATGGTAATGAATCTTGAATGTCATTACCATGGATAAAAATGGTATACATTTCCTATGTTGAACTCTATGATAGTGAAAAGGACTTGTGTGGTAAGAATTTTCTAGGAATTCTTTAGTTTTATTTGATGAGGAGGCAAGGGGCTACAGCATCATAAGAAGCAGTTGGCAGTTCACATCTGTGATGGAGGAGGCTAAAAAGAGTTAATAGGCATACCTAAGATCTAAGCTCTAGCTAAAAGCCAAAAAGGGGTTAACAGATAAACTGAGGCATGAGTCCATATTAATAGTACCTAAAACAGTTAACAGAGAAAGGAAGGTTTGTGTTCTTACAATAACCAAGAGGGTTTGTCCCTATCAACCAACACCATCAACAGAGGCAGTAAATAGGGACCAATAACCATTAATAGCCATTAATATTCCTAGATGACAGGACACCTAGAAATGAGATATTAAGTAAAGAGATATCATAAACACAAAGTCTGTCTGACTCTGACACGTTTAAGCATGTCTTTAGCAAAATGTGCAGAGAAGGCCAAATTTGTCCTTAGGTTCACCTTATGACATATAAACCCCCAAAACCCATCTCCAGGGAAAAACTTACCCACCTCATGGGTTAGCTTAGGACCACAGGAAGCCCAAATTAGGATAAGACCTTCCATAAACTTCACACAAGGAGGAGATAGTCTACTTTTTCTCACTATAAATATAACTATTCTTCCCCCTCTTTGAGACACCTGCCTGGTGCTCTCCCTGTGGTCATTAGAATATTTTAATAAAACTTGGGAAACTGAGTTACTGAGTCTTATAATTCTTTGGGATGCCTCACGATCAATCTGAACACTTAAACCCACCCCTTACATCAATCTCCACAAGAGTTGGTTCCCTAGAAGGATGGTTGTTTGAGAACATTGCTTTTCTAGGGCTTAAGCTTACAGAATGATGCTATACCCACCTAGCATTGAAGGAAGATCATGGTTAAGGTTTTGAATCAGCTTTCCTATATCACCTTTCTTTCCTGTTTCTTAAAGTGGCTTTTGCTTTAGATAGGTTGGGTTGCCTTCCTTGTGCAGAACATTTTGTTATAAGTTGGTGGACCCTTTTTTATAGGAGTGGCTCTCCTGGATGGCAGCTGTGGGTACTGTAATGAAAATGACGTTAGTGGTCTGCTGGAGTACTACTAGTTTCAGGCCTCTTGGTTTTACCTGTCTATTGATGACATTTGAACTATGTTTGATGTTGGTGCTACTAAAAATGGCAGGTCCATTTTCCACAAGTATTGCTTCCCTTACTGATGGCTAAAGGGGCCAGGCTAGAAACCTAGAAGTAAGGCTAGTGGATAGTGTGTGCTGAAATTGACAGAGTAGGTAGGCTCAGGGTACTGAGCTGTCTGCCCTCTGCTAGGGAGTGGGTAATTGAAGGGTAGAAGTGGCTTGATTTGTCTGACACATGTTACCATTTGTCTCTCCCTCGGGATAGCTTGCTACTTCAGCTAGGCTTTCCTGCTTTGTGAGTATCAGTTGGTGGGAATAACTGACTCCTTATGTAAAGAGTTGCTTCCTTGAATAATACTGTAGGGGTATGGTTGGAAGCTGGATATATGGAGTATTGAGACCTGAATACAAAATTTTAAGAACCATGAAAATGTGGAATATGTACAGAGGTGAAGAACCATGATAGTCAAGGGAGTTAGACTAATGGTGCAAGAGTGATTTATAAACTTTTATATTTATTACAGACAAGGGAAAAATTCGGGCAGGAAGTTTGCATGATATTCATACATCTATTCTGTAGAAGGAAAATCATCTTTATTTTTTTTCTCATTCCAGAAGACAAAAGTAGAAGCAGTAAATGCATGTTACAGAATGTCATATTTTTACTTAATATAAGGAAGAAAATCCTCTTGAAAAGATCTGCCAGCAAATGGAATAGCCTTCCCCCATAAGGTCATGAATTCCTTCTTACTAAAGGTATTCAGAAAAGAACTAGATGACCAGGTGTTGAATAAATCATATGGGATTCATGCCTTAGGTAAAGGTTGTTCTATATGACCTCCAAGTTTCTTTCACATACTGAGTTTCTCTGATTCTTTGAATAGGTGAAAGATAGTATAGGGAGGAGAGGGATTTATTCTCCCTCTATCTCAGTAGTGGAATTAATATAGTCACACTGATGTCAAGATGGTAATAAGGTTTTAACATGTGATATTTTTTACAAATTATAAACTCTCTATATTGAGTGAAAAGAGATAAAAAAAGATGATTTAACAAACATCAATATGCCATAAAACTGGTCATGTAGTTTTTGTCATTATTTTGTATCATTATTTAGAAACCCAAATCGACTACTCAATGAATTTTCCTATAGGATCCAAGGCATAGGTAAAACATCATGTGGACCTTTCTTATGGTTTCTTTCAAGTGCTTACTCTATGATGTACATATCTAAAACTTAAGATTATTTGGAGATGTTAATTTCTATATATCACTTCTCTCATACCCATACCTACTGAAAAATCTCACCTAAATATTGTCACATTTGCTTATAATAGCATTTTTAGAAAGCAAATTTAATTCTATCCCCTCTATGCTGTTGGTCAGTGAATAAACACTTCAAACAGCTGTACATTTATTTAGATCTTTACAAGTATCAAATCACACAATGGTCTGACAAATTCTGTTTGTTTTGTCTCATTGATATGGAACCCAAAACAACCAAAACAGAAATCTTGCCTTATAAATCATACAATATTCTGTCATCCTAGTTTTGTACTACTCTATTATTAGACAGCAGGGAAAGTCATTAATTCTTCCTGGGGCCTTTCATTGGTTTTTCTATTACTTAGAGATATTTTTATATCGTTAATTTTCAATTTACATAGTTCTGTTCATTCTATATATTGTTCTCCTGTGTTTGGGTTTTTTGTTTGTTTGTTTGTTTCTCTTTGCTTTGGAATAATAAAGGCCAATTTAATCACATTTATCTGAATTTATCTTATTTACTATTTTTAATGGACAATGATATTCCATTACAATTATTTAAATAGTTTCAGTCATTTTCAAATTCATGGGCACCCATTTTGGGTTTTGTTCATTTTTTTGTTTGTTTCTTTGTTTTTCCTCACTAACAGAAAGAGTATTGCTGTAAATATTTGACCATTTATTAGACCTATTTTTTTCTGTCTGTGATTTCTATGGATTATATGTCAGAAGCATTGTTTGTAGCAGGGGTGATGGGTGTGGATGTTAGGGAGAAACTCTTTATGGAAAAGGGTGTTAGGGACAAAATTTAAGTCAAACAAATTTTTATTGGTGAAGAATTTTTGAGTATTGGTCATAGATCTAATTAATAGTTTCTTTTAAAATTCTCAGTAAGCTTAAAAAAATACCAATTTGGGGGGAATATACATATGAAATATGTCCTCCTAGACATTTAAATAAACTTCATGTAATAGATAGGTTGCTGAATTTAGTGTCTAGAAGGCTTAGGTATAAATCTCAGTTCTTTGAGTGACTTCCTCAGTGACTTTGGGCAAGTCATTTACCTTCTCTGTGCCTCTATTTATTCCTTTATCAAATTAAAAGTTTGAAGTAGAAGATATTCAAGGTCCCATCCAGTTCTAAATCTATGCTAACATAGGAGAATTATGTTTTAACGTGTCTAAGAGACAGAGTGATAAAATGGAAAGATCATTGACTGTGGATTCAGAAGGCTATGTTTCAAAGCTGATTTCTGATGCTTACTACCTTTGTAAACTTGAGCAGCTAACGTAAACTCCCTGCACCTCAGTCTTGCAATTTCTTTAAGTGGGGATTGGAATTGGTGGACTTTTAAGACTCTCTAGGAAGCAGTGAGGTGGCACAGTGGATAAAGCTCTGGCCCTGTCTCTCTGTCTCTTTGTCTCTGTCTGTCTCTCTCTCAGAAATGAGGAGGATCTGGATTCAAATTTTGTATTTTTTTCTCTAGAGAACTGTAATACAACTTTGACATTATAGGAACCGAGCATTTAATGTCTTCATTTACCACACGGTGTAATGGGTACCCAACAAGAAAGAAGGTCCATGATATTGCCAAAATTACTGTTCTCTCTGTCTCTGTCTCTGTGTCTGTCTCTCTGTCTCTTTCTCTTTCTGTCTCTGTCTGTCTGTCTCTCTCTCAGAAATGAGGAGGGGGGCAGCTAGGTGGCTCAGTGGATAAAGTACTGGCCCTGGATTCAGGAGTACCTGAGTTCAAATCCGGCCTCAGACACTTGGCACTTACTAGTTGTGTGACCCTGGGCAAGTCACTTAACCCCCATTGCCCCGCCAAAAAAAAAAAAAAAAAGAAAAGAAATGAGGAGGACCTGGATTCAAATGTCTTTTCTAATAGTTATTAGCTATGTGAACCTGAGCAAGTCAGATAACCACTATGTATCCCAAACAAAAACTTGGGACTTCTAAGAAGTTATAGATGTGTTAGCATCTTCATCCATGGCTTAGTTTTCCACAAGAAATCCCCCAAATGGCGAAAGCACAGCTACTTCTCAAAGTTCCAGTGCCTACAATAGTTCCCTCTACACATTAGGCTTGTTAAAAATGCTTATTTAATTGAATTCACCTTTGCAAGAACATATATAGCCTTAAAAATACTGTCCTATGTACAATAAAACGGTCCACTAAATATCCTCTAAATGTAATAGATTTAAAGCTGAAAGTTACTTTACATCATAAAGTCTAATTCTCTTTTGCAGACGAGGTAACTGAGGCATCAGAAAATAAGTGACTTTTGAAAAAAAACTTTGTATTACTTAATTTCTTGCTATGATGATGATGAACATGATTTCCTCTGATTCTATGAACTTCATTCTATCCATAGAATCAAGTTCAAGCTCCTTAAAGTCATAGATATTTTTAATCTAGTTGTTTCTTTTTATATCCCCAATGCATAACAGTTTTCGTTGCACAAAGAATGTGTTTAATAAATAAATGCTTTTTAGATTGTTTTGGATCTAAGTTCAAGTTCAGGGTACCATACATGGAATAACAAAGCTGGGTTTAAAACTTAATCCTTCTTACTCCAAACTAGTCCTCTTTCCATTACATCAGGTTGACTATCTATGCTCTTTGTCTCAATTTTGGGGGTCAAATCCTGTTTCCTTATGTAAGTTTGTAGTTCCACTTACATCCTAGTTAATCTCAGCAAATCTAGACACCTAGAATGAATCAATCAGAAATGTCAACACCATTCTCAATTAATTTAGAAGATTTAAATGATTTGTTTATTGGATGAGGACAGATGATAGATAGGAAAAACCTTTGGATTGACTGGGGACAATCAGAGACAATTCTGAGCTGATGTATAAAAATAGCAGTCAATCTAATGAGTCAGCTCGATCCAGCAGTAGACTATCCCACCTATGAACTACTGCTTCAGTTGGCAAATCCCTCAGTGGGATCAGGAAAAGTTTTCTCACTCTTCCATATCCTCCCTTCAAAGACCATGTCACTGGAGAAAAGCAATCTGGAGGAGACAATCTACAAAGTATCCAACAAAAATCAGAGACATATCAAAGACAAATCGACTGCACCCTGTTAATAAAGATATAATCCCCAGGGGCAGAGAGAGATACACTAAGCACAAAAACCAAACACAAAAACAAACAAAAACAGACTAAAATGACTAAAGAAAGATAGCTACCTATGGGAGGAGGCAACTGTAAGGATCAGTACCACTTGGACTAGAGGCCAATGACAAGTAAGAAATTAAGAAAAGGTTGGTGGTATAATGTGTATGAAATTAGCAATACCAAGCTTCAAATCTTGCTTCTGATTCATATTAGTTAGGTTACCTTGGACAATCCTCTTACCTTTTCAATGGCCAGGTAATTCTTTTTTTTTTTCTTTTTCTTTTTTTTTTTTTAGTGAGGCATTTGGGGTTAAGTGACTTGCCCAAGGTCACACAGCTAGTAAGTATTAAGTGTCTGAGGCTGGACTTGAACTCAGGTACTCCTGACTCCAGGGCCAGTGCTCTATCCACTGCGCCACCTAGCTGCCCCACCAGGTAATTCTAAATTGAAGACAAGTTGTCTATATGGATAGACAAAGTTTCTACATTCAAAGTTCTGCTGATAAAATCTGAGATGACCATATATACACACACATACACAAGATGCTGAAGATGTAGGCTAAGCTGTCCTGTAAATATATAAGGATGAGAAATAGATAATCATGATTCCTATTGTTTTTATTTTTGTGTAATTGATTCACATAGAAGCTATCTACTTCCAATCCTACTTCTATGTCCATCAGTATTTAAAAGCACTTTATACTGAAAAGGGCCTTGTCCTAATCTCTTAAAAAGGCTGCCAAATTTGAATGAGAATTCAACATTGTCATTGTGATCATCCTGATATGCATTATTTCCCAGAACTCTTGATTATGGTATTAAGCATTTCCCCTCAATTATCTGGGTGACCCAGGGCAAGTCATCATCTTTCCAAGTTTCAGTTTTCTCATCTGTAAAATGAGGTGGGTAAACTTGGTAAACTTTAATTTCTTCCAGTCCTAATATTAAATTACTGAAAAAAAAAAGAGCTCAGTTTCTGAGAAAGCTGTTTTCACAGAGTAGGTTGATGCGAAAATGCCTCAAGTCTACTTAATAGAATTGAACACAAATATCCTTGTGAATATTCTGTCCTATGTGACTGGGCCCTAGGCTAGGGTCACTAGAAGTCCTCCTTTTAAACATATTCCTTTCAGAAGTACTTTTTCCTCCTTATCTTTTGAATTTTGTGGTTCAGCAGAGGAAATAGGATAGAAATTAAATACCTGCTTGCTTTATTTTTTGTTTTTGTTTTCCTCAGTGTCAGGGCAGGGAATAGGATATATCAGATTATCTCCTCTGGGTTCAGGTCTTAAAAATCTTGTTTGAAAAATACTCAGAAAAATCATGTTCTTAAGATGGTTATAAAAGTCTGAAAGAGACTTTTTCATTTGTTTTTTATGTATTTTTTTTTGGTGGGAGTATTATTGTTCTTGTTTTTATTTTTTCCCCAAAGCCAGCTAGACTATAAAGTGTTGGACTTGAAATCAGGAAGACTTGGATTCAAATTCTCCTTACTGGTCTGACCAGTTTCCTAATATGTAAAATGGGGAAAAAAATAATACTTCTCAAAGTCATTAGGAGTCTCTACTGAAATATTTCATTTCATTTTTTTGTAGAAAACATATATTTAGAAATGCAAAGAACAGATGAGAAAACTGAGGCTAGGAGAGTTTAAACAACTTGTCTATGGTCACATAACTGTAGTAAATTTTTGAGGTAAGACTTTAATTCAGGTATAGCTGAAGTTGGGTGCTCTAGCCACTGTGGTACTTAGCTGCCTTTCACATATAAAATTATTTAAAGAGGTAAAATTGTATTGTGACTATTATTGTGCTATTATTGTGTCTTTTTTTAGATGTAAGATAAAAGAAATTATATTTATAATGTCCTAAGTCTCTTTGTACCATATCCTTTCTCCTCATATGTGTAAGTAATATAAATAGAAAATAACATTTTCATTCACTTTCATATTCATAGGAACATAGAATTTGAACTAGAAAACACAGAAGTCATCTGATATAATTCCTTCCTTTTGTAAAGGAAAGATCTGAGACCTAGAGGGATAAATATTTTATCCAAGGTCATATATACCTAGCAACCTTGACAGGATCTTCCTAGAATTCAATCTTTCTCATGATGGTCTACATGCACAAGTTAAAACAGAGAAATAATTTATATGTATTTGTATAGTGCTTTAAGGTTCACAAAAATGCTTTACAGCATATATGTATATGTGTATGTGTATGTATATGTATATGTACATACAGGTATGCGTATGTGTATGTGTATATGTAAATGCATGCATATTCTTATACATATCTGTATATGTATATGCAAATTATATAATTCCATTTTATCTTAATAATGACCCTGTAATATAGCTATTATTAAGGTTATTATTATTCCCATTTTACATATGGGCCTTAAAAAGGTTAAGTAACTTGCCTAAATTTATTTGTCTAATAAATGTGTGAGGTGGGATTTGAACCCTGGCCATCTGATCTCTATCCATTCTTCCTCAATATCATTTAAAAATGTATGATAAAAAAATTATTTGGGCCAGGTCTGTAGTTTAGTCTAGGAAGCACAGCTAAACAAACCAAAGCAAAAGGTAAGAGGATCAAGAGGAAGGAATCCAGCTTGTGTGAAAGAGCTTCAGTGGAAAGAAAATAGGCAAATAAGCATTCTTCTTCTAGAATAAAGTGGGCAATAATCATTCAATGTGAGAAAATATGGATGGGCTATGGTCTAGTTCAAGGAAAAGTAAATCACATAACTAAATTCCCAGGTCCACTGAAGTATTCAGCACAATATATTAGAAGTAAAAGACTGTGTTGTGCCATTTGTGTATACTTATAAGAAAGGGCCCAAACTTACAGGAAATTATGTTTTCTGGGGAAAATATAAAATCTGTGTAGAAATAAGTACGGTGCAAGTCAGTAGACACTTGTTAAGTGAATGAAAATGCCAAGTGATAGCAATTGTAAAATGGAAAGAATGCTGCCTCCTCTGTGACCACAGGCAACTCATTGGAAATAAGCATGTAGTGTAATTGGGAGGTCTGGGCTTGGAGTCAGAAAGAGGTGAGACTGACTCCTTCCATAACTGTTTGACCCTGAGAAAGTCTTTTAACTTCTTGAAGTTTATTTTCCCAAATGAAAATGGGGATAATAATATCAACAATTTCACAGGGGTTATATGAGTATTGCATGAGATGGAGTGATGCTAGGCCTTATCACATAACCAGATCAATGGCAGTAACCTCTGTTTTAGCCATGGGCTCAGTAACCAATAGGTATTGTAGGTATTGTTATCTCACCTGCTGATGGCTTACCCTTGACCTTGCCAAGTGACCTCTTGACTCTCTTGACTTTCTATTTGCCTTTGAGCTAGCCTCTTTTATATGTGCGCTCTCTTTCTCTCTCTCTCTCTCTCTCTCTCTCTCTCTCTCTCTCTCTCTCTCTCTCTCTCTCTCTCTCTTTTCACCTACGATCTCTTTATTGATTTCCAACTACACAAGAACCAGGGAGCGACTAAGCAGCAAAAGGCACATGCTTTGGTCACAGGTACACGGTAGAGAGAGGCAGGCATTCAGGCAAAGGTGGAGCCGTTCATGTCGTAATAATTGATATAGAT
Source organism: Dromiciops gliroides (assembly GCF_019393635.1). Lineage (NCBI taxonomy): Eukaryota > Metazoa > Chordata > Mammalia > Microbiotheria > Microbiotheriidae > Dromiciops > Dromiciops gliroides. Next base: position 430,496,106 of record NC_057864.1, on the reverse strand, counting down.
CCTGTCCCCGGGAATTTTGAGGTGCGAGCTGTCTGCTGTACGCCTTGTTCGGGGACCCGCCGATTTTGCCTATGCTGTCCAGGCTGCAGAGGGCACACGGGTCCGAGAAGCCCCCAAAGGCCATCAGCTGGTTCGCCGAGATGTACACCTCGATGTACTGGGCGGGCTTGCCCCTGCCCTTGACCAGCTGCGCGGTGAGCTCGCTCAGCAGGGAGTCGGGCACCGCAGAGCGTGGCACGTTGGTCTGCACCACGAACATGGGCACCTTGGAGGCGGCTCCACTTGGTGTGGGGAGGCAGGAGCGGGTGCCAGCAAGCAGCAGGCGGCTTGAGTCCGGGTTATCTCTCTTATTTAGAGAGTGAGCTCCTGGAGTGCACTTGCCTCACTATTTCTATTTGTTGAGAACAGTGTTGAACACACAATAAGTAATAAATTCCTCTCATTCATTCATTCGTTCATTCATTGAAAGTGCTTCACAAATCATAAAAGGTTTTACAAATGTTAGTTATTAAATCATTCAGATGAGTCCTAAAACAATGGGTGAATTAGAACTTCACAAGAGAGATTGAGCACATCCAGGAAGATGATCTCAGAAGAATATTTGAAACAAAACATTAGCATCTCTATATGATTTATATTCCTGAGAGTGAAGGTCATTGGCATGGATGATATGTATATTATATGAAGGGCTTATTGTGGGTCCTTATTTGTGTTTGTATGTGAATATGGGGGGTGGGGTGACATATATGATGATAATAACAGTTCTTTAAGATTTGTAAAATTATTTTCATATATATAGATGTATGTATGTATGTATGTATCTATCTATCTATATACATATACATGTACATATGTCTATTGTTCTACACATATCTATCTATCTATCTAGTCTCAAATCATCTGCCTAAGTCATACTATGGGGTAAGTGCTATTGTTCTGATTCTTCTTTCCTTTCCTTTTCTTTTCTTTATTCTTTTTTTTTTTTTTTGGTGAGGCAATTGGGGTTAAGTGACTTGCCTATGGTCACACAGCTAGTAAGTGTCAAGAGGCCAGATTTGAACTCAGGTCTTCCTGAATCCAGGGTCAGTGCTCTATCCACTGTACCACCTAGCCACCACCTGTTCTGATTTAATAAAGAAGAAACTAAGGCTCAGAGAAGTTATGATTTTTTTCCATTGCCACATAATTAGTGCCAGAAGTGACATTTGAACCTCAGGTCTCTCCTGACCCCATGTCTGATACTCTTTTTCACTGCCATGATTTGTTTTATGCTTTGCATGGTTTGTAAATTATTTTATTCCCATTTCTACCAAACACATGTGAATCTGGAAGTAATAAAGGCATTCATCATATTGCTGTATTTTAGGTGTTATTTTATGGGAAGATATTCAGAAATAAATATTACCATTTATTATTATTATTATCATTATTATTATTAATTATTTCAAGAGAAATACACACAGCTATTTTCTATTGTAGACTATCCTTAATACAAAGTTGTGTACTTTCTTAGGAGAGTCAGAATACATGTTTTGTTCAACCAGTAAGGCAGAGATCCAAAGAAAAGAAGTCACAGGGCTTTGTGCAGTATTTCACCTTCTCCTGAGTTTTTCACAAGAGTTTTATCTTACTTTTAAGTTAGCAGAGCTGATTTTTAAATATTCTATCTCCAGTTGTCTCCTTGTTCAGGTCCCTGGATGAATTCTCTTACGTGAAATTGGCTTTCATCTTTTCTTTTCCCCCTAGGTGAAAGGTTTACCAGTAGGCTATTGAAAAAGGAAACTAACTAAAATATCCTAAATTCAAAAAAATTGAATATACTACCTTTCTCAAGGAAACTGAACAGAACTAGCCAGCTATATCCCAAAGACACCCACTTCATCATTTTGTTCACTGAGACTTGGCTATCAACTGCTTTTGGAAAGAGACATGTATCCAGCTGCAATTAAACAGAAACTCAGAAAGAAGATTAATGCCTAATGAAATTTCTACTCGTTGCTCTTTGCCAAATCAAATGTCTGTGTTCCTCACACATTAGATTAGATTAGATAAAATAAAACATTTATTAAACACTTAATATGTGTCAGACACTCTACTCAATTCTAGGAGGGCAAATACAGACAAAATACAGGAAAAAAAATAAAAAAAAACAGAAGAAGATAGCCTCAGCCCTCAAGAAGCTTACCTTCTGATAGAGAAAGACAGAACATAAAAAGAAGCTGGGAAGGTGGGGATCAGTAGCAGTGGAAATGTACCAGTATTATCCAAGGGTCTTGTAGGATGAGCCAGATTAGAAATGTGCATAGTTGGTGAGGACATGTCCTCACAGGAAGGTTTCACGAATACTACTAGAGCAAAGGTAGATAAGGAGTTCAGGGAATTGGGAGCTTCTGAATAACCATGGGGGAGTAGAACACTGGGATCCTGCTGTCTCCAGCAGCCACTTTACTAGGACGTCATGTACAGCATATATGTGTATGAGTGTGTATGTGTGTGTGTGTGTGTGTGTGTGTGTGTGTGTGTTATCTTGAAACCTGAATGTGAGTACACACCCATACAACAGAGATAGAGAATGGGGCTGGGGAGGTTGAATGGATGATATTGACATGGGAGTGGGGAGGAATGTGAACCTGGCTCTTACTCAGCCCAACTCTTCATTTCCTTCTTGACTATTGCACTCACCAAGTTCTCTTTCTACATTTAAACTATATTATCAAAGGTGATGTCAAAGAAACAATAACAGCTCTAGACTAAAATGATACATTCCCTTAGGTCTTTAACCTTATATTTCTTCACTGCTAATTTTCTACTTTAAATTATCTTCCTTTTCCCCAGACCCAGATAACTATTCCCAGAAATGTACATTTTATCCCTCTTTCATATCAAAATCTCTCATGAGAGAACATCATGAGTACATTTACACTGTAGTATAAATGACTGATAAGGAATATTCTTGGTGAAGAACTTATATTTTCTTGGTGTTAATTGTCAGGACAAAATTAGTACAATTGGCAGATACATACTCTATTGCATCTCAGCCTCAGAGGCTGTATTGCGTGCACAATCATACACAATGAAAAAAGTCACATACAAACTCTCTTTCCATTTTAGTCTTCAATTGGAGCCTTTTCAAGTGAAATTATTTACTACCAATGAGGTAGATGACATTGATGCCATTTTCATCTTGTTGAAGGCTTATGACAATACTGCTGAAAACATTATGTTAAAAGGCATGGGAATAAGCACATAGCTCTTGTGTTAACTTTTGCATGAGCAGTGGACATCCTTTGTCTCGTAAATCTCAACTGGAAAAGAATCAGCATCAAGTACTTTGCCACATAAGAAAAGCCTAATACCATTCAGAACCTCTTCTTCAGTTCAAATTTCAGCTGGAGAGGGAGTTCCTTCAACCTGAGGCATACATTTAATGGTTTCATCATTGGTTGATGGTGGTCTATTGAGAAAACTATGGACAACTCTTAAGGATCATGTCCTTAGCACTAATCAATGTGTTTCAATCAAGTGCTGAGTAGTTGAAATGCATCTTGGCTCTTTGGCCAATAGATTGCCTTCAGGTCATCATAAAAGTGCTTTGAATTGTTATTATCAGCATAAAATTGAATTTCATCTGCCTTCTTACTGAACCAAGAATCCTGCAACTCTCTAAGCTTCACTTGCACTTTACTTCTGTTGGATTTAAATGTTGCTTTCTTAGAGATGATGAACTATCCCTCTGGTAAGCCCTATTAAGTTCTTGTTTTTCATTTATCAGCTTCTGAATTCTCACCATTTTTGTCGGATCAGTCTTGATGTTTTCAAGTGTCTTGGCCCAGATGAATAAATGTGATGATGTACACCAAATCTCTAAAAGATGCTCATTCCTTTTCTACTCCACTGTTGCCAGCTGTTTGTTGGCTCAGCTCTCCCTGAAAGTTAATAACACACTATTTAAGCATGAAGAAGTGTTTTAATCTGTTGACATTGCCTTTTTGTAGCTGTCTTGCCTTGGTGTCAATGTTTTTGTTGAATGTAAGTATTTTTTCTTGGAGAGGGTAAGTATATGATTAAGACAGCACTCTGTGCTACACATCACCTTTATTATTTGCTCACCCTATCTCTTCTCCTTAGGATTATATAGTCTATTAAATGCCAATGGTTGCTGTGAGGGTGCATCCACACAGTTTTATTGCATTTGTAAATGGAAGACAGTGTTGGTGATGAGAAGGTCATGAAACATACAAGTCTTCAGTAGAAAGTGACTATTGTTTCAGACTCTGTCTCTCCCAAGGATTCCCTGCCATGTCATATAGTCTGTGCCTCTTCTGGCATAAAAGCTGGCCAGAATTACCATCTTGTCATTTTTTTACACATTGATGATGTTGTCCAGGTTTTTGTAAACTTTTTTATTGATCTAATCAGGATTCATCATGGTGGGTGCATATTCACTGATGATGGTGGCATACCATTTTACTGAAAATGATAATCACATTGTTAAAGACTCATCATTTACTCCTTTGTGGAGATAATCATTTTTGTTGACTAAATTAGTTTTGATTGTGAAACCTATGCCAGCTTCATGTCACTCACTTTCTCTATAGCCACTCCACAAAAACAAACGAAAGACATGTATCCAGCTGCAATTTAGGTAAGCTGGCCTTCATTTGCCAGCCTTATTTCACTCAGGACTGATATTTGATACCTGCTGGTTTCTCTAGCAAAAAGAACTATTCATCTTTCATATGGACTGCATTTTGTGTTTTCCAAAAGTGTGTGAATATTGCATGTACCAATGGTGAGTGGAATAACCTTTGAAAAAGACTCTGTACATTTTTGTTTTGCTTTGTTTCAACTTCAGGGTAAGATATCCACATGCCAAGGTAAGGTAAGCAAGTCAGACTTAGGTTAGGTGAAGCAAACAATTTTTAGGGCACCTTTTCTAGCCCCTTCATCACACCAGGAATTGAACAGTGTGGTGTGTGGTGCTTAACAAAGGCTGCTCAGGAACCAAGGGGAATGCCAAATACCAATTCTGCTTCAGTCCAGTTAGAAGACTACCTGTGTGCTGGATTATGGCTACAGCTCTCAGAGTACCCCCACTTGCTGTTTCATCCCCACTTGCTGTTTCATCACTTACCTGTCACCATAGGACACTGAAGTAGGCAAAAGTGGTAAAATGTTATGGGTGATGTCTTTTGAATCATGCTTAAATTGAACTTAAGCAAGGCAAAGTTGCATGAAGATACATGTCTCACTCTGTTTTCCAGAATCTTCTAAGTACAGTAGCAAGCCAAAAGTCATGATGGCTTAAAATGCCTCTGGATGTACTGGATAACCTTGGTATCTTTGCTGTGTAACCAAGCTCTAAGCACTCCACAGTGCCGGCTTCAGCCACCTTCATAGACTTTGGAATTAATTTTTGCCATCTGCCCATTCCACTAGGGGACATCTTTATGTGCTTGGAGTAGAAATTCCCCTAACTAACCCATAGATTTGAGACCCCTTGATTACCACCAACTGGCTTAGTCCATTTGCCTAAATGGTTGATCAGGGTATGACCACTGTGCATGTTATAAATTTTTGGCACCACAAGTGAGAATTGGGTGAATCAGGTGGATACTAAAGGTGGAAGACAGCCATGAATATGGCACAGCAAGAAGCAGTTAGGTGTCATAGAGGTTAGATCACCAGCCCTAAAGTCAGGAGGACCTGAGTTCAAATCTGGATTCAAACACTTAACATCTATATGACCTTGAGCAAGGCACTTCACCCTATCTGCCCAAGGGAAAGAAAAAAAAATTAAAGCAAACAAAGATAAAGCCAGAAACTCACCTCCTCAAAAAAGGGAGGATTTTGAAAGGCAAAGAAAACTCTTGGCAAAGAGAAAACCACCTAAAATGTCCTAGCAGCCTTCGTAGCAGATTACTAACCTTCTCTGAACACCAATACTCCTCAAACTGTACATCTAGTACCCTCCCTGTAGTACTCCTCTCACCTCAAACTATTTCTTTCGGGCCCAACTTTCCTGATCAGTAATTGTATCACCTGGTCAACTATATCTACATGACCTCAGCCATGCTTGATATTCCATAATGGCTAATATTTTCTTATCTTCCATTACTATTTCACCCTTGGGATCACTAGACATTGCCATTTTCCCTCCGACCAAGAGTTTATCTCATTCCCTCTCTCCACCCCTTTCCAGACGTAGATCTGGAAAAGACGGGGAAAATGCTAAAGTAACTACAGCCTAAAAAAAGTAGAATTGGACAAATAGTAAAAGAGTCACAAACCTTCAGTGATGAAAATAATTCCTTAAAATTATATTGGTCAAGTGGAAACTAATGATGCCATGGGACATCAAGAAACAATAAAAAGTGAAAATAATAAAAAATATTGTGAAATATATTATCAGAAAAATAACTAAATTCAAAAGACTCCTGATAGAAAATTATATATATATATATATATATATATATGCAGAGAAAGAATTGATGGAGTCTGAATGAAAATCAAATCATATTATTTTTTCTTAATTTTTATAGGGTTTTTTTTATTCCATTTCTTCTTTTTTCCATTTATTTAGAATGTCATTTTTCCCAAATTACACATAAAACAAATTTTAATGATTTTTTTAAAACTTTGTGTTCTAAATTCTCTTCCTCCCTCCCTCTCTACCCACCTTAAGAACTCAAGCAATTCAATAGAAATTATACAAGTGTAGTTATGCAAAAGATTTCCACATTAGTCAGGTTGTGAAAGAAAACAGACAAAAAAAAACTTTAGAAAAGGGAACTAAAAATGCTTCAATCTGTATTCAGATACCATCAGTTCTTTCTCTGGAGATGGATTGTATTTTTCATGAGCCCTTCAGAGTTGTCTTGGAACATCGTTTTGCTGAAAATAACTAAGTCATTCACAGCAGATGATCTTACAATATTGCTATTATTTTGTATACAGTACATTTCACTTTGTATCAGCTCATGTAAGTCTTTTCAGGTTTTTCTGATAGCATTCTGCACATAATTTTTTATGGCACAATAGTGTTCCAACATAATTTCATCTCCAAATTGTTTCATACATTCTCCAATTGATGGGTATCTCCTAAGTTTCAAATTCAACTTTTTGAGTTTTTTTAAAGTAACTTGTGTGTTATTACTAGGTCAAAGAGTATGCATGATTTTACAGACTTTGGCCATAGTTCCAAATTGCTCTATAGAATGTTTGAATCAGTTTACAAATTTGCAAGAGTGTATTAATGTCTCATTTTCCCCATACCCCCTAAAACATGTCATTTCCCTCTGCTGTCCTATTATCCAATCCAATACGTATGAGCTAGTACTCCAGAACTGTTTTGACCTGCATCTCTCCAATGAATAGTTAGTTAGAGCATTTTTTTCAAATTTGATTATTTCATCTGAAACCTTTTTATCTTTTGATCATCTATCAATCAGTGAATGGTTCTTATTTTATCAAATTTGACTCATTTCTCTGTGTTTGAGAGCTGAGGCCTGTTAGACAAACTTACTTCAATTTTTTCATGGTTACTATTACTCACTGTATTTCTCTCCATCCTATTCCCTCCCCATGATGTTTACTCTATTTTCCATCTTCTTTCACCCTATCTCTCTTCAAAAGTGTTTTTTCTTCTGCCTGCCCCCTTTCCCAATCTTCCTTCCCTTCTTTCACCTGCCCCCAACACTTCACCACCTACTTTCCCGCAGGGTAAGATAAATTACTATACACAATTGAATGTGTATGTTATTCCCTATTTAATCCAATTCTGATGAGAATAAGCCTCACTCACTCCCCAGCAACTTGCCCAACTTCCCTTCCACTCCACAAGCTTTTTCTTGCTTCTTTTATGTGAAATACTTTACCACATTCCACCTCTCCCTTTCTCTTTCTCCCAATGCATTCCTCTCACCCGTTTATTTTATTCTTTAAAAGATATCATCCCTTAATATTCAACTCACCCCTGTGCCCTCTGTCTAAATATACTCCATCCAGCTGGCCTAATACTGAGAAAGTTCTTATGAGTTACAAGTATCATTTTCCCATTTCGGAATGTAAACAGTTTAACCTTTTAATATCCTTTATGATTTCTTTTTCCTGTTTATCCTTTTATGCTTCTCTAAGGTATTGTATTTGAAAGTCAAACTTTCATTCCTGGTCAGGTCATTTCATCATGAATGTCTGAACACTCTCTCTTTCATTGAATTACCATTTTCTCCCTGAAAGATTATACTCAGTTTTTCTGGGTAGGTGATTCTTGGATATAATCCCAGTTCCTTTTCTCTCCAGAATATCATATTCCAAGCCCTCTAGTCCTTTAATGTAGAAGCTGCTAGATCTTGAGTTATCCTGATTTTTTTTCTAGCTGCTTGAAATATTTTATCCTTGACCTAGAAGCTCTGGAATTTGGCTATAATTTTCTTGGAAGTTTTCATTTTGGGATCTCTTTCAGGAGGTGATAGGGGGATACTATCAATTTCTATTTTAACTTCTGCTTCTAGATTATCAGGGCAGTTTTCTCTGACAATTTCTTGGAAGATGATGTCTAGGCTATTTTTTTGATCATGGCTTTCAGATAGTCCAATAATGTTCAAATTATTTCTCCTGGATCTATTTTCCATTTCAGTTGTTTTTTCAATGAAATGTTTCATATTGTGTTCCATTTTTTCATTCTTTTGGTTTTGCTTTATTGCTTCTTGATTTCTCAAAAAGCCATTATTTTCTATTTGCTCAATCCTAATTTTTTAGCAATTATTATTTTCAGAGAACTTTTGTACCTACTTTTCCATTTGGACAATTCACCTTTTCAAGCTATTGACTTTTTTCATGATTTTCTTGCCTCACTTTCATTTCTCTTTCCATTTTTTCCTCTACCTATCTTACTTTATTTTCAGTCTTTTTTTGAGCCTTTTTGAGCCTGATGACCTGAAAAATATTCATATTTTTCTTGGAAGCTTTGAATGTAGGATTTTGATTTTGTTTTCTTCTGAGCGTGTATTTTGATCTTCCTTGTCACCACAGAAACTTTCTAGGGTCAACATTTTTTTTTCTGTTCGCTCATTTCCTCAGCCTATTTCTTGACTTTTAACTCTTTGTTAAAGTTAGCCACTGCTTCCAGGGAGGAGGGGGCACTGTCCCAAGCTTTAGGGAGATTGAGCATCTATTCTCCAAGATACTTTTAGGAATTTGTAAGCCTTTACTTCTTCTAAGGCAGTATGATTTAAGGAGAGGTATGTTCGCCACTCTCCTTTCCTGTCTTCTGATTTGCAAGTAACCACAGGCCTGCTTCTCTGCCCTAGAACCCAAAACAGAGGCCTGCTCCACTATGGCTGCAAGCTCTGGTTTCCTTGGGATACTCCCCAACCTGAGACCACTATCCAAGACTATGATCCATATGTGAGCACAACAAGCAGAAAAACCAAGTCATTCCTCAGTGCTGGTAAAGATACCCCTGTAATCTCCCCCTGGCCAAAAGCTTTATTCCTTCACCATTCATGTGCTGAGTTTCAGAATTAGCTGCAGCAGCAGCTGATTCAGAGGGTCCCAAGGCCTGGTTTGTTGGGGCTGGGTCTCTGCTGGTATTGGGTCTGTGCTGGTGCAGCCTGCACTGGACTGTGCTCTGCTCTGACCCCAGTACAACAGACCTTTCCCATTGACTTTCTAAATTATCTTTGGCTGGTAAATTATTTCAACCTGTCCATTTTTGGGTTCTGCTGCTCTGGGAATTGTCTTATGGCATTATTTGAAGGTATTTGGAGGGGTCTTGGGAGGAGCTCAGGCAAGTCACTGCCGTTCCTGAACTATCATGGCTCCACCTCTGTTCTATTTCTTCTTTCACAAAATAACTAACATGGAAATATGCTTTTCATGATTAGATAGATAGATAGATAGATAGATAGACAGATAGATAGATAGATATAGATGTATACACACAAGTGTATGTATCTATATATGTATATATATATGTGTGGATAGATAGATCAAATTGCGTACTTTCTTTGGGAGAAGGGACAAAGGGAGAACATTTGGAACTTAAAAATTTCATGAGAAAAAGAATATTTAAATCTTTTTACATGTAATTGGAAAAAATCCTACTTATATTAAAAAAGAAAAATAACTGACCTGTAAAATAGATTGAGGAAAGATAACAAAAACTCTTGCATTATAGAAAAACAATGATTAAAAAAGATCCTAGACATCATATTTTGAGAAATTATAAAGGAAAACTTCCCTCAATTTCTTAGAACAAGAGGAAAAGATAAAATCTGTTGATCTTCTCCTGAAAAAGATTACAAAATTAAAACTCCAAGGAATATTATATTCAAATTCCAGATCACCCAATTCAAGGAGATAATATTGAAAGCAATCAGAAATAAATCATCCAAAAATATGGAGCAACAGAAAGGATTACACATGATTTAGCAACTCCCACCATGAAGTAATGGAGGGCTTAGAATTTGATATTCCAGAAGGCAAAAGACTAGTATTACAAAGAAGAATACCTTAGCCAACAAAACTGTGTGCATGAGAATACACATACACACACACATACACATACACACACACACATATATACATATACATACATATATGTATGTGTGTGTGGAAAAACGAACATTTAATTAAATAGAGAATTTTCAAGAATCCCTAATTTAAAGATCAGAGCTGAATAAATAAATAAATACATAAATGAATGAATGAATGAATGAATGAATAAATAAATAAATAAATAAACAAACAAACAAATAAATAAATAAATGTCAGTAAATAAATAAATAAATGAAAATAAGACTTGAAAGAAGCAAAAAATATTTCTGCTCCTGGAGATAGAATCCACATTGGACCCAGAAATGTTGAGCCATGGGGACCTCAAAACCAAAATTTCAGATGGTATACTTCAGTCAGTGATCCCAGAAGTCCTAAGAAGCCCAGATGCCTGGGATTTCAGCCTAGGGAAAGAGGTATGTTGTGTTTGGAGCTTGGGACTAGGCTATATGGGAAGTGAACCTAAATTGTGTACTTGATCCCTTTCTCCTCCGTAGAGTAAGGTAGTGGAGTGGGATACTATTGTCCCATGAATTGAGTAATATGCATATATATTTATTATTATACCTTTGAAATATAAAGTCCTTTCTAAAACCCCAAAATAACTAAACCTTAAATAAATTATCTCTTGGACACTGGATTGAAGCCATAAAATGAGAAGAGTAATGTATCCCGTTTCATTTGAGGTGAGGTCAACCAGTGACTAAATTTTGTGTAGCCTACATTAGCAGGGCAAAGAAAAGTGTAGCCCTCATAAAAAAAAAGGATTATTGCAGTCTTCTCCACACCTTGGGCCAAAAAAAAAAATGCTTCTTGTAAGATGTCTGACTGGGATAAAACTTCAAATATTGACTAACAAATATTAATGGAAGGATATTAAAAAGGACTTTGTTACAAGTATCCTACCCTCAGCATAGTGTTCGGGGGATGATTTACTTCAAGCTTCATATTTGCTCATGTTTTATGTCTTCCCAAAGAGAGGAGCATAAAGATATTCAAAATATAATATCAACAAGAAATTGGATGGATATTTATTTTCTACACACAAAAGGAGTACAAAATACAAAATGTAAAGCAAATAAGGACAGAATGACTTAAAACAAAAATCAGTAATAACTGATAATTGCTGTTATATTCTCTTGAGAGATTAATACCTAAAACTCAACAGAACATTTAAAAATCAAGGCACTTCTGAATATTGTTATAACTCACCTCAGATCTGCATTAGCTTGTCAAACTCCATGTCTGCTATCTTGAGCTTCTCTTATTGTCATTGGACATTTTCTCTGATAAAGAAAATCCCCTTGTCAGTGATCAGAATGTCCAGACCAAGAACCTCAAAACCTCTTACATTCCAAAAGCTGCCTCCGAGACTGGGTTTATCATGAAATTTATATTCAAAATCAGATACACATAAGAATGTCAAAAAAAAGAAAGAGGGGGAAAGAGAGAGAGAGAGAGACTCTGAGATCTAGTCTCAGATGCGCCTAGAAAGGACAGAGGTTTTAGGTGCTATGTATATGAGCTACACTATCCCACACAACGGAAGAGAATGTTCCACAGATAAGAAGAAAAAAAAAAGAATATAAGAATTGAGGACCCACTGAGTAATCAAGTTATGATGCAAAAGGAGATTAGTTATGCCATTCCTAAGTCCCCTTCTGTCCTCAGTTACATGTGGTTGAGAGTTGCTAGGGGTTTTGTCATGTCCAAAATAAACATATAGCTGGCCAGAATCAGAAATCAGAAGATGTGGCTTTGAGCATACCCTATGCAAACTCCAGTAACAAGTCTAGAGTTGATGTTGCTGTTATTATTGTTGTGTCATTTCAGTTGTGTCTGACTTTTCATGAGCTCATTTGGGGTTTTCTTGTCAAAGAAATTGAAATGGTTTGCCATTTTCTTCCCTAGCTCATTTTACAGATGAGGAACTAAGGCAAAGAGGGTTAATTGATTTGCGCAGGGTCACATAGCTAGTAAGTGTCTGGAACCAGGTTCAAACTCATGAAGATGAGTCTGTCTGATTTTAAGTCCACTGCTTTATCCACAATGCCATCTAGCTGGCCTCCAGAGTTAAAACAGACATACTATTTGGGGAAGGCTGAACTGTTAGGTTTTTCTCTCTTCCCTTATGTTTAGTTGATATTTTTCTCTTTTAAATCATTTTAACTAACATTTATTAATGGCCTACTCTGTTCATATGACTATGTTAGGTGAAGAAAATCTATAGACAAAAATAAAACAATCCCTTTACCAGAAGAGCTTACATTCTACTGGGAAAATATATGATAGAAATAATAATAATAATTTTGAATATATTTTAAGGCAAAAATGATTGTAACTTGTGGGAGGAAAGGAAGGGATCGCAATAAGCTTCATGGAAGAAAAAATACCTGAATATAATCTTAAAGAAGACAAAGATGCTGATACATATAGAGGAGTAGGAGTTGAATTCCTAGCACGAGAATATTTGCCTAAGCAAAGAAGTGTGGTAAACTCTGGAGTTATGAGTTCAGAGAAGAACTAGTCCAACTTGTCTGAAATGGAAAGTTTATGAAGGGAAATGTTATAATGAATTAATGTAAACATAAGTTGAGAAAGTGTCACAGGCCTAAAATGTCTGGATAAGAAGTTCATGTTTTAGTATATTAGCATTGGGAATAACTTGCGAATAAACATGATCAGATCTATGCCAAGGAAGATTATTTTGGCAACACTCTGGAGGATGTATTGGAGAGGGTATAGACTGGAAGCGTGAAAAACAGTTTTTACCACCCTTAGTTCTGCCTTTGGGGACCAAATCAAGCAATACTAATCTCAGTACAATTCCTTTCAGTTCTCATCATATTCTGATAGTGACCTTGGGTTTACAATAGCTACAGAAAAAGGATAAAGGATCTACCCTGCATTATGTGATAAAATAATGGAATTTGGAAGACGCCCAGGGGCTATTGGGTGAGAATGAGAAAATGGCTAAAATTACCCACTTCAGTATGATTGGATGGAGGCCACACTTGGCAGGCCCTGAGTGACATGTTAGTGTACTACTGACATTAGCAAGAGACTACTCTCAACTAATCAGCTTGAAGGACCTCCCCTTTTGGGGAGGGAGAGAGGAACTAGGAAGGGAAGATTCATTCATTCTGGCATGAGGGAGAGAGAGAGATGGGATTCAGGTGTTTGCTTTTTGGGAACTGCTGAGTCTGGGTGGGGGTGTGATTGCAGGTCATATAATTTTCCTTCTCCTATTCCTTTTTTCTTGGTCCCTATTTTATTAACTTCACCTCTGTTGTAAATTTTGTTCCCATTAATAAAACCTGGTTTATTTGTGGAAAAGAGGCTGTTAAACTCCTTTCTTATTAGTCTGGGAGAAATAACTAAAAAAGGCAATTTGGAAGGGAGGAAACTTTAGACCTAGAGGTCTCTCATAATTTTCTGAACCCTAATACTACAGCAAGCCACCCAATTAACTCTCCCCACATTAAATTTGGCCCTTACAATTATCTATCCAGAACGATGTTGATCTTTGGCCTCTGAATGGATTATATGGTTACTGTCCAAGAACCAGTCTATCTAATTTAGGACTCCTTAAGAGTTTGAAATAATGGTGACTATTCTAGATTTAACATTTGTGAAAAATAAAATGATGGAGGGATTGGGAGCTGATTCAATGAAGGGAGTATCCATACAGACAGAATCAGAGTACAATGTACTCCTGAAAGAGAATCACTTTTCAAATAATTGAAGTAATGTTATTTTCATATCAAGTCCCTAAATCTTGTTTTATCCAATCTCCATATCTCTGATATTTTCAACAGATGTTCATGTGCTATAGTCTGAGCTGCTTCTGGCACTGAGTCTCTAGTTAGAAAGTTTGGTACAAATCCCAGCTTGGACACGTTCTACCAGTTTGACCGTGAATATGCCACATACTTTGAGCCTGAATTTTCTTATCTATAAAATTAGGGTGTTAGACTAAGTTGGCTTCTGAGTTCTCTCTTTCAGGTATAAATATGATCTAATAACCAGCTTAGATACATCCCTCTATATACTTTCCATTTTGTATTGTCCTTGGGTATGTCTCCTAAAGATTAACAGTGTACTTCAGTGACCCAACAAGAGTACACAGGGAACATCACCTTCCTCATCATTTTTTGTTTTAAGGGGCACTGGGGGTTAAGTGACTTGCCCAGGGTCACACAGCTAGTAAGTGTCAAGTGTCTAAGGCTAGATTTGAACGCAGGTACTCCTGAATTCCGGGATGGTGCTTTATCCCCTGTGCCACCTAGCTGCCCCCTCATAATTCTATTTCTATGAATACAACCTAAAATTTTAGCTTTTGTTTTGCCTGTCTTGTTTCATTTTTCAGTCACAGTAAATTTATAAGACTGAGACCTCTATTTTTAAAATAAGTATAATGATAAATGCTGTTTTGTTTATAAGACCAAGATAGGAACTGCAAGCAAAATTAAATAATATCTGCATTTCTCCAATTTCTCCTGGTGCCAATTCCTACAATTTCTGTTTTGTTACTCCTCTTCTATCAGGGACAGATTTACTTAAGATTGAAACAGACAATTACCATTAGGAAGTGGGAAGCTCTTCCTTCTGCTCCGTATATCTATTTCCTATCATTCCATAAGGAGAGAGTGGTCATATAAATTAATTTAAATTTGAATTAAGGAAAACAAGTACTAGTGACAGATCATTTCCTGATGGTGAATTTGATAGGTGTATGAGCAGAGCAATATTGGGATGGAGGTAGGGAAAGTTCAGAGGATATTACCCTCCTAGGCTAATGGTTCTAGAGGTAAACAGGAAGAGAAGAAAGAAGGAAATAAGCATTTATACTAGTGCACAATATGCTCCAGGAACTTTAAGTGCTTTATAAAATCTCCTTTGATCCTTACAACAACCCTGGGGGGGGCGGGGAGGTGCTGTTCTTATACCTATTTTAAAAGTTAAATATAGCACACAGTGTAAATGACAACTAAAAAGTGTGTAAAGCCAATTTTTTAATTCTTTTTTTAATTATAAAAGTATTTTAATATTTTCCATTTACATGTAAAGATAGTTTTCAAAAAAATTTTTTATAAGATTTTTAGCTCCAAATTTTCAAATTTTTCTCCTTTCCTCCCTTCCTTCCTCCTCAAGACAGAAAGAAATGGATACAGGTTATTTATATATATATAGATAGATGGATAGATTATAGATATAGATATAGATATAGATATAGATATAGATATAGATATAGATATAGATATAGATATAGATATAGATATAGATATAGATATAGATATAGATATAGATATAGATATAGATATAGATATATACACACATATATGTGATCTATATATGCAATTACATTAAAAATAATTCTGCTTTAGTCATGTTGTGAAAGAAGAATCAGAACAAAAGCAAAAACCTTAAAAAAAAAAAAAAACAAAAAAGTAGAAACTGTATGTTTCAATCTGCATTCAAATTCCACAATTCGTTTTTTTGGGTTTTTTTGGGGGATGTGGAGAACATTTTCCATCATGTGTCCTTTGGAATTGTCTTGGATCATTGTATTGCTGAGAAGAGCTAAGTCTATCACAGTTGATCATTGTACAATTTTACTGTTACTGTGTACAATCTTCTTCTGGTTCTGTTCACTTCACTCAGCATCAGTCCAACCTACGGCTTTCCAGGTTTTCCTGAAATCTGCCTGTAATGCCGAAATTCAACTTAGTTCTTACTGATTCTAGATACAGACCTCTGTGTGCTGTGCCTTGTCCAAGCACATTGGGCATTTTAGAGGTAAAAAAAATGAGGTCTTAGAAAGTAAAGTGAATTGTTCAAGATCATGTAGTAGGGCCAAAATGAGAACTCAGGGCACATTATTCCAAGTTCAGTGTTCTTTCCACTATCGCTGTGGGGTGGGAAAAGAGAGAAAGAGAAAGACAGGCAGACAGACTGACAAAGACAGAAAGCCAGCAGCGGGCAGGGGACACCATGATCCCCTGCTCAAGGACAAAAGGAAAGGAAAGAGAGACTGTAGAATCAAGTCTTTAATTTCTTTGCTCATTTGGAAGGGAAAGAGGAAGTTTAGGGAAATGCCAAATGACTGCTGCTTTTTTTGGTTGAAGGGAAGGAAAGAGAGTAACATCAAAACACCTTGGAAAACCTGTGTCTTGAAGTCTCACTTGCTTGTTTGTCAGTCAAACCAGATCATATTCTCCTTTTCATATCTCTTCTTGATAGATACCAGGCTGCCTCTCAACTTGTCCTCTTACCTCCTATATTCTGAGCTCTTCCAGTTCTGAAAGTCTTTTCTAAGGGTGGATCCAGTTGTGAATCAAGGTTTTCCTGCCACATTAATGGAAAGACACATTTGAAAGATAAGGTGATAAGATTTGGGGGCAACTCTCTAAAAAATGAGAATACTGATTACAATTTCGCTGACAGCTCTCTCTCTGCCTCTCTGGCTCCCTCTGTCTCTGTGTGTCTCTCTCTGTCTCTGTCTTTGTCTCTCTGTCTCTCTCTGTCTCTGTCCCTCTCTCTCACTCCTTTTGAATATTAAACCACACTAAACTAAATGAGAGGCAATATAATGAAATAATGTAGTAGATAGGTGAAGTAGGAGTGATGTTTAAAACCTAATTGCTATGATTAAAATCTAGTGAGTGGTCACCTTAAATTGGAAGCTCATAGCACCAGTCTTTGGGGCATTAAGCATTTAACCAAGTATTTAGAAGTCAGCAAAAGAGAGAAGAACATGTGTAGTTCAGAAGGAAACCTAGCTAACCTGGTGACTCCGCCTTGACCTCCAACCCAAAATGAAGATCCCAGTTCTCTCAAGTGGAAGCTCTCTACAGGACTGCAAGAGGGGGTGGTCCCCATACACAGCTCCAAGCTAATTGGCTGATAGCATTGACTGACATGACTTACAGGCGGTTCTATGAATACATGTAACTTCCAGATGCTAGTCACATGCTTTCTCCTCAGGGCTGTGTTGCCCTGGTTCTCATAATGTCTTTCTCAGCAGGGGGGTGGCGTTCTGATTTTCACATAGGTTAAAGGGTTGCTTCTGACACTGGATGAATAATCTTGGGAAAGTAATTTTATGTGATAGTACATCTAAGCAACATTTTTTGGTGGGAATGGGGAAAAGAATGCAGGCTTTTGTTTTATTTTTGTTTGTGGGTTTTTTTTTTTTGGTATCTGTTTTTTATACAGATGCTTAAAATCAAGGAATATAACAGAAAGGCAAGGAGAGAACAAGAGGAAAGGTGTAGGAATAGAGAATGTTGAGAAGGGAGAGATTTAGGAGAAAAGGGGAGGAATGGAGGAAGTAAGGAAGGAAAGAAGGAAGGGAAAAAGGAAGGAAAGTAGGAAGGAGCTTAGGAATTATTAGGTTTGCTCAACTATGCTCATTTTATTTTAACTGATCTCCCAGAAGTTGAAGATCACATTTCCTATTTCTTTGCCTTTTAGGAAAACCTGCTTTCTACACAGAACCTATTCTTAAAGCAGGTGTTATCATCCCACCCCACAACTACCAGTGTAGGAATGATTAGCTTAGCACATTGTATGCTGTTAACATCCTTTGCTTGTCAAAATCTACAATACCACAGACACCACTGCCACGACTTATTATTAATTTACCTTTCAAAAAGACAAAGGCATGATGTAGACTTAACATAAAGGTAAAGTGACAGAGTCCTTTATGCAACCAAAATAAATATATCAATGTCAGCTGGAAATCATGTGTTCAGAGGTATTTTTTCCCCTGCTAGTCGTAGGTTAAAGGAGTACAAAAATAGGAAAGGGAGACAGCTCATTGACTTTCCCTATGTCTATCTATACCAGTTTTAACCTTGCACATGAAAGGTCAAGCATAAAATTATTTCCTTGGAGCTGCAGTCTTCAGAGGTTTAAATTAACATAGATGGAAAGCACTGTAGGGAAAAAAAAAGTTCATTTTACCTTAATTGGATTAAGACAGGTCTCATCCATACTGAAAGGATCAGGTTTCACCAGAGTAGAAACTGCTAGGTTGACAGAAAAAGGATTAATTTATGGGCTTCTGTCAGGTTGTTGACTAATAACATATTGATTGTATCTGGTAGATATGCAGAATGTCTGTCAGAAGGAGAGACACTTCAGGGAGAGATTGCTCCCATATCTGACATGATCAAAATTAGATTAATATCATTATGGAGCTACAAGGGAGCTGTGCCTTACCTGGGAAACCACAGCGGTTTCTGCCACTTCCCTTGTATTTGGACATCTTAAACATTCACTGTACTTACCAAGCCTGTTTGAAGGAAGTAACAAATTTGTATAGCTTTTGGTTTGTAGGGTTTTTTCCCCTCTTCCTCCCTTCATCTTTTCTTTAATGCCTTCTAGCTGACATATTGAACTACCCCAGTTTAATCCCAGCGGAGCCTGCAGGTGGTATTGTCCTTGCATGGAGGAGTTATTAAATTCTTAAGGTCACCATAAAAAAGGTTCCATTAAATTGAGTTAATAAAAACATTGGGCAAAGGTTTGCAAAGAGCACAGATGTCAAAGCCTTGGGAATTGGAGTGTCTCTTATGATATCAGACTAAAAGAATAATTTTAAATGTGCCACAATATGAAGATGCCCAAAATCCTGGTTATGTTTAAATTTCCTTGGTTGTGATAGAAATACTTTTGTTGTGTGTGTGTAAACACATGTGTGTATGTATGCATGTGTGCATGCATGTATATGCACAAATGTATGTATATAAATATGTCTATATGTGTATTTAAATGTGCATATTTCTTTGCATAATAAAATGTGATATTTATAAGTACTTTTAAGGTTTGCAATATATTTCACATACATGATCACTTCTAAGCCTCACAATTCCATGAGGCAGAGAGAGTATTTTTAACTGCCATTTTTACAAATGAAAACACTAAGAACCAGAGAGGGTTCAGTTGGCCCATGGCCAAAAGACTACCTAGAAAGTAGTGTGTCTAACAAAGAGCATACTGGATTTAAAGTCACACAACTGTATTCAAATGCTGCTTTTCCTAGTCAGTACCTGTACCATCTTCGAAAAATAACCTCTTTGGGCCTCAGATTCCTTATCTATAAAAGGAACAGCATGCTTTTCATGATTTCTAAAGTCTCATTTTTCTCTCAATATATAACCCAAAATTTGGTGTAAGAAATTCAATTCATATAATTCTGATTCTAGGTCTAACACAGTCTCATATATCTGTGTGGTTATCTCATTTACATATATTTTAGGGAAAGTAGAGAGGATTTCCTTTAGGGTTTCCTTTTGGGAAAAGACCTGGTCACTTAAAAATTGTGAAGTAGTTTTGTCTTAGGAATAATGAATGCATCTAACTACTCCTTGACCTTTTGTTGAAGATTAAGTACAGAACACAAAGGAGCTAGGATTAAAAGCAAGAAAAATACACCCAACAAAAATGTATAGAATTCTTTAGGGGGTAAATGAACTAATAATCTATTTGTTCAGATTTTAACTTTTTTTTGGTATCAAGAACCCATACTTAAAGATAAAATAAAAAGGTTGTCATGTGCCCTAGTATACTGCCATGATTGGGGCAAATGAAACGGCTTTATCAAATATTTCCTGTTACTTCTTAAATTCAAAATCATTATTCTTCTGAAATGTTATAAATAATGCAAAAGAGAATGAGATCAATATGAAAATATGGTAATTTTATGTTTTGAAGTTCTAATAGTAAGATGTAATTATTAATCTTAGGTTAATTTGTAATCAATTTTCCTTCAGTATTATTACCCATGGTGGCAAAATATACAACAAATAGTGAAAATGCTTCCCCTCAAACTGTTTTTTTTAATTGTTCTTTAGTCATTTTTCAGTTGTGTTTGAATTTTCATGACTCTTTTTGGGAATTTCTTGGCAAAAATAATGGAGTCATTTGCCATGTCCTTCTTTGTCTCATTTTTAGTTTAGAAAAATGGAGCAAACAGGGTTAAGTGACTTGTCTAAGGTCATACAGCTAATAAGTGTCTGAGACCAGATTTGATCTTAGGAAGAGGTGTTTTCCTGATTCCAGGCCCCACACTCTATCCACTGTGCCACCTACCTGCCCTCGCCTCCAAAAGTCTTTGTTGTTGTTGTTCCTTGTTCAGCTCATTTTACAGATGAGTAAAACTGGGTTAAGTAACCTGCCCAGGCCACACTACTATTAAATGTCTTGGCTTGAATTTTGAACTCAGATAATCCTAACTCCAGGCCTCTGCTCTATCCACTGAGCAACCTAGCTGCCCCCAAATTTGTTGTTGTTCAGTCATATTCTAGTGTCTGAGTCCAGATTTGAACTAAAAAGAGATGAGTCTTCCTGATGCCAGACTCAATGTTATATCTACTGTGTCTCCCATCTGACCCTAAACTCCTTTGACTAAGTTGAATTAGTTGAATTACCTGAATTAGAATTATTGTTGATAAAACCAGTGTTAGCATGAAAAGTATCTGGGTACTTTTCATAATCATAAGTGGAATTTTCATGCACTAAATATATTATTTGTTAATATAGTTACCATGAACTCTGGCCTAAATCATAAGAAAGGGTGCCTTGATTTCCCATCTCTTACATTTTTTTTTCAAGCTCAATGCTTTATTTATAGACAATGAGAAATGGAAAGTATCTCAAAAGCCACCCAGTCCATACTGTAACTGACAAAAAAATGCTCTTTATAATGCTCCTGAACAAATGTTCATTCACCTTTCTTTTTAAGGTGTGTACTTAGGTATAAGAGAAGAGTAAAATTGGGAAATATACATACCAAATTATCCAGAACTGTTATCTAGCTTGTTTGGAGTTGAAACTTTTAGAGGCCAGTCCTTTCAGGAGATCTTAACTTATACCTCACAAAATTAGTACAAAAATTTGCTGAAGAAGGAAGAGATTCAAAGGATGCTAGCAGCACATTATTAGAAGAAATACTTAAATCTACCATGAAGATATTATGAAGCACATGAGACTGTTAGAGGAAACTACTGATTATCTAACAAATTTCTTGATCTATCCAAAATGTCTGACTTCTTTGTAAGGAAAATAGAATATTTCCTTGGAAAATATTATTTTTATTATAAAAAGTAAATAACACAAATATACAATTTTCCTTATGAAAATAACAGTTGAATTCTAAGTAAATAGATAGCCAAAATATAAGTAATTTTCAAAAGAAGTATTATAAGCTACTGAATAACATGAAATATACCAAAATCATTCATAATGCAATCCAAGTTGTAAAATAGCTGAGTTTCATCATACATGTTTCAAATTTACAAAGATGTCAAATGATGATAATAGCCAATTTTCAAAGCTCTGTGGTAAGATTAGGAAACTACTACCTTTGAGTTGGTAAAGGATTCAAACATTATGTTGAAAAAATAATAATTACGTAACTAAACTTTTCAACTCCTTTTACCTAGAAATTTCTTAAAGGACATGTATGCTAAAGAGATAAAGTATTAAAAAACAAAAGACATATTAGCCAAAATAATTACAGAAGAACTTTTTCATAATAGCAAAAAATACTTGGCCTAAATTTGGTGTCTGACCAAATTGGATGTCTGACCAAATCGGGTTTTGATCATTTGGGTGACAGGGAATGGTTAAACAAAGTGTTTTGCGTGAATGCAATGTAAAAGTGATGTTCATTTTAAAAAATGAGCAATGTAATAGTAGTGTTCCATGAAAAATTACAAATACAACATAAGGGATTCACAGAATTAGAAGACATGTATGAATTGCTTCAAAATGAAGAAGGTAGGGGCAGCTAGGCGGCGCAGTGGATAGAGCACCAGCGCTGAAAAAAAAAAATGAAGTAAGTAGAACCAGAAAAGCAGAATGTAAAGTATAATAATAGAAATGAAAGTGAAAGTAAAGTGAAATCACAGGGACTACCCTTATAAGGACCAATCTTGGCTCAGGTGAAGAGATAATGAAATGCAAATCCCTCCTTTGTTTGAAATGGTGGGACTGAGGAGTTCTGAGGATCTGGAATGTCATGTGTGTTATCAGATCTAGATCCTCTATTGCAGTATATAGGTATATAAAATAGATATAGGGGCAGCTAGGTGGCGCAATGGATAGAGCATGGGCCCTGGAGTCAGGAGTACCTGAGTTCAAAGACGGCCTCAGACACTTAACACTTACTAGCTGTGTGACCCTGGGCAAGTCACTTAACCCCAATTGACTCACTAAAAAATTAAAAAAAAAAATAGATATACATAATCTTTTACCATTGCCCAAATTTTCACAACACCCACATTCAGGGACATGACACCATATTGGATCATACCCACAGTTTAAGAAGCTAGGCAATATTGTTCTTAAACTGTGGGTCATGATCCAATATGGAGTCATGTCCCTGAATGTGGGTGTTGTGAAAATTTGGGCAATGGTAAAAGATTATGTATATCTAGTTTATATACTTATATACTGGGGTGGCATAAAATTTTGTGAGGCAAAAAGTAGTTATAAGTGGGAAAATTTTAAGAAGCCCTGCTCTGTAGGATGGTTTAGCTTAATCATTATTTTTTTTTTGTTTTTACAAGTGTTGTAGGTTGAGATGTGTGTGTATATGTGTGTGTTACTGTGGTATAAAAGAAAGTTATAAATACAATTTTAAAATTAGAACAAATTATACAGAACCCCTTTTCCCATGCCTGGGTTTCTTCAGACTAAACTTCTTAAATTCCTTCCTCAACTTTAACACAGAGAAGTAAATACAATATACTAGGAAGAATACATCATCACCTCCCTCTTTACAGATACTATTTCATTCTTAATACTGTCTAAGGGGGAAAAATAGGATGTTTTTGTTGTTGTTGCTGTGTGTGTGTGTGTGTGTGTGTGTGTGTGTGTTGCTGGTTCAGCTGTTATCTTATTAAGTTCTGAGTCCACTAAAACTGACAGAGACAGAGACAGAAACAGGGAGAGACAGAAAAACAGAAAAAGACATACAGACAGAGACAGGGAAACAGAGAGGTAGACAGACAGAAGGAGATAGAAATAAAGACATATGCATACATATGAAACATATGCATATGTATATAAAAACATATACATCTTTTTCAGATGAATTGCTACCTAGCTCTACTTTTTCCCCAACTCATAATTGTGATGTTGATTTTTTTGAACCTAGGTAGATCTTGAATTTATTTTTATTACATTTTTTTTCCTTATGAGTAACAAGGGGAGCACAGGTTTTGATCTAAAACCAAGAGCTAGAAATCAAACAAACCCTCACACATCATCTACACCAAACCCTTAACTTCATAAATTATGAAATAGAGACCCAGCTAGGTTTTTACTTGTTTGTAGTGATGATAAAACTAGTTAGAGATAGAATTAGTATTCAAACTTAGAGTCTCTAAGTACCAATGTAGCACTTTTTTCCCATTTTACAATGCAAATGTTTATCTTTCCATTAATTTTTCCCCAACTGAGAAGACCATTTTAAAAAATTGATAAGAAGATGAATATCACAAGGCTAAAGAAAGATCTGTGGGGCATTAAATAGGAGGCTTTTATCCTAGGTCACATATGCCCATTTGCAATATAACTAATTACCCTTTAGGTAAAGCCATTCAACCTTTTCTAAATCTACACAGTTATACCATCATCTGTATCAGTAATGCCATCCTCAAATAGAGGCAGTTCCTTGATAAATGCATTAACTTAAGAAACCACAAATTAATGTTTTATTTGTTGTATTGCATTTTGGGTTATTTTACATTCTATTTTAACTTATATTTAATTCTGGATTAGCTTTACTGGTACTTGTGATCTAAAGCCTCTAGGTGCATTATTTACTATTATTATTATTATTTTCTGTTTATTATCATCTAGTTATTATCTAGTTATTTAGTGATCTAAATAATATCTCTTCTAGTTATATGATAGAAATTTCTGTCTAGTAATTTGCTGAAACATGCTTCTCTTTTATCTAATTCCTATGTCTCTACTTCTTATTTACATCATAACAATGGTGTCTTGTCCATGTCCACAGCCATATCTCCCTGTTACTTGTTTGGTGAGATAGGAATAATGAATGTAAAGTGTGGTTGGAAAAGATACTGGAGTGATTTGCCATTTCCTTCTCCCACTCATTTTGCAAATGAGGAAACTGAGGCAAACAAGAGTAAGTGACTTGTCAAGCAACACACTGCTATTAAGTTGTCTTGACTCTGGGCCTAGCACTCTACTGCAAAAATTAACTGCTCATAGTTATTGTCTTAATTTAAAATAACGAGATCAACAACATAATATAGTCTATGCCAATACATGTTGAAATATAGAATTTTAAATTTCATTTGATCTGTGATACCCTTGCTATTCTCTTCATGAAACAGATAAAACCTCATCTTTTCCTTCCTGTATAAGATTTTTATATGTGTGTGTAATCTCCAAATCCCCAAGAGAAAAATTATCCAATGAATAAGAGGTGTTCTTCTGAGTCTTTAGCATTTTATTGATAATTGTAGAGTATTTGCCTAGCCCACATATTAGCCTTCATTTCCCTTCATCAAAAGAGCCATGCTGTAGTAGAAGGAATGCTAAATTTTGAGACATATGACCTGAGTTTGAATCCTGGCTCTTACACTTTTGCCATCTTTGAGAACTTCACCTCTCTTCTCAACTTCCACTTTAGTAAAATGATGAGCTTGGTATTGATTAACTCTCATGTGCCTTCTGGTTCTAAATCTCTGATTCTATAAACAATGGCCCATATCATAAGTTCTAATACTGGTAAAAAGGTTTTTGTTGTGGTTTGTCTGTTTTTAAAATCAAGCAATCTAGTCTTTGATAAAGATTAAATAATTTGAGAAGTATCACTGTGTTGAAAATGTCAAAATAGCTAGTTCCATGCTAGGCATTACTCCCAGTATAATGGAGATAAGAGGATTAGTAGATTTCTCCTAAAATAGCAACATATAAAAAGGCAGACAAAATTTATGATATATTTTTGAGGGAAATCACAATTTAGTAAAAGTAAATTATGTTGGGGAGATTCATTCTGCTGACCTGAAGCCATATAAAAATTATGACTTTTTTTTCTCTTTCTTTGGAACTATAAGGGGAATGGAATATAACAAGACTTTATTAAGTGCTTAATTTGTACCAGGCACTGGTAAATTGGTAATTACAATATTATGTACTGTGATACTTACAACAATCCTGGGAGAAATGTGTTACTGTTACTCTAATTTTGCAGTTCAGGAAATTGAGGCAGACCAGGGTTAAGTGACTTGCTTAGAGTTACAAGTCTAGTGAATGCCTGAGGCCGGATTTGAACTCAACTCTTTCTGACTCCAGGCTAACTATTCACTATGGCACCTAAGCCCAAGAAGCAATTGAGAATTTGGACATAAACATGATTTTTTCCCCCTGAGTCATTTTAAGTAATTAGCTAATGATCTTTCCAAACCAGAAGCGATCAAAAGGAAAAACAGAACAAAACAAAACACAGAAATCAAGATTTTATTGTGAAACTCCCTGATAACCAAAGGATCATAACTAGAGCTTTTCATATTCATACCTTAATAATGGTCTAAATTTGGTGAAAATATTATTGATAAATCAGAAAATACTGTTCTACTCACATCTGAAAGGGAAAAAAAAAATCAAAACAGGAATTACATTATGTCGTACTTTAGAGAACTTAGTTATATAGAAATGTAATTCATTGAGCCTGGTCTTGAATTTCATTAAATCTTTCTGTAAATTGTGAGGTCTCTAATATATGTATTATTTAGTTGTATTAAATTGGTATTCTTTGCAGTATTAAAAATATGTAGCACAGTGGCTCTTGAATCATAATACTGTCTCTGACGATTTAATGGCTCTCTGACCTTATACAAATCACTCCTTAACTCCATGTGCCTCTATTTCCTCAATTTAACAAAAAGGGATTCTGATAGAAGACTTTTAAAATCCCTTCTACCTGGAGAAATATAATTTTGACTCGATTTCTTTTTTAAGGAAAAAAAAAGTATGATTGAGGAGAAAATTTTTCTAATCTGTGACATCCACATTAATGAAAAACTTCACTCTTTGTACCAATAAGTTTTATCAAAAAGTAATCCAGCTCAATATCTTATCTACAAAATCACTAATGTAAAACTTGACTGGTTTGTGTAGGGGGATAACTATCAAGAGAGGCATGGTTTAGGAAAGAATATTTCAATGTAGTATCATAAATATTTAGATTTGAATCCTAAGACTTAAACTTTCTGTTTTAAAATTATAGGTCAGTCTCTGGGTAAAAATTTTCTCAACTAAAAAAAACAAAAGGATAATAATCCCTTAACTCCTCTACTACTTAGATGCCTATGTTAGGAAAATGATGGGATTTAGAGTGAAGGAGGCCTATCTTTTTATCCTGCCTAGCTGTGTGACCCTGGCAAAGTCATCTATTATTTCATTTTCTCATCAGGAATAATAATAGCAACTATTTTCTAGGCCTATTGCAAGGATTGAATGAACAAATATTTGTAAAATATTTCACTAACATTAAAATGCCATGGAAATGCTAGCTATCATGATGCTGGTTGTTATACTTAGAGTGAATACCTCAGTGTTGTTGTTGTGATTTGAGGATCAAAAGAGCATATATGTGTCTGTGTGAACAAAAATTTTAAGTGTTAACTATTACATTTATTGAAGCCTAAGATGAAGGAGAATTTTGGGTAACATGCCCTGTCACAATAAATGCCTTAATAAAGTCATTTTAATGAAGCATAATTATTACCTTGAGGAGCATGGAATTTCTTTCTTAGTCCCGTGTTAGAGGCAAGTTATAGTGAAAGGAAGAAGTTTTCCTTCCCACAAATACTTTGCCCAGTAAGATAATGGAAAGTTAAAAAAAAATTCTGGTCTATTCTTGAAGGATGAGGGATGAGTATATAAGAAAAGGAGAGGAAATGATAGGAATCTTTGCTGAGCATGTTTCTAATGCTAATAATGGATATTTCTTTAATTTCCAGGATGGTTGAAGAGCTACATTGTTCTGCGATTTTTCCCAAACATCTGTCAGTTTTAGACTTTGTGTTTAGTTATTGCTCCATATTGAATTAGACAGGAATAAAACATTGTGATGTTTTTCACACATTTTTCAGCTACCAGTAAATGCATTTTATAAGCCTCTACAAGTTAATAAATGCTTAGACTGCATACAGAAAGCAACTGAAGCAATTATTAAAGGGAACATATGGCAGGTGCCTGAAAACTCCAGGGTGACAACTAAAGCATATGACTTTAGCTCATTATATGTATTTTCTAGGATCCTCTTAATTGCTATAGTAATTAAAATTCACCAAAAATTGTGAAAATGCCAAACAATTAAATAATATTGAGTTAATGTATGCTTAAGAATGTTGAATTACATTAAAAAATAGTAAGTTAAAAATACTTTAAAGAAAAAAAATCTTTGAAAGACATAAATCCATCTGGCATGGGCTTTTCCATTTTCTGCTTTTATTTCCAACCCATTGTGACCTGTGCATCTCCTAGATTTTTTCTGATTATTCAAAGGCATACAGAATATTTCCAATCTTTAGGTAAAATGCAGTGTAATAATTAGCATTAAAACAATTTTTGGAATCAGATCAAGAAAGGAAGACTAGAAAACAACACCACTGTGATTAACAGGAATATTTACAGGCTTAAAATGCAAACAAAAATATAATGACATATTAACATTTTCATTCTAAACTCCTACACAGTGGAATAAAAAGCAACTTTTGATAGTGAATTGGATTCTTCAGTAGAGTCCTTTTATGTTGGATAGTATTAGAGGTTATTGGATACCCTTGAGAAAACAGAGTTATTTTAAAAATATAATCTGAAATACATGGTCACATAACCACTTGAAATTGCCTTTCAAGTGAGGGTTTAGTTATTATTTGTTTAATCAGTGCAAGTTTTATGAAAGCTATTTGTGGGGCATACATTTCTGAAAATGGAGGGTTTTTTTTTTTACCAGAAAAAAGGAATTATAGAATGGAAAATTGCTGAAATAGACCTTGGATAACATCTAGTCTAGGCCTCTTATTTTCCAGGAAAGGAAACTTAGTCTCACAGAAGTGATTTGATATACCCATTTTCTCAGAGGTGGTTTTTACTGAGTTTGGACTACTGCCTTACTTTTCTCAGGACCAGGTCTGTGTGCTTTCATACATACATATACACAAACACGTATACTTACACATACATATACTCACATAGATACATATTTAATATACATACAAACATATATATGTATATGTACATATATACACAAATATACAAATATACATACATACATTTATATACAATTTTCCCCCACTTACATGTTTAAAATATTTTAGCATTTATTTTAAAATTTTGAATCCCAAATTCTATCCTCCCTTCCCTCCTCTCCCCTCTCCCTGAGATGGTAAGCAATCAGATATAGGTTATACATTTGCAATCACATAAAACAATTCCATATTAATCAGTTTATATAAGAAGAACAAAAAAAAAAGAAAAAGAATGAAAGAATGTGAATAGCATGCTTCAGTCTCTATTCAAACAATATCAGTTCTTTCTCTGGAGTCTGATGCCTCATCATTAGTCCTTTGAGATTGTCTTGGATCATTGTATTGCTGAGAATAGATGTCATTCACAGTTTTTCACTGAACATTATTACTGTTACTGTGTATAACTTTATCCTGCTTCTGCTCACTTCACTTTGCATCAGTTTATGTAAGCTGATCATTTTCTAAAATCACTCTGCTTCTCATTTCTTATAGCACAATAATATTGTATCACAATAATATATTACAGCTTGTTTAGCCAGATGGGCCTCCCTTTGAATTCTGATTCTTAGCCACCAAAAAAAGAACTGCTTTAAATATTTTTTGTACAAATAGGTCCTTTTCCCTTTTTTATGTCTTTGGGATATAAACCAAGCAGTGATATTGTTGGATCAAAGGGCATGCACAGTTTTATAGCCCTTTCAATATAGTTCAAAATTATCCCAGTTTTCCTAATCCCCTCCAATATTTATCATTTGCCTTTTTGGTCATATTAGCCATTCTGATAGGTGTGAGGTGTTTTAATTTGCATTTATCTCATCAATAGTGATTTAGATAATTTTTTTTATATGACTATAGGTAGCTTTGATTTCTTTGTCTAAAAATTGCTTTTTTATATCCTTTAGCCATTCATCAGTTGGAGACTGTGTATTTTTTTTTTTTTGGAGGGGCAATGAGGGTTAAGTGACTTGCCCGGGGTCAAACAGCTAGTAAGTGTCAAGTGTCATGAGGCCAGATTTGAATTCAGGTCCTCCTGAATCCAGGGGTAGTGCTTTATCCACTGTGCCATCTAGCTGCCCCCTGACTGTGAACTTTTTTTTTAACTGTGTACTTTTAAAAAACACTTGACTACCTACCCAGAAGGGCACCTAGAAATCCTTCCTCCTATTGGGTATTTTTTGTTTCATTTTACAAGAGTTTTTTTTTTTTAACATCATTTACACTATCCACAAAGTATAATTTTTACAATTGCAGAGTCTTACAAGAATTCACTCACATAAGACAGCAAATGGCACAACTGACAGTAGCAAACACTAGACCAGTCACATTTATGCTGCTTATTGATTTCTCTAAAAGCAGAGTAGTTGCCAAAAGATCAAAGGAAATTAACAGTTTTGAAAAGAATTTCAAACTATATCTTTATGAAAAGTTTCTAAGAATCAGTAATTTTTAGAAAAATTCAAGTACAAAACAAGTGTTAGGTTTCACTTCACATCCATTAAATTGCCAAATAGGACAACAAATAAAATTACAAAAGTTTTAAGGAGCTGTAAGAAGTAACACACACTAACAAATAATTGGATTAACTGTGAATTGGTCTAACCAATGTGAAAAATAATTTAGGATTGTAGGAGAAAAACAATTAATTGTTCTAGATCCTTTGACCTAGAAATTCAGCTTCTAGGCATGTTAAAGACATGGCCATTAAAGACAGACAAAAAGACACAATGTTTTCCGGAATATATATGGAATTACTCTATGGGATACAGAATAATCTAAAAAACAGTAGGTATTCATCAGTTGGGAATGACTCGATGCAAATCATGGTATATGAATATGATATATTTCTAAGAAGTCAAAATGACAAAAATGAGAAAGTCAGAGAAAGATAAGATTTTTAAAAAATGGATGTGAAATCAAGGAGCAATGTACTTGAGCACAATGATGTAAATGCAAATGACACTGCAAAGGAGTTTGACAATAATTATAACGACCCATCTTGGTTTTAAAGAACTGTCAAACACATTTTCTTCCTCTTGCTAGAAACATAGAAGAGTATGGTGACAAAACATTACTTTTGTTGTGTGATGCCATCACTCCATTGGTTGCTTTTGGTTAACTTATCATTGATACTACTGTTGTTACAAAGCTGTTTCCAAATAAATGAGGAAAAGGCTTATAGCTAAGAATTATTGTGAATTTTTTAAAAAAAGGCATTGATAAAATGGAGAAGGGAAGGGAAAGGAAGGAAGGGAAGGGAATGGAAGTGTTCCAGTTTATATAGTCATCCCTCAACATTTACAGATTTCATATTCATGTTTTGATTATTTGCAAATGGATTTGAGGTGTGCAACAGAAAATAACAGATGAAACCCATATGTAAAGAAAATAAAAAAAAATAGTAAGTTATAAATACATGGATATTGTCTATTTTATAATTTAAATACCATAAGTATACTTACATAAGTTCATGTTAAACAGTTAAATTTTGTTAAAAGTTTCAGTGCACTAAGAATTATGGGGAACACACTCTCTTTCGGAATGTCTTCTCTTTGTCACTGTACCATCTAGCCTCAATTGATTTTTTCCTGCAGTAGTAGAAGGAAATTTGTGAAGCAGTTGCTGCATAATATGTGAAATACTAATTTTTGTCTTGTAGAAACTACAACTTTGTTTTGTGGGTTAGATAACTATGATGAGAATTATGAAAAATAAAGGTTTGGAGTGGTCCCCAGAGTTATTTGAAGTTTTTCACATTTGTGGGAGTCATGCATCGCTAACACCTGCAAATGTCTAGTGACAACTGTATTGTTGTGGTAGGCATAATTTTGATTTCAAACTTCAAAAGGTAAACGAGCCAAAAAAAGCATGGGGTGGATTTTTTTGTAAGAACAGTACCCGGCATATTGTAATGAATTACTAAATACTTACTTTATGATAGACTGTACCTTATTCTTTTTTTTTTTTTTTTGGTGAGGCAATTGGGGTTAAGTGACTTGCCTAGGGTCACACAGCTAGTAAGTGTTAAGTGTCTGAGGCCGGATCTGAACTCAGGTCCTCCTGACTCCAGGGCCGGTGCTCTATCCACTGTGCCACCTAGTTGCCCCTCCTTATTCTTATCAACAGAGGGAGCAGAGATTCATCTTAGGATGGGATTGATGGGGACATTTGTGGGAAGTTACCATTGTTTAATAGAATTTGTGACACAGGAGAATACTCTGATAGTCATGCAAGACTTGGAGGAATAAAAATAACAAAAAACCTGAAAATTATAATAATAACTTTAACTATTATTATTATTTAATAAAAAGTTTAATTATACTTTTTAGTTCCAAATCATCCCTCCTTCCTCACCTTTCCCTGAGGTCTTAAGCAATCAGATATGGGTTATACATGTGCAATTATGAAAAATATTAACATTAGTCATTTTGTAAAAGAAAACTTGAATAAAAGAAACAAAATGAAAGAAAATGAAAAATAGCATGCTTCAGTCTGTGTTCCATCAATATCAGTGCTTTCTTTGGAGGTGGATAGTATGTTTCATCAGTAGTCCTTTGGGATTGTCTTGAATCATTGTGTTGCTGAGAATAGTTAAGTCATTGTCATTCACAGTTCTTCATCAAACAATATTGCTGTCTCTGTGCATAATGTTTTCTTGATTTTGCTCACTTTACTCTACATTACTTCATACAAATATTTCCAGGTCTTTCTGAAATCACCCTGCTTGTCATTTCTTAAAGCACAATAATATCCCATCACAATCATATACCACAGCTTGTTCAACCATTCCCAATTGATGGGAATTCTTTTGATTTCCAATTCTGAGAGGCACTAGAAAAAGAGCTGCTATAAATATTTTTGTACAAATAGGTCTTTTTCTCTTTTTGGTAACATCTTTGGGATATAAACCCAGTAGTGGTATTGCTGGATCAAAGTGTATGCACAGTTCTATAGTCCTTTGGGCATAGTTCCAAATTGCTCTCCAGAATGGTTGGATTTTTCACAACTTTACCAACAGTGGGTTCCCACATCCCCTCCAATATTCAATACTTTCCATTTTTAATATATTTGTCACTCTGATAGGTGTGAGGTGATACCTCAGAGTTGTTTTAATTTGCATTTCTCTGATCAGTAGTGACCTAGAGAATTTTTTTCATATGATTATAGATATCTTTGATTTCTTTGTCTGAAAACTGCTTATTCATATTCTTTGCCCATTTATCAATTGGGGAATGACTTGTATTTTTATAAATTTGACTCAGTTTTCTATATATTTGAGAAATGAGGCCTTTATCAAAGATATTTGTTTCAAATATTTTTTCTCAGTTTTCTGCATCCTGTGACACTTAAAACTAAATGTGTGATCACCTTAAATTAGAAGCTTTACCACCAGTCTTTGGGCATTAAGCATTTATTAAAGCATACCAGGTATTAGTAAATAGAGAACACATGGATTTCAGAAAGTTGAGAAAAGGCCTATCTATCCTAGAGCTTCTAGCCTGGTCTAGTTCTTCCTCAAGTCCTCCACCACGAGCCTGCGTCAGCCACAAACTGCTCCAGCAGACTGCAAGTGGAAGCTTTTTATAGATCTGGAGGAGAGGCAGCCCTTACAAACTGCTTTAAGATGGTTGGTTAGCATCATTCAAATCCATTGGTTCACTGGATTTGAGGGTGGTCTTGTGTTAATATCATAGTCCACAGCGTCTGAGAACACTACCCCTTGAGAGTCAGCCAGGTGTGCCTTTATTTGAATTAACTTTAAGTAGGTTAATTAGAAAAGTCACTCTCAGTCAGTCTCACTTAAATCAATCAGAACCTCAATCAGTTCTAAATCAATCTTCAGGTGGGGCTTTTGGGAATCTGCCAAATCCCATTATTTTCTCACATTCCCTTGTAATCTTGCTAACATTAGCTTTGTTTGTGCAAAATCTTTTTAAATTTTATATAATCAGAATTATCTCTTTTAAATTCTGTTTTGCTCTCTAGATCTTCTTTGGTCCTAAATTTTTCCTATGCCCACAAATATGAAAGATAAATGATTCTGTGATCTCTTAATTTGCTTATGGTATCATCCTTTATGTGTAAATCATGTACCCATTTTGACCTTAGTTTTGTATATGATTTGAAATATTGTTCTAAACCCAGTTTCTGCCATACTGTTTTCCAGTTTTCCCAGCAGCTTTTGTCAAATAAAGAGTATTTTTTCCAAAATCTCAGATCTTTGGGTTTATCATATACTAGATTGCTATAGACATTTACTATTGTGGACAATGTGTTCTGGGAAGTTTTCATTTTGGGATCTCTTTCAGGTAGTGATCAGTGGATTCTTTCAATTTCCATTTTGCCCTCTGATTCTTATATCAGGGCAATTTTCTTTGGTAATTTCTTTAAAGATATTGTCAAGGCTTTTTTTTTTAATTTTATCATGACTTTTAGTTAGCCCAATAATTCTTTCTTATATTATCTCTCCTCTATCTATTTTATAGGTCATTTGTTTTTCCAATGAGAAATTTCACATTTTCTTCTGTTTTATTCTACTTTTTTAAAATTTTGTTTTATTGTATCTTGATGTCTCAAGGAGTGATTTGTTCCTATTTATTAAATTTTAATTAAAAAAAAACAATATTTTCTTCAGTGACCTTTTGTACTTCCTTTTCTATTTGGATAAATCTGTTTTTGCTTGTTTGTTTGTTTTTATTTTTTGGGGAGTTATATTTCTTAGTAAATTTTTGTATATCTTTTTCATGATTCTCTTCCATTACTTTTATTCTTTTCCAAAATTTTTCTTCTACTTCTCTAATTTGCTTTTCAGAGTCCTTTTTAAGATATTCCAGGAGTTTTTTTGGGGGGGCCTGATAACCAATTTACATTTTTCTTTGAAGCTTCACCTATAGCCATTTTGTTATTATTGTCCTCTATGTTAATGCTTTGATTTTCCCTATCACCATAGTAAAAGTCAATAGTCAAACTTTTTTGTCTGTTTGTTTTTCTTTGCTCAATTTTGTGGCTTTTCTGTACCTTAATGTTTTATGAGAAATTTGGGCTCTATTCCTGCATTCTCCCAAGCTTTTGTGCTGAGGCTCTGAGTCTTACTGATGGATTTCACTGGGATTCAGAGATTAGATGCTTACTTTCTCTGTAAAGTAAGATTCTCTTCTGACTGGCATTAGGGGTCTTAGTCCTCTGTTTTGGTATTACTGGATGTGAATTGGCCTCCTCAAGGGGTAGCATCCTGGTGCTGGGTTGCAAAAGTTTATTAACTTTGTTAAATTTTTCTAGTGGTTGGTACTAGAGGAGTGACCTTCTTTTTGGTCAGCCCCAAGGGTGGTGCCCTACTGCTGCGTTGCTCTGTTAGCAGGGACCCTCCATTAGCAGGCCCTGGAGGAGTAATTTTGTTGCAAATCTGCCCTGCCCCAGTATAGGGGCCCAGCTGCTGGGTTGCTGTGGTAACTGAGTTACTGCTAGTGGGCCCTAGATGGGTAATTTTGTTGCAAATCTGCCCTGCCCCAGTATAGGGGCCCAGCTACTGGGTTGCTGTGGTAACTGAGTTACTGCTAGTGGGCCCTAGATGGGTAATTTTGTTGCAAATCTGCCCTGCCCCAGTATAGGGGCCCAGCTACTGGGTTGCTGTGGTAACTGAGTTACTGCTAGTGGGCCCTAGATGGGTAATTTTGTTGCATATCTGTTGAGGGTTGGAGCCCACTGTTGCTTGTTTGCTTTGGAAAATGAATCTCTTAGTTGGTAGGCCACGGAAGCAGGAACTTGCTGTTGACCAGTCTTGGGTGGGGCTTCATTACTGGTCAGCAGTGGGTTCAAGGTTTCCTTGGTGGTCTGTGCTAGCTGTGGGGTGCCTGGTGATGGTCCCTACCTAGTCGGCTCACTTACCCAGAGGGCTGCTAGTTTGCAGCAGGTTATAGCCTCATTGGTAATTTGCCCCTGGTTCAGAGCCCTGCTTCTTGCTTTGAGCCCAGAAGCGGCCACTGCTACTGCTCTTAGACCTCACTTCTCTCCCCATCTTTCCCGCTGGGCTGGTAGGCTATTTTTCTGCTCCTGGAATGACTCAGAGGCAGTTTTATGTTGCTTTGGAGGGGAAGTTTCAGAGAGCTCCAGAAGGTTCCTTCCTTACTCCTCCATCTTGGCACTGCAAGTCTGAAATTCATTTTTTTTTAAATAAAGTATTTTATTATTTTCCAGTTACATGTAGAGATAATTTTCAACATTTTTAAAATAAGATTTACCATTTCAAATTTTTCTCCCTCACTCCCCCCTCCCCTAGGCAGCAGGTAATCTGATATAGGTTTTATATATATATATATATATATATATATATATATATATATATATATATATATATATATATATATATATATATATATATATATATAAACATTAAACAGATTTCTGCATTAGTCATGTTATAAGAGAAGAATCAGAGCAAAAAGGAAAAACCTCAAAAAAGAAAAACAACAGCACCAAAAACAAAAGAAATAGTATGGTTCGAACAGCATCTATATTCCACAGTTCTGTTATTTATTTTTTTTCTTCTGGATTTGGAGAGCCTTTTCCATCATGAGTACTTTGGAAATTTCTACTACCGTTGCATTGGTGAGAAGAATCTAGTCTATCACAGTTGATCAACCCAAATGTTGATGATACTGTATACAATGTTCTTCTAGTTCTGCTCATCTCACTTATCATCAGTTCATGCAAGTCCTTTCAGCTTTCTCTGAACTCATCCCGCTCATCGTTTCTTACAACACAATAGAATTCCATTACATTCTGTAACGATTGGAATGACACTAGATGCTGGAGACTTACTGTAGGAAAGCTCCAACATGAGGAGATGGCCTCTGAGGGCAGGACCATGCATCTTTTCTTTGGCGTCAGGAAGTGACGTTTGCTTGTGGGAGGAAGAAGGGGGAGGCTGGCATACTGGCTCACTCTCTTTCCTGAGGACTCTGGCAGAGAGCTGAGCTAGGAATACTTTCTCCCTTTAATATATAGATGAATCTAGTCCTTTCTCTTTCTCATCACCAAATTCTTATTCTCCTTAATAAATGCTTAAAAGTCTAACTCTTGCTAAAGCTTCTAATTTATTGCAACCATTCATTTGATATTTTAGACAGTATAGCTAGAATTTTAGCCCTTACAATTCATATATCACAACTTGTTCATCCATTCCCCAATTGATGGGCAGCCCTTCAATTTCCAGTTCCTTGCCACCACAAAAAGAGCAGCTATAAATATTTTTGTACATGTGGGTCCTTTTTCCCTTTTCCATGATCTCTGGGAAAAGACCCAAAAGTGGTATTGCTGGGTCAAAGGGTATGCACAGCTTTATAACCCTTTGGGCATAATTCCAAATTGCTCTACAGGATGGTTGGATCAGTTCACAGCTCCACCAACAATGCATTAGTGTTCCAATTTTTCCACAGCTTCTCCAACATTGATTGTTTTCCTTTGTTGTCATATTATCCAATCTGATAGGTGTCAGGTGGTACTTCAGAGTTGTTTTAATTTGCATCTCTCTAATCAATAGTGATTTAGAGCACTTTTTCATATGGTGATAGATAGCTTTGATTTCTTCATCAGAAAACTGCCTGTTCATATCCTTTAACCGTCTCTCAATTGGGGAATGACTTGGATTCTTATAAATTTGATTTAGTTCCTGATATATTTTAGAAATTAGGCTTTTATAAGAAGTACTCACTATAAAAAAAAATGTTTCCCAGCTTTCTGTCTCCCTTCTAATTTTGGATGCATCGTTTGTGTTTGTCCAAAACCTTTTTAATTTAATGTAATCAAAATTATCCATTTTGCATTTCATCATATACTCTATCTTTATTTAGTCATAAAGTGTTCTTTCCAAAGATCTTAGAGTTAAACTATTCCTTCTTCTCCTAATGTACCTATGGTATCACCTTTTATGTCTAAATCATGTACCCACTTTGACCTTATTTTAGTATAAGGTGTAAGATATTGGTCTATGCCTAATTTCTGCCATAATATCTTCCAGTTTTCCTAGACGTTTTTGTCAAATACTGAATTACTATCCCAGAAGCTAGAGTCTTTGGGTTTATCAAACACTATATTACTAATGTCATTTACTACTGTGTCTCCTGTGCCTAGCCTATTCCATTGATCCTGTAGGGATGTAAACAGTTTAACCTTATTGAGTAACTGTTTCTCCCCCTGTTTACCTTTTTACATTTTTCTTGAGTCTTGTATGTTAAGATCAAATTTTCTATTCAGTTCTGGTCTTTTCATCAGGAAACCAAGAAAGTCCCTAATATCATTGAATGTCCATCTTTACCCCTGAAAGGGAATGGTCAGTTTTCCTGGGTAATAGATTCTTAGCTACAATCCAAGCTCCTTTGCCTTCTGGAATATCATATTCCAAACCTTGATATCCTTTAATGTTGAAGCCACAAGATCCTGAGCAATCCTGACTGTGGCTCCATGATATTTAAATTGCTTCTTTCTGGCTGCTTGGAGTATTTTCTCCTTCACCTGATAATTCTGGAATTTGGCTACAATATTCCTTGGGGTTTTTCTTTTGGGGTGTCTTTCAGGAGGTGATGAGTGGATTCTTTCAATGATGATTTTATCCTCTAATTCTATGATATAAGGGAAGTTCTCCTTAATAATTTCCTGGAATATGGTGTCTAGACTCTGTGTAATTTAAGATTCTAAATGTGGATTCTAATCTGTTCCCCAGTTTTGGGGGAAACTGACTAAAATCACTGATAAAACAAGTTTAGGTTTTTAAGGGTTTATTGGAAAATAGGAAGAAAAAGATTGAGAAACAGAATTCCAACAACCTGGCATTCCTATCTTTCCTCAAATTTCCTGTGAAATCCTCTGCCGCCACCACCACCAAGTCAGGAACCCAAAAGCCCAAGAGCTCTCCGCACAGGCTCCCTCTCCTCCTTCCTGTATCCTCCAAGAAAATAGGAGGCTCCTCAAGTTGATTGGCTGGTAGCACCCATGAGCAAATGTCATTTCCTGACACCAAGGAAAAGCCACAATGCCTCTGAGACATTTTCCTCATGGTGGAGCTTTCCCACAGCAAGTCTCCAGTAGGTGGCATCATTCCAATCATTACAACTCTTTTGCTGATTATGGCTTTCAGGCAGTCCAATGATTCTCAAATTGTCTCTCCTGGATCTGTTTTCCAGGTCAATTGTCTTTCCAATGAGGTATTTCACATTTTCTTCTATTTTTTTCATTCTTTTGATTCTGCTTGACTGATTCCTGGTGTCTCATGGAGTCCTTATTTTCCAACTGTCCAATTTTAATTTTTAAGGCATTGTTTTATTCAGTGAGATTATGCACTTTTTTTTCCATTTGGCCAAATGAATTTTTTTAAGGAATTGTTTTCTTCAGTCAATCTTTGTGTTCCCTTTTCTAACCGGCTGATTCTTTTTCTTTTTTTTTTTTTTTATAACTTTCTTGTGTTGCTTTCATTTCTCTCCCCATTTCTCTCAATTGATTTTTAAAATCTTTTTTGAGCTCTTCCAAGAAGGCTTTTTGTTCTTGATACCAATTCATCTTCCCTCTTTAGGTTTCACATGCAGGCAATTTGAGAGTATTGTCCTCATCTGAGTTTGCGTTTGCCTCTTCCCTGTTGATACAGAAGCTCTCAATGGTAAGAGCTCTTTTTGTTTCTTACTCATATTGCAGCTTATTTTTTTTTTTTGGTGAGGCAATTGGGGTTAAGTGACTTGCCCAAGGTCATACAGCTAGTTAATTGTCAAGTATCTGAGGCCGGATTTGAACTAAGGTCCTCCTGAAGCCAGGGCCAGTGCTTGATCCACTGCACCACCTAGCTGTCCCTAATTTTTTTTTTTAATAAAGTTGAGGTCTGCTCTGGGGGCACCAGGGTCCCTATTTCAAGCTTCTTGTGCTGGGGTATAGGGGCTGTGTCACTAGCTTTCTACACTGAAGCCTCTATGATTTGTAGATTTCTCACCGCCCTGGACTTGCTGGTGGCATGTGGTGGGATCTGTAGGCCTGGTCACGCCTGATCTGTGGGTGTTCCTTTTGCTGGCAACCTCCCTTCTAAGCTGGTGCAGGTGGGTTTTGCCACTGTCCTGCTGTGCCATCAGCTTTTTAAGCCAGGATCCAGGTGTCTCAGTTGCTCGGCTGTGGCCCACAGCTTCCTGCTGACTTGCCCTGACTCCCTCCACACTGTACTGGTGTGCGTTGAGCCTCCCTTTTCACAGAGTGAGACCCACCTTTCCTGAAGTCTTCTAAATTATCTCTGGTAGGAAGACTGTGTGTCTCTCTCTCTCTTTGCAGATTCTGTAGTTTCAGAATATGTCCAGAGGCTTGATTTAATTTTCTTTTTGAGGGAATGGAAGGAGAGGTCAGGCGACTAGCTGGCTTCTCTCTACCATCTTCGGAAGTCTGAAATTCTTAAGAAAGGTATTCTGAAGACACAAAGAGTAAGAATTTTAAAGAGGAACAATGTAAATTGTCTAAAAATAATGATGTAAATGCCCAAGGAGTTCACAACTTAAAATTCATCCCCAGGAGATGGAAGAAAGGGAGAGTTATCGTGTTGTTTAAAAATCTAAATGTAAGGGGCAGCTAGGTGGCACAGTGAATAAAGGACCGTCCCTGGATTCAGGAGTACCTGAGTTCAAATCTGGCCTCAGACACTTGATACCTACTATCTGTGTGACCCTGGGCAAGTCACTTAACCCTCATTGCCCCCCCACACAAAAAATCTAAATGTAGATTCTAATCTGCCCCCCCCCAGTTTTGGGGGGAAACTGGCTAAAATCACTGATAAATTCACCAAGAGTTTAGGCTTTTAAGGATTTATTAAAAGATATATTATAAAATAGTGAAGAGAGAGAAAGATTGAGAACAGATTCCTTATAGCATGGAAATCCTAGCTTTCCTAGCCCACGTGAAGTTCTGCTGCCAAGCTGAAGTCTTGAACCAAAGGAGATAGCTTCAGTCTGCCAACCTCAGCTCCCTACTTCCTGTCCTCCTCCCTGAAATAGGAAGTTCTTTGAGTTGATTGGTTGAGAGTGGTTTGCTGTTGATGTCACAGTCCACAGCCTCTGAGAACACATTCTACTCAGGGTTGGCCACTTGTAGTCTCAATTTAATCAACCTTAACTAGGTTCAACTTCTGAGAACAACACCCTACTCAGGACCTGTCAGGTGTGGTCTCGATTGAATCATCATTAAGTAGGTTCTCAGTCTCTCAGTCTCACCCAATTCAATCAATTCCAAATCAATCTTCAGGTGGGGCTCCTTGGCATCTTCCAAGGCCCATTATTTCATCACATCATGGAGTATGGATACAGAGGTAAGGCAGGGCTCTTTGATAATTGTAACATTTGGACTAACTCCCAGGATGAGCTATCTGATGAGGAAAACAGAATATTTTTTAAAGTTTATCTGCATTGAGAAAAAAGGAAAAGATGAGAGAGAGGGAGAGAGGAAGGGGGAGGGTATTAGGAAGATTGGGATGACAAAAACTGCTTTTCAAATTACTTAATTTCTCCTTTCTCTACCAAAGAGAATGATATGCATCTGGAATGGATAAAAGAAAAAAATACCATTAGTCAATAATAGCTAGAAGTTATATAGAATTTTAATGTCTGCAAAATACTGAATATATTTTCTCATTTAATCCTCATAACCCTGAGAGGTAGGTTCTGTCCTTTACAGATAAGGAAACTAAAATTGAGATTGATCAAATGACATGCCAAGGGTCACACAGCTAGTAAATGTCTAATGTTGGATTCAGACTTGGAACTCCTTCTGACTCAATGTCCAACACTCTAACTGCAATTGTAAATGCACATCTAGCCACCCTTGACAAGTGTAAGTCAAATAACTCAAATGAATCCCTGGGTAAAGAACAAGCTGACATGTTATTATTAAGCTACTTGAGTGATTCTAAAAGATCATAGAGGATGGGAGTGTTATAGAAATGTAGAAAGTAAAATTTTGTCCTTATTTTAATAAAAAGGAAGATAATGGATTATCCATGTTATAAACCAGTTAACTTCTCTTGGATTCTTGGAAAAAATCTAGAAAGATGGTTAATGGACATATGGAAAAGGAAGCAGTGATAACCATCATAGCTTCATGAGGAAAAGAGCCAACCCTGGCCTTATAGCTAGAAACTTTAGTTTATATATTAATATCTTCTCAAGTACCCCTGCTTTCCAGTTCCCATACTTTTCTGCTTATGTTATTTGTACCACATTAATCGCACTCAGGGATGGATCCTATATCATCTCCCACAAGTGTTCTAAATCCACAATCCATAACTCTGAAATTCCTCTATTTGAAAATAATTACTGGTCTTTTCATATTTTCATGTGCCTTAAACCTCTTAAACTTATTCTCAGTTCTCACAAGAGCCTCCTTTCAATTTACCAATACCCACTCTTCCAGGTGATCATCTTTGCTCTCCTCTTAGTTTTTTCCCTAAAAAAGAATAATCCTACAGTCTGATTGTTTAATTTTACATTGTCCTCTTCACTTAAATATACACCCCATTTTCCTGTCACCATTCAAACATTTCCAAAACCTAATCCTGCTTTTCTCCTACCATCTTTTTTTTCTGTTCTTGCTCATGTGTAGCTAACTACATCTGGAGGAAGTCAAATCGATTTGTTGAATGTTATCCCTAAATATTTTATTTAATATCAAT
Source organism: Dromiciops gliroides (assembly GCF_019393635.1). Taxonomy (NCBI): domain Eukaryota; kingdom Metazoa; phylum Chordata; class Mammalia; order Microbiotheria; family Microbiotheriidae; genus Dromiciops; species Dromiciops gliroides. Next base: position 430,453,563 of record NC_057864.1, on the reverse strand, counting down.
TGGCCTCTTTCTGTTTCACACTAATCATGTTATTTTTCTCTGATTGACTTTTTATGGCACTCCTCACAGCAGCTGTTCCAAACTTCCTTTTCTGTTAAACACCCATTTATTCTACCCACTCTTCATTCCTTCTCAGTAGAATACTTCACTTATACTTCACTGGAAATCAAAATTGATATCATTCATCAAAAGCTCCCTCTTATACCCAGTTCTTCACTTTAAAACTCAGCATCATGCCATTTTATGATCTTTCCCAACCATTCAAATCCTGGGAATTGCCTCCTCAAAAGAAAACTATACCAGTCTATATAAAATGTATATTGTTCTTTAGACTTCTGAGAAGGAAGTGTTCAATGGGGTACATCAAAGAGCTGGGCTTGATTTAAGATTTTTATCAATAACTTGGGTAAAGGCATAAATGACATCATAAGCGAATGCTGTCCTTGGACTTACTGTCAGGTAGACCCAGGTTCAAACATCATTGCAGGTATTTGTTTCCTAGTCACCTTGGGAAAGTCACTTAATCTTTATGTTATAGTTTCTCCGCCTGTATAAGAAAATGATTGGGGGGGGGGGACAGCTAGGTGGTGAAGTGGATAAAGCACTGACTCTGAATTCAGGAGGATCTGAATTCAAATCTGGCCTCAGACACTCAACATTTACTACCTGTGTGACCCTGGGCAAGTCATTTAACCCTCATTGCCCTGCAAAAAAAAAAAAAAAAAAGGAAAAAAAGAAAATAATTGAAATTAATGGGCTCAAATATCTCTTTGAGCACTAAATCTATAATTTTATAATCATCTGGACATGCTTATAATATTTCAGGTGACACAAATCTGAGAGATTTTGCTAATACTTTGGATGAGAGAAACAGTATTTTTGTAAGAAAAGTCTTTATAGACTAGAACAGTTGTTCAAAATGAATGAGATTAAATTGAATATGGATAGGTGTTATAGGTATAATGCCCATAGTGAGGAATGGCTATACAGCAATTCATTTCAAAATGTGGGGGTTTTAATCAACTATAAGGTCAACATAAATCAATAGTAGTATGGAAGTGAAAGGGGTTAATAGAATCTTTGGATGTTTTAAGAGAAGCAAAGTATCTAAGACTATGGTGGTGGTGATATTGTTCTCTGCCATAGTTTCACTATATTTTCATGACATTGAAAAGTTGGAAAGAATCCAACACAAGGCATCTTAGATATATTGTAAAGGGTCTCTTCATCACATAATATGATAAGCAGTTGAAGAAATGGGAATGGTTAGTACTGAGAGGATAAATATAGTACTATCACCTCTAAAGTTACCTTTTAAGTATTTTCTATTTATCCTTGATGCATGCTGTCTCCCCCATTAAATTGTTGGCTCTTTGATTTATTTTCTTTTTTCTTTGTAGCCACAGTGCTTAGCAGTATTCATGACACATAATGTTTTCCAAATATTTGTTGATTGTTGTTTAATTGTTGATTACTTATGAGGGAAGTTATAGTTGCCTTCAACAATTTGTAAAATTGTCACAAGGAAAACAAGATAGGATTTGTTCTGCTTTGTCCCAAAGGACAACACTAGCTTGAGAGAAAACTTCAGAGAAGGAAATTTAGGTTGAATATGAGAAAAATCTTCTGAAATAAATATTATATAAAAGTGGAATGGGTGGCTTTTATAGGTACTGAGTTTCTGTTTACTGAGGGCACCATACATAGACTGTATGTATACCCCATTGGCAATCATCATGACAAAGAAATTATTGTACAGCTACAATTTGGACTAACTGGTTCCTTTCAACTCAGAAATGTGATATTTAATGATCATGCATTGATTATCTTTGCTAGTACTGATAAAAATCTGAGAGTCTTAAAGTACAAAATTTACCTTTGTTACTTTGAGCAATTCTTTATTATAGATAAATGAAGGATAGATATGTATATATATAATATTAATACACGTATGACTATTTAAACATCCTATAGAATATGGACAAATACAAAAGCACAGTTAATCACAAAGGAAAGAGAATTAAAAATTTTTTTCTGAATACTCCAGGCCAAGAAAACCTATGCACTAACTTATGAGACACTAGAATAAGCTAAAAGTGTTTGTGGGTCTGAGTAATCCAGATAATTGCCTTAATTCTCCATGTCATTTTGCACATGTAGACAGAGTCATAGCCTACAGCAAACCAAGGGCTTCAGTTTTCTAAGGCAGATGATTAATTAATGCAGCTTTTGATTCCCTGTTTAATCATTTTATTTTGCCTATCAATGCCACTATGAAATCTCAGAAGCCCTTTATAAAAAGTGCAATGAGACAGAGTTAGCAGGTGTTATTAAGAGAACATGCCTGTTTCTTTTACAAAATGCCAAAAGTTGATTGCAGACCAACTAGGGAAGACCTACGAGAATCTTCCAGTGTACACAAAAGGAATGAACCTATAATTAAATTACAGTTAAACACAGATGGTTATTTTACAGCAGGTGCTCAACTTTGAAAGTATATCTCTGGACTATTTTTTGTTCCAACATGTTACTCAGTCCCTGTTGGGCATCTGGCAGTGTTTTATGGTTACAAAAAAATATTCTTTTGCATAAACTTTGGACAGTATTTTACTGTTAATTATTTTTAGACTAAAAAGCAGCTATTATAATATTTTTGATAAAATATTAAAGTTCACATATTAAAAACAGAGTTTGGTTTGAGCAAATACCAAGTTTCAATATCAATATTTATGTACAATTCAAAAGTTTTTGTTTTTTGTTTTGTTTTGTTTTTTGTTGTTGTTGTTTTTGAGGGGCATTGGGGGTTAAGTGACTTGCCCAGAGTCACACACCTAGTAAGTATCAAGTGTCTGAGGTTGGATTTGAACTCAGGTACTCCGGAATCCAAGGCCAGTGCTTTATCCACTGCGCCACCTAGCTGCCCCAATTCAAAGGTTTTAAATGACTAAAATAATTCAACGGCCAAACCTGAAATATGTGTTAAGATTTTATACACACACGTACACATATTCTTGTGACTCTATTGGTATAAGGTGTTACCAACGAGATCTTCTCAAATGATCTGCAAAGTAGAGAGTTAGAGAATTCAGGAATTATTATTGAGAAGGTAAGGGGCACACAGCCATAAATTGCAAAGGTCAAAGGTTAGGTGTAAAGTTAGGTTTCCCTGATTCTGAGCGTGGCACTCTGAATTATGTCATGCTACTTCTTAAGATTGAGGAGAGGAATATATAAAACACTCCCATTTTTATATTTTTTTTACTTGTATTTTTTTCAAAAGTAATGGATGATAACATGGATGACTAAATAAGTGAAAGCAAGAAATGTAGGAATGTATAGTTTCATTAAACAGTTTAAAAGTCAGGAGGCTACTTCCATGACATTTGTGTGTGTTCTCTTATCAATGGTCCTTAAGTTTAGATGTGTCAATTCTGTTAAGTATCAGTATCAGTACTAGTCTGTCCCCTTATCACTAACTCTTCAGATGCAGTTTACATTTCCACAGAATACATGACATATTTCTAGTTGTGAGCCTGACCCACAAACATATGCCTTTTGATTTGGTTTCTTTTAAGTTTATTCTCATGCCCTTTAGTTAATATGTACGATGTACCTGTGTTCGTGTAGGTGGTCCATTATATGCCTATCCAACCATTTGCATGTATGTGTGTGTTTCTCAAAGCCCAATTTGGAAAGATAAGTGGGAAATTCATGCTTCTAATTGTCTTGGCATTGCTATCTGGCAATATCACTTCCAATCTGTTACTTTCTCCAGTGATCCAAATTGGGATTTGTTTTACCTGCATCTGATTTGTCCACCATCTCTTAAAAGAGAGGAAAGGAAAAGATGGTTGCAAAGACTGCATGGTTTATTAGAAAAACAATTAGTTTTAAAACGTATTTATTAAATGTTTTCTATGTTCCAAGAATAGTTTTAATCCCTGAGAATACAGAGAAACACAGGTATAACCCCTGCCTACAAGTAGTTCACACATTAATTTTGGAGACAAATAGGTACATACAAGATCATATATATATGTGTATATATATATATGTATATATATACACATATATACATATATATATATAGACACACACACACACACACATATATATATATATATATATATATATACACACACACACACACATACACACACTTTGTTTTCAAAGATGACATCATGGGTGATGTCTTGATTTGCTTAAGAATTGGATTTAAGTGGGGCAGCTAGGTGGCACACTGGATAAAGCACCAGCCCTGGACTCAGGACGACCTGAGTTCAAATCCAGCCTCAGATACTTGACACTGCCTAGCTGTGGGACCCTGGCAAGTCACTTAACACTCATTTCCCTACAAAAAAATGGATTCAAGTGAGGCAGGGTTGTGCAAAGTTGTCAGCCTCACTTTCTTCCTGAATCATGAAAGTCCAGTGTCAGAAAAAAAAAAATGACGGAGGTAATTTCATTGAGGAAGAAGGTAGTAGCTAGTGGGGACTGGGAAAAGTCTCCTGTAGAAGGTGAAAATTTCATCTATGTCCTGAAAAATAACATGAGATGGGGAGGAGGTAAAGAGAAAGACTATTTCATTGTTTTTCAACCAGAATACTTACATATGAATCTTCAATCTTTACCACATTACATACATGGTCTTTTGCAAATCACTTAAACATTCTGTATAATAGTTGTCATATTAGCAAAATGAGAGTGGTTAACCACCTAGATTGTCTCCAAGATCCCTTCTATATCTACACTTTATGATTCTTTAGATACTTATATGTTTGATTTATAAATGTTCTTATTTTTAAAACTATAGGTTGGAACTCTCATTTCCACGTTAATGATAAGTAGCATTTAAACTGACGGCACCTGAGAATCCAAATTCCCAACTCTTATTATGATGTTTGAATTGGGTCAGAGAATCATTGAATTTGAGAGTTTCAATGGATTTCAGTGGTTATCTCGTCCAACCCATAACCAATGATGGATCAGATTTGTGTGAAATGTCCATTCAATTCAATCTAACCAGAAATTTTATTGTTTTGTCTTGGTTCATCATTGGGTCATGACTTTGTCTTATTGGTTAGTTTTAGAATCTCCCCATGTCTCCTAAGCTGAAAATGTAGAAGACATTCACAAGCTGATCCCTGCATTGCTTGTCACTAGAGTTTTGACTGCCCCTTCTCTACCCCACCTCCCTAGGGCACTTCACCATTTTAATGCCAAATTGAATGCTAACATGTGATTGGCTTAGCCTACTGAAGCTCAGAACTCCAACACTCAAGAGATTCACCAGCCTCACCACCACCCCAGTTGAGGCACATGACACTGTAATCACAGATCTGTATGTGTGTATGTGTGAGTATGTTTGTGTGTGTGTGTGTGTGTGTGTGTGTACAAGTTGGGCTCTTTTTTAAATTTTAAAAATATTATCTCTGTGCTTGGAATTAAAAACCCTTCTCAAGGAGTTTACCTTCTACTTGGTGAGAAGGATATAATACTTAAGCAGATATGTAAATAAAGAGTATATACTGGGGGCAGCTAGGTGGCGCAGTGGCTAAAGCACTGGCCCTGGATTCAGGAGGACCTGAGTTCAAGTCTGGCCTCAGACACTTAACTCTTACTAGCTGTGTGACCCTGGACAAGTCACTTAAGCCTCATTGCCCCCCCCCCCCCAAAAAAAAAGAGTATGTACAAAGATGGAGAGAGTAGTAATGTTCAGTAGATGATGAAGTTTTGGGTCTCAGGTAGTACCTAAGTTATATTTTGAAGGAAGCTAGAATCTCATAGGGCAGAAGAAAAAGGAACATATTCCTCGCATAATGATCTACTTTTACAAGGTCACAGAGACAGGAAATGAAATACTGTAAATATAAAATAATTCTTGAGTCAGTTTTCCTCTGGAAAACAGCTTGAAGAAGGGCAATATAAAATTAATCTGGAAGGCAAAGTGGGAAACATATGGTGAAGGGCTTTGCTTTAAATGCCAGCCTGAGGTCATGCATATAAACTATAATATAAATACTTTCTCCAGGGAACCTCCAGAAAGCTTTAAGGATCCAGGAGATTATACTGAAAAATCTCTAAATGCTACATTCTGAGAGCCAAAGCAAATTTGAAGAATTTGACCTGAGAAAATAGGACAAAACCAGAAAGATCCACGGTCAGAGTTCTATATGTCTTCAGCAAAAAAGGGAGTAATATCTTTTAGCTAGAGGAGCATGAGTATGCCAAAAGACATTAAGTTTGTAGCTTCTTACCTTTCCAGGCAGCCAAGGTAGCTTGCTATTTTTCTTTGTCTAGAATAAAGTCATGAAAAATCAGGCACAGATTCCTCTTTGAAACAACACTCTTTAATGTATATTTAATCTGTAGCCTCCAATGAGTCATGTTATCAATACAGAGGGTGTGATTGTGCTAGATCTGAGGATACTGACAATATTGCTCTATAGATCCCCTGTTTGGAATATCTTAATAGAAATATGCTGTATTCCTACATTTGAATTCAATCAAAATGTTGAGAGAATGCAACTTATAACCAGCCTATTTCTATATCTATGGAAATAGTGTACTCTTTCTGTCTTAAAACAAAACAAGCAAAAAAAAACCCTGACCATTTTCAATTGATATTTATCATCCATATTAAAAAGGCACCTTTTAGAAACCTCTTTTATTTGACCCACATTTTACAATGTAGGTATTAGCAAGAATAAGCCTATTTTCAATAAGTAAAAAAATAATAAATTACCTCAATGTGTAAAAAGTTTTTACCAAAGCTTGGTAAATCATATTGACTCAAGGAAGACATATAAAGGAAGAAGAATGCAATGAGGTCTGATATCAATGTTTTTTTTTTTTTTTTTTAATAATCTACATTGGAGGTTCAGGATAGTAGGTTGAATACTTTGAAAACAAAGCATGCTTCCAAAAGTTACCATGAAAACGGATTTTCCATTATAATGTATATTTATAAATTAAAGTGATATCCTTATATTTATCAAGTATGTTTCTCTTAAGAGCACAACGTATTTTACAACTAGGTTCATATTAATTGTCAGAACATCTGGACATAGAACCGCATGTATGACATCCATACTGAATGATAAAAAAAAAAATGAGGCTCAGACTGGCTAAGTGTTTCACCTAAGTCAGAGGAAAATTCATGGAAACCACTTTGGGAAAAAAAACAAAACAAAACCAAAATTAATTTGTTCACCAACTATTTAAAGCATAGCTCATGTATATACATGTGAGTAAAATATAGTCCCATATCTCTCAGAACTGACTTCTAATCTAAGTCCCCATTCTTGATAGCAAACTACTGAAAGTAAATCTTTGGTGAAAAAATGATATAACACAATAGAAGTTTTATGTTGTTGTTTGCTCATATCAGTCATGTCACCCTTCATGTCCTCATTGAAGGCTTTTTTTGGCATCGTTTGCCATTTCCTTCTTCAGGTAATTTGATAGAAGAGGAAACTGAGGTCAGTAGGGTTAAGTGACTTGTCCAGAATCACATAGTAAGTATCAGAGTCCAGATTTGAACTCAGAAATATGAGTCTTCCTTATTCTAGACCCAGCATCTACTACATCATCTAGCTCTATGTATGTATGTAGGTATATATATTTTACATCTCTATCTCTATCTATCTCTATATCTATCTATCATCTATCTGTCTATCGTCTTTCTCATGGGTTTAAATATGCTGAAGTTTGAGGTCTGGAAACTTAAACAAATTCAGAAAGACTCAAAATTCAAAGCTTGAGATAGCTTTATCTACAACTTCACTCTATTCTACTTTCAAAGTTATTTTGTACTTTACTGCCTTCATTAAAAGGAAAACACTAACTTAGCTGATGCAATATGACATTTCTTATTTCCTTCCTTACGCTGTAAACAAATTTCTAGATGACAGAATACTCCTATTTTTGAGGACCAAATCTCAAGCATTCAAACTCTTCATAATCTGATGCTTCAATGTTTCCAGTCTTCTTACATATTGTATGCTACCTGGCCTCCATAATATTCCTTGTACAAGACTCTCCATCTCTGGACTCTAGTTATTTTCATTTGCTATCCTTCCTCATCTCTGCTTCCTGACTTCCCTGGTTTCCTTCAAGTCCCAGATAAACCCCACCCCTCTTCTAAAGAAAGATGCAAGGCAAGGAGATTAAATTAGAAAATTATTTAATAGTCAAGACAAGAAGTGAGAAGAGCCTGGACCATAGCAGTAGTGGTGAAGTTGTAGTGATGAGAAATGGAAACATTAACTTCAGAAAAAGTAATAATGACTCAATTTGGACTTAAAGAAAAATAAGGAAATAGATCTCCATCCTTTTATTTTAAAGATAGAGGAATACCAATGTGGAATACAATATGAGTTAAAAGATGTTAGAGATGATTTTTAAAGTTGTTGAACTCTTCTCTAAGTCTTTGGTTAAAAGATATTTTCTCCAGGTTACAAAAGGAACAAGATTCACATTTAGAAATGAATATGATTTAATAATAAACCAAAACTAAAAATAGATTATCTTAAAGTAATTGATTTATAAAGGGTAAAAAGAAATAGAAAGAGTATTATTCATACATGACCAAGTCCTATTATTAAATTGCATAGAGATTTTAATCTAATAGGTATGTATATAAAAGACACAGACAAAAATGAATGCTGAAGGGAAGTATGAGCAAAATTATATGGGAGGTCTGAGGACCAGGGAAGGCTCTGTGGATCAAGTGACAGTGGATTTGAACTTTTGAAATTGGGTTGGAAATCAGCAGATAGGGGAGTGTATGTGATTAAAGACACAGTCAAGGTATAACATAAACAAAGTAATAAGGCAGAAAACACAGTTAAATGTACAGTTTTGGCTGAAGCATAAGATTCATGATTGTGTAAAGGGGTGTGGTATCAGATATGGCTGGAAATGTAGGATAACAACAGATTGTGGCAGACATTGGAATTTGAAATATTCATGGAATTTAACAGTGAGCCATTGAAAGGTTTGAATCAAAAGTGCTAGGCTACACATAACATTATTCCTTTCAAACACATATCCCCAAAAAATATTTTGTTTGACAATGTGTCTTGTACCAACTCAAATACATGAAATAGGATAAGGCTATAGTTTTCTTCTATCAATAAAGGTATAGTTGATTATTTTCTATTTCATTTTTTTCAAATTTGGAAACACCCATTACCTTTTTTAATCAATCACTTTGGTTTGTTGTGCATCATTTTGATATCAATTCCTTTCCCCTTTTTGATGAATACAATATCCTCTATTTTCTCCAAGCAAAATAATCCTTCTCCACAAAATACTACTCTCATGTTTCATTCAAACAGGGCAGTAACATGAGATCTCAAATGATATTAATCAGGCTAAAAATTCTTTTAAGTTTGACCATGCTACAAAAGCTCTAAGTATGCAACTGGAAGCATTTTGACTTTTTTTGTGGACCAGTCTTTTAAGTATAGAGCTTCATTAACAGTAGGCTGGATATTTGGGAGTAAATAAAAATTAGACTGCAATCTTCCTCCCATCTTTCTATTAAAATGATGGTGGCACAGTGGTAGATACCACTAGAGGACTAGACAAAGTTTACCCAGAGGAGGTCCTTGCTGGAGGTACCATGGTGATGATTTCTAGCACCAGTTTATAATTTCACTCATGTCCCCAACACACTGGATATGGTAGGGATACTGGAAAAATCCTTATCCTACACTGGAACATCCAGTCTGATCATTTACCATGGTTACTCAGTCACTTCTTTTTCTTTGGCTCATTTAATCCATATTTGACTCCTAATTAATATTTTGTTACCTCTTATATTTTTACATACCAGATTTTTTTTTTCCTTCCTCAATGGGTTCAGTGTCTGGTTTATGTTATTGATTTTTGTTCCTACCTCAAGAGTCCCCACTTCACTCAGATGTTAATCTGATCATCTTGAAGTGCATGCCTGACTATGCCATTCCCCTTTTCCATTCAATAAACTCCAATGATTATCTATTTGATCAAATATGAAATCCACTTTTAGCCTTCAAAGATCTTCACAACCTGATCTTTTGTTACCTTTCCAGTATACTTATACCTTATTCTTCTCTAAATATTCTGATATTGGCCTCCTTACTTTTCCTCTCACAAGATACTTCATCTCTTGACATTAATTTCAGTGGTTGTTTCCCATGCCAGAATCTTTTCCCTTTCTCATTTTCAAATCCTAGCTTCCCTAACTTCCTTTAAAATCTCTGCTAAAGTCCCTTCTTCTTAGTGCCCTCCCTTTCTTTATTAGGTCTAATTTTTCTTTTGTTCATATGCAATTGTTTGCATGTTTTCTCCCTCATTAGCTTATCACCTTTTTAAGGGCCACATATAGACTATTTTTTTCCTTTTTTTTTTTTTTGGTGTCCCTGTGGTTAACACAATATCTAGCACACAATAGGCAATTAATAAATGCTTATTGGCTGACAATAGAAATGTGAGCAACCAGTTCCCACTGATATCTGAAGGGTAATAACACACTTCTCCCAGTTACCTTTTATTTATTGTGTGTTTGTGTATACACACAAAAAATAAATATACATGCCCAGGAAAGAGCATTCTTCTCAACTAGGGTTTGCCAATAGGGAACAGGAAGTTAAAGATTCTTGTAATACATTCTGCTTTAGAAGAAAAGGCATTTCAGCTTAACTAGTCTTCTTGGGATATTGTCCAGATTCCTCAGGGTTAAGAGATATACATCTGAAGAGAGGTATATTAGGTCACTACATATTGCTGTTGAATGAGTGGGCTTGTAACCATGCCTAACAATGACACATAATAGTGATTTAATAAATGCTGGACAATCAATTTCCATAATACATGGCCTTAAATGTCTATTTAAAAATTCCTAAAGTTTAAGCAAGAGGAAGAAAAGTTCCTTCTATGAAGGAATTAGATTTGACCTCATTCAAAAGAAATAGGAAATATAAAGGCAGGGAAGCAATATATCACAAAAAATCGGAAAGATAGAGATTGGAAGCATGGTCATTAGCATTGGATGGAAATCAATAAGAAGAGTAGAAAAGCAAAGGAAAATAGAAGTGATGTTTTACCCCCATGGAAGTATACCAAAAAGGAAAACATATTAGGAAACAGAACATAGTCAATATTGAATTTTGTTTTCTTCAACTCTGAATATTTATTTACAAAGTTCTTGTTAGTTGTTTCTCAGAATAGAAAAAAATTGAGATATGTGGAGTAGTTCATAATACATTTAGACAAATCCATATTTACTTGAATGGACAGACTCAAAGTCTAGTCGTTAGTAATATAATTTCAACTTGCTAATGGAAAGATGCCAAGGACATTCTTTTTAAGTTTCTGAGATATGTTTTACAGTGCAAGGTCATTCCTAGATCCATGTGACACTTTACTAGAATCTTCTAGAACTAAAAAAAAAGCAACATCAAAAATACAAATTGGCGAGATATGATTAGAATTAGATTTGTCTAAAAATGATTTGAAGATCTTACAAGACTATAACCTCTATATGATTCAACTGCATGATATGACAGCCAAAACATTCCCTTCCATCTTGAACTTCATGGAAAGAAACATAGCTTACAGAAATAAGGAAGTAATAGTCTCGCTGACTGTACTCTGTCCAGATCAGTCCACGTCTAGCATATCGTTTTCAGTTCCTAGTAAAACAATTTAGCAGATAAATAATAATCTGGAGACCACTGAAAAAAAGAGCAAAGTGGATGGATGCTGAGAGACTGTAGATCCATGTTTGATGAGGATCTCTTGAAGAATATGGGCATGCAATACCAATTATCTTGCAGTGAAGCATTATGCCCTCATGACATGGGACATCATAATCTCTGAAAAATTGAAGTGCAAGACTATACACATTTGCAATATTCCCTTGTGAACCATCCACAGTTTTATCACTTACTAAGTTTTGTGTGCAGAAACTCAGCAAAGGAAAGGAAAAATGATCATAAATTTCTAGTGTTTAACTTATAATGTTAGGGGAGTTTGGGGAAAAATAATAAAACTTGTGTTTCTGCCCTTGGGAATGGATTTTGAGACTCGAGTGGGAGAAAAAAGCATAGAAATCAAAATGAAAATAAGTCATGCAAGATAAACAAGAGAAGCAGAGCAGGCCTTGACCAACTACACTTAGAAAATTGAGCTCTAGTGATATAACATAAAAGAGACATCATCAAATATTATAATGAGTACTAGACTTGGTTGGGACAACTGGTTTTGAATATTTCCTCAGATTCTTATGCTTATGACCATGGTTGTTTAAAGTATCAGTCTTGGTTTTCTCATATATAAAATGATGCTAATCATCAAACAAGCTACTGCTAAGGGCTGTTATGGAGAAAATGTTTGCAAACCTCTAGGGGTTTTATCAATGTGAATTTTGCTTATACTCACACATATTGTACATTACAAGACTAAGAGTAAAAAAGCAAGCTATGCTCAACTAGGAAAAATATATACATAATAAATAAAATGGAAATGGAAAGAATTAAAGTAAAATAATAAAACAACAATAACAATTCTCTTAAGATAATGAATGAGGCTGGACCCATAGAAGAGATGAAAATAATGAATCTCCTATCTTTCTTGCAGATCTAAAGAAAGAATAGCTATGGAATGAGGCATATTCTTAATATTTAATTGATATTTTAATTAGGACAAACTTTTTTTAATTCATTTTTTATTGCAAGAAGTGAAGAGGAAGAATAATCTATTTGGAAACCAGTCATATAAAAACAGAATAGAATAAAATACATTTTAAAATTTGAAACTAGAATGAGCTATATTTTAGAACTCAATAATTGATGAAATGAGCGACCAAATGGATCATTTATGATTATTTGCAAAGTGACTTTTTCCACAAAAACTCTGGAATTACGTAGTCCAAATATTTTACAACTATTTTGCAAATTAAGAAACTAAGGGTTGGCAGTGACTAGGTGGCATAGTAGATAAAGCACCAGCCCTGGATTCAGGAGTACCTGAGTTCAAATCCGGCTTCAGACTCTTGACACTTACTAGCTGTGTGACCCTGGACAAGTCACTTAGCCCCCATTGCCCCTCACGAAAAAAAAAAAAAAGAAAATAAGGGTCATTTAAATGATATGCATTATCAATTCAGTAAACATTTATTAAGCACTATTTTATTTATTATTTATTTATTTATTAAGCACTATTTGCCAAGCACTATGACTATATAGTTATTAAGTGCTTGACCAGGATGAGACTCTAAATCTTTACACTCCAAGATCACTATTCTTTCCCCTAAAACATTGTGCCCAAATTCTATACACATTTGGTAATGTTTTTAAAGTCAATTCTCATCACAATCCCAATAATATACAATGAGAAATAGAGTATCTGGTCTCCATAATTACAAGACAATATTGATTTACAAATGCAACTATTGTCATACTCTTCATTTTTATTTTCAATTTACATAAGAAAACAATACACCCAAGTAGGGGTTCTGTTGTTTTTGTTTGTTTGTTTTGTTTTGTTTTGTTTTTGCAGGGCAATGAGGGTTAAGTGCCTTGCCCAGGTTCACACAGCTAGTAAGCATCTGAAGCCAAGTTTGAACTCAGGTTCTCCTGAATCCAGGGCCCATGCTTTATCCACTGGGCCACATAGCTGCTTCCTAGGGGTTCTGCATTTTTGTTTGTTTGGTTTTTTGTTTTAGCAACAAACATTTATTTTATTTTTTTCCAGTTACATATAAGGGTAGTTTTCAACATTCATTTTCATAAGATTTAGAATTCCAAATTTTTCTCCCTCCCTCCCTTTCCTACCTGCTCCACAAGATCACAACCAGGTTATAAATGTACAATCCACAAGTGTTCTTTTTATCATTTCTTTCTATGGGGGTGCATAGTAAGCTTCCTCATTAGTTCCTTGGAATTGTCTTGGATCATTGCTTTGCTGAGAGTAGTTAAGTCATTCACAATTGCTCATTGAAAAATACTGTTGTCACTCTGCACAATGTCCTCTGAGCTCTGCTCACTTCACTATACATCGTTGTTCATTAGCCTTTCCAGGTGTTTTGGGGATCATCCTGTTTGTCATTTCCTGTAGCACAAGACCATTCCACTACAACCATATAGCACAGTTTTTTCCATCATTCCTCAATTGATGGACATTCCCTTGATTCTCAATTCTTAGCCTCCACCAGGAGTTGCTATAAATATTTTTTGTACAATTTTTCCCCCTTTTCTCTTTTTCATGATTACTATTGTTAACTGTTTCCCTTCCATCCTATTCCCTTCCCTATCATATTTGTTCTATTATCCATCTTCTTTCATCCTATCAGTCCTCAAAAGGGATTCACTTCTGTCTGTCCCCTCCCCCACTCTGGCCTTCCTTCTTTTGCCCCTCTCTCTTTATCCCCTTCCTCTCCTATTTTCCTGCAGGGTTAGAGAGATTACTCTGCCCAATTAAGTGTGTACATTATTCCCTCCTTGAGCCAATTCTAATGAGATTGAGGTCTTTGAGCCAATTCTGATGACTGTTAGACTCATTTACTTCCCAGATTAAATAGAATACTCCACCCAGTTGTGTGTGTGTGGTAGTTCCTCCTTGAGGCAGTGCTGATGAGTTTAAGGTCTTTGAGCCTTTTCTGATGAGTGTAAAATTCATTTACTGCCCTGCTCCTCTCCCATCTCTTCCCCCATTCCATAAGCCTTTTCCTGTTTCTTTCATGTAGGATTTCGCTTCTGCCCTTCCCCCTCCCCCAATGAATTCCATTCACCCCTCAATTTAACCCTAAAGTAGGGGTTCTGTTTTGAATGAAGAAAAACATAAAATTAGTACTAAGCAAAGACATAATTAAAAAATTGAAGATATACAAATAACTTGGGTTGCCTCTTTCCCAAACCATTCACCCAGAAACACTGTCTAGATCAGTATAATTTGGAGCTGTGTAATTCAACTAGATCTTGAATTCTCCTGTACCTATTCCATATACACTTTTTACATAGTCTTTATGTATATATGTAAATGGCTATTTACATACAAATTTAAGAGAGAGATAGGGGTGAACATGATAATGTGAATAGAGGTCTATAAGGCTAGTCAGTATCCAGAAGACCTCCTTTCAAGTTCTGACTAAGAAAAATGCTTCTATTGACCCTATGGGCAAATCCTATAATCTCAGTGTCTTAATAAACTCTATATGACTAAATCTTGCAGGGGAAAAATGTTTCTATATTCATGGTGGAAAGACTTTCCACAATGGGAATTTTCAATATTGAAGGAATCAGAGGTCTGTACCTACATGAGAAGACTCTTTCATTACAAATTTAAGTGGCCTTAGCTTCTATAGTTTCCTCATTTATTGACAGAGTTGTATTACATGATTTTTCAGTTCATTTCATAATCTAGTGATGATATGATTTTTATTTCCATGTAGGATTTAATTTGGGATTGTAGAAAACATGCTTAGCTGTGATCAGTTGAACTCAAGGTTCAGGCATATCTGCTTTCAATTATACAACAATTATTTTATTCAACTGATAGTCAAATATTTTTATCCCAGAAAAGTGCAAATAGACAGTGTCCATAAGAGGAAGGCATGGATTAGATTAATAACCCTGACCTATAGAAAAGCTTCTTGGGAATTAACTGTAGTAAGCATATGATTTTTTTAGTAGAAACCAAGATTCATCACTTTCATTGTCTCCTTTGAACCAGAGAAGGTTGCTAGCAAACCCTCTCTTCCCAGATGCAAAAAAATACTGTTTTATCTTTAAGGCTGAATTAACTTCTGCCACCTGACACAGCTCTCTGGTTGACTATAGCAGCTGGGAAAACTGCTTCATAAATGAATTGTTTTCATTAATTTTGTTGCATATAGAAAAAAAAAGTTTAAGCTTAAACACAAGGGATTCCAGACACAAGAGAATTTCCTGGCCCTATTAAACACCTGTCTAATATTACTTTGGCAATAGTTTTGGGGCAGTTCAAGAAACCCTACAGTCTCTAAGCTCCCAGGCTTTTTAACTGTTGTCTTTGCCAAGAATGGTCATTCTTTTTCTCTCCAACTCCTAAGTCACTATACATCTAAAGTCCATCTGAAGTGTGACTTCCTTTATGAAAACTA
Organism: Dromiciops gliroides; assembly: GCF_019393635.1. Taxonomy (NCBI): domain Eukaryota; kingdom Metazoa; phylum Chordata; class Mammalia; order Microbiotheria; family Microbiotheriidae; genus Dromiciops; species Dromiciops gliroides. Next base: position 430,437,434 of record NC_057864.1, on the reverse strand, counting down.
TTTATATCTGTTACTAATGTTATTTACTTTCAGAACCTACACAGCATTAATTTGCAAATTTTCTAATTAATTTTTGTTCAATATTATTCATTTTTTCTGTTTAGAATTTTATTTCTAAATTACATGTAAAAACAAATTTTGACATCAATTTTTTAAAAACTTCATGTTACAACTTTGCTTCCCTCCCTCTACACTCCCAACCCCCAAGAACTCAAGGAATTCAATATAAGCTATATATGAGCAGTCATGCAAAACATCTCCACATTAGCCAGGTTATGAAAGAAAACAGACAAAAACGAACTATCAAAAATTATGCTTTAATCTGTTTTCAGATACTATTGGTTCTTTCTCTGTAGATGTACTGCAATTTTCATAAGTCCTTCAGAATTACATTGGATCATTGCATTCCTGAAAATAACCATGTCCTTCACAGCAGATCATCTTACACTATTGCTGTCATTTTGTATATAGTACATTTCACTCTGCTTCATTTCATGTTGGTCTCTCTAGTTTTTTTTTTTTTTTTCTGATAGCATCCTGTTCATCATAACTTTTATATTGTACCTTAAACTTCACAAAGAATTTTCTTCACAATAGCCCGGCAAAGTAAGTACCATATGTTTTGCCATTATAATCAATCATCATAACTGTTTCCCTCCATCCTATTCCCTTCCCGTGATATTGACTCTATTTTCTATCTTCTTTTACCCTATTCCTCCTAGAAAGTTTTTTGGTTCTAATGGCCCCCTCCCCCATCTCTCCACCCTTTTGTCACCCTTCCCTTCTTATTCCCTTGTCCTCCTACCTTCCTGAAGGGTTATGTGTATGTTATTTCCTCATTGAGCCAATTCTGATAAGATTAAGTTCTTTGAGCTAATTCCAATATGTATAAGGCTCCTTTACTTCCCCACATCACTCCCATATCTCCCCCTAGTCCATACATCCTTTCCTGTTTCTTTCATATGAGATTTCACCCCATTCTGCTACTCCCCTATCCTCTCCCCCAGGATATTCCTCTCCCCCCTCAATTTTACCCCAAAGATGTCATCATGTGGCAGCTAGGTGACATAGTGGACAAAGAACCTGCCCTGGACCCAGGAGGACCTGAGCCCAAATTTAGCCTCAGACACAAGACAGTCATTAAACCTGACCACCCCCACACCCTCAGAAAAAAAGACAAACAAACAAAAAATTCTTTACAGGTATCATCCCTTCATAATTATTTTCCACTGTGCTCTCTGTCTAAATTTATTCCTATCATCTACCCTAATACTCAGAAGGCTCTTATGATTTAGATATTATCTTCCCTATAATAAACCATTTAACCTTTTAACTTATCTCATGAATTCTTTTTCCTGTTTATCTTTGTATACTCCTCTTGTGTCTTACATATGAAAGGCAAATTTTCAATTCAATTCAGATCTTTTCATCACAAATACCTGAAAGTTCTCTTTTTCACTGAAGTCTCATTTTCTCCCCTGAAAGATAGTTTTGCTGGGTAGATGATTTTTGGTTGTAAACCCAATCCTGATCCTTTAATGTGGAAGCTGCTAGATCCTGTCATATCCTGACCAAGGCTCCACAGTATTTAAATTCTTTCTTTTTGGCAGGTTACAATATTTTATCCTTGATCTGGGAACTCTGGAATTTGGCTATAATATTCCTGGAGATTTTCCTTTTGGGATCTCTTTCAGGAGGTGATTGGTAGATTCTTGCAATTTCTATTTTGCCTTCTGTTTCTAGAAAACCAGGGCCATTTTCCCTGACAATGTCTTGGAAGATGATATCTAAGCTCTTTCCTTGATCATGGCTTTCAGGTAGTCCACTGATTTTCAAATTATCTCTCCTGGATCTATTTTCCAGGTCAGCATTTTTTCCAAGAAGATATTTCCCATGGCCCTCTATTTTTTTCTTCATTTGGATTTGCTTTATTGTGTTTTGTTTCTCAGAAAGTCACTAGTTTTGATTAATTCAATCCTAATTCCTAGGCAATTATTTTCTCCAGAGAGCTTTTCCTTTGTTTTTTTCAAGCTGTTGAAGTTTTTCTCATGTCTTTCCTCCATCACCCTCATTTCTCTTTCCATTTTTTCCTCTACCTCTCTAATTTTATCTTCAAAGTCCTTTTTGCATGCCTCTATGGCCTAAGACAAATTCATATTTTTCTTGGAAGCTTGAGATGTAGGGGCCCTGATGTTGCTATCCTCTTCTGAGGGTGCATCTCAATTTTCCTTGTCACTAAAGAAGCTCTTTATGGTTAGCAACTTTCTCTTCCTGCTCATCCCGTCCATCTTTCACTTGACTTTTAACTCCTTCTAAGTGTGGGGTCCTGTTTCCAGGATATACTGTCACAAGCTTCAGGAGGTCCCAGGTGTTATGATTTCATGAGGGGTAGTTTCTTCACTTGCCTAGCCCTTTCTCTAGTCCATATATAACCCCAGGCCAACTTACCAGAAAAACTTTATTTGCCATGATTGTTAACTCCAACAAGCCTGTACCCCTCCCCAACCTGGGATGCCACTGCTCAAGGTTTCTTCATGGTTCCCCACTGGAGTAGAACATACAAATCTCCCCTTAGCTCCTGAATATACCCTTGTAGACTCTCCTCAATTCCCACAAGCCATTCAGCCCTCTCACCAGACGGGGAACTTAGTTCCAGAAGATGCTAGCACTGCAGCTGATTTGGAGGGTTGGGGATCAGTTTCTCCTGCACAGGCTGCCTGGGGATATATGTGTTGGCATGATTATGGGGCTGGACTCCACTTCTAGCCCAGCTCCCCTTTCTGCCAAACTTCCAAGGTGTCTTTGGCTGGAAAATAATATTAGGGGTCTTCCTGTGGGTTCTGTTGCTCTAGGAGTTGTTTTATGGCTGTGTTTGCAGTTTTTCTTGTTTTGTTTTGTTTTGTTTTGGGGGCTTTTTTGGAGTAATTTTGTTCCATATTATTAATTATTAGATATTTTATCCTATATTCTCTGTGTACAATGTAAGTAACTTGGCAGAGGGAGAACCATATGAAATATATAATCTTTTATATCTCAAATTCTTAGCATAGTTCTTTGAACTCCATAGGCACTTAAATTGTGCTCATTATTGGCATCTCTCCCAAGGTTTAAAGATAGCACACAGACTCTCCTATTAGGTAATTATGGATACTTTGAATTGTAGACTCATAAATTTAGAGCTGAAAGGGTCTCAGACATTATTACATTCCAACCATTGTGCAGATTAAACTAAACTTTTTCCACAATAATCAATATAGTTCTAGATATAATTTTAATTCTAAATCTCAAGCTCTTTCCACTGTATTACATGATGAAGTTATTTTAAACCAGACATTATTAATAGATATGACCACTAACTTCATGTTTTCACCCTCTTTGTATTGTTTGTACTATGTTTCAACTGACCCAAGAATAGAAAAAAAATGTGGCCAGAAGTATTTTTCTTTTGTTTGGGTTTCTCCCCTTTATAACATTTGAAATAATATAATTTTCATATGTGATTTTCTAATGAATGTCAATGATATTATTTGTTATAAAGGATAAACTCCAGAGGCCATTTCTGTTCCTGTATGTGCTGAATGGAATTTGGTAATGAGCCCAGTTGTACACTATTAACCTTTGTGTATTTCAAATGGAGATTTTTACAAATTTCTGACAGTTATCTTTTAATCAAAAGGTCAATAATATTGCAGCAGACAAATAACAAGGACACTTTTCAGACTGTGACTATGGTGCTGGTGATGCTTTTCTAGAACTACCTGGGTATAAAAGCAGTGTGGTATAATATTAAATTTATCCAAATTGACTCAGAAGACCTGAAATCAAGTCCCAGTTTTGTCAATTACTTGCTGTGTCACCTCAGACATGTCACTTCATGCCTCAAAGTTTTACTTCAATCATCTGTAAAATGATGACAATAAAATTGAGCTGCCTATTTGATAAGACATTTTTGAAGAAAGTGCCTTGAAATTATAATTCTCTATATCACAGATTCTTAATCTGTGGTCATACATTCCCAAAGGGTTAGTTGTTTATATTTCAGGGTGTCCATGAAATTGAATGGAAAAAAAATTCATCTTTATTTTCACTAAACTCTCAAATTCAGTCTTTTCTTCAATGATTTAAAAACATTTATCAAATTGTCAAAGGTATCCATGACACAAAAAAGATTAAAGGAATTTTATATAAATGTGAGTTCCTATTGTTTAGTCATTTTCAGTCTTATTTGACTCTTTGTAACCCCTTTTGGGAGTTTTCTTGATAAAGATACTGGGGTGATTTGCATCTCCTCCAGCACATTTTATAGATGAGGACCTGAGGCAAATGGGGTTAAGTGACTTGCAAAGGGTCCTGTAGCTAGTAAATATCTGAGGCCAGATTTGAACTCAGGTCTTCCTAACTCCAGGCCCAGTGTTCTTTTCACTGTGACAGCTTATATTGAATAATATTCCTTGATAAGAATGTAATATCCGTGAGAGCAAAGTCCTTGAAGGCATGGACTGTTTTGCCTCTTTTTGTATCCTCAATACTTAGTACAGTACTTTGCACATAGCTGGTGCTTAATAGATGCTTATTGACTCACTGACTGATTCAAGGAAGAGGTTTCTGTTTTTGTCTTACTGTCCCCATCACCTAGCAAGTGCTTTCATCTTTGATCTCTATTAAATCTCTATTAACTATTTTCCTTAGATATTTAGTAATTAGTTTGGCAAAGTATTTAACAAATACCTTTCCTACATATTTAATAAATATTGCTAGGATTTATATAGGCTTTAAAGTTTACCAAGCTTTTTACAAATATAATCTCATTTTATCCTCACAGTGACTCTGGAAAGTAGGTACAAATATCATCATTTTAAAGATGAAGAACCTGAGAGAAACAAATGTTAAATAAATTGCCTAGAGTCAAATAGCTAGTGTCTAGGAAAGATAGGAACTTAGATCTGACTAACTCCAAGTCCCCCTTTACAACCATTTTGTTACCAGCTAAACTGAATAAAGCTATTTCTTTAAATAAAATATTTTTATTGCTGAAGTTTTATATAACTACGATTAGTGTAGTGTCCCTATCCTACTTCCTGGAATGGCATTCTATATAACACATATTTTTCAAGACAACAAAAATGAAAAAAGAGAAAGAAAATGCAAAACTCCTAAATACATTGAAAAAAATCAGAAAATATATGCAATTTACAAAACCCATGGGCCTTTCTCTCTAAGGGTATGTGTGGTGAGGAATTTCTTCTCATATATCTTATTTTGGTCTTATATTGTTCTTTGCAATTTTACAACATTCACTTCTGATTTTTTTTTTGGTGGTTGTTTTTGTCATTCTAGTCATGGGATATATATATATATATATATATATATATATATATATATATATATATATATATATGTTGTTTTCTTGGTACACATACATGTGTGGTCAAGAAAACAATATATATCATGACTGTAATATGTATGTGTGTATGTATATGTATAAATATGCATGTATGTGTGTATATATATATATATATTCAGATGAGTATGTCTTAATTGATTTTGTATCTCTAATATCAAGACTTTATTAGAGAAATTTGATGCAAAAATTTTCTCTCTTCATATCCTAGTTATATTAATGTTTTTTGTGAAGAAGCTTTTCAGTTTCATGTCATCAAACTTAATTACTCTATCATTTGTAATTGCCTCCATCTCTTATTTCGTTAACACCCCCTATTCATCTATGAGAAAGTTATTTTATTAACTTTTTATATCTTTACTATTAAAGTTTATAATCCATTTTGAATATGTTGAGGTATAAGTTCTTGGTCGAAGTCTTATTTTGACCAGATTGCTTTTCAGTTTGCTCAGTAGCTTTTATCAAATGAATGGTTTCTTTTTTACCCCTCAATTATTTATGTTTTCTGTTTCATCAAAAATGTCTTTTTTCATTCTATTGTTTTTACCCTTCCAGGTCTAAACTTTTCCATTGATCTGTCTCTCTATTTGTTAACTAGTACTAGATAGTTTTCATGATTGATGTTTTACAATACAGTTTGAGGTAAAAAATCCTATTCCACCTTGGTCCTTATCTCTTTTCATCATTTTCCTTGATATTTTTGACATTTAATTTTTACAAATTGATTTGTTTATTACTTTATCAGATTCTATAAAGTATCCATTTTATATATTGATTGCTATAGCATAAAAATGGCAAATGAATTTCACTATGTCTAAACAGAGTTTAGAATTTTTCAGGGTTGCAGGGTTTTCAGCATGAATGAACATTGTAGGTTCTCAAAGAGTGTTTATGCACATGGTAATATTATCATGTAATTTTGTTTTTTTAAATATGATTAATTTTGTTCTTTACCTCTTGGTATTTTATTCTTTCATCCTGGTGTGTGTTTGTGTGTATGAATACATTTTGCTTATAGTTTTTGAGTTACCATTCATTAATGATATTTACCCTGTATTTTATTGTTCCCTGGTTTACATATGAGGGTTATGTTTTTCTCTTAACAGGAATGTTCTAGAGTTCTTTCAGAATTTTTGAAAATAATTTTTGTCTTCTGGGATATAATTGTTCTTGAAAAGTTTGATAGAATTCTCTTATGAATCTATCAGAAACAGGATTTTCTTTCCTTCCTGCTTCCCCTACAAAGCTTTGGTCGAATGTTTACATAAGTACTATTTCTTTTTCCAAGATAAATTATTTAATATCTGTATTTAGTCTTCTGTTAGTTTGGGTGTTTCATGTTTGAAGGTTTTCCTTCAATTCTTTTTTTTTTCAGTTTTTTGAAGAACATACATTTACAGAGTACATTCTGATTTTTTTCTTCTAGTTTTATTATGATTTCACTTGTTCATTCATAGTTTTGTATGATTTTATCATATAATAAATTACTGGCTCAAAATTAACCTGTTGTACAGTCTTTTCAAAGAACTATCTTTCATCTTCTTTAGCATTTCAATTGATTTTTGTTTCCTATTTGTCCTCTATTTTTTTTCTTATTTCAATTTTGTTTATTTTTTAGACTATGAAAAACTTGTTTTTCCTTTCAAATATACAACAGAATCATTATATAAATTTCATTTTTTACCTTTATTTCCCTTCCCTACCCTCATGTATTATTTCTCAAAAGGACTATTTCTTATATCTTTATTACTTTTCTTCCATTTCTTTTTTACTAGTCATAGTTTGTGATTTATATATCTTATGCTTATTTATTCCTTCTTCCATCTTTGTATTCCTTATTGAACTAAGGCTTAAATTCTTGAATCTCTATCTCAAATTTTAATACAGTTCCTGACCCATATTGAGTATTTAATTTAAAATAATCCTTTATTTTTATAATAAAAGCTTATTTTATTGCTGAATTTTATTTATTTCCACAAAGAAGAATTCATTTTAGAAAATGCATAAACTTATTGTTGTTTTAATATATACTCTCAGCTAATTATACCTATAGGAAACCTAGCCAAGAAATACCTCTCACGTGTTGACACATATTTAAAATCTAGGAATATTGTCAAAGAAGAATTAAGTTGTACCTGAAGGGGTAGTCTTGTTAATTCAAACCTATAACATGATGAATAGGGTCATACAGAAGAATAAATTATTTTCGTATCCTGAAAATATTAATAGGTATGGAGTTTCTCCACCTGTCATTGTATTATTTCGTTTTCCAACTTGAGAAGAATTTGCTAACATGTTAATATTGCCACTCTTTATATGGCTTAAATTATTATGGTTATATAAAAATTTTAAAGTTAAGCCCAAAAATATATTCCTTTTTTAATTTCTCCAGAAGACTAATCATACCCACTACTACAGAGAAGAGGACTTCCAAATAAAAGAATATTATTATTCACAACTGGAAGATTTTATGGAGATGGGCCAATTGGCTTATCAAATAAACATGATTTACTACATAAAGGACCATTTTATTCTGTAATAAAGTTGTTCACTTGTCTTAGTCTTTAATGTCAGACAGTCTGTCTCTCCTAAGAGACAAATGACATTGTTATCTCTGTTCCATTTCCTAGATTTTTCTTTTATGTCACAGTGACTTTCCACTCTGTCTGCAAACACTATCTTTCTTCTTTACTTTTATATGCCCTAACAGGGTGTAAAAAAGGGTACAATTAATTAAAAGCCAAATATTTCTTTAATATAGCAATTATTTTGGCATACATATTTGATGTTTTTGTTTTTGTTTTATTCAAGAAATTTCAGCTGGTTTATTTCTGTATGCTTAGAGCATTCACCATGGTATCTCATATTTTTAGTAGAATCTTACCACAAAATTAAAACTAAAAAAAATTGAAAAATTGAAAAGAAAAAAAAAGAAATGAAAAATACATTTATGTCTCTCTTTGTAAATGGTATCATGATTTTTAATCCATTGGGATATATTAGAACCTATGATTGTATCCTCTAATAGAGGAGAGAGGAAAATTAATTAATCAGTCAATTAACAAGAAGTTACTAATCTTCTAATATGTGATAACCACTTGATGAGACATTGGGGATTCAAGTACAAAGAATAAATCTGTATTCATAATGAACTTACATTCTAAGGGTGAGAAAACAAATATGCATGCACGTATATACAACAAAAATATGTTTTATCAAATGTATATAAACATTTTGGAAGCTAGATAGTATAGTGGATAGTCTCTAGCAAATGATCAAGAAGGCCTGGCTTCAAATCCAGGCTCAGATTTGCTAGTTGTATGACCCTCAGAAAGTCATTTAACCTTTGCTTCCCTGTTTTCTTACCAGTAAAATGGATATAATAACATCGCATGACTCCTAGAGTTGTTGTCAGGATCAAATGATTTTATACTTTTAAAGTACTTTATTAATGCCAGCTATTACAAATTACACACACACACATATACATATATATTTCAATATATAGAATATATATTATTTGTGTGTATTTATGTTAATATTATACATATACTTATATCCATATATATATATGTGTGTATGTGTTTGTATGTGTATATATATATATACATATATGTGTGTGTGTGTATACCTTATTCATTCTATTGTTTTTTACCCCTCCATGTCTATGTCTCTATTTGTTAATTAGTACTAGATTGTTTTCATGATTGCTGTTTTACAAGACAGTTTGAGGTAAACAAAAAAAAAAATCCTATTCTACCTTGGTCCCTAATCTCTTTTCTTTATTTTCCTTGATATTTTAGACATTTCATTTTTACTAATTGATTTGTTTATTATTTTATTGGATTCTATAAAGTATCTATCAATCTATCTCTTTCTCTATTTCTATATCTATCTAGCTATCTATCTAGCTATGGAGAGAGAGAGAGAGAGAGAGAGAGAGAGAAAGCAAATCAGTATACCCTTTTCACATGGATAACATTACTAGAAAATAGTGGCAAGGTAAAAAAAAATACAAATGTTAATACATTAAACCTATGCTAAATAGGGTGATAGGTTCCAACAACTACTAAAAAATAGAATTTCTCACTAGAGGTTGCTGAAAATATGCTTCTCTGCATACAATTCTTTATAATAAAACATTAATTCTGGTCATGTGTACTTTTCCTTAAAGAATAGCTATGAAATAACAAATAAAAGGGAGTACAAAAAATAAAAATGGGAATATTTAAAACTTTTTTTTTCTGGCTAGTAATTTTCTAGAATTCTGTGACAACTTAAACAAATTTTGTAACATCTTAACTTAAACAAAAACACTGATTTCAGACAACGTTCACTTTTCCTAATACATGAAATATACTGGGATATAAAACCTATATGGCAAATAAAATTCTTAATACTATTTTTTAATCTGAATATTATATTTCATGGTGTCAAGTGTTAGTGTAAAGGTCCTTGATAGTGGCGATAGACATTCTGGCATGGAGTTTATATAACACCTTTATTTTCTCACTAAGTCATATCACTGACTTTACATTCTTGGACTTAGGGCACAAAGGTTTTGCACTATGCTTTGGGAGCATAAGTAAAAGACAACACTTGCATTTTAAAGTCAAATAATGATAATATACAAAAAACACACTAAGAAATCTTTATAAGAGGCAGGTGAACAACACTAGTTAAACACCTAGTGGAATACCACCTATTTTGCAAACTTGTATACCACCTATTTTGCAAACTTGTATATATTGCCCCTCTCATTTTTTCCTTTTATTGTGCATAGCCAGGAATTTATTTTTTTCCATCACTACAATTAAAGTGAGTTTACTCATAAAATCAAACAAAATGTTGATGTTAAAATATGATTGTTGAGGATTGATGATATATGTGTGTATGGATAGAATAGATAGATTATAGATCGATAGACAGATGGGGGGTTGGCATTTGTTAATCATCTATCTATATCTATATCTATATCTTTATATCAATTATTTATCCATCTGTCTATCAAGGCATATCAAACACTTATGTGAAAAGACTTTCTTTTAGCTAATTGACCATTAAACTTAACCTAGTTTAGCTAATTTTTCTTATGCAACTTTTCAACAAAATTTAATGAAAATAATTTTTTTTAAATCCTTTATATTTTCCCCTATCTCTTGTTTGTATAAAAATACAAATCTTACCCATACCTGAGAAAGTTATGGGATTTGTTTTATCCTAATTTTATGGTATACATTTTTTTTGTCCAAGTCAGAAAAAATGCTAGATATAATAAGTAAAGAAAAAAAGGAGTAAGAATTGGGAAAGAAGAATGTAAATGATCTCTTTTTTACAGATGAGAATTTAACTTAGACTATCAGAGTCAACTAAAATTTAACTGAAACAATTAACAATTTCTGTTAAGTTTTAGTATATACAACAAATCCACACAATTAATCAACATTTGAGTGAAAAACCCAGCCACAAAAACAGAGTAAGATATGGAGGAATTACAAATAAAATGTGTACAGAAAGTATGAAATACTTGGGAGCCACCTATCAAGATACACACCAAACCAATATAAATACTATTACAAAATATTGATTACAGAAATAAACACAAACCTTAATAACCAGAGGAATATATCATTTAAATGGCAATACTCCTTATATTAATCAAATTTTTAGTGCCATACCAAACTACTAAATGATTAATTTATATAACTACAAAAACAATAACAAGGTTCACATTGAGCAACAAAAGATGAAGAATCTGTTTAGTTTTAATGTTCTATCAAACTGGTTCTTGCCTATCTTCCCAGTGTCAGTAGACATTCAAGTCCAATTCTCTCTTCACTTGGCAATTTGGCTGCATACACAGTTCTCAAAAGTAGAACTATAGACCATTACCAGCCATGTACAATGATGATCTGATTCACTAATAATAAGAAAAATGTAAATCTAAGTAACATTTTGGTTTCATCTAATATCCCATAAATTGTTAAAAATGAGAAAAGATAGGAACACTCCCCATTGCTGGAGTTGTGGGAAGATGGGCACATTATTGAGTTATTGGTGAAGTTGTCAATCAGTTTAAAAAACAGTTTAGAATTATGAAAATTAATTCAATGAAATGTTCTCCTTCCACTCACAGATCTCATTAATAGTTTTATACCCCAAGGGAATTATTGGTGATTAGAAAGTCAAGAAAAAGTATTTATAGTAGCACTTCTGATGTGGACAAAGAATTGAAAATAAAGTGGATGCCCATCATCTGGGTAGTGATTAACCAAATTGGAGGACAAAAATAGAGAAGGTTTTTATACTGTAAAAAAATGGCCAATATGAGATGCGTGGAGAAAATTACATGAACTGATGCAGAATGAAGCAAAATCAAGAAAGCAATATGCAAAATGATTATGACAATGTAAGTTGTCAAACACAAAATAATACACATTCAGTTTTGCAAAATTACAAGAAAGGAAATTTGGACCCAAAGAATAGGAATAAAAAGAAAACACTATTACACTGTTTGGCAAAGGTGAGTTCTACAGGTGTGAACATCATATATATTTTCAGATTTTTTATTGTATTAATTGATTTGGGTAATTTTTTCCCTCTTCCTTTTTTTCTTTTTTTTTTTTGTTTTGTTCCTTAAAAATAAGATTTTTATGAGATTTTTTATTAGAAATGGAGTGGAGAGGCAGCTAGGTGGCGTAGTGGATAAAAGCACTGGCCCTGGATTCAGGAGTACCTGAGTTCAAATCCAGCCTCGGACCCTTGATACTTACTAGCTGTGTGACCCTGGGCAAGTCACTTAACCCCCATTGCCCCACAAAAACAAAACAAAACAACAACAAAAAAAAAGAAGTGGAGTAGATACTAGAATAAATTCTAATAATAAAATTTTTAAATCAGTTAAATTCAATAAAACACACTGTTTTAAACAAAATTTCATTTCACATTGGCAAAATAAAGGACTATCCTTTATATTCTGTTGGCATATATTGCTCTGATTCCAGGTTAATTCTCTTTCACCAGGTTGTTTTTTTTTTTTCTCAATGGTTTTTGGAGAGTATAGGAGAATCTTGCATAATTTCTGCTCAATGGAGTATCACTTTTGCTTTGTAATTTGTTTGTTTTTTTAAGTGAGATACTCTTCAGAGAAGTGACCTGATTTAATCATCAAAACTTTTGGGAAGTCTTCCCAAATGTCCCATTAACATGATTATTTTTGGTTTAAAGTGGTTTTCCCAATTGCAAAACTATTATGTGAAGAGTTCCAAAACTACTGTTCCCGTTTTATAGATAACAAAACTGGGATTCAGAGAAGGGAAAAGTCATAGTCACATACTAAGGCACAGGATTCCTGACAAGTCCACTGTTTTCTACCTTTCATGAAGCTTAACAAATCTATTTACCAAGCTCATTTAAACAATTCTAATTGCAAGAAGATTAAAACAATACTTAGTTGTCCTCTTATAGTTAATTTGTGAATCAATACAACATAGAATTTACTATAAGTTAATACATCAATCATAAGATACTAGATGATTAAAGATACACTATAATTACACTCAAAAATATTAGTATCTAACTTCCTTAACTAGCATTTATCAATAGCTTGGGGTATAGTGAATTAATTTCTGGTCTTGAAGTCAAAAAGATATGAATTCAAATCATACCTCAGATATTGATTAGCTTTTTGACCCAAATAAAGACATTTAACTTCTCTCAGCCTCAGTTTTCTCATCTGTAAAATGACAATAATAGTGCCTGGCTGAAAGAGTTGTTTTGAGGATCAAATGAGGTAACATATGTGAAAAAATTTACAAATCTTAACTAATTCTTTGAATGTTAGCCATCATTATTGCCACTGCATTTCTTGCTATTTAGATTTTTGTATGTTAAACTAAAATAGAATGAGTCTATTAAAAGTTAATAAATCACTTTGAACTTCAGTATCCAGAATCTTTAATCATAAAATTTTAGCACAAAAGCAAACCTTTATCACTTATGATTTAGATTTACTCTGTGTAGTATAGAGTGAGTTTTAGTTATAGTCTTGTTGGAAGGAAGATGGCAAGAGTTGTAAGAGAGTATATTACAGTAATATATCTTTTCTATCCTACCTTTTTAGGAAATCTACAATAAAACAATGCAACATGCTTGATATACAGTCTTTTTTATGTGATGTGACTTTCATTGGGTTATCAAATTCATGGTGCATGCCATTTGTCCTTATTATATTTTATCTTGTTATATTTGTCCCATTCTTTTAGCCAGTCATGGCCTTTTTGGGTCATGATCCTGTCATTCACTATATTAAGTATTCCTTCTAGACTTATGTCATCTAAAAATTTGATAAATATGACATAAATATCTTCATCCACGACACTGATAAAATGTTGAGCAACATAAAACCAATGACAAAGCCCTCAAGGAATTCCCTGGACGCCTTTTTCCAGGTTGTCATTGATTCATTAATCAAAATTTTGGAGGTATATTTGTTCAGCTGTTAATCCATGAGATGCATATATCCATTTCACATTTTTTCCATCTTGTTTATATAGAATTCATAAAAAGAAATGGAAAAATATACTTTCTAAACATCTTGCTAATAACTAATGTTCCTCTTTTGCTTGACTTTCCCAGATATTTAAGACATATCAAAGGAATAAATGAGATTTGAATGATACCCCTTTTTTCTGGGAAAGCTCTGGTCATTCCTAGTCATCATTGCTTTATTTTCTTATCGCTCACATACCATGCATTTAGTACTCCAGTATAGATAAGGGATTGGAGTATTGACATCAAGTTGATAGCAGTAGGTGATATAACAGCAACCAGTTTTTTTTTCCCTTTTAAAGATTAAAGTGTCTTGTTTTCTGCATTTTTCTGAAAACACACTTCTACTTCAGGGATTGCTGCCAGAAGTTCAGTAGTCATATCCAAAAGTCTCTTCAGCATAGAGTGTAATTTATCTTGGCTAGAAAATTTGAACTCGTTTGTCAAATTTGTGAATGGGAAAAAAATGAGAAGGATAATTAAGACGTGTATCAAGGTCAAAACGCTAAAAGAACACAAATTGCAGATATATCAGTAAGCCAGTCAATACAAATTTATTAAGGGTCAGTATGATAATTACTGTGGATACAAAGGAAGTAAAAAAAAATCCCTTACCATCAAGGAGTTCATAATCTAAAGGGGCAGACAAAATACAAATGACTATGTACAACAGAGGGAAGTTGCTTGACTTAAGAGGAATTAGGAAAGGCTTCCTGTAGTATGTAAAATTTTAGGTGAAACTTGAAGGATTCCAGGGAAACCCGGATATTGAGGAAAGAGGGCATTCCAGGGTTGGGGAACAGTCAGTAAAAATGACAAAAATCAAGAAGAGATGGGATATCTTATTCAAGAAGCAATCAAAAGTCCAATGTCACTGAATCTCAGATTATATTGTGGGGATGGGAGGAGAAGATAAGAGTGTAATTGAAAGAAGAATGGCAAGGGAAGGGGAGATTGGTTATAAATTACTTTGAATGCCAACATTTGATTTTATATTTAATTCTGAAAATGATAGGGAGTTAATATATTTTACTGATTAGAAAGTGATGTGGCTTGATCTGCACTTAAAGAAATTCACTTTAGTAATTGAGTGGAGGATGGAATTGTGACAGACACAACAACCAACCCAGAGTAATGAGATGAAGGCTTGTATCAGGGTAGTGTCAGTATCAGAAAGGAGAAGCACCATATTTGAATATGAATTTGATATGTTTACAAAGGTAAATTCACAGGTGTTGCCAAGTGATTAGATATCGAGGATGTGATGATACCTAGGTTTTAAGACTGGGGGATGTGGATGGTGATACAACACTAATAAGGAAGTTAAGAAGAGAAGGGTTGAGAGGAGGTAAAGATTATGAGTTGAGCTTTGGACATGTTGTGTTTAATATGTCTACACGGCCATCCAGTTCAAGAAGACTAACAGGCAATTGGAAATTCAAGACTGGAGGTAATGTAAGAGATGAGGGCTTGATAAATAGATTTGAAAATCATAATCATAAAGAAAAAAATTGATTCCATGGGAACTAGTCACCATGTGAAATAGGACACAGGGAGAGAAGAAGAGGTATCAAGAAAGAGCACTGTGGGACACCCCTGGTTAGTAAGCATCACCTAAATGAAGACTTAGCAAAATAGACTGAGAATAGACAGATATTTCAGAGAAAAAATACTAAGAGTAATATCATGAAAACTTTGAAGAAAGTATAAAGAAGAGGTTTATCAATAATCAAAGGTTTCAGAGAAGTCAGTGTCGCTTAGTCTCTCTCCCTCTGACTTGGTCCTTTTGTCTCTGTCTCTGACTCTGTGTGAGTCTCTCTCTCTCTCTCTCTCTCTCTCTCTCTCTCTCACACACACAAACACACACACACACACACACACACACACACGTCCCAGTAATCAATAATTCTATATTTCTCTAAGAAAATACTTATTCTTCATCTCTGGAATGGTGGCCCTATTTTAGTAACTTCTGTGTATGTGTTTCTTTTATTGCCTGAAGAGTGTGTGTGTGTGTGTGTGTGTGTGTGTGAGAGAGAGAGAGAGAGATTAATATAAAGAGTTTTGAAATCTAAGTTCTTAATGCACAGTAATTATTTGATTTAACTAATTCTTGTTTGATGAATAATGAAATATTTTCATCCTCATCTGTGATCAAAACTATTACCAATATATGAAGATTGTATATTTTAATTATCTATACTTAATGCAACCACACACCTGTTTTCAAATGAAACTCTATTAGAGAATAAATTTTTGGTTAAAATCTGAAATACATAATGACCAACAAAAGACAATCCCAAGTATATGAGACTATTGAAACATAAAAAAGTAGCACATGTCCACTAAAGGAGATTTCTTAATAAGACTTCAGTTGATATTTACCCATGTAGATACTTCAACATTTCCACAAAATCTTTGTGATAATTAACATACGGATGAGAGACATAACTGATGAAAGTGTTAGAAGGTAATTGTCAGGTTTTCACAAAGAATATTATGTATTATAGCAGACATAACTTCACAGTTACACACAATTGACTACAATTGTAAGATCTGTTTTTGTTGGTTTGTTTTTGTCTGTTTGGTTGGTGTTAAATTGGAAATGTAAAGTGAAATATAGCATAAAAAGAATTCCTTGGAAAATATTCCTCCAAGAGCTATAAATATGAATTCTTTTGCCTGGAATAAACGATTAATTAAGTTGAATTGTGGGGCTTCTGGGGATAGGAAGAGGAGCAAGACAGAGTGTGGATCTTGGAGACAAGTTACAAGCAGATTGCTTTTCCACAGCATGTGCAGGTACCTCAACACACTTTTCTTCAGATATGCATAACCCAACCTGGGCCAGTCCAGCCAATGTCCATAGATGGCTAGAATATATTACACAACTGTCTACATTCTTGTTCTCTATTGATGAATCCTAGTTCAGAGAGGTGCTTTTCCCTGGGAGCCTCGTCTTTGCCCTTTCTTCCCATCCCCATATCATCCCATCAATTAATGCTGACTTCACAATCTTGCTGATTGGTCCCTTCAACTTGGAAGATACTATTTTTAGTACCTGAGTTGGACATTTAACCAAAATAAAAGGAAATGTTCAAGAGACAAGTTCAACATAGGAACTTGTTATATAATTTCTTTCCTACTTACTACATATGCTTAAGCCACTAAGCAAGACTCAGAGCACATTGAATTTCAATCAATAAGGATTGGGGAAAATCTCACTCACACACATTGACAAAATGTGAGGGTGAGGAATATATTTAATAGCTTCTAAAGGATCTTCTATCAGCCAATAATCTTGTGACTCATGCTCTTGCACGTAGTACAAATAGAGGGATTCCCTGTAGATAGTAATGCCTTCCAGATGTTCCTCTTTGTATAATGTATTTATTGCATCAAGCCCCCAAACACTCTGAGACTATTCTAATGCCAAAAGAGATTGACCTAATAACCCATGTAGGTAAAAATCCAAAGGAAGAAGAGTGGCTATTATTCAGACAATGACTTGCAGATACCTGAGCAGCATACTGAGTTAGTTTATCAACAGATTCCCCTTTGACAGGCACCTGAAAAAATATAATAAACTGATTTCAGAATTGGAAAGAAGGAAGAGAGCAGGTTGAATGACATTGGGGCTATTCAATAGCACTTGCAATAATTCCAAGCCACTTCTTGTTATTAAAAAAATGTATCACATATATATGCAATGACCAATAGGTCATTTTCTGGCCAACTTGCACCAATAAATAAATAGACACAGGACCACTAGGGCTACACAATTAGACCTTCTGGCCAAGTCTTCACAGTCTTTGTCCAAGGAGGCAATTTTTTTACGGAGAAGGGACAAGTTATCTCTGCCCAGTGCCAACCAGATGCTACTCACAGGACAGGGGAATTATTAATTAAGTTGAATGAGCATGATACCCTGAGAGGGAGACAGGAGGCTGTATGTCCCAGGAAACTTGACCTACAGCAACTACCACATTGCCAACTATCGCCCCTCTGACCCTGATGGAGAAAGCCCAAAACAGTGAACTGAAGAGCTTTTAGAATGGTGTGCTAAAGTAGCATACTTTTCCCCAAAGCAAGCTCTGCAGACATCATCAAAGGGAGAAATCATTGTGGAAAAGATGGCCACATATCTCAGCATCACCAACAGCAATTGCTGGTCAACTACACCCAGATAGGCACAAGAGCTCTATGAGCGGCAGGACCCCCAGGATACTGATCTTGTTTACATCACAGCCTCACAGTCATCATTTGGAGAAGATGCTCCTTTGTAGAAGGGCTCAGCCTCCTGCAGTGACTACCAGCCAACTACTGCTACCCAGCTAGAAAGGAAGCCATCCTAGATGAGAGAGATAGGAATCAAAGTGTGCAAAGCACTGAACAACTACCCTAACCACTTTGACTACCATCTCTCCCCAGACCCTGATGACAACCCAGGACTCTGATCACAAGTGTCTTTGGAATAGTGATACTTCTACTCCAGTCTTAGATATTTCAACATATATAAAAATATTATTTTATCAATCTGCTTTGTCATTGTACCCTAAGGGTCATAGGATCTTTCCATCTGACTTGCTGTTTTATTTTTTCTATTTGTATCCTCAGGATTTAGTCCAGTCCTTTGCATATAAGTAAATCCTTTTTTGCTTTTTTTTTTTTTTTGGGAGGGAGGTTTGGGTTTTTTGGGTGAGGCAATTGGGGTTAAGTGACTTGCCCAGGGTCGCACAGCCAGTAAGTGTTAAGTGTCTGAGGCCAGATTTGAACTCAGTTCCTCCTGACTCCAGAGCCAGTGCTCTATCCACTGTGCCACCTGGATGCCACATAAATAAATCCTTGATAAATGTTTCATTCATTCATTTCCATTTCTTCATATCCTGATACATAAGATTCAAAATTATAAATAGTCCAAAGAAGAATGAAAAGTCAATTTAAATAAACACTTATTAAGCACTTATTTTTTCCCAATGGTAGTAATATCCAAAGACAAACATGAAATAGTTTTATCTTCAAAGGCTTTTCATTCTTTGGAATGCAGACTTTTGAAGTCAAACAAGTAAAATGAAAAGAAGAAAATGTATGAACTATATTGATTGTAAATTGAATGGAAACATTAAAATCTTTGAAAATTAATTTATAAAGCTGAACCCTAAATTTGTCTTATATGTTATCTACAATCACATAATAAAGGAGAAGCAGAAGAGTAGAAAGGAAATTATGTAGAATAAAGATGATGATAAAAAAGAAACATAAATTTGTGTTCAAATGGAAATGTTTTTAGCACATCTCATTTGAGCCCCATTATTTCATATGGTAGAACAGATAAAAGTAAGTAATATTCTCATTTGACAGATGAGATACTTGAAAAAATATTAGGTTAAGTGGATTCCTCATTGTCACACAAGTATAAAATTGCCAGAGATAATAATTAAATCTTTAAACTCTGGTCTTCTTCATTCTAACTCAAGTATGGTATTCAATATAAGTCACTATGCATTCTCATGAATTAGATAATTACATAAACATGTAATTTAGCTACAATGACCTAAGTCACCATTTGACTCAGGCAATTTAATAATTTAGCCATTTTATATGAATTGAACCTATCAGATATGGTCCATGAGAAAAATGGTCTCCGGAGGACATAATTTAACCATTGAAAGGAACAATCGCCACACAGAGTGCTTTCTGCTTCAGTAGTAATGATTTTTCATCAACTGTCTTGTTTGACCTTTTTAAAGTAACAATAATAATAGTATATGCCATATTTTCCATTCTTTTGGGATCCATTCCCTACTTTTCTATGTCTTAAGCATGAATTTGGCCATATAAGCTGCATTCCTTCTAGCATGTTCTTTAGTATTTATTTTTTAAAGTCCAGACACTGTCTCCAACTTAATTTAAATGCAATTTCTACTCCCTTGTAGAAAATATTGGTTATAAAAATGTTAGAATGTAAATATGGTGCTTTGCATTACTGATAATGAGAATAGAGTGCTATAGAAATTATTGCAATTCATTTTGTATCTCAGCTACTTGTTCTCTTCTTTGCTTTTTAATCTTTAAACACTATCAAAATAACCTGGAATAACCTTGTTCTTATGAGAAGCTTCTTGAAGCCTAGCTTTTACTTCTGCTGTTTTTTTGCTATTTTGTGCAGTAATGCTTCTTTAATCTCTTTCTCTGTCATATTTGCAAATGAGATCACATTAGAAACTGGTGGCTTTTAGCTCCCTTGTCTTTCCACTTGGCAAGAAAATGAAATGTTTGTAGGCTAATGAGGTTTCTGTGATTCTTTGGCCTCCTTGTTAGGGTGATTGGTATATATCTATTAAATATCTCTAAGAAATGATATTAATCAGTCAATATTTTTACCTTTTGTTGTTGTATAGTTGTTTGGTCATGTCCAACTCTTTATGACTCTGTGAACCATAGCACACCAAAACTGTTTATGTGGCTTTCTTGGCAAAGATACTGGAGAGATTGGGCATTTCCTTCTCTAATGGATTAAGGCAAACAGAAGTATAAGTGATTTGCCAAGGGTCACAGAGCTAGTAAATGTCTAAGGCCAGATTTGAACTCAGGTCTACCTGGCTCCAGGTCCATTACTATATCCACAGAACCACCAAGCTGCCTTATCTTTGCAGTTACTCAATCTCAATTTTTGTCAGCATGTTTAAGAAAGTAAAAATGGTGTGGTTTTGATTGTGTGAAATGTCTTCTCATCTCTGTTCTTTATTTTGTTTTGGTGTTAATTTGTCCTTTTTTGGTAATAAGATATGACTGTTCACATACCAAACTAATTCTGAATTTACTCACAGATTTACACAAATACATTCATTTGTGAAGAACAACATTAACATATTTAATTGCTTCTAAGATTCTTAAAGAAAAGTTTCGTGTATGAGGAGTTTGAGTGTTCAAGTAACCATAGACACTTTCATTTCTTAATCCTGATAAATATTTTCTAGCATATTTTGATCTCTGGTACCCACCATTGAATTAAAGTAGCCAAGTATCCATGTGTGTATAGCATATAATTTATAAACAATCTCTCTCTCTCTCTCTCTCTCTCTCTCTCTCTCTCTCTATATATATATATATATAATATTCTACATAGTACATAAAGTGATACAGAATACAGAATACAGAATACACAGTATGTTGATATATTAATATGATATATTATGAAATATTTTATCATTATTAATATATTGCTACAATATGCATATATATTATATGTGTGTTTATATATACATATATATACATAATTTAGAGGCTTTTCTCATGTATTTTTTTTAAATAATTGCTCTATATTTACATCTCTTTGCAATAGTTTGCTTCATGGCACTCCTTTAACAAATACATTTGGAGCCAATTAACCAAAAAAATATATATATATAGAAAGATTGATGGCTCCATGAGTGTATATATTCTACTTCTGAAAGGATATATCTATAGCTACACATACTCCCTAAAGCTAATTCTGTAGTATATATTGACACAAGATTAAATAGTAAATGCAAAAGGGATACAAGAAATACACATTCCAGTCAATACTTAAGGTCACCCAATTTTCATATCATTTATTTAGGTCCCAGATTAGTACAGCAGCAATTGTGATAGTTTCAGGAAGTCTTAGGCCTATAGAGAATTCCAAGCTAGGTCCTAGCCAAGTGGCATAAGCATCTTGGCATGATTCAAAAATAAACAGACATGTAAAACATTTTTTCACATGTACTATGACAACCCATAAACATTTTGAATAGATTGTATACATGGTAGAGATTCGAGGACAGCACATATTGACTTGCTTTTGTCTACTCATCTATCTTTTTTGTGGGAGAGAGATCTCAATCTGCCTATATTATTCATTGCCATCTAAACTGAAGAACTGTAGTCCATAACATACAGCCATCATCATAGTTCTTTCTTTGCCCATAATCACTATGAGCACTGCTAGGAGAGTTGGACAAGTGTCATTCTCTGCATTACTCACAAGGCTTCACACTGGACTGCTTTGTCATGCCATTCAAAACTCTTGTTTTTGGAAGGTTATTCCAGCCCTGGAAATCACACTTTGGAAGTGAAGTATATTTCATTGCATGAATCCCCTTTCTTTGATTGTGTGGCTTCTCTGAGAAGCATGATTTAAGAAGCATGCATGGTTAATTTCTTGACATGCTAAACTCCAGACTTCTCTACCAAGCCTCTGAACCAGTACCTCCATTCATTCCTTTTCTTAGACCCATTTTATCATGGACTTTTTTTTGTTCACATTTTTATTCACAAAACTTAGCACACAGTAAATACTTAACTAATTCTTGTTTCCTGACTGACCAAAAAGAATATATCCTGATATTCCTGGATATGTGATAAAACCCACTATGCTATCTCCCTTGTTTGTCTTTACAAGTAGAACCCTAAAGATATTTTCCCCCCACAAAATTGTAATTGTGGTTAGCAGTCAAGGTGACTTTTCAAAAGTGTAGGTTTCACCATTTCACCATTCTCCATCCACTGTGCTCTAAGGACTTCCTATTATCTTCAAAATCAAATATAAACTTATTTGCTTGTGAATTAAAACTCATTTTAGCCTGAACATCCTTCCATACCTTTGCATTCTTTCCATACCTTTATTACTTCCCTGTCCTTTATGGACTAACTACATCTGCCCACTTGAAGTTTCCTGAATCTGATGTGTTGTTTTTTTATTTTTTGTTTTTTGTTTCCCATCTACCTACCTGTGCATCAGTTGCCTTCCATGCTTAGAGTACTCTGACCTCCAATTCTTAGTTTCCCTGGTTTCATTTAAGATTCTATTCAAATCCAACTTCTATAGTATGTTTTCTATTTTTCTTTCTTTTAAAATAATAACATTTGTTAATAGCCTTTATTTTGTTATCTCCCTCCATTCTGAGTATGTACCATCATTTCCTTTATTCAGCAAGACATTTTGATCAGAAAAAAAATATTTTAATCACAGAAAGAGAAAAAAGTAGTTCAGCAAAATTAATTAACATACACACAAAGTACATTCTATATCTTATGGCACTTATCACATTCCTCTACAAAGAAGGAAGGAAAGAATCATTTTCCCATATCTTTTCTAGGGCCAAGGTTAATCAGTATAATTTCACTGTCTTCATTTTGAAATCAATGTTTTAAAACTTTGGAATCCAACTTCTCTTCCTCCCTCCCTCTCCACCCCCTCCCCAAAAACTCAAGCAATTCAATTTAAGTTATAAATGAATAGTCATGCAAAACATCTCCACATTAGCCAGGTTGTGAAAGAAAACAGACAAAAACAAAACTTCAGATTAAGGAACTATCAAAAAAAATTATGATTCAATCTGATTACAGATACCATCAATTCTTTCTCTGTAGATGGTTTGCAATTTTCATAAGTCTTTCAGAATTATCTTGGATCATTGCATTGCTGAAAATAGCCAAGTCATTCACAGCAGATCATCTTACACTCTTGCTGTTATTTTGTATACAGTTCACTCTGCTTCAGTTCCTGTGGGTCTTTCCAGGTTTTTCATTTTTTTTTGTTCCCAAAAAATAGCTAACAAAAAAAATATCTCTCAAACTGTATCCAAATATCATCAGATATCTTTCTGTATATGGATTGATTTTTTCATAAGACCTTCTGAGTTGTTTTGGATCATTGCATTGCTGAAAATAAAAGTCATTCAAAGCAGATCATCTCACAATATTACTATTATTTTGTATATAGTAGATTTCACTTTGCATCAACTCATGCAGTCCCTCCATATTTTTCTGATAGTGTAATAGTCAGCATTTTTTCATAGTAAACTACATTTATATAGCACTTTAAAGAGAGATTTTCTTACAATAAACCCATGAGGTTGATTATTGCAACAGTAATAGAAAACTTTTACATAGTACCTTAAACCTGACAAAGAATTTTCTTCACAATAGCCTAGCAAAGTAAGTACCATACATTTTGCAATTATCATTATGAATCAATGGAAAAATCATCATCCATCGATCCTCATCATAATCCTCACTTAATCCTCATCACTGTCAATCCTCCTCATCATCCATCAATCAGTCCTCTTTTCCTCCAATCATCATCAATCAATCCACCACCATCATCATCAAATCATCATCTTACATTACTCTTGCCTCTTCTTCAAATTTTTTTTTACACAATTGCTATTGTTAACTGTTTCCCTACATTCTATTCCTTTCCCATACTATCTACTCTATTTTCTATCTTCTTTTACCCCATCCCTCCTCAAAAGTATTTTGCTTGTGACTGCCCCCTCCCTTGCTCTGCCCTCCCCTCTTTCTCCTCTCCCTCCTTATCCCCTTCCACTCCTACTTTCCTGCAGGGTCAGATAGATTACTCCACAAATTGAGTGTGTATGTTAATCCCTCCTTGAGGCAATTCTGATGAGATTATGGTTTGGGGCTAACTCTGATGAATGAGAAGCTCATTCACTTCCCCACTCCTCCCTCATATCTCCTCCCACTCTATTGGCTCTTTTCTGATTCTTTCATGGGAGATTTCACCCCATTCTACCTCTTCTTTTTCCCCTCCCCAGGGCATTCCTTTCTCCCCTCAATTTTACCCAAAAGATGTCATCATGGGGCAAGTAGGTGATGCAGTGGACAAAGCATAAACCCTGGATCCAGGAGGACCTGAGTCCAAATCCCGCCCCAAACAAGATACTCAATAATCATGTCTGCCCCCCCATAAATGCTTTACAAATATCATCCCTTTATAATCGATTCAGCCTGTGCCCTCTGTCTAAATTTATTCCTATCAATTGCCCTAAAACTGAGAAAGCTCTTATGATTTAGATATATTATCTTCCCATGTAGGAATGTAAAAAGTTTAACCTTTTAACATCTCTTATGATTTCTTTATCCTGTTTAGCTTTTAATCCTTCTCTATCATCTTACATTTAAAAGGCAAATTTTCTATTAAATTTGGGTCTTTTCATCACGAATACCTGAAAGTCCTCTATATCATTTAAGTCCGATTTTTTTATTCCCTGAAAAATTATACTCAGTTTTGCTGGGTAGGTGATTTTTGGTTGTAATCCCAATTCCTTTGCTCTCTGGAATATCATACTCCATGACCTCTAGTCCTTTAATGTAGAAGGTGCTAGATCCTGCCCTATCCTTACTGTGGCTCCACAGTATTTGAATTCTTTCTTTCTGGCAGCTTGCAATATTTTCTCCTTGACCCGGGAACTCTGGAATTTGGCTATAATATTCCTGGAAGTTTTCCTTTTGGGATCTCTTTCAGGAGATGATAGGTGGATTCTTTCGATTTCTATTTTACCACCTGCTTCTAGAATATCAGGTCAATTTTCCTTGAAAATCTCTTGGAAGATGATGTCTAAGCTCTTTCCTTGATCGTGGTTTTCAGGTAGTCCAATGATTTTCAAATGATTTCTCCTTGATTTATTTTCCAAGTCAGCAGTTTTTCCAAAAAGATATTTCACATTGCCCTCTAGTTTTTTATTCTTTTGGATTTGCTTTATTGTGTCTTGGTGTCTCATAAAGTCACTAGCTTCTGTTTGTTCAATCCTAATTCTTAGGCAATTAGTTTCTCCAGAGATCTTGTGTATTTCCTTTCCATTTGGCTTTTCAAGCTGTTGACTTTTTTCTCATGACTTTCCTGCATCACTCTCATTTCTCTTTCCATTTTATAATAGGTTTTTCAAGGTTCTTCCTGCTATTAATGCCTTTCTTTTTAAAAATTCCTGCCATTTACTCTCTCTCTCTCTCTCTCTCTCTCTCTCTCTCTCTCTCTCTCTCTATATATATATATATATATATATATATATATATATATATATAGTTTTGTTTTGGGTTTTTTTTGTTTTGTTTTTGTTTGTTTGTTTGTTTTTGGTGAGACAATTGGGGTTAAGTGACTTGCCCAGGGTCATACAGCTATTAAGTGTTAAGTGTCTGAGGCCAGATTTGAACTCAGATCCTCCTGAATTCATGGCTGGTGCTCTCCCCACTCTGCCACCTAGCTGCCCCCATAGATATTTTGTATGTACCTAGTTAAGCATGTGTAGTCTCCACAATTATAATGCATTATTTATAATGGGAAACTGTTTGTTCTCTTTCTTTGTATCCTTAGAACTTAGCACCATGTCATTCACAAAATAAGTGCTTAATAAATGTTGACGGTGAGAATGGGAAAGCTATGAAGACGTATAAATGTTATAGAAGCAGAATTGAAAAGATGTAATAATATGGTATCTATGATAAATAGAGAAAAAGTTAAACAAATAGTCTCAATGTTTTAAATTTGGGAGCCTGAGTAAATAGTGACACCAAAATAGAAAGAAGGAAATCAGAAAGAATAAGAGATTCAAGCTGAAAGGGAAATAGATTTTTTTGATATTATTTTATTTGAGCTACTGTTGGGATGTCTACATGGATATCAATGGCAACGTGGTGTATAAGCAAAGAGTGCTTACATTACCTTGAACTGTGACCATGTACAAATCAGTCAACATCTCTATTAGCCTATTCCCTCATCTGTAAAATGGGGGCATTGAGACTTTTATATGCTTTTTATCATTAAGACAGATACATTATGGGGATAGTGTGACATTGAATTCAATGTAGTCCAACATGTTTTGTATGTCTTGAAGTATTCAAAATATGCCATTTATCTTTAGGAGAAAGCTGTTTACAGTGAGAAGATGAATGAAGACTAAAAAAAAAAGCTATTAAATCTGATAGCCAGCATAGACTTTGGTGATATTTTAGAAACTAGTTTCTGTTGAAGGATGATGACAGAACACAGATGGTAAAGCTTTGGAGAGACAGGGCATTAAAGAAATAGAGCCATCAGGTGAAAGAATTTTTAATGGCATTTTTAGTGATGAGGAGAGATAAAAATGATAGCTAGGTCAAAGGAAAGTTTTTGATGGTTGGTGGTTTTGTTTTTCTTTCAGCTTTGTTTTGACTTTTAGGCTCATAAAGAATTCAGAATCTCTACAACCAGAAGACAATGAGTCAGTGAAAAAAGGAATATTGAAGATGCATAAAAATATGGATTCTGTTCAAATATATGTTATGGTAATAAAAATCTATGCTCAAGTGGCTGATACCAAAGAGGGCAAAGTTGCTCTTTTCTGTGAAGAACTATAGTATTTTCTAGAATTAATGGCAAAAAGGATGTCATAGCCATTATATGGGATGAGATGATAGAGTAGGAAATGAAAAGATAATCAGAATAACAAGCAAGTTCAGTCTTGGAATAAAAAAATGAAGCAGGGCAGAGGCTCATAAATTTTTGTCATGATGACTCAGATTATCATAACAAACACTCCTTCAAGAACCCAAAAAGTGTCCCCACACATGGACATCATCAGATGGTCAATATCAAAATCAGTTTGATTATATACATTGGAACCAAAAGTAGAAAAACTCTTTACAGTCACTTATGAGACTTGGAGTTAATTGTGGCTCTGATCATGATGTTCTTATTGCAAGATTCTGACTTAAATTGAAGAACTGGAGTTTTGCAACATTTTACAGGAGGCAGTAGCAGCCGCAACAACAAACCAAACCAAACCAAAATGAAACAAAAACTTCCAAAGAAAAAGAAGTGCAAGAAAGAAAAATAAATGTGTTTGTGCGTGCGTGTGTGTGTGTGTGAGAGAGAGAGAGAGAGAGAGAGAGGGTATAGAAAGCTTGAACTTCAAAATCTTTGTTTACTATGAATTTTATTAATTCCCTGCAAAGATAGTGTTGAGAATCAAACAGATGTTTAGGGTATATTGTTTTCCACTGGTGTTTCTATGACTTTTATTCCCTCTGTATGCCCTACTTTTTGTGACCCAGGAACCAATAACAATTTATTTCAGATACAATGGGGAAGATGTTTTCTAATTTCTTCAGCTCCTTTAAGAGGACTTTTTTAGCAGGTACTCAGACTACCTCTTTCTGATAATAACTTCTTCAACATGGTTCTTCTTAATATAGCAAATCTTATTTAAGTATTAAAATACATTTTAATTGATGAATAATGATGATTTTATCCTGAGAGTTTTATTTTTCTTTTTTGCAGTGTTTGAAGTTGGGGGTGATGAGGGTAGATGAAGGGCAATTATTGCATGATGACAGAACAAACAAGCTATAAAGTGCACAATAGCTTTCATCTCTGCATGTAAATTAGGTACTTTGGTTATAAAGACTGCCTGTTACAGGGCAAGATATTAGCATTTGTTTTCAATTATAATTTGCAGCAAACAAATCAACAAGGAACTACTAGTACAGATCGTCTAATAGGGCAAACTGTTTTCATATGAATAGCTGTTTAACTCACTAATACTTGCAAAACAGGTTTTTTTTTTTTCAAAATCAAACATCAGGTTTTACATTTATCCATATTAAATTCTATCTTATTAGATTTAGCCCAATATTCTTTCCTGTGTTGTGTGTGTGTGTGTGTGTGTTGATTGGATCTTGATTAGTTTGGCTATAACTAGAGTATGTGAAATAAATCTGGAAGGGTTGGGAATGAACAATGCTTCAGGAAGATAACTTTTTCATTTTTGTGGTAGATTGACAATAGAGGAAACAGGATGAATGCAGGGAAAACAATTAGGAGGATATTATAATAATTCCTGTGAAAAGTTACATGAAGTTGAACTAATGATGAATTTGTGCTATGGAAAAGGAAAGAATATAAAGAATATTAAAGAGATAGTGGTGACAAGTCAGAAACTGTTTATGTGTAGATGTAAAGAGAAAACTCAAAGAAGACACTGAGCATGTGGACCTTAATAACTGTTATCATGATGGGAGACTCAACCACAATACGTAAGTTTGCAACATTAATGCATTTTTGTATGAATATAATTATCTTTAATTTGTATTCGATATGCCAATAATGATGTATAATAGTTAGCTTTGTAAGGGACTAAAATTCTAGCCAGTCTGTCTAAAATATCTAATGAGTGGTCGTCAATGAATTATAAGCTTTAGCAAGAATTAGACTTTTAAGCATTTATTAAGGAGAATAAGAATTTGGTAAAGAGAGAGAGAAAGGCCTAGGTTCATCTATCTACTAAAGGGAAAGAGCAGTCCTAGCTTCACTCTCAACCAGAGTCCTGACAAAAGAGAGCAAGAGTGCCAGCCTTGTCCCCTCTTCCTCCCACAAGCAAATGTCACTTCCTGAGGCCAAAGAAAAGCCACATGTCTTGCCTTCAGGCATGTTCTCTTCATGGCAGAGCTTTCCTACAGTAAGTCTCCAGCAGGGGGCATCATTCCAATCATTACAGCATGTAATATGAAATCAGAGTTAATGTGAAGGAGTGAGGTATGATGATGCAGATTTGGCACCAATCTTCTTAGAGGTGATCATTGAACTTTTGAGAGCTGATGAAATCACCAAGAATGAATGTAGAAAATGAATGAGAATTCAGGATCAATTCTTAGAGGACATTCCCTGTTAGGGGATGGGAAAATGAATATGATTCAGCAATGAAGGATTGGGATAGTATTGTGGAATGGTGGCACACTGTAGTACACTGGCCCTGGAGTTGGCATGACATGATTTCAAATCTGTGCTTAGACACTTAATAGCTGTATGCCCCTGGGAAAGTCACTTAGCCCTGTTTGCCTCAGTTCTACATCTTTAAAATGAGCCATAAAAGGAAATGGCAATCCACTTAGTATCTTTGCCAAGAAAACCCCAAATGGTAGAGATAGTTAGACTTGATGGACATAATTTAGCAACAAAGAAGGGTGGTCAGACAGATAGGGAAGATGGAAATAGTCATATAAACATTAGTATTTCTACAATAGTAGTGTCATATGAACACAGAGGAGAAAGCAATTAGGGAGATGAGATAATCGACTATATCAAGATAAGTAAAGAGGT
Organism: Dromiciops gliroides; assembly: GCF_019393635.1. NCBI lineage: Eukaryota > Metazoa > Chordata > Mammalia > Microbiotheria > Microbiotheriidae > Dromiciops > Dromiciops gliroides. Next base: position 430,407,582 of record NC_057864.1, on the reverse strand, counting down.
GGAGAAAGATGGAATTAGATCTAGTGTCTTGAAGATTGCTGGTAACATTTGAATGAGCAATATCAGTCATTTAAGATGCAGTCCTATTACAAGGGACTGAAAGTGAAAGGGATTGAGGAACTTAAGACAAAAAGTGGTTATTTTTCTTTTCCCTTAAAGTTCAACTAGGCAAAGGAAGAGATATGTAAAACAGGATCTTGAAGGAATGGTCAGATCCTTTGAAATACATGCATACACACACACAATAAGGATGAGGAAGAGATGAACTTATTTGTACACTGACCAGAAAGAGTGAGTAGAAAAAGAAAAACTGAATATCAAATGAGAAGTTGATATTTGAAGGGACATCTTCTTTCAAAACTTGAGGAAAGAGTATTAAACAAGCAAGTAGAGACATCACTCTTGTCAAGGAGAAGAGACATTTTTTTTTTTTTTAATCAGAGGCTAGAACAAAGAAAGAGGAAATAGGAGATGATATGGAGATATAGTGAGGTGTATTTAGGGGAAGGAAATAAGCTCACAGTGGATGCCATTCACAATCCTGCTAGTATGAGATCTTGTGGGGAAAAATCCATCATTTAATCAAAATCACTTACTATACCCATAATTAGTAAGGAAAAAAAAATAAACATGAGTTAGAGGATAATTCTGGCATGGCAAAGTAAGGAAGATGGAGAGAGTGAGCATTTTAATGATAGTCGATATTCAACCTTTCACTAGGAAAATATTTTATAGATTCCATATTAGGTATAAAGGAAAAGTAAAGTCTCCCACCTCCTAAAATTTTCCTCTGAGATATGTGTTTGGAGTGAATTTAGAAGATATTTTTTCTTAAGAATGTTCTTGTAACAAGGTAGAGTGCATTTCTTTACCAAAGGGAAAATACATGCATTCATACATATACATGAGTGTGTATGTATATATGTATGCATGTGTGCATATATGCATATATATACATATATGTATATATCCATATATATGGTAGGTATTAGTAGGCCATAAGACATTATAAAAATATTCATAAGAGAGTCAAAGGAAGTTTTAAAAATCTACTGAATAAGATAGACATGTTTCATAGTGAAAATAAGGAATATCAAATGGGTGGGCATAGTACTTTATTGGTATCTTCTGTAAGGTGCTAAAATTCTAGCTGGTCTATCTAAAATATCTAATGAGTGGTTGCCAATAAATTATAAGCTTCAGTAAGAGTTTAGACTTTTAATAATTTATTAAGGAGAATAAGAATTTGGTGAAGAGAGAGAAAAAGAGACCTAGATTCAGCTATCTATCTTGGGGAGCTACAGTTCTTCTGCTCCGCTCTCCATGAAAGTCCTCATGAAAAAGAGCAAGAGAGCCAACCTCGTCCTTTCTTCCTTCTACAAGCAAATCTCACTTCCGGATGCCAAAGGAAAGCCACATGGCTTGCCCTCAGACGCATTCTCCTCATGCTGGAGCTTTCCTACAGTAGCTCCCCAGTAGGTGGAATCATTCCAATCATTCCAATTGTGTTGTTTAAAAATTTAAGTGTGGTTTCTAATCTGTCACACACACCCCCTAGTTTTGGGGGTAACTGGCTAAAATCGCTGACAAATGAGTTTAGGTTTTTAAGGGTTTATTAAAAGATATAAGATAGTAAAGGAAGAGAAAGATCAAGAACAGATTTCTCATAGCATGGAAATCCTAGCCTTCCTAAACCTCCCACTTCTGAAGTCCTCTGCCACCACACCAATGTCTCACAACAAAAGAGGAAGAAGCCCTCCCCCAGCATCAGCTTACTACTTTGTGTCCTCCTCCCAGAAAATGGAAGGCTCCTCAAGTTGATTGGCTGGTAGGTTTGAAAGACAGTACCCACAAGCCAACGTTACTTCCTGATGCCAAGGACCTGACCCCATGGCTTGCCTTCAGATGCTTTCTACTCATGGCGGAGTTTTCCTACACTAACTCCCCAAAAGATGGAATCACTCCAGTCATTACACTGCTTAATGTCAAGAAAGTTAGATATATTCTTTTTAGCTGCCATTATGTTAGGTACACTTCTGATGTTGAAGTAATGGAGGAAGGTAAGGCAAATACAACAAACCATAGAGAGTCTCTGATCTGCATTATTGTAAGTTTGAGTATACAGATCTTTCTAAGTAATGAATATTGGGGCATATTTAAACAATATATATTATGTTCATTATCAGTAGTGATTTCCATAAGAAAAGATTATTTTAGGAAAAAAAAAGATGATGCTGTTTAGGAAATGTTAGTATGAATTGTCTGAGTGATTGCACAGTACATAGTATGTCACTTTGCTTTTGAACTATATGCTGAATCACTGAAGAAGGGCATGCATGTTCTCAGGTAATTGGCTGATGAATCTGCACTTTGAATTTATACAATTTGATTAGTTCCACTGGCAGATAATTGGTAATTAGATGGTACATAAAATGTCATTTTCTTCCATGCTTCATCTTACAATCTTATTTCCCAGATAACATTTGTTAGAATATAAAATCATGGGCTGAAATGAAAACAGTTTTATATCCTAAATAATGCAACAGAGCAGGGGATGGGGATTGATTGATAATTGTTTGTGCTGATGGTAACAATGAATTCATTCTTTTTAAAGGAAATATGATTTGGTTTTATTTGTGTTTCACTGTAACATTTTAAGATAAATTGTATAAGGACAGTAAACTCTTCCTATGAAAGATTAAAACTTGCCACATGATGCTGCCTTAGCTTGGGCTGCCATTTTCAATTGCAGAATGATTTTCTTCATATAGTTCTACCCTGAATGTGTCTGACTTTGTCAGCTCTACAAGAAAGTCTTAGAGACAGCCTTTTATTGTAAGGAATAAATTTTGTCATTCACTCATCATCCTGTGAGGACAGCAAGATGGTTCTTATAGTTATGCTGGTGGTAGTGGTGGTGATGATGATTATTATAATGATGTTGATGACAATGACAATAATGGCAGTAACAATGTCAGGCAACATGGATGCATAATTGACCTTGGAGTTAGGAAGGCATAAATTCAAATCCTGTCACTAATACTAACACATACTGGACCTATGACTTGGACAACACATTTAACCTCCCATTGTTCCAGGAGACATCCCACTGTTATAAGTTATGAGATTTCTTCATGGGGAATTCTCTAGACCTGTAAAATCAGAGATCCAATTAAAAGCACCAATATTACCAGACTTTGGGAGAAGGAATTCCCTCACCTAGATTTCCATATACCAATGAAATGATATATCTGAGGAAAAAAAACAAAACAAAACAAAACAAACAGTGACTGTACACATTTAAGCAGTGCTTCAAAGTTTGAAATGCATTTTACATTATCTCCTTTAAACACCACAAAACTATGTGAGGAATATACTAGTTACCTTTATTCCTATTTTATAGATAATGAAGCAGAAATAAGGAATGGTAAAATGAATTATCTAGTCACTTAGCTGGTAAGTGTAATAATAATAATAATAATAAAGGTTTGGAGCTCAATGCCCTCCTGCCTGCCTCTAAGTCTAAAATATTAAGTGTAAGGTTTACTCTACAGTGGGGTTTCTTAAACTTTTTCCACTTGTGACCTCTCTTTCCCTGAGAAAATTTTACACCACACTGTATATAGGTATAAAAAATATGTATATATAATCTTTGTTGCCAAATTTTTTGCAACTCTCACATTCAATTACATGATCCCATATGGGGTCACAGTCCATAGCTTAAGAAGAGATACTGTTTTTCAAACTAATTATAGATAATTTAAAAATGGGATTATCTTATATCCAGATTAATCACCCTTGAGTTTTATTCCCACTGGAACAGTTTATTTTATATTGAAAAAATATTGAAAATCTTTTAAAAATACCTCCTTTCGGGCAGCTAGGTGGCACAGTGGATAGAGCACCGGCCCTGGAGTCAGGAGTACCTGAGTTCAGGTCTGGCCTCAGACACTTAACACTTACTAGCTGTGTGACCCTGGGCAAGTCACTTAACCCCAATTGCCTCACTAAAAAAAAAAATACCTCCTTGCAAAAAAAAAAAATAAGCTTCAATTGGCTTCTGAGTGTATCTGAATAAATGATGTCATAATAACAATGCTAACTCACAACTTTTATAACACTTTTAGATTCCCATAGGCTTTCCTCAAAACAAATTTGTGAGGTAGGAAATGCAGGTATTATTAGCCTTTTTTTTTTTTTACAAATAAATGTAGATTAAGAAAGGTAAAGTGATTTGCCCAAAGTCACATAGTAAACGAAAGATCCAGGACTTAAATTTAGATCTCCTCAGTCAAAATACATGTTCTTTCTATTATATGTCCTTGTAAGAGAAAGGGGAAAAGGCAAATGAGAGAGAGAGAGAGAGAGAGAGAGAGAGAGAGAGAGAGAGAGAGAGAGAGATTAACCTTAGTTTGATCACTATTACTATAGCCATCTCTTTCCTTATTCTCATTTTCTTTAAAAATTATCTTCCCAAAATTTCTTTCTTCTATCAGGCAAACACTGATGCTCCCTCACTTCTCCTCCTGACCTATATGGTAGATATAGCACATTTAATAGGTATCAGTGAGATCTCCTCACAAACTGAAACAAGAATCCTTTGGAGACACAAATAGGTGAATCTACCAAAATAACAACTATTCATAGGGAATTCATTTACTTTGGGGATAAAAAACACTGATACACTAAGTAATCCCTGCCTTCAGGGAACAGTTATTTTTTTGTATGAAAATAACAAGGCTTTAATATTAAAGATCAGAGGCTGGAACTTTAAGGCTCTATGAGATCGAAGAAGCCTATATCACCCCACAGCTGACCTACATAGTCTCCAGTCTTTATTATTCTGGGAAGAAAAATAGATTGAACATAAAAAGGGGAAATTACATTGGCAGGTTGAAGCCACATTTGCCTAGCAACAATGAAAGCACACTTTCTGTAGCTTCATGCTGTTTAGGAAAAAACGAAATGTGCATAGGAACTTTTGCAGATGGCAAACTCTGTTCTCCAATCAGGAGCCCTACAAGAAGAGAGAAGTGTACACTTTTCTCTCCCCTTTATTTTCAAGATTTTTAGATTATATGTCACAAGCATAGGTCAATAGTCTTCTGTCTCTATGAACTGATCTACATCATGTCTTTAATTCTCTGGGAAGGAGACACCAACTCAGAATTCCAAGACAATACTGTTATGAGAATTTTCAGAGTGTACTGTAATTTCAAGACATGTAGCTAGGTTGAATCAGAAAGAGACTCCCCTGTTTTGAAGGCAAAATCATTTTCTCTGTTTCTCAAAGACAATTTTTTTGTTCTGGTTGTGAAGATGAAACTTGGTTTTCGTTATGGATTAGAGAGGCAAGAATGTTTTACTTCTCCCATGATTGCCTTTCTAGATTTCTTACACATGGAATTAGCCAGGAGAGCAAAGGATAGAGAACTGGGCCCAGGTGTCCGGAAGACACAAGTTCAAATAGAGCTTCAAACATTTAGTAGTGGTTTGACTCTTGGCAAGTCACTTAACCATTCTCTGCCTCAGTTTCTTTAGATATAAAATGGAGTTTGTAGTAATATCTATATCCCAGAGTTGTGGTAAGCCTCAACTAAGATAATATCAATGCAGTTTTTAACCCAGTGGCTGGCACATAGTAAACACTAAATAAATGTTTATTATATCCCATTCCAATATTAATATCCATCACTGTATACTCAATTATTTTTTTAATTCTGCAATAGTTTCCAGGCATACTAGAAAGTATGTAAACAAAATAAATAGATAAGTGACATCCCTCTGAGAGTCTACACTCATAGGAGATGGAAATATAATAAAATACAAATTATCCAGGGGGGCAGCTAGATGGCGCAGTGGATAAAGTGCCAATCCTGGATTCAGGAATACCTGAGTTCAAATCCGGCCTCAGGCACTTGACACTTACTAGCTGTGTGACCCTGGGCAAGTCACTTAACCCTAATTGCCCTGGGAAAAAAAAGGAAAAAAAAAAGAAAGAGAATATAAATTAACCAGAACCTTGTTTAAAAAAAAAACTCACAAATAATTGTATTCCTTTCATCTACTCAATTTTTGAAAAGAAAACTAGCAAACATGCTTTACCTATAGACTGTATGTACTAGAAATCTTTGGGATAAAGAACAAGTGAGTACTGGAAATGACTTACCAGGGATATTTGAAGGGAAAGATTTTCATGGTCATTATAGACTTTGAATATCAAGGTAGGTGAGACTGAGTAAGAAAAGTTGTGAAGGGGAAAATGTGGTCAATATCTTTTTTTTTTTCCATAATGGTTAAGGTACAGTAGGGTACACATAAGTCTGTTTCTACCATACATATTGAGTGGAGGTGAGATTGGCCAAAAAGGGAGCAGCAGTGATCATAACTGTGTAAATATTCATTCTGAATGATCAAGTAATACAAAAACATCCTGAAGATTGGTTAACATTTTTGAAATCTTTGAAACAAGGGAACTTTTTTTTCCTTCAGATCTAACACTTCTAACTTATCTGATGAACCTACAATACATTTTTGTACTGTGCCTATTAATAAATAGATTGAATCTCCTGTATAGATAGTAGAAATCCAAAGAAAAGAACCATTTTTTCTCTAAATTTACATTTCTTTCTCTTCTGCATACACTCATACAGACAACTACCTCAGAAACCTTCATTTATTACATTATGCTTAAAAAAGTTAACAAATTCCTTATTGTATAAAGAACACTATGCTAGGAAGTAAGTGAAAAATGCTATATGAGAAGTCATCCATGATCTTATTACCCTGAATTCTAATACTAGTGTGGGGACCAATTTTTAACTGAGGAGTGCTAGCATTGTGGCTCACCACAATGTTGGGGCAAGGAAGGAGACCGGCAGCCTCCCTCAAAACAGAACAAGATTTATTTTAACAAGAATGAACTTAAAATACACACATACACACACACACACACACACACACACACACACAAACAGGATCAGTAGGATCAAGGGAAAGGAAATAAAATGGAGAAAGGGAAATTATAATACCTGGAAAAATACCACTGCCCAGGAATCAGCTGAAAATACACAGCAGAACACCTGTAACTTTCCAGCTTCCACTTAGAATGCCCAATTCTCCTTCCCCAAACCTAGAAACACCCCACATAGCCCCAGCCAATGGTATGGCTGCTCTGAAAGTCACATGACTGCCCTCACTAGGCTTCCAATCATTATAATTTTGCCAGGCCCATGTAGGCATCAGCGAGTGGTGATGACGTGAGATGCCAGAGCCCTGGGAATGGCTACCACCAGTGGTTGGAGCACTGTGCAGTTTGCAGAGCACCAGGCCAGTGTGCGCCAAGGCATAAAAACCTCAAATAACAATTAATTCTTTACACTAGGTCGAAAGTACTTTTAACTGCAATACTCAGAATATATTCATTACAGAATACAAAACAATTAACTATGTAAATTCCCAAGGGAAGGTTATTACTAACCAGTGGAATGAGGTGTAGCATTTCAGAATCACAAATGTATGGGATGTCAAATTTTAATAGACATCAGAAATAATTCCTCCTGACCAATACCTGAAGAAGAATTTCAGTTATAATATTGCCAACAAGTTATTTATATGTTTTAAAGCCTTTTAGTGAATTAAAACCTCCAAAGGTAGTTTTGATTTTTTTCATCTCAAAATCATTTCCAAATTTGTTTCATTGCAACTTTCACCTTTATTTTTCGTTTTGTGCTCTGTAATCAAGAATAATATCTATGTTTTTTCTTCTGTGATTCAGTCTTTTAAATTCTTGGAAATGATGTTCATAGAAACCTTTACTCTTCTCCCTCAGAATGAACCAATTCTCTGCTAGGCATCTCTACAAGGATGAAATAAAGGCATCTCAAACTCATCATGCCCCAAACAGAACTTGTTTCCTAAAGTTATACCTCTTCCAAACTTTCTCCTATTTCATTTGAGGGCATATCTATCATTCCAGTGAAGGTTATAATGTTGAAAACATCCAGATGCTTCAACTTAGTTTAATAAATATTGATACCTTGTTCAATATAAGTTCCTTAAAATCAAGGACTGGTATTTGTTTCTTTGTTAATTTTTTTTTTTTTGCTTTCATGTTAGCCCCAAGCTTGCACATGATACATTCATAATAAATGCTTACTGAATTGAAGTGATTCTTTGCTCTACCTCATCAAATACATCTCATCCATGACATATTGTTTATAACTCCACATCTTTCTCATTCAAACCCTTCTATTTATTTACTCTTAGTCTATTAATCAACAAGTAAGCTATTGTCCCTCATTCTTTCTTGCTGCTGCTATTGAAATAGGCATCTAAATTTGCTACTTCTAGACTTATTATTCTTCAGTCTTTCCCCAAATATAACCCAAAATGAAATTTCTGGAACAGCCCTGACCATATGACTCCCCTATTCCAAGTTGTTTCCCATGACTTCTAGACCTTCTGCAAGTCCTTTAGTGAACTGAAAACTTCTAAAGACAGTTTTTATCATTTTAAAAAAAATCACATTAAATCAATTCCAAATTTCTTTCATTGCAATTTTCATATTTATTCTTGGTTTTGTTCTCTGTAAAAAAGAATAATGTCTATATTTTATCACTCGTAGAGATTACCTACATTTTACATATAAGTAATACAATATACTATGATGTATATCATATATAATATGTTGCATAATATTGTATTAAATTATATTATATTGCATCATATGCTATATTTTATTTATTGTATATTGTCATATTGTATGTGTCAAATTGTATGGGTACAAACTTCTACTTGTTATCTCTCTCATTAGAATGTGAGATGCTTGAAGCAAGGGACTGATATAGCCTTTCTCAGTGCTTGAGTGACTAACAAATCAATTACCTGGAAAACAGAGGAGAGAGATAATATAAGAATTATAAGAGTATCTGAAAACCTCAACAATTTAAAAGGCCTAGATACCATATTGACCAAAAGATAGTAAGAAATTCCCCAGACCTGAAGACAAAGTTTACATAGAAACGATTCAATAGTCATCTTATTAAAGAAACCCCAAAATGAAAACTACCAGGAACATAATAAGCAAAAATCAAAACTTCCAAGTTAAAAAAAAAAGTATTGAAAGCATTCAGAGAGGGCAGCTAGGTGGCACAGTGGATAAAGCGCCAGCCCTGGATTCAGGAGGACCTGAGTTCAAAGCCAGCCTCAGACACTTAACACTTACTAGCTGTGTGACCTTAGGAAAGCCACTTAACCCTCATTACCGCACAAAAAAAACAAACAAAAAAACTAATTAACTAACTATCAAACAAGCAAACAAAAACATTCAGAAAGCACTTGAGTATGAAGGGACCATAGTTACAGAGAATTATTGGAGCTACTATTATGAAAGAGAAGATAACTTGTAAGAAGATATTTTATACAAATTAAAACAACTCTCAGGTATCACTTCACACCTAGCTATTTAACTAATATGCCAAAAAAGGAAAAAGAAATGTTGGAGAAGATGTGGAAAAATTGGAACAATAATGCATTTCTGATAGAGTTATGAACTGATCCAACCATTCCGGAGAACAATTAGGAGCTATGCCCAAAGGACTATGGGGCTGCTTACACCCTTTTACCCAGTAATAACACTACTATATCTGTATCTCAAAGAGATCATAAAAAAGGGAAAAGGACTCACATGTACAAAAATATTTTTAGCAGTTCTCTTTGTTGGAAATAAAGAAACTATTTTGTCCAGTTATGTGACAAACAAAAATTTACATCATATATATATTTATATGTGTGTATGTATATATATATATGTAGATGTATAGATATATCTATATATATAAAACACAAAATATAATTACTAGTATTAATAGAACAAAAATGTAGATTAACCCCTCAAAAGGGGAAAAAAATAGAAGCTGCAAATAAACTTTCTCCAATCCTATCTCCTCCCACAAAACACTTTGAGATCAGATGGTTGTATAATGTTTTCAGAAAATAGTAAAATGAGAATTAATTAAAGCAATTTTATACTATTTTCACATACACATAGAAAAATGAGATCATACAAAATTTTGTCTATGATGCAAATATGTTCTTGATGCATAAACCAGGAATAGACAAATCAGAAAAGAAAACTGAAATGAAAATTCTAATATCAATGCTAAATATTTAACAATAATGAAGAAGCTACAGTAATGCACAAGACATAAAACAAATTGGGGTTTATGCCAGGAATGCAAATTTTGCACACCATTAGGGAAATTTAAATACTATGGACTCCATTAATAACAAAAATAATCTGTCACACTATTCTGTAAATAGATATATAATTAACCTTTAATAAAATAAACAATTTTTATCAAAAATCTTATAGAAAATAGGCACATATTTACCTTTTCTTGGATGAATAGTATTTACCTAAAATTTGCAGCCAGAATTATATGTAAAGAGGATCAATTTTACTTTTACCTATAGTTTTAACATAGAAAACATAATGAGACAAGAAAAAATATTAAATAACCTTAGGCAAAGAGAAGACAAAATCAAAACTATTTGCACATTATAAGATGGTTAAAATGAAGAATATGGAGTCAGCTAAAATTAATTGAAATAATCAATCATTACAGCAAAATAGCAAGACACAAAATATACTCATACAAATCATCTACAATTCTGTATCTTAGCAAAAAAACAACAACAAAGGAATATATAGAAAAAGAAATTCCATTCAAAACAAAACAAAATAGGTACAATACAAGCTCATCTACAATATCATAGAGAAATAATATGATCAGAAGGATAAGATATTCTTTTCAGAAATAAAGACATAACTAAAGAAGTACAAATTTATTCATTGTTAAATAATATAACTTATAGTTGAGTCATGATATAAAATAAAAAGTCATTGCCCCCTAAATTAAATTTCTTAAATTATTCCATGACAATTCAATTAATAAAGCATTATTTTAGAGACCTAGAAGAAAAATAACATTTTTCCAGAAAAAAAAATCATGAAATTTAAGGAATTTTTTTTAAAAAACTGAAAGCAAGGGAACCTAACAGTACCAGATGTCAACACATATTACAGAGCATTGATCTTCAATACTATTTAGTACTGGTGAAACACTTAAAAATAAATGATGAAATTTATTGGATAGAAAACATGAATAAGCAAAATAAAACTGTATAATTTTTGCTAAATATAGTGACTAAAACTACTAGTTTAAAGATTTATTTTGTGACAAATATTGATGAATAAAATTGAAAATATGTTGGCAAAATGAATTTTCTACTAAGATTTCATTCTCTATTCTGTAATAAGTACCAAATAGATATATAAGCTAGATATAAAAAGATCATAATTTAAACAAATTAGAGAACCAATAAAAAACACTTTTACTCACTTATGGATAGGAGAATTGTCCATGACAAATCAAATAATAGAATGAATGTAATAGAAGATCAAATGGACATTTCTAATTACATCACTTTGAAAATCTTTTTTCACAAATATAATGAATGGATTAAAAACTGAAAAAAAGAAAGAGAAAATGTAGAAGGAGGGACAAAAGCTGCCTAGGGAAAATAATTTCTTAAGAATTAGAATTAGGCAGATGAAACTATGGAAGCTAATTATTCAATGAGGCAACAGGAAGAATATAGCAGAATCAAAACAATATAAGAGTTGAAGAAAATGTAAAATATCTCTTCAGAAAAACAACGAACTTGGAAAATAGATCCAGGAGGGACAAACTACATTTAATTGGACTACCTGAGGACCATGATCAAAAAAAGAGTAAAGACAGCATACTTCATGACATTCTCAAAAAGAACTGCCCCAATGTCTTACAACCAGAGGAAAAAGTAGTCATTAAAAGAATTCATTGGTAACCTCCTGAAAGAGACTCCAAAAGGAAAACTCCAAAGAATATCATAGCTAAATTACAACTCATCAAGTAAAGGATAAAATACTGCATGCAGCCAGAAAAACAAAGCAAAACAAAACAAAACAATTTAAATATCATGGAACAACTATAACAATTACATAGGAGGGAGGTGGAGCCAAGATGGCTGAGGAAAAACAGTGACTTTCCTGAGCTTTCCCCAAGAGCCCTTCAAATACCTTCAAATACGGCAGCTAGGTGGCGCAGTGGATAAAGCACCGGCCCTGGATTCAGGAGTTCTTGAGTTCAAATCCGGCCTCAGACACTTGACACTTACTGGCTGTGTGACCCTGGGCAAGTCACTTAACCCCCCATTGCCCCGCAAAAAAAAAAAAATACTTTCAAATAATGCCATAAGAAAATTCCTGGAGCAGCAGAACCCATAAAAAGATAGGGTGAAATAATTTTTGCAGCCAAAGACAACTTAGAAGTCTGTAGAAAAGGTCTCTTGTAACAGACTGAGAGTGGACCACAGTCTAGCACAGGCTGCAACAGCATATACCAATCCCCAGCACAGCCCTAAGTCACAGCAACAGCAAACCAGGAACAGGCCTTGAAAGCCTCTGAATCAGCAGCAGCAGCAGCAGCAGCAGCAACTGCTTCTGGAACTCAGCCCACAAACACTAAAGGGGTCAAACAATTAGCAAGAAGGAAATTGCAGGGATCTTTTTACCAGCCCAGAGGCAGGACCCTGTTATTTTACCCATACTGAGACCCAGGTCACTGACTTGAATGGTGGTCCCAGGTTGGGAAGGAGCACAAGCACACCAGAGCTTGTGGTAACAGTGGAGTCAGACTCTGTTCATAATTCCAGGGCAGAAAAACAGGCTTGTGGTTGTTTGCACACCAGAGCACAGGCAAGGAGAATAGGAAACATACCTCTTCTTAAATCATATCACCTTGGAAGAACTAAAAGCTAACAAATTCCTAGAAGCATCTCTGAAAAGAGGTGTACGAACCCCCTGAAGCTTGGGACAGTGTGCCCTCCACCTTGCAAACAGTGCCCCACTTTAACAAAGAGTAAACGTTCAATAAATAGGCTGGGAAAATGAACAAACAGGAAAAATGCTGACACTAGAAAGTTTCTATAGTGACAAGGAAGAGGAAAATATACCCTGAGAAGAAGAGAACAAATCCAAAGCTCCTATATCCAAAGTTTCCAAGAAAAATATGAATTTGTCAAATGTCAGAGAAGTACTCAAAAAGGATTTTGAAAATAAATTAAGAGAGGTAGAGGAAAAATGGAAAAAAAAGAGAGTGATGCATCATGAAAAAAAATCAACAGCTTGATAAAGGAGACAAAAATGTACTGAAGAAAATAACACTGAAAAAATGGGATAGGTAAAATATTAAAAGTGGTACAAAAAGCCAATGAGGAAAAGAATGCCTTGAAAAACTGGTTTGGCCAAATGGAAAAGGAGGTAGAAAAGCTCTCTGGAAAAAAAAAAACTCCCTAAAAATTAGGACTGATCAAATGGAAGCTCATGACTTTATGAGAAATCAAGAAACAATAAGGCAAAACCAAAAAATATTTTTAAAAAAATGGAAGGCACTGTGAAATATCTCATAGGAAAAAGAACTTTCTTGGAATATAGATTCAGAAGAGATAACTTGAAAATTATTGGACTGCTTTAATGCCATCATCAAAAAAGAGCCTAGACATCATTTTCCAAAAAATTGTCAGGGAAAATTGCCCTTATTTTCTAAAATGGAAGGTGAAACAGATATTAAAAGAATCCAGTGATCACTTCCTGAAAGAGATCACAAAATGACAACTCCCATGAATAGTATAGTCAAATTCCAGAGCCCCTATGTCAAGGAGAAAATATTACAAACATCCAAAATAAAATAAAATAAAAACAATTCAAGTATTGTGTAACCATAGTTGGGATAACACAAGATTTAGTAGCTTCTACATTAAAGGTTTGGGGGATTTAGAATATGATATTATGGAGAGCAAATGAACTGAGATTAAAACCAATAATCACCTGTCCAGCAAAACTAATTATAATCCTTCAGGGAACAAAATGGGAATTCAATGAAAGAGAAGACTTTCATGCATTCTTGATGAAAAGACCTGAGCTGAATAGAAAATTTAAATTTCAAATACTAGACTCTGTGAAGTATACAGGAAAAAGAAACCATAAAGGATACTAAAATTTTTAACTGTTTACGTTCCTACTTCAGAATATTAATACTTGTAAGTCAAAAGAACTTTCTCTTTATTAGGGCAGCTGGATAGAGTATATTTAGAGAGCAGAGGTGTGAGTTGAATATGAAGCTATGATATCTTTAAAAAATAAAGGGTGAGAGAAATTCATTAAGAGAAAGGGAAAGGAAGAGGTGGAATGGGGTAAAGGGTCTCACATAAAAGAAGCAAGAAAAAGCTAATACAATGGAGGTGAAAGATGGGGAGTGAGTGAGCTTTATTCTCATCAGAATTGGCTCAGAGCAGGAATAGCATACACACTAAATTGGGTATAATAATTTATCTTACCCTATGGGTAAGTAGGAGGGGAAGGGGATAAGGATGGGGGTTCAGTGATAAAATGGAGGACAGATTGGGGGAGGGAACAATCAGAAGCAAAACACTTTTGACGAGGGACTGGCAAAAAGGAGATAGAACATAAAGTCAATGACATGGGGAGGGAATAGAATGGAGGAAAATACACTTAGCAATAGTAACTGTGAAAAAAAATTGAAGCAAGTTTTTCTGATAAAGGCTTCATTTCTCAAACACATAGAGAACTGAATCAAGTTTACTAAAATAAGAGCCATTCCCCAACTGATAAATGATCAGAAGTTATGGAGTTTTCAGATGAAATAATCAATGCTATCTATACCCATATTTTTTAAAATGCTCTTATTCACTATTGATTAGAAAGATGCAAGTCAGGGCAATAGGTACTGCCTTGTACCTATTGATTTGAATAACAGGACAGCAGAGGAAAATGACAAGTGTTGTAGGGGATATGGGGAAAATGAGACATTGATGCCCTGTTTGTGGAGTTGTAAACTGATTCAAACATTTTGTAGAGAAGGTTGGAACTATGTTCAAAGGTCTATAAAGTCATGCACACTCTTTGACCTATTAATACCACTACTATGTTTGTATCGCAAAAGACTTTTAAAAAAACCCAAAAAGTTAAAGGACAAAAAAAACATTATGGTATCCCTTTTCTGGTGCAAAGAATTCAAAATTGAGGAATGTCTGAACAAATGTTAGGATGAGATTACGATAGAACACTCTGTTGCTATAAGAAATGATGAGCATGATGCTCTCTGAAAATCCTGGAAAGACTTACATGAGCTCATAAAAAGTGAAATGTACTGTGTACAAAGTAACAGCAACATTGTAAGATGATCAGACATGAATGACAACTATTCTGAGCAACACAATGATCCAAGAAATCTCTGAAGGACCTATAAAAAATGTGATTCATCTTGGGGGGAAAAGGTAGGGGGAGCACAGGACTGATGGTGTCTGGATAGAGATTGAAGCATATTTTTTAGTTTCTTTTTCTTAAGTGTTTTTTCTGTTTTCTTTCACAACTTGTCTAATATGGGAATGTTTTGCATGACTACACATGTATAACATATTAAATTGCCTGAGTTCTTAAGGGAGGAGTGAGGAAGAGAATATGGAACACAAAGTTTTTAAAATGGATGTTCAAAATCGTTTTTACGTATTGGGGAAAATTGGGGGGAAATCTACAAAAATGGAAAATTGGGGAAAAACAATTATGTAGGACCTGGCAGCTTCAATATTAAAGATCAGAGGGCTTGAAATATGACATTCCAGAGGGCAAAGGAACTGACATTACAACCAAGAATGTATATCCTTAAAAATTAAACTAAAATTTTACAGGGAAAAGATGGGAATTCAATGAAATAGGGAACTTTAAAACTTTCCTAATGAAAAGCTCAGAACTGAATACAAAATTCAATGTACAAATACAAAATCCAAAAGATACATGAAAAGATAAAAAAAAGAAAAAATAAAAACATTTTACTCAATAAGGTTAAAATGTTTGCATAGCTCCATGGGAAGAAGATACTTGTAACTTTTAAGAATATGTGAAGAGGGGCAGCTAGGTGGCACAGTGGATAGAGTACCGGCCCTGGAGTCAAGAGGACCTGAGTTCAAATCCGACCTCAGACACTTAAAACTTACTAGCTGTGTGACCCTGGGCAAGTCACTTAACCCCAATTGCCTCACCCCCCCCCAAAAAAAAAATAAGTGAAGAAGGAATCCTACCAAATTTCTTTTCTGACACAAATGTGGTGCTGATACCTAAAACATATAGAGCAAAAACAGAAAAAGAAAATTATAAACCAAATCTACATAATGAATATTGATTCAAACATTCTAAATAGAATAAGACCAAAGGGATTATAGCAATTTATCACCATGATAATACACTGTGACCAGGCAGGATTTATACCAGGAATGCAAGGCTGGTGCAATATTGGGAAAACCATCAACATAACTGACCACATCAATAACAAAAATAACCCCAAACATATGACTATCTCAATAGATGCAGAGAAAGCTTTTTCATAAAATATAGCACCCATTCCTATTAAAAACACTAGAGAACAGAGGAATAAATGGAGCTTTCCTTAAGATGATAAACAGTTTCTATCTTAAAACATGAGCAAGTATTATATGCAATGGGGATAAGTTAGAGGCATTCCCAATAAGTTCAGGGGTGAAACAAGGATGTCCATTATCACCACTATTATTCAACATTGAACTAGAAATGTTCGCCTTAGAAATAAGAGAAGAAAAAGAAATTGAAGGAATTAGAATAGGCAAGGAAGAAACAAAACTATCAACTCTTTGCAAATGATATTATGGTATACTTAGAGAATCCTAAAGAATCAACTTACAAACTACTTGAAACAATTACCAACTTTAGGAAAGTTGTAGGATATAAAATAAACCCTCATAAATCATCAGGATTTCTATATATGACTAACAAAGTCAAGCAGCAAGAAATAGAAAGAGAAATTCCATTTAAAATAACTGTAGACAATATAAAATACTTGGGAGTCTATCTTCCAAGGAAAACCAAGGAGCTATATGAACACAATTACAAAACACTTTTCACACAAATAAAATCCGATATAAACAAATGGAAAAATACTAATTGCTTATGGGTAGGCTGTGCTAATATAATAAAAATGACAAGTCTACCTAAATTATTTTACTTATTCAGTATCATACCAATCAAACTAACAAAAATTATTTCATAAAGCTAGAAAAAAGGGTAACAAAATTCATATGGAAGAACCAAATGTCAAGAATATAAAGGGAATTAATGAAAAAGATGCAAAGGAAGGTGGCCTAGCTGTACCAGATCTAAAACTCTATCATAAAGCAGCAATCATCAGAACTATTTGATACAGGCTAAGAAATAGAGAGGTAGATCAATTGAATAGGTTAGGCACACAAAACAGCAGTAAATGAATGTAGCACTCTCCTATTTGATAAACCCAAAGATTCTAGCCTCCAGGACAAGAAATTGCTATTTGATAAAACTGCTGGGAAAACTGGAAAATATTATAGCAAAAACTAGGCATGGACCAACTTTTTACACCATACAGCAAAGTCAAAATGGCTACAAATTCTAGACATAAAGTGTGATACCATAGGCAAATTAGAAAGGAAAGGAATAATTTATTTGTCAGATCTATGGAGAGGGGAAGAATTTATGACCAAAGATGAGATAGAGAACATTATGAAATCCAGAGTGGATCATTTTGACTACATTAAATTTTAAAAGTTTCTGCACAAACAAAACCAATTCAAATAAAATTAGAAGGAAAGTAGAAACCTGGGAAACAATTTTTGCATAACTGTGTGAGTATCAGAGTGCCACTACCCTTTCGAAAAAAATATTGTGAGAACCAGGGCAGCTGTGCCCCGAGGAGAAAGTATGTGACCAGCCTCTGGAAACTGCCTGGCATTTGGAAGTTATGTCTAGTCATAGACCACCTGTAAGTCATGTCAATCAATGGACCAGCCAATTAACTTGGAGCTGTTTGTGGGGACCACCCTCTTCCAGGCCACAGAGAGCTTCCCCTCTAGGAGACTGAGGATCTGCCTTTTCATTCAGGAACTGGCTGTTGGTGGCAGGGGCAGGCAGAGTAGACAGATTTCTTTCTTTATCCCCTTGTTCCTCTTTACTAACCCCTAATATACTTTAATAAATACTTAATGTCCAAAGACTGGTGCTATGAGTTTCTAATTTAAGGTGATCACACATTAAATTTTTAGACATCACAGATTTTTTAAGCATCACAACTCTTTCTGATATCTAAAATATATAGAGAACTGAATCAAATATATAAAAATACAAGTCATTCCCCAATTGAGAAATGTTTAAAGGATATGAACAGGCAGTTTTCAGATGATGAAATTAAAGCTAACTACAGCCATATGAAAAGATGTTCTCATTCACTACTAATTAGAGAAATGCAAATTAAAACCATTCTGAGGTATCACCTCACACCTATCCAAATGGCTAATATGACAAAAAGGGAAAATGATAAATGTTGAAGAAGATGTGGGAAAATTGGAACACTAATGCACTGTTTGTGGAACTGTGAACTCATCCAACAATTCTAAAGAGCAATTTGGAACCATGCCCAAAAGGCCTTAAAACTGTGCATACCCTTTGACCCAGCAATGCCACTACTAGGTCTATATCCAAAAGACATCATAAAAAAGGGAAAAGGACCCACATATACAAAAAATATTTATAAATGCTCTCTTTGTGGGAGCAAAAAATTGGTAAGCCAGGAGATGCCTATCAATTGGGGAATGGATAAACAAGTTGTGGCATATGAATATAATGGAATACTATTGTGCTGTAAAGAATGATAAACAGATGGGTTTCAGAAGTACCTGGAAAGACTTACATGAATTGATGCTGAGTAAAATGAGTGGAACCAAGAGAACATTGTACACAGTATTAACAACACTGTGGCATGATCAGCTGTGATAGACTTAACTCTTCTCAGCAATTCAAGACAATGCCAAAACACTTATGGTGGAAAATGCTCTCCACATCAAGAAAAAAGAATTGTGGAATCTGAATGCAGATTAAAGATTAAAGTTGTTGTTGCTTTTTTTGTTTTTGTTCTTGTTTATTCTTTCTTGTGTTTTTTTTTTCAACTTTTTGTTCTGATCCTTCTCTTACAACTTGACTAATGTAGAAATATTATCCAAGGCTGGTGCTTTATCTACTGCACCACCTAGCTGCCCCTGTGGATACCATTTTCTATCATGAGTTTTTTTTCCAATTACATGTAAAGATATTTTTTTGAGTTCCAAATTTTTCTCCCACCCTTCCTTCCCTCTCCCCTCCTGAGGCCAGCAACCAATCTTATATAGGTTATACATTACACTCATGTTAAACATATTTCTACATTAGTTGTATTTAAATTATAATATTTTGCAATAGAAAAATGAATTGCTTTGGATATTGAATGTGGAGTCATTAAGATCTGAATTTATATCCTTTTTATAGAAATTATGTGACCATAATCAAGTTACTTAATCTCTTCAGTCCTCAGTTTCCTTACTTGAAAATGAAGGCAGTATATTTGGCTTCTTCCATCTCTAAATCTGTGATCTTGTGAAATGATTAGAACTTAGTTGAATGGTAGTGTTTCTCAACTGGCTCACCTCAATAAGGAAGCCTTCAAAGGTAACTAAAAAATAAATGCCTTACCTTTTAAGAGATACCTCTTTATAATCACAAAGAGCTTCATCCAATCTTGAATATCTGACTTGTAAACTTCTGACTCTTTGCCATGGTTCATCTTTGATGAAACAGCATGGATTGATAGAATAGCTCTATGTTATGTTTTGGATTCCTTTTTTTGTATACTTCTTAGAAAGAGTTCATAATGAGATTGATGGTTTGTCTACATTTCCTATTAACACTAGAAGCATCCCATGGGGTCACAAAGTTTAAGCATTTGGCCAGGCACTGCCTGCCAATACTTCATCATTTTCATTAAATGAGCAATATTAGTAGATAATATTTTGGTGGTATGCGACTTGGGATAAGGCACCCTGGCAAAAGCTATTAAATTAGATATGTACGGTTTTGATTTTAATTAGCAACATTTACAAATGACTGTTTTTGTAGACATTCTAAAATTAATTGCTAATTCTCAGCTAATCTTAAACTGCTTAAACATAAGCTGATTAGACTGTAATTTTAAAATAATAATAAAAATGTTGGTACAAAGATCACGTCTCTGCTCATGTTATGCCTTTTTACTCTGGGCTCAGTGTGGTGGCATTTTGCCATATTCAGAAAAATCTCACACATGAAAGTAATAGTGCATTGTACACAGTAGGTATTTAAGAGATGTTTATTGAATTGAATTACAGTAAGTTTCTGTTTAATCAAGAGCTATTTCCTTTACACATTGAAATTCTCTCTATGCAGGGTTAATGAATATAATACACAGTGTTCTTTATTAGTTTATTTCTCAATTTTTTAAATATAGGACTTTCTCAATAAGAATAGAGCTAGTATTTCTGATATTTTTTTTTAACGATCTTCTTTCTCAGTGTCAGATCATCAAAACTCCTTGAAAGGAGTAAAAACACAAATGTATATATGGGTATTAGTACTTAAAAATAATAATCTGAAGGTGGATGTTTGAATTCATCTCATCCTTACCCCTACCATATCCCACCCCCTCCAACTTCACATGTTGCTATTCAGTTGTTTCAGTCATGCCTGACTCTCTGTGACCCGAGTTGGCAAAGATACTGGAGTGGTTTGCCATTTCCTTCTGAGGCAAAAAGGGTTAAGAGACATGCCAACGTCACACAGCAAGTAAGTGTCTGAGGCCACATTTGAACTCAGGTTTTCCTGCCTTCAGGCTTGGTGGTCTATCCACTGTGTCATCTAGCTACCCCAATTTCACATAGAAAGCTTAATATGAAATATCACGTCATAAGAGTAAACATTTAAACTAGAAGAAGCATTAAGTTCTATATTATATCTTTTTTTACACCTGATGAAACTGCAGTCCAGTCAATGTCTTTGTATTTGCCATCCCACATGATTTGAAAGCACTCCCTCCTTACCTTCACCTCAGAGTCCCTTTTCTTAAAGTACAGATCAAGTAACATACTCTTCATGAAGTCTTCCCCTAATTGCTGGTTACCTTGAATTTAACTATTTTCATATCTGTATACCACTTTATGCATGTATGTATGTATATGTATTAATAAATGTACTTATTGTTTCACCCTTTAGAAACTCCTTGTGATTAGGAATGGTTTCTTTCTTTGTGCTTCTATCTGTAGAGCCTTGCACAGTCCTTGGAACATAAACGTAATAAATATTTATAGCTTGATTAATTGAGTGTTTTAAACTGAAGCCCAGAGGGAGGGAACAAATGACTTGTCCAATGTCACATAGGTAGTAAGAGGCAAAGATGTAATTTGAAATTCTGAGTTGACCACATGATTATAAATTTAGGGGTTCAAAGACTCAGAGGCAAAATGCTCTTCATTGAAATCACCAGGAACACTAATATTCAGATACAGTTGGTAATAACACTAATGAAAACTCATAGCATATCACATAGGATCCATTTTTCCTACAACATTAGAAAATTATTGTCAAGTTAATAGAGACCCTGAATTTGAAGTCCCAGAACCTGAGTTCAAATTCTGACTCTACTCTTTGATATATTATACTGAGCATGGAAATTACTTATTCTTGCTGGGCTTCAGCCTCCTGCATTGTAAAATGAAATAAAGGACTAGATTTTTCCATGTTTTTTTTTCCAACTTTAAATCCTAAAATTTATTTGAACTGTATAAGCATGTTTTCAAAGAAAGAGAAATATAACATAAAAATTAAAAATAAAGCAAATAAAATGAAAATAAAACAAGCAACCCAGTGGGTAGCATTTTATTACAAACTGGTTTCAGACAAATCTAAATTCCTATAGTTTTCCCTTAAATTGTTACATATTTCAAGAATTTCAACACAAAAATTATTTTCTTATCATAACACGTCATGAGACTAGTTACCACTATGGAGGTGACCCATGAGCTATTATCAGAATCTATTATGAAGCATGCAAAGCAGGTCATAAAGCAGGTCATTTGCAGCTAACTTATGATCCTCTTTAACTCAAGATTCCAAATACAGCTATGTTTTTCAAACAAGAAAGACTGCAGGATTAAAAGGAGGCACTTCAGAACAGCAGCTCCCATCTCTGGTTATTGTGGAGATGTTTTTAGAGGAGCAGCTGACATGAATCACTGGCCTAATTACAGTAATGTCAGGGCTTGGTTAAACTTCCAGCAACATTTACTCTCCGCGTCTGGTTACATCTCTGTAATAATTACAGGGATTTGGCAATGCTGCTTATATAACCACTGACCATAAATTATAGTTTAGACAGAACAGCTTTGGAAAACTGATGGCAGGGCAGCTGACAGTTTTAATTTACTGATCCTGTTGTCATTAGTGTAAAGTAGGTGGTAAGGTGAGAAGAGGGTCAGGGCTAAATCCTTCACAAGTTGAAATTCTGCCCACAACCAGAGCAGACAATTACCCATCATAAAGCATCACATAGACAGCCTTTTAGCAAGAGTGACATCTGCTGGAACCCTGTAACAAACTCTGCTAGACCACACCATTCTTTTCTGTGCTGCTGTTGAGGCTGTAGCACCAGCCAGACCTACTTTACAATTGTCAGAACAGCTGA
Organism: Dromiciops gliroides; assembly: GCF_019393635.1. Taxonomy (NCBI): domain Eukaryota; kingdom Metazoa; phylum Chordata; class Mammalia; order Microbiotheria; family Microbiotheriidae; genus Dromiciops; species Dromiciops gliroides. The sequence continues at coordinate 430,384,876 of NC_057864.1, read as the reverse complement.
GTTTGCAATCACAAAGGATGGGCAATTCAGTACAATAGAGCTCTCTTTCAGTCATTCAGCCTTCTCTGTTTGAAAGAAATCATTCTTTATGAGCTCCCCTGTTTTCTATTGTAAGGTTTGACTTTACAATGTCTTTGTTTGTTTTCCATTGGAGATGGTAAGTAAAAGGGGATTCTTTTATGAAAAAGTTCAACAACATACACTAAATACATGCAGGATTGGAAACTATGCAGATTAATTACCCTGCCATCAATTTCAATTGCTAGAGGGTCATACCAATTTTTATGGTAAATTGTTCCAAATAACCAGACTGTTATATATAACATACACACACACACACACACACACACACACACACACACACACACACACACACACACATAGTGGTAAAATTATTGGAATTTGGCTGACTCATTTGGGAGGGGCCATACCTTACCCACCCTGAAGTTAAGTATGCTACTGAGGTCATAAGGAGAAGCCTCTCTCCATAGGCAAGTTTTGAAGGACCTCCCGTTTTGGGGGAGGAAGATTAGATGCTCTCTGAGGGGAGCTCACTGCTCTTCTTCTGGAGCTCTCTCTTCTTCCCTTCCGGTGGCGTGAGAAGGAGCAACAACAGATGAGTCATTCAAGCCTAGCTTTAAGCTGTGCTTTCCATTGAAGCTACAAGCTCCAGGTGGTGAGTTACTCTGCTCATTTGAATAGACTTAGATTAGAGATAGGAGGATTATCCGTATTTCTTCTCCCTTATTTCCTTGTCTTTGATTTTATTAATTCACCTTTGCTGTTTACTTTATTCTCCTTAATAAAACCTGATTAATCTGTGGAACAGAGGCTGTAAGACTCCTTTCTCATTGTCCTGGGAGAAATAGCTAAAAAGGCAGTTTCTGAGGGGAAGGAGCTTTAAACGTAGAGGTCCTTCATTATTTCTGGGACCCCAATGTTTCAGGGAGCTACCCAATTACCTCTCCATATATTAAATTTGGCCCTCACAATACACATACATACATACATTCATATATTTATACACATATATATGTATATATATATAAATATATGAATGATATGGTTTTGTTTTTATATTTCTTAATGAATTAACAAGAACAACTGTGTATTGTTCAGCTGCTTGGCTCTCTTCCATATTTGTTGGATTCTGGAAGACAATGAATTGACTTATCTCAATAAATTCAGGCAAGTTTGTGGAGACATGGCCACCTGCTGTGTGAGAAAATGCTTAATGTCAAAAACTGGTGCTGATATTTCTAGCTTACAAGTAAACCTTAACTAGTTCTCCACCCATACTGGGGGTAGAAACAAGGCAACCACACATTAGATTTAAATATCACAGTTATATTCATTCACTATTACTACAGGTGATTCAATTGCTCTGTGACGTCTGCATTTATGAGCACCAACTGTAAGAGTATTTCAAAAATTATGCAATTATCTGCATGTCTGTGTTATGTACATGGGTTTACAATTAATTAATGAAAGAACTAAGTTTTAAATCAGTTATTTTGTTTTCTTCCCAGTTGGTTCAGAATATTTAAAACATTTTATGATGCTGTCTTATTGTTAAAAAGGACAGGTCAAACAAAAAATAGTAACAAAATAATAGAAACATCAAGTAGAACTAGATATTCTGGGAATCTTTTGAACTATTATGCAATTTTATCAGATTGTGATTTATATATTCTAAAATGTGATGATGTGGTATTTTCATATGCATTCTTGGATTATGTTGAGGTTAATAGACATCCTGTTAATGTCATGATGTTAGAGTAATGGATTTAGAGCTCAAGGATTCTAAGAGTTCATCACACATATAGCATTGCTTCATGGATGCAGTGTTGGATTGGCAGGTAAACCTGTATTTTAATACTGCCTTAGAAACTTATTAGCTATATTATACTGGAGAAGTTAAGGAACCTTTCCAAGTATTAATTTTCTCAGTTATAAAATGGGGATAATAACATATTTCCTTCTTGGTGTGAGGGTCAAATGGAAGACAAATTTACAATAATCAAATGTTAGTTATTATCCATTCCAACTCACCAGGAAAAGAATTGCCAGGATCACATGAGTGATACACAGTCAACCAGATTTTGGTTGAGAATTGGCAAAGAGAGCAAACACACCAACTCTCAAAGACTCACTTTTTTTAGATAGCTCCAATTCATAGAAAGTTTTATGCTTTTTTTTTTAACATTGAGCCTAAATTGGTTTCTTTGTAATTGCCACTCATTGCTTTGTGCCCTATCCTCTGGGACCAAAAAGAAAAAGTCTGATCTCTTGTCCAATTTCACTTGATAGTTATTCAAATACCTAAAGATAGTTATTACTCTTCTTTCCTAGGACAATATTCTTTCTGCACTAAAAATACATGATTCTTCAGGACCTTTCAGGGCCCTAATTTGCCATCCTCTGGACAGTCTCCAGATTATTAATTGTCTTCTTAAACTGGGATGAATAATAATAATAATGTTAATGATAATGATAATGTTAATGATAATGAATAATAATAATATGCCAGATGTGATCTAAAGGAAGAATACAGGAATATTAGAACCTCTTTCTTCCTGAAAATTATGTTTTGGCTTCCATATTGTCATGTTCATTTGTAATGAATTTGTATTCCACTACATCCCTTTATCAAATAATATAAGATCTTTATCAAATAATATTATATTTAATAATGAAGCTTAATTTTTCATAGCTCATATTTCATTTGTCTTTCTAGAAAATCATCTTGTTAGAGTATAATCATTGTTTTAGCCTGTCAAGAACTCTTTGGATCCTGACTCTACCATTTATTTCCCTCTTCCAATTCTCCATTGCAATGTAACTACTTTTACTAACGTAGATCGTTAGAACATGATTCAGAGGGAAGAAGCCTGACAGATTCAGAAAGTGTTACTGTTTAGTAATGGCTTACATACAGCCCAATTCTGTAGCAGAAGGCACTCTACATCTCAGTTACAAGAAAGTCAGGGAAGATATGATGCTTAGAATTCCCATTTCTACCTCCACGGTCTTGATCTTTGGGTTATGGTGTAGGAAGAGTAGTCAGCTTCTCCTTAATGCCCTTCTCTTGATTGTAGTAGTGCTTTATTATTCAGGAAAACCTGAAGACAAATGTTATGATGGAAAAATGAAAGGAATGTAGAATCACAATGGCTGTGTCTTTGCCTTGGCACTAACACATATTATGATCAAGGAGCAAATCACTCTTTACTTTCAGTTCACATTTTTAATTTCTGTTACTCCAACCTTCCCATGACAATGAATATCCCAACTCATCCATTATTCTCTATCCTAAACAATATTTTTCTATGCTCTGTAGTGTGTTTATAAATGGAGCACACACTCAGTCTATTCATTATCCCTTTCTCTCCTTAGGTGACTAGTTCATCTTTTTTTCTTTTCCTTGTTGTATATTTCTCTCATCTTTAAAATAAATATATCTCCTTGGCATATTCATCAAGGAGGCCAACAATAGAAACGCTGGTTCCAAATATGCCAAGATATTTAGAGCATCACTTTTTGTAGGAAAAAAAAATGGGGAGAGGGGGAGGGGGGATAAACCTTTATATTGCACCTATTATGTACTAGGGGCTATGCTAAGAACTTCATATGTATTATCTTATTTGATCTCTACAACAATCTTGTGAGATATGTGATGTTTTAATTGTACATTTGAAGAAACTGAGGTAATCAAAAGTTAAATGATTTACACAGAGTCATATAGCTTGTAAGTTGTTAAGTCTAGGTTTGAACTCAGGTCTTCCTGAGTTCCAATCTTCTGTCCAATAGGTTCTACCTTGATATAGAAATAAAATTAAAATAAAGTTTATCCCCCAAAATGGAGAATGGCTAAATAAATTATGCTACATGAATGCAATGGTATATCATTATATTATAAAAATTAATATAAATAATGTAAAAATATGGGAACATATATGAATTGATACAATGTGAAGGAAGCAAAATCAGGGAAATAATATACATATGCACTATGACAGTAAAAATGAAAAGAATAACAGTAAAGTAAATGAAACAAGTATAGCATAATTAAAATGACACAACTAGACCCTGAAGATGAGCTAGAAGAAGATGTAGTAGGCTTGCTTCTCTTCTAGAAATGATTTGGAATGATCTATTACAGAGAGTGGGATAGGGAACAAATTGGAGTGCATGAAAAAGATTAGCTTGTTACACTATGGGGCTAGTTGAAATTAGATTGCATAAAATTTAGTTGACCCAGACTATATGTTGATATTCTCTAAATCTATTCATTTTTATGTGCATAAGAACAGTGGAGACAGAACATGGCAATAATAGAAGGAGAGAAACACTCATTCTCCATCCTTCACCCATTCCCAAGAAATTCTCTCTTTGGCTAAAGTTCTTTTACCATTAGGCCTGCCTACTACCAGACTGGAAAATACTGCATTGGCTTTTGCTTTTTTATGTATAAACCAAAAATATATGGGATTGTTTTAGGCAATCATATTATACTTTTGTGTAGAATTATCCATCCTCATCTAATCATCAGCACTCTTTATTCTTCTCAAATTGGTTAAGGACTCATTCATACATAGCTTAGTATCTTTGTTTGATTTGACATTTTGGGCCTCTATCTGGGCTTTTTGTGATTACATTAATTTAGGTAGTTTTTTTATGACATAAATCTCATATACTAAAACATTGTTGACTAGTTATTGTAAATGGCAAAATTAAAGGATTTTTTTGGGTTTTTCTTTTTCAAGAACAAACCAACATAAAAGCATTCTTATAGAATTATATGACATTTCATCTATGTGCAAAGTATAAACTTTCATTACACAGGAGGTAATTAAATGTTGATTACAATAATTTCCTTCTATATTAAAACCTAATATAATAAGAGCAAATTAAATGCATTTTATGGGTGTTAGTGCCATGGATGTTTTAGTTAATTTTAGGTTATTTTGGATAACTGAGGTGAAATTAATCAAGTAATTATAAAATCTATGATAAATCTGAGTTTCCTTTCACTATATTTTGAAAGGGTTTTATATTCCACTCAGGGATTGAATAGTAATAAAACTATGAACATATCAACATTATCCTTTATTGCAACATCAGAATTCATATTCAATTGAGTATTTCTTTTTCAGATGTTATTTTGTGTATTATCAGATTAAAAAATAAAAATACCTAAAAAAAAGTCCCTTCTCGAATACTTCAATAATATAGGTAATTCGCAACTGATTTTTGAGCTGTGCTTCCAAAGTTCATTTATAAAAGCATTATGTGTAATCATAAAGGATGTTTTTCAAAAATGATATATCAGTTAAATTTGAAAAAAAATAAAAGGTAGCATTGCACAGATGCACATGGGTCCTAGAGAAAGGAAGACCTAGTTTCTAATTCTACCTCAGACGCTCATCAGCCAAATTACATTGCCCAAATCCTAATATCCTTAAATCTCAATTTTCTCAACTGCCAATTGGGTATAAAGAGAACACCTAACTCAGAAGGATGCTCTGTGGATGGTATGAGATAATGTAAGCAATTTAAATAAAAAATTTTAAATACTATATAAATTTGAAGTATTATTATTTCTAATTCCTCTCTTTATTTTTATATTTAATGCAGTTCATATGAAAATTGTTCATGGTAGAAATCCCTACACTTCTATGCTGTTTTATGTTTGTTTGTTTACTACTTGGGAAAATATCACTTGTTATTAGTAATTATTTTAAAAACATGAATAAAGCACTGGCCCTGGATTCAGGAGTACCTGAGTTCAAATGTGACCTCAGACTCTTGACACTTACTAGCCGTGTGACCCTAGGCAAGTCACAACCCTCATTGCCCTACAAAATTTTTTAAAAAGTAATAATTCAAGAGATACTGAGCTAAAACTTAGTGCACCTACCAGAGGTGAAACCTGCCCATCTCTCAGTCTCTTTCCTTGGTGGCTTTGAGTGATGTGAGATTTAATTAATCAATATCTTTTGGGACCTAGTGATCTCTCTTTCTTAGTCCTTTCTCCCTCTCCCCACCCATACTCAAAAGCAAATTCTCCTTTAGAGATTCCATCAAATCTCTTTATCTGGGTCAACCCAAACCAAGCTTTCAAAGGAGTCTTCCTTGGAGACAGTTCATTTTATCTAGAAAGTGGATGGACTTTGGCCAGCACAACCACATCTAGGTGGGAACTATTTTGGTTGAGGGGTCCGCATTTCTTCTCTGATGTCAAAAGTCGAATGACCTGAGTCTCATATCCCTAGAATTCATTCTAATATAATGCACCTCCAATCATGTCAACCATTTTGACTTGATGGTTTTTAGGCAATTAGATTTGGATATGATGTGATGGACCTAGAATTGGAAGGCTTTATTAACTGAGACCCCACCATCATTAGTGATCTTTGTTGTGAGACAGATGGCCATTGGGCCTGTATTTATTAATAATCTGCCAGTCTATTAATAAAATGATTAGATTACCAAGAAACTATGTCTCTGATATTTAAATTGTCACAGTAAGATTCTAGGTGAAAGAAGGGCATGTGCCTAAATCAGCTTCACTCTTGCCATGATTCCCAGGGAATAGTGTGCACATGTCCATTTCAAAATTGCTATTCAGTTACTCCCATGCTCCTATGACTATGTCTACCATTTCTTAAGGAGTTTTCTACTGGCTCCAATTGCGGATAGCACTGCAGATAGGCATCTTGATTCCCTGAACTCACAAACTCAATGTCTGGATATATCCACTGAATCTAACATCAAAAAAGAATAAACACACAAAAAATATAGAAGCCATGTGAATCCAGACACATGCCAACTGGATAGAGAAATTCAATTAGCTGTCCCTAACCTGCCTAGTAGTTCAAAGTAGACCTCCTTCCTAGGAGCCAATAAGGAAAAATACTTTTTGTGGTAGCTAGGTGATATAGTTGATGGAGGTATTTGCCAGGCATTGTGTTAAGCTCTTTACATTTATTACTATATTTTGATCCTTACAACATCCCTCTGAGGATGGTTCTTGTTTTATGGACTTATGTGACTTATCCAGGGTCACAGAACTGGTATGTTTCTGAGGCCAGATTTAAACCGAGATCTTCCTGACTCCTGACCCAGAACTCTGTCCATTGGGTCAGATAGTGGTCTAGAATTTTAATCTCAAACCAGATCTTGACTCTCGCCATCAGTTTCTCCATATTACAGGTGCAGATCTTGGCTTCAATTAGTGTGAATTCTGGTCAGTTTATTTTGATTTGCATTATTTTACATTGATCATATGTGACTATTTTAATTATATTATAGCATTCCAATATATTATTATAATGTAACTGATTCAACCATTCCCGTATGTTGGGCATTTAGGTTGTTTCCCATTTTGAGCAAATAAAAATTACCACTATAAAAGTCTTTAAATATATTACTTTTTTCATGTTTTCTCATAACACTTGCTTCTAACCAGAGCAATTTTTTTCACCTGAGATAAGCAATATACAAGAGGCTCAGGGAAATTTACCCAAAGATGCTCTTGAAATAATTTTGTAATTCATAAAATACCAATGATATAAAAAGAAAATACAACAAATTCAGCTGAGAAGGATGGTAGCCTTGCAGTTCAAAGACTCCAAAACATTCTGTTGAAAAGTGGGGAAGCTAAGGTACTACAGAACACACTGGGGGTTAAGGTTAGGGAAGAGTACCAAGGAACAGGATGGGCCTGGACTATGAAGGAGATCATTTGCTGTAAAGTCACCAGAGTAGGAAGAATAGAGAGATGTCTTCCTAGATTAACTAATTAGTCTTATTAGATACTCAAGCCATTTGTTTCTGCAGTACTGAGGGAAAGAAACAAAAAATATAAGCTATTTGAAAGTCATTGTTGTTGTTCAGTCACTTCCTTCTATTCATGACCCCATTTGGGGTTTTCTTGGCAAAGATACTGGAGTGGTTTGCCATTTCCTTCTCCACATCAATTTATAGAGAAGGAAACAGGTAAACAAGGCAAAGTTAATTGCCAATGTCACGTAGGTAGGAAGTATCTGAAGCCATATTTGAATTCAGAAAGATGTCTTCTTGACTCCAAGCTCAACACTCTATCCACTGTGCCACCTACCTGCTCCTCATTTGAAAATAAACCGTTGTTAAAAGTCACTTAAATGTTTATGCCCTGCTAATGAAACTGCTGAATCACAGCATTTGAACTTCTTTTGTGATTTTCACTATGATCTTCTCAGATGTTTTTTTCAAAAGATTCTATGCATTTTCAGTTCTACCAACAATGTAGCTGAGATTATGAAAATAGAATCTTCATGCATGTGACCCACCTGATTTCCAGGAAACTCATTTGATTCTTCCCTTATTATCATCATCATCGTCATCGTTGTTGTCATTGTTGTTCTTGTTATTATTGTTGTTGTTATTGTTAATAATAATATTAATAATTTAAATGTCTTCTGAGTGTGTTGTTTAAAATCTAAATGTGTGGTCACCTTAAATTAGAAGCTTTAGCACCAGTCTTTGGGCATTAAGCATTTATTAAAGTATACTAGGTATTAGAAAAAAAGAACACATGGAGTTAAGGAAAGGCCTGTCTAGCCTAGAGTTCCAGCTTGGTCTGGTTCTTCCTTAACTACTCTGCCGGGAGCCTGTTTCAACCATGGACTTCTCTCAAACTGAGTATGGAAGATTTTTATAGGTCTGGAGTAGAGGCAGTCCTTAGACACTGCTCCAAGCTGATTGGTAGGCATCATCCAAATCTATTGATTCACTGGACTTGAAGGTGGTCTCGAGTTGAGGTCAAAGTCCTTAGCTTCTGAGAACAATACCTCCTTAAGGGTCATCCAGGTGTGGTTACATTCTAATTAATTTGAAGGCTACTCAGCAAAGTCAATCCCTCTCATTTAATTCAATCAGTTTAGATTAATCTCCAGGCGAGCCTTTGAGTATCTGCCAAATCCCATTATTTTCTCACATGAGGCAAGAAACAAAAACATTTGGGGGACTGAGTAGTATAGCTTTTTGATTGTGGTGACTTAAACTAAGAAATCTAAATGAAATATAGTCGATGTGTTCAACCACTCATCCACATAAGGGTGAAAATCCATATGAAATGAAATGTTACAATAAAGCATAATATTTACAGGGAGATAAACTAGTGGTATTTGGGCTTACTATATAGATTAGTTTATTTAAATTTACTAGGAAAAATAGGCAAGTGATTCTACAAAGATATGGAGCAGTCTCTCAAGAATTGTTCCTTTTTTAGCCTTCTAATCTCTGCCATAACACACTTCTACTAAAAATAAAAATAAAAGAAGAAAAGGGGAGAAATTCCAAGATATAGAGAAAGAATGAAGATAAAACCCCATTATATGTTCACTACTAAAATGATATAATTCTCTCTGGAACTATTGTTCAAGTATCTAAGCTTAGTCAGATATAAGATAGATTCCACTTTTGGCAAGTAACTTAATCTCTCAGTGTTCCCAGACAAGTCTCAAAGATTATAAGTAACAGAGCAAGTAATGATGTTTTTTCAGGGCTTTGTTTCTGTTTTTGTTTTTTGGGTGTTTTTTGGTAAAGGGATTTCCCTCACCTGAAATTCATCTTATCAATGAACTCAGAGATCCCATCTTCAAAAAATTAAATAAAGCTCAGTGATACTATGCCCCAGTCCTGAAGCAAATGCATAGCCAAAGGGTGAGAAAAGGCACACTTGCCTAGAGCTGGTAAATAGCTAGCACCTGTCCTGCTCACCTGTGTTTTCTATAATCTGCTCTTTTGTGTGAATGTCAGGTTTCAGCTACCCATGAGAAAACCCCTAAAATTATCTGAATGCCAAACATTTCAGGATGCATTCTTATATCAGAAATCCTAGTTTTCTGATTCAAGTTCTCACATTGAGGTGTATTATGTGGGATATGGTAGCCTGGGATACTATATCCTGGGCCAAGCTACGCTGGAGGTTTTCAAGACTGATGGTATTCCTCAGGGGATGATGTCCTGATCCTCTATGGAACAGTTCTCTCCTCAATGACAAGTGGGAGGCTTGATTTCTTCAAGAGGGCATTGATTGGCAGCTAGGTGGCACAGTGGATTGAGGACCAGCCCTGGAGTCAGAAGAACCTGAGTTCAAATCCAGGTTGAGACATTTGACACTTACTAGCTGTTTGACCCTGGGCAAGTCACAATCCCAATTGCCTCATGGAAAAAAAAAGAGGCTACTGGATTTGGGAAGCCAGTGACATAGAAATCTCTTGGTCCTCAGACAAATATCACTAGGAGCCTGCATAGAGGTTTGTGTCAGACAGAGATGGGACATAGAGATCAGGGAAGAATGAAAGAAGGACTTAACTGATAACCTGAACATCCCAGCAAGAATTCTCTTACATTAACTTTCATGAGCACATTCAGGCATCTAATTCAATTATAAATAAATCTAGGTCATAAACAAATCTGCTATTATCGTGATTATCTAGATTTTTTTTTAACTGTGGCCTTCCTAGTTTTGACTTTTTGTCTTAATGAATGTATCTACTGTTCCATACATCTTTTGCCCTTTTCCTTCCAAGTTTTCTTTTCTCTAGGCTAAACTCCAATACTTTCAATTTATCCTTGTGCTTTAAGCACAAAGAATTTTGAGACATCCTTTTTAGCATGAATTCTAATCTCTTCATGATCACATTTTTCCTCTCCTTTCCTCACTATTAATGCCCAACTTTTGAGATTAGCTTCGATTTAAATTGATATTTTGAACATATTCAATTTCTTCATGTTGTCTCCTCCATCAACATGATTCATTAAGGCATAAACTGTTTTTACCTTTCTATCCAATAATTTATCACATTCAGTGACACATCTTAAGTTCTTAAAAAAACATTTATTAAAAAAATGAAAAAAAATTATTGACTGAACCATAACTGAACAAAAATAATCCTATTGTGATTAAAACAAGAGAGAATGCAATAGGAATAGTCTTCTGTTTCCTGGATAGTATATCTTCTTTAATCAAGCTGTAAGGGTTAAAATTCTAGGTATACTGTCTAAAATCTAATGAGTGGTTCCCAATAAATTATAAGCTTTAGCAAGAGTATTTAAATGTTTAAATATTTATTAAAGAGCATTTCTAAGAGACACTATCATCCGACCCACCCTGGTAAGGCCAGGAACCAAAAAAAGACAGCACCCCTCCGCCAGTGTCCTACTTCGTGTCCCCCTCCCAGAAATGGGAGGCTCCTCAAGTTAATTGGCTGGTAGCCTTGATAGACAGTCCCCAAGAGCGAATGTCACTTCCTGACACTAAGGAAAAGCTGCATGGCCTTGCCCTCAGAGGCATTTTCCTCGTGGTGGAGCTTTCCTATAGTAAGTTTCCAGCAGGTGGCATCATTCCAATAATTACAATCCCCCCTTTTTTTATTTAAAAAATGAATGAGTTTGCTCAATGAAACAACCAAAAATAATATCATATGCTAACTAACAATATGTTCATAACAATATAGAAAAAGGAGAGAGGAAAGTTTTGTCCAGAGGGGCAGTCCCTCACAAACTGGCACTTTGACATTGGTCTTACAAAGGGAGGGCCTCTGCAGAGAGTACATGTTACAGATGGTGTATATTATAACAGAAAGAGAAATCAAAAACAACAAAACAAAACTGTTCATATAAAGTCTCTGAGTTCTCTTGTCTTATTGGAGTGATAAGATGTCATCAGGAGGAACCTGGATTCTGGTCTGGAAAACTGGGCTCTGGACTCTGGTCTGGAAAGCTGGATTCTCTTCTTTAACTGTTTGAATTGCTGGATTTTACTAAACCTTAGGATAGCATTGTCAATGATCAAATTAATACATTCATTCTGGGGGAGGAGTTCTCTCTCTTTGGGTTCCTGACTTCACCATAGTGGTGGCAGAGAATGAGAAAGAGGAGTTGAGGAAAGATAGGATTGCCAGCTTTTAGGAATTCTCTTTTCAATCTTTCTCTTCTTTTACTATCTTTCAATAAACCCTTAAAAACATAAACTCATTTTATCAGTGATTTTAGTCAGTTTCCCCAAAAAATGGGGGAACAGATTAGGACCCACATTTAGAATTTTAAATTACACAAAGCCTAAACTTGAATTAATTTTTTTAGTTATGCTGTTACACTAACTCATTGATTGTAATTCATTAAAACCCAAAGATTTTTTTATATAAACTTCTCTCAAACCATATCTTCACAATCTTGTACCTATAGTATTGATTGTCTTTTAAACTGAAAAATATTTTGATTTTTTTATAAACACTGGCTTTTTTATGTTGAGTTTAATCTTTCTTTTAAAATATAATTTAATTCAATGATATTTGATGTTATTTTTGTTAAATTTCACTTATCAGAGTATAGAGATATTCCATGCTGGTCATCCCAGTACTGACATCAGTATCCTAAAAGTGAAGGAGACCTTACTCCTTGCATAGTAGATCAGCAGTGTGATTGTTTTAAACCTAACCAGAGTTACAGATAATTGACAAAGACAGGAGTGAATTATTGTCTACTAAAGAGATAGCTAGCGGCAACTTTCCAGGTTTGGTGCCTATAACTAAACCAGGACCTAGACCCCAAAAGGGAAATTATCAGATAATAGCCTAATTTGACTAAAAAGGGCTCACTGAATGTTTATGGTTACTTGGCTCAAGATATTGTTATGATCTTTGAAGAACAGAAAAATCAGTAGTTGAAGAATGCAATGACAGGATCCCAGACAGGACAGGACAGAATTCCATAAGTAGGCATCAATTCCCACCAGGAATATGTAGAACCATGCCCTAGCACAGTCTCAATCTGGAAATCAAGGCTACAATGGTGAATAGACAAGTGAATAAACAAACAAACAAAAAAAGATAATGAAATTTTTGAACCAGAGACAGCCAAAACAAAACCAAAGGAGAAGAGGAGAATAACTCTAAACATCTATCAAAAAAGCCTAGAATAGAGCAAGAGTAAGGCCACAAAGTTAATTACTAGCTCTAGAAGAAATGAAACAAATATATTATTAATGAAAATCATGCTAGAGTTATACAGAAAGGAACTGAAAAATAAATGAGAGCTTAGGAGGAAAGCCTTGGAAAGAGAAATAACAACTTCGCACAAATGTCAGTCAATCACTGAAGAAAAGGCATCAAAACTTATAAAACAAGCAATACTATGAAAATTTGAATATACCAAAGAGCCTGAGATAATAAAAGATGCTAAAGTCAACATATTTTAATAGAACTCAGGATGAAAGAAAGCATAGCTTTATAAAAGAGGACAATTTTGATTAAATATTTTAATTGCACAAATAAATCCAATGCTGTTAAGACTAGAAAGGAAAGAGTTAACTATTAAAAAAAATGTTTTCCTGATAAAGGTCTAATACCAATGTTATATAGAGTGCTGATTAAAAATATATAGGAATGGCAAAAAATGCTTTGGAGATGTGGGAAAATTGGAACACTAATGCATTGTTGGTAGAGTTGTGAACTAATCCAACCATTTGGGAAAACAATTTGAAATTATATCCAAAGGGATATAACATTGTGAAAATCCTTTGACCTAGCAATACCACTACTAGGTCTTAATCCCAAAGAGATTATTAAAAAAGGAAACATATGTACTAAAATATTTATAGCTACTGTTTATCTGGTGGCAAATAATTGAAAATTGAGGGGATACCCTTCAACTAGGGAATGGCTGAACAAGTTATGGTATATGACTGTAATGGAATACTATTTTGCTATAAGAAATGATGAGATGACTTATTTCAGGAAAAAAAAAGGAAAAACTTACATGAACTGATGCTGATTGAGGTAAGCTGAAGCAGGAGAATATTTTACACAGTGACAGCAAAATTGTGTGGTGATCAACTGTTATTGACTTAGCTCTTCTCAGCAATGCAATGATGCAAGACAGTTCCAAAGGACTCATGAGAAAAAAATTCTTTACACATGGAGAAAAAAAAAACTAACAAAAAAAAACCCAAAAAAACTATGGAGTCTGAATGCAGACCAAAACATATTATTTTCACTTTATTTGTTTCTGTTATTGTTGTTGTTTTTCTTTCTTGTTGTTTTTCCTTTTTGTTCTGATTCTTCTTTCACAACATGACTAATGTGGAAATATGATTAACATCATTGTAATGTATAACCTATATCAGATTGTTTGCTAGATTTGGGAGGTAGGAGAAAAGGGAGGGAGAAAATCTGAAACTCAAAATCTTACAAAAGTGAAAGTTGAAAATAACCTTTATATGTAATTGGAAAAAAATAAAATACTAGTAAGGAAAGACATCAAAAAATATAAATAGGAATGAGTCGTTAACCTAGCAATGGCTTCTTTCTTTATAAAAAAGAACTGAAAGAGATTGGTATCTCAGAGCCACTCTCTCTCTGTGCCATGCCTTTCTCCCCATGAGAAGTCCAAGAAGTTCTTTCATGGTTTCCCTTTCCTTCCCTTCCCCTTCCCTTCCTTAGCTCCAAAATAAACTACCATCATATTCTAAAAAAAAAAAAAAAAGAACTGAAGCCAATGATAGTTGATGTTATAATTGTTGATTTGTCTTATTAGCACTATATATTGTCAAAGGATATGAACAGGTAATTTTCATAGAATGAAATCCAAACTATCCAGTTATTTTAAAAATATCACCAAAACATTAAAAAATTAGAAAAATACAAATGAGAGAAACTCCGAAGTTCTACCTCTTACCCATCAGACTGGTAAAATAGTTTATAAAAGGAAAATTTCAAACATTGGAGGAACTATGGGAAAATAGACATATAAGTGCACTGTTAGTAGAACTGTGAATTTATACCATTCCAGAAATTGGGTTTAGAATTATTCCCCTAAAATTACTAATCTATGCATATCTTTTTCCTCCGCTAACATTTCTAGTACAATATTGAATAATAGAGGTGATAATGGACATCCCTGTTTCACAACTTATTGGGAAGGCCTCTAACTTATCTCCATTACATATAATGCTTGCTGATGGTTTTAAGTAGATACTGCTTATTATTTTAAGGAAAGCTCCACCTATTCCTAAGCTCTCTAGTCTTTTTATTGGGAATGGCTGCCGTATTTTGTCAAAAGCTTTCTCTGCATCTATTGAAATAATCATATTATTTTGGTTAGTTTTCTTATTGATGTGGTTGATTATGTTAATAGTTTTCCTAATGGTGAACCAGCCCTACATTCCTAGTATAAATCCCACCTGGTCATAGTGTATTATCCTGGTGATCACTTGCTGTAATCTCCTTGCTCTTATATTATTTGAAATTTTTGCATTAATATTCATTAAAGAAATTGGTCTATAATTTTCTTTCTCTGTTTTGGCTCTGCCTAGTTTTGGTATCAACAGCATTTTTGTGTCATAAAAGGAATTTGGTAGAACTCCTTCACCTATTTTCCCAAATTATTTGTACAATATTGGAATTAATTGTTCTTTAAATGTTTGTTAGAATTCATTTGTAAACTCATCTGACCATGGAGACTTTTTCTTAGGGAGTTCATTAATGGTGTTTTCAATTTATTTTTCTAATATGGACTTATTTAAAGACTTTATTTCCTCTTCAATTAACCCAGACAATTTTTATTTTTGTAAATATTTATGCATTTCATTTAGATTGTCAAATTTATTGGCATACAGTTGGACAAATTAGTTCCTAATTATTGCTTTAATTTCCATTTCATTGGTGATGAAATCACCCCTTTCATTTTTGATACTGTTAATTTGGTTTTCTCCTTTCTTTTTTTTAATCAAATTAACCAATGGTTTATCTATTTTATTGTTTTTTTCATAAAACCAGCTCTTAGTTTTATTGATGAATTCTATAGTTTTCTTTCTTTCCATTTTATTGATTTCTCCTTTAATTTTCAGGATTTCTAATTTAGTATTTAATTGAGGATTTTTAATTAGTTCTTTTTCTAGCTTTTTAAGTGGACTATGCATATCTTTTGACCCAGCAATATTACCACTAGGTCCATTTACTCCAAAAAGATCAAAGTGAAGAAAAGGTCCTATAGGTGCAAAAAATATGTTTTGTGGTAGAAAATAATTTTGAAATAAGGAGGTGTCTTTGTATTATGGAGACGATATATTACATTTTTTCCTTTTTCACTATAGCTTCTATGTCCCACCTATACGGAGCTGAGACAGCAAGGGTAGTTAGTGAATAAATATGTGTCTTCTATGTGATGATGAAATATAAAGACAGAAGTCTTTTAAAAGAACCAGTCTTGAAGTGGAGAGAGAGAGATTAGAGAACACCTCAATTCTCCATCTGCCTTGATACTATAAAAGTGTAGAGTTTATAACTTGTGGTTGCTTTAACTCTGGCAAACCTGTCAAAATTAAATTAATATACTTAATAAATAAGAAGTAAAGTTAGGGATTGTGAAGAGAATGCATTGCTACTAATACCAGTGATAAATTACCACAATTGGTTTTTAAATCTATTTGCAACCTGGGCCAGACATTGAACATAGAATAGCCTAGCCTAAAATATCACTCATATGAACGTTTCTCAAATTTAATATATAGTCATATGCACACATGCATAAACATACTAAAACACTAAACATAGTTACCATATTTTAGAATCTTCAATACATTATTTTCAAAAACTGGATTTACCACTGAGATTGGTGCCCATTCCCAGACTTATTATGCTGTCCTCCCTTTTCCCTTTTCATTCTTATAATTAGAGGAATGTGTTCTTGGACTTATTGTATAATTATAGTTTGCTTTTAAATTTTCCATCTATTCCTCCTTGTTTTCTGTTATCTTTAAAATTCTGGATATTTTGATTTTTAGAACATCTTAGAAAATTAATATTTACCAAATTGTTTTAAGGCATCCAATACTGCATGTTGTTTTGGTGACTTTACATATCTTTAAGATATGCTAAATACAGATGGGAAAAGGTACTTAAACATTCCAATTATGTTTATAACTCGAATACCCCAGCTTTCTAGGACATGGACATCTTTGCCCCTCAGGGAAAAAAAGAAATAAAGAAAAAAAAATCCCTTCCCAGATGGATAGCTTTGGTGCTATCATGATTTACAGCTCCACTTCAGGAAGTGAAAAGGGCAATGATTGGAAAAAATGCTTCAAAAGTGACAGTAAAGTCCATCAAACCGTGGTTATAGATACATTACAATACAAATAGTATGAGGCTTTTATTCCTCTTTGTCTGATATAGGTTATCTTTTATGTTGCCTATGAGAAGTGCTTCTAGAAACAGGAATGGTTCCTGTCAAACATCATGTTAATTTTCACTTTCATCCTACTTGCAGGAGGGGCAAGAATCTGAAGATTCAGAATGCATAAGAAGTAACTAGTCCGTGCCACATTACTATATGAAATTTTACATTTAGAATATTATTTCATATTGTTACACATGTATTAAATTACATAAATATATAATTTGTGGTGAAAGTCTCACTCTACGAATATTTATTGACCACATTGAAAGGTACTCTTGGGAGCAAAAGAGGTTTGAGTTATGCTTTCTGTCACTGAAGAATTTACAAATTAATTTGAGGACATGACATTTCACACATAAAAAAGGAATGACAGAACAAAGGTTGTCATGAGACCATATATGCTACAGTTCCAAAGAGTTGGTATAGATCTTGACCACCTTTCCTAAATGAACTACTTGCCTTCCCATCTATGCCTATTGAAATCCTCTCCTTTTGTTGCTCAGTTCTGGTGCTGCCTCCTTCAGTCTTCTGGGATAATTACCCCAGGGAAAGAAATCCTAAGATCTTTCATAGCCTTCAACTTATGTTTCTTCTTTGTTTCTATTTTCATACTCTAGTTTGTATTATAGATATGTGTACATATCTTACTTTTACAACTATAATTGTGAGCTCTTTGAATGGGTTAAAATGTGTGTAACCAATGCTTTGTAGTTAGGAGATGATGGATAGATAGATAGATGATAGGTATAGGTGACCTATGTATAAAGAAACATTGAAGAGTGAAGAATACAAATACAAACAAGTGATATAGCCTCTGCCCTCATATAACTTACATTTTAATGGGGGGAAATAACACATAAAGAAGTTCTGTCAATGGATAGGTTATGGTCTGGAGAGCACTAGGCATTGAGGTGAAAGTCTGAATCAAAGCAAGATAAGGTTTAAGGAAAACCTACCTATTAGAACAGCAATATTGTTTCAGGGATGGAGCCCAGATTGCCAGAGAGGATAAAGCAAAAAGAGAAGCAATATGGTGTGATGATGTCAGAGAAGAGATGACTTAATGAACACTTGTCGACTTGAATTTAATTAAAATGTTAGATACAAACTATGAGAGATCTGAGAAGGGAGATGTCATTTGGGTCTAGGCATTAAATAAAGATTTTGTGGGGGAATATGATTTAATTTCTAGTAACTATTTTCTGTTTTTGTGCTTTCAGTAGTATCTGGCAGTCAAACAGCATGCATGTGCAAATGTCATCTTATTATTAATGTCATTAGTACAATGGTGAAGTTTCTTGCTAATGCAAAGGGATTCTGGTAACAACCAACCAACTAATGAATCACCAAGCTCCTATTAAATGTGCTTAATAAATCCTTACTGATTTACATACTTAAGTCACCAAATCCACCTTGCTCTTTTACAGATGATATTGTTTCCCATTTTTATGAGAAAATCTGGATTATCCTACATGAGGGACTTCTTTATCTGTTACTGTGTGATATAAATTTTCTTTCTTCTCTTGCTTCTTTTATACCTCCTTTTTCACTTGCTCCATATTCCATGCCTACAAATGACATTGTATCTCCCCCAATTCACATTCTCTCCCTCCTTCATCCCTCTTTCCCTCTTCCTTTTCCTTATCCTTTTTCTCTTCTCCATTTCCTTTTCATTCTCCTTCTCTCCTTCTTCTCCTCCTTCTTCTGTCTCTGGCTCTGTTTCTGTCCCTCTCTGTCTGTCCCTGTCTCTGTTTCTGTTTCTGTCTCTGTCTCTATCTCAATCTCTCTCTCTCTCTCTCCATCTTCTCTGTCTCTTTCTCAACATTCACAAACATATCTATCTATATCTATATATACATATATAGATGCATACATAAATATATACACACATGTATTTATATATGTAATTTTTCTCAATCCCACTATTCCATAAAACTACACTTGGGACATTAGCAAGATAATAGTATAGTTAGGGGAAGTAAGAATTCTTTGAACCACTAGACCAAATTGTGGAGCTGTGTCAAAGTGGAGGAATATCTTTCCCATAATCCATGAAATGCTTCTTTCTTCAATATTACTCTCAATGACTGGAACACATGTACAAATGGTATACATCAAATTTGCAAATGACATAAAACTATCGAGGATAGGAATAACTTTGAATGACTATTAGGATCCCAAAAGACCTTGAATAACTAAGAAAACAGAATGAATCTAATGTGATACAATTAAGTATGAATATTATGTTACAGACTTTTAGAGTTAAAAGTAACCTTAGAGATTTTCTACTCCAGTCCCTACCTGAATAGACATCCCCTTTACAACATATTAAATAAAGAGTCCTGCAACATTATTTGAAGTTATCTAGGGAAGGAAATTCCTCTACTTTCTGAAACAGAATATTTCAGTTTTGGATAGATCTTGTTGTTTTATTGTCTAAATATTTAGATAGTTGTAGGTGAATTTTCTCTAACAACAAATTTAAATCCATGCCTTTCAACTTCTCATTTCCCTTATTTCTGTTATTCAATGTCAAGCAGAACAACTGTCAACCTTCTTCCATATGACAACCTTTCAAATAAGTGAAGCCAGCTAACAAGTTCCTACCAAGCCTTATTTTTTCTAACATAAGAAATCCAATTCCTTCATCTTATCTTCATATAGCATAATCTCAAGGCCATTCCACAATGTGAGGACTGTCCTCCAGATACTTCCCATCTGGCACTAGTCCCATGTGGCAGTAGAACTAAACTCAGTACTCTAGAGGTATTATGAGTAGGCAAGAGTATCATAGAGTCCCTTCTGGACTCTATGCCTCTCAATACCCTTTAAGATAATATTAGATTTTTGGCACATCGATTCATATAATTATATAGAGAGCCACAAAAAATAGGATAATTTTCAGACTTTGGTTTCTCCTTATGTTCTCCATCTTATAATTGTGAAATTGATTTTTTAAACTCAAATATAATACAATGCATTTTTCTCTAAAAATAACAATTTATTTAATTTGGCCAGTGTTCTAGATTGTCAAGATCTTTACTGAATTCTTATACTGCCATACAGTGTATTAGCTACCCTCAGACTCATTATTTGTGCCCTTTACAATTTTAATGAAATTTTTTAAAGTATGTCACCTATTCCTTTTGCTGAGTAATTAATAGAAGTGAATCCATAATAAATGTGAATCAGTGAATTTCAGTCAAGTGATCATTATATATGGGAAATAATACTTTAGAAGAATTGGAGTAGTTCTCATAACCAATAAAAAAGCAATACTAGAGCATAATCTCAAAAAAACACCATGATGTGTATTGGAGTGCAAGACAAACCTTTCAACATCATAGTAATGCAAGTCTATAATCCAACTACTTATGCTAAAGAGACCAAAGTTGTTCAGTTGTATAAAGACCTACATTTACCTTCTAGAAATTACACAAAAAATATATCACATGCATTTTACTAGATTTAAATACTAAAGTAGAAAAAAAAATAATTGGAATTATAGGAAAGTTTGACCTTGGAGTACAAAATTAATCAGGGCATAGATTAATATAGTTTTATAAGGGTGATTTACAGGTCATACAAAAACTCCTTTTCAATATCTCAAAAGTCATTGGGCTTTTGGACATCATGCATAGCACCAGATATTCAATATAGAAATCAGGTTAAATGAAAATATACTTTGTCCCACATAGGGACTCTAGAACACAAGAGAAATTGAATCACTATCCAGTTAATCTTAACCATGGTAAATCAGAGTTGTTTTTTTTAATCAAGAGCCATGAGATTCAGCTCTTAATTTGATATTCAAAAATTGATGAAGCCAACAGGTTTTCTTTTTAACTTCAACAATTTAAACATAGGCTTGTTTTGTTTTGTTTTGATTTCATATTACATACATTAGAGTACTTTGACCATAGGGAGAGGCTTTTGAATACATATTCCATAACCTCATCCCCCATAAATGAGGAAATAATAATGCCATTTCAGTTGTTACCAGTTGTTGGCCCCAAGCCAAGAGTAGATATAAATTATAACAGATATTAATGTTACTGTTAAAAATAATACTATGAAAATAACATGAAAAGAGACCCTCTCATGTAGCTGAAAAGTTAATGGAAGGTAGACTTGTGCATTTATATACTGAATCTGAATTGTATACTCAAAAGACCACTTTTCTACAACCAATTCCCAAATTGGTATCTAAGATAAAGCTTGGCATAGGTGACTTGAGAACATCATTTCCACATCAAATCAGTATAAACTATTGATTGGTTATTCTTAGTCAGGTAACCCTCATTGCCCTGCAAAAACAAAAACAAAAACAAAAGAAGATCTGAAGCTATGTCTTAGTTCATAAGCTCCTTATTGCAAAATTCAGACATAAATTTAGGAAAGTAGGGGATACCTTTAGGACATATAGTTATGAACTAAACAACATTCCTTATAAATATGAAGAAGTAACTGGTATTTAGAGTGACTGAAGAACTATGCACATAGGTTGGCAATATTGTATAGGAGACAGCAGCAGCAACAACAAAACAACATTCCAAAGAAAAAGAAAACCTAAAAAGCAAAAAATGGCTGTACGATTAGGTTTTTTTTAATAAAAGTATTTTATTATTTTCCAGTTACATGTAGAGATAGCTCTCAACATTTGTTTTTATAAGATTTCTAGTTTCAAATTTTTCACCCTCCCCTCCCTCCCCCTTCCCCAAGATGGCAAGTAATCTGATGTAGGTTTTATATATATATACACACAATCACATTAAACATAATTCTGCATTAGTCATGCTGTGAAAGAAGAATCAGAGCAAAAAGGAAAAACTTCAAAAAAGAAAAACGGCAGCAAAAACAAAAGAAACAGTAGGGTTCAATGTATATCCATATCACACAGTTCTTTTTTTCCAGGTTTGGAGAGCATTTTCCATCATGAGCCCTTTGGAACTATCATGGACCATTGCATTGCTGAGAAGAATCAAGTATATCACAGTTCATCAACACATAATGTTGTTGATTCTGTGTCCAATGTTCTGCTAGTTCTTCTCATCTCACTCATCATCAGTTCATGCAAGTCCTTCCAGGTTTCTTGGAAATATGCCTGTTCATCTTTTCTTATAGCACAATAGTATTCCATTACATTCATATACCGCAACTTGCTCAGCCATTCCCCAATTGATGGGAATCCCCTCAATTTCCAATTCCTTGCCACCACAAAAAGAGGAGCTATAAATAGTTTTGTACATGTGGGTCCTTTTCCCTTTTTATGATCTCTTTGGGAAAAAGACCTAATAGTGTTATAGGTTTTTAAAAGTATCTGAGAAAAGTAAATTGAAAGGTAAAGGAAAATGTGAAAGGTATGCCCAACTGAATTCAGAATTCCTGATAATATCAAGATGTTTTTAAAATATGCAATGCAAAGATATTAAATAAAACAATAGAATGGGAATGACAAAAGATCTTTCCAAGAAAATTTGATCTATCAAGGGAATACTTATGTCAAAATGCATATGATTAAAAGCCAAAAATGGTAGAGAGTTAACAGAAGTAGAAGTGATAAAGAAGAGTTAGCAAGAATGTGCAGAAGGACTATATAAGAATAATCTTAGTATCAGGGGCAGCTAGGTGGCACAGTGGATAATGCACTGGCCCTGGATTCAGGAGGATCTGGGTTCAAATGCAGCCTCAGACACTTGACACTTACCAGCTGGATGACCCTGGGCAAGTCCCTTAACCCTCATTGCCCCATTAAAAATAAAGAATATTCTTAATATCACTGATAACCACAATGATTTAATTACTGATATAAACTCAGAACTCCTGGAAAATGAAACAAAATGGGCCTTTAAAACTACTGATAATAATAAGGCTAGTGAAGGTGATAGAATACTATCAGACCTATATAAAATTCTAAGAGATGCTGCTCTTAAAATGCTGCACTCAATATGCAATGTTTGGAAAATTTAGTGGTTACCATTACAAAAGATCAGTTCATATCCTCAAAAAGGGAAATGCCAAAGAATATTGAAAGTACTGAATAACTGTGCTCATTTTCACATGCCAGCAAGGTTAGGCTTAAAATTCTGCAAGCTAGTCTTCAACAAAATTTAAACCAAGAATAAAAAGAACAGGCTGGTTTTCAAAGAAGCAAATGAACTAGAGACCAAGTTGCTAACATTCACTGGATTATAGTCAAAGCATGGAAGATCTAGGTTCAAGGAAAAACATCTATTTCTGTTTCGTTTACTACACCAAAGCTTTTGACTATGTCAGTCATAACAAAAAGTAGATAGTTCTCAAAGAGATGGAAGTACCAGTTCCTTTTACTTGTCTCCTGAGGAAAAGAAGCAACAGTTAGAATTGAACATGTAACAACAGATTGGTTTAAGATTGGAAAAGGAGTTCTAGGTTCTATATTAAAACCTTGTTCATTTAACTTATATGTGGAAGTCACATGTGAAATGTCAGGCTAGATGAATTAAGAGCCAGAATTAGGTTTTCCAGTAGAAATATCAACAATCTCAGATATACAGAAGATACCAATCTCATGTTAGAAAGTGAAGAAGAATTAAGAATCCTCTTGATGAGGGGTAATGAGGATAGTGTAAACTCTGGCTTGAAAATTAATATTAGGGGCAGCTGGTGATGCAGTGGATAAAGCAGTGGCCCTGGATGCAGGAGGAGTGGAATTCAAATCCAACCTCAAACACTTGACACTTACTAGTTTTGTGACCTTGGGCAAATCACTTAACCCTCATTTCCCTAAAAAAGAAAAACTTAATATTAACCAAAAACCCCAAACAATTTAAGATCTTGGCAACTGATGCTTTCACTTCCTGACTAATAGGGGAAGCAAAAATTGAAGCAGTGTCAGATTTTATATTCTTTTTTTACTGTTTAGAATTTTATTTTCCAAATTACATGTAAAAAAAATTGACATCAATTTTTTGTTTATTTCGTTTATACAACAACCCTTTCTCTCAAGGAGCTGCAGTTACATTGGGGGGGGGGGCAATGAGGGCTAAGTGACTTTCCCAGGGTCACACAGCTAGTAAGTGTCAAATGTCTGAGGCCATATTTTAACTCAGTTCCTCCTGAATCCAGGGCCAGTGCTTTATCCACTGCACCACCTGGCTGCCCCCCTGACATAATTTTTTGTTTGTTTGTTTGTATTTGTGGATTTTTTTTTGTTTTGTTTTTGTGGGGCAATGGGGGTTAAGTGACTTGCCCAGGGTCACATAGCTAGTAAGTGTCAAGTGTCTGAGGCTGGCTTTGAACCCAGGTACTCCTGAATACAGAGTTGGTGCTTTATCCACTGCACCACCTAGCTGCACCCCTTGACATCAATTTTTAAAATTTGTGTTACAACTTCTCTTCTTCCCTACCTCCTCAGCCTACACCCCCAACAACTCAAGCAATTCAATATAAATTATGCATATGCAGTCATGCAAAACATCTCTAAATTACCCAGGTTGTAAAACAAAACATACAAAAATAAAACTTCAGATTAAGGAACTATTAAAAAATCATGCTTCAATCTGTTTTCAGATACCATGAGTTCTTTCTCTGCAGATGGATTACAAATTTCATAAGTCCCTCAGAGTTATATTGGATAATTGCATTGCTGGAAATAACCACATCCTTCACAGCACATCATCTAACACTATTGCTGTTATTTTGTATACAGTACATTTCACTCTGCTTCAGTTCATGTAGGTCTTTCCAGGTATTTTTCTGAGAGCATCCTGTTTATCATAACATTTATATAGTACTTTAAACTGGACAAAGAATTTTCTTCATAATATCCTAGAACAATACCATACATTTTGCAATTATAATCAATCATCATAACTGTTTCCGTCCATCCTATTCCCTTCCCATCATATTTACTCTATTTTCTATCGATTTTACCCTATTCCTCCTCAAAAGTGTTTTGTTTCATCATCGAAACTATTTGGTACTGACTAAGAAACAGAGTGGTGGATCAATGGAATAGGTTAGGCACAGGAGACACTGTAGTAAATTACTTTAGTAATGTACTGTTTGATAAACCTAAAGACTCCAGCTTCTGGGATTGGAACTCAGTATTTGACAAAAACTGCTGGGAAAATTGGAAGATAGTATGGCAGAAACTAGGCATAGACCAACATCATATACCTTATACTAAAATGAGGTAAAAATGGCTACATGATTTAGACATGAAAGGTGATACCATAGGTAAATTAGTAGAGGAAGGAATAGTTTACCTCTCAGATCTTTGGAAAAGGAGAAAAGTTTATGACCAAACAAGAGATAGAGGATATTATGAAATGCAAAATGGATGATTTTGATTACATTAAATTAAAAAGTTTTGTACAAACAGAAGCAATGTTTCCAAAATTAGAAGGGAGGCAGATAGCTGGGAAACAATTTTTATGGCCGGTATTTCTGATAAAGGCGTCATTTCTAAAATAATCAGGAACTAAATCAAATTTATAAGAAACCAAGTCATTCCCCAACTGAGAAATGATCAAAGGATATGAACGGGCAGTTTTCTGATGAAGAAATCAAAGCTATCTATTGCCATATGAACAAAAAAATCTTCTAAATCAGTATTGGTTACAGAAATGCAAATTAAAACTACTCTGAGGTACCACCTGACACCTTTAAGATTGGCCAATATGACAAAAAGGAAAATAATAAATGTTGGAGAAGCTGTGGAAAAATTGGAACACTAATGCATTGTTGTTGGAGCTGTGAACTGAGCCAACCATTCTGGAGATCAATTTGGAATTATGCTCATAGGGCTATAAAGCTGTACATACTCTTTGTCCCAGCAATACCACTATTAGGTCTTTTTTCCAAAGAGATCATTAAAAAGGGAAAAGGACCCACATGTAAAAAAAAATATTTATAGTTGCTCTTTTTTGTGGTAGCAAGGAATTGGAAAATGAGGGGTTTCCCATCAACTGGGGAATGCCTAAACAAGTTGTGGTATATGAATGTAATGGAATATTATTATGCGGTAAGACATGATGTGCAGAAAGATTTCAGAGAAACCTGGAAGGACTTACATGAACTGATGCTGCCTGAGATGAGCAGGACCAGGAGAACATTGTACACAGTATCAACAATATTATGTGTTGATCCAACTGGGATAGACTAAATTCTTCTCAGCAATACAATGGTCCAAGATAGTTCCAAAGGGCTCATGATGGAATAAGCTCTCCAAATCCAGAAAAAAAGAACTGTAGAATATGTATATACATTGAACCCTACTGTTTCTTTTGTTTTGGGTGCTTTTTTTTTTCTTTTTTGAGGTTTTTCCTTTTTGCTCTGATTCTTCTTTCATAGCATGACTAATGCAGAAACATGTTTAATGTCATTGTACATATATAACCTATATCAGATTACTTGCTGTCTTGGGGAAGGGGGAGGGAGGGGAGGGAGGGAGAAAAATTTGAAACTAAAAATCTTATAAAAAATGTTGAAAATTATCTCTACATGTAACTGGAAAATAATAAAATACTGTTATGAAAAAAATTGTTTTGCTTCTGACTACCCCCTCCCCCACTCTGCCCTCCTTTGTTTCACCCTTCCCTCCTTATCCACTTTCCCTCCTACATTCCTGTAGTGTTGGATAAATTACTCTACCCAATTGAGTGTGTATGTTATTCCCTCCTTGAGCCAACTCTGATGGGATTACAGTCTTTGAGCTAATTCTGATGTGTATAAGGTTCCTCAACTTCCCCACACCTCCTCCATCTCTACCCCCATTCCATAAGACATTTTCTGCTTCTTTCATGTGATATCTCACCCCATTCTGCCACTCCCCTATCCCTTCCTCCAGTGTATTCCTCTTCCCCTCAATTTTACCCCAACGATGTCATTATTGAGAAGCTAGGTGACACAGTGGACAAAGCACCAACCCTGGACCCAGGAGGACCCAAACCCAAATTTGGCCTCACCTCAGATACAAGACACTCATCAAACCTGATTGTACCCCCCCAAAAAAAGAGAAACAAAAAATAAATGTGTTACAGGTATCATCCCTTCATATTCAATTCCCACCTGTGCCCTCTGTCTAAATTTATTCCTATCATCTGCCCTAATACTCAGAAGTCTCTTATGATTTATACATATCATTTTCCCATGTAAGAATGTAAACAATTTAACCTTTTAACATCTCTCATGATTTATTTTTCCTGTTTATCTTTTTATGCTTCTCTAGTGTCTTGCATTTATTCGAGAGTCAAATTTTCTATTCAGTTCAGGTCTTTTCATCACAAATACCCGAAAGTCTTCTTTTTCAATGAAGTCCCATTTTTCCCCCTGAGAAATTATAATCAGTTTTGCTGAGTAGGTGATTTTTGGTTTTAAACCCTCTGGGATATCATATTCCATGCCCTCCAATATTTTCATGTAGAAGGTGCTAGATCATGTCCTATCCTTACCATGGCTCCACAGTATTTGAATACCTTCTTTCCGGCTGCTTGTGATATTTTCTCCTTGATCTGGGAGATCTGGAATTTAGCTATAATATTCCTAGAAGTTTTCCTTTTGGGATCTCTTTCAGGAGGTGATCAGTGGATTCTTTCAATTTCTATTTTAACTTCTGCTTCTATAATGTCAGGGCAATTTTCTCTGACAATCTCTTGGAAGATGATGTCTAAGCTCAAATTTTGATCATGGTTTTCAGGCAGTCCAATAATTTTGAAATTATCTCTCCTGTATCTATTTTTCAGGTCAGAAGTTTTTTCCAAAAAGATATTTCACATTACCCTCTATTTTTTTTATTCATTTGCATTTGCTTTATTTTGTCTTGGTTTTGACCTTTTTCCCATGTCTTTCCTGCATCACCCTCATTTCTCTTTCCATTTTTTCCTCTACCACTCTAACTTTATCTTCAAAGTCAATTTTGAGCATCTCTATGGCCTGAGACTAATTCATATTTTTCTTTGAACCTTTAGATATAGGGGCCCTGACATTGCTATCCTCTTCTGAGGGTGCAACTTGCTCTTCCTTGTCACTAAATAAGCTATCTATGGTTTGCAACTTTCCCTGCTCATTCTGCTGATCTTTCACTTGACTTTTTTTTTGGTGAGGCAATTGGGGTTATGTGACTTGCCTAGGGTCACACAGCTAGTAAGTGTTAAGTGTATAAGGCTGGATTTGAACTCAGATCCTCCTGACACCAGGGTCGGTGCTCTATGCACTGTGCCAACTAGTTGCCCCTTTCACTTGACTTTTAACTCCTTTTTAGTGTGAGGTTCTGTTTCCAGTATATCCTGTCCCAAGCTTCAGAGTGACCCAGATGTAATGATTTAATAAGGAGCAGTTTTTTCACTCACCTGGCCCTTTCTCTGGTATGTAGATAACCCCAGGCCAACTTGCCAATAAACCAGGCAGCAAAATGTTACGTTGAGTGGTTGATAGCTCTGATGAAACTGCACCCCTCCCCCACCTGGGCTGCCACTTCTCAAGGTTTCTTCCTGGTTCCCTGTTGAGGTAGGACATCTAAATCTCCCTTTAGCTCCTGCATACACCCCTATAGACTTCCCCCTGGCCAGCAGTTCTGCCCTTTCACCAAACTGTGAGCTTAGTTACAGAAGATGCCAGTGCTGCACCTGATTCTGAGGGTCAGGGCCAGGGTTCTCTGGTGCAGCTAGCCTGGGGCTGTATCTGTTTTGGCTCAATGTTGGGGCTGGACTCCACTACCAACCCAGCTCCCCCTTCTGCTGAACTTCCAAAGTGTCTTTGGCTGGAAAATAATCTCAGCCATCTTTTTGTAGGTTCTGCTACTCTAGGAGTTGTTTTTTGGCTGTTTGGAGTTTTTTGAGGGGGGTAATTATGTCAGGAAGTCTGAATGTTTATTGCCTTTCCTCCACCATCTGGGCTCGCCCCCAGATTTTATGTTCTTGGTCTCATAAATCACTATTGACAGTGACTGCAACCATGAAATTAAAATATGCTTGCTCCTTGGAAGGAAAGATATGGCAAATTTGGACAGCATACTAAAAAGCAGATATATCATCTTACTGACAAAGGTTGGCATAGCCAAACTATGGTTATTCCAGTAACAATGAATGGCTGTGATATTTTGAGTTATAAGAAAAGCCAAGCATCTATGATCATGATATACATTACATGCTTAGTTTTCCATCTCTTTTCTTCATGCCTTTGCAATGACTCTCCACCAGTTTTTAGACTACTCGACTAATTTCCTTCCTTACCTCCATTTCTAAAATTGCTTAGCTTTCCTTCCATTTTTAGGAGGCCTTTCCTGCCCCTTCTCCCTTGCCTGAGGAGGTGCTAATGTCTTTCCCCTGAGATTAAATATTTCATATTTATCTATTCATTTATTTGCCATTTCCAATGTAAATATGTACATATATAATGGATATATGTATTGCATAAATATATATCTGTGTATATGTGTGTGTGTTGTGAGTGAGATTTTCCCCATCCCTTAGTTATAAGAGATTTACCATAGTTATAAGTGATTTGATTAAGATAATAATCAATATATTAACTAAAAATTGTGATTTATTCTATTTAATATAGATTACATAAGGTCAAAAGGTTAAGTCTTTTCTCATATTTCCTAATTTTCCAATGTCAAGCATTAGGTAATATCACAAGATCTAGTAGTCAGCAATGCTATATTTTAATAATCATGAGTGACATACTTTCCTATAGAGAGTTCACGCTGCTGACCAGTGGCCTAACAATGACCCACCTTATTGTCATCATAATGCTGACATTTATAGTCATTTAGGTAGTTCCTCATATTTCCTAAGAATATGTTTTAATTTTAGAAGTACAACTAATGATATAATGCTGTACAAGTGTAACTTTGGAAGGGTATATAAACCCATGGATGGTGTAATTCTGGGTCTTTCAGGCCCAATGCCTGGATGACCGGATTTATTGGGAGGCTAAAACCGTCTCAATAAACCTATTGGCTTTGTTGGGGGACTAACCCTCTCTCAATAAACCTATTTGCTTCAGCCTGGAAACTTTGTTGTTTTTGTTCTTCCGTCAGACTTAAAAAATTTTCCCAACAGTGTGTGTGTGTGTGTGTGTGTGTGTGTGTGTGTGTGTGTGTGTGTGTATTAACTCAGTACACAGTGTTTGATGCAAGCTTATTGACTTGGTGGGGGTGGAGTGGGACTAGAACCCTGGACATGATAACGTTTTCATTGCTCTTTTCACTACACCCAATTTCATAACATCAAAACCTAAAAGATCTACATTAGTTGTTGCTCTTGTTAGTCCATTGTTTTTGAAGGGTGCATAGATGCACTAAACCAGGTTGACAATGAACAAGGGGCCTCAAACCCATTGGTGAGTTAGAAGGATGTGTACTCCAAGCATATGAAGACTTCTCTTGGTTGATTGGCTGGATTAGAACAATTTGTTCCCACAGTCATGAAGGCGGATGAAACAAGCACTGTAGAACACTTTCAGCTTTGTCTATACTAGGATTAAAGTACAGGAATCTCTATACAGTTTGGTATAAATTTCAAGAGTCCATTTTCCCTTTTTTTCATTATTAAGTCTCATAAAATATTTGGACTGTTCACAATTCACTGTATGAAACAACTGATAGATTCCTCTCAAGGGCTCTGTACACAGTCACTCACTTGTAAATAACCACTCCCCCTTTTAATATGGCAATTTTGTTACTCTATAGCATTGATCCTTAAATGTTTCTTTCCTTTAAAACCTTAGTTTCAATTGGTATGGTTCACTCTCGGGTATTTGGTCAAGGAACTCATACTCAGAAGAGAGAAAAAATCAATTACAATGCCCAAAGGTTAAATGGGTAGAAAAATAATTAGAGCATTTTGAAGAAATAATATCTTCTTTGGGTGCTGAAATTTAATAGGATGCTCTATGAAACAGTCTAGTTCAAAAGAACTGGACATGGTCCATTACCTTTAATTTTTTTTAGAGTCCACTGAATACTAAACCAAAGCAAACCGGATAAAAGTTTCTTTGTCCTCTTCTACACTGTGTTGTATATGAATTTATTTAAGGAAGGAAATTAAGCATTTCTATCCCTTTACACCTATGCAATCACAAAAATTCTGGACTAGTGTGGCAATTATATTTAAAGTGAATAAAACTGAATATCATGTGACAACCAACCCTTCCCCGACACATGGAGTTAATTATTGTATATATTTCCATTAAAGTGAAGAATGGCATTGTATTTTTTTTTGTTGTAGCAAAGAATTAGAAAACAAATTGGTACCTATAAGTTGGGAATGGTTGAATAAACCATAGTATTTAAATGTAAGATCATTCCATAAGAAATGATGTGTGATGGATTCATAGAAAAATGGAAAGACTAGTGTGAACTGATGTCAAGTGAAACAAGCAGAACCAGACCAATTTTCATGATGATAAAAATAATATTGTAAAGGAAAATAACTTTGAAAGACTTCAAAACTCAGATCAAAGCAGTGAACCATCATGGTAAGGGAACATGTCCCTCTACCTCCCAGATACTGGCAGAGAGGTTATGGATCTGAAGTACAGAATAAGGCATGTATTCTCAGACATTGTTCATGCCTTGATTTTTTTTGTATGCACATATGTGTTATTAGGGAAGTCATCAATTAGGAGTAGGGATGGTGATTCAGTGAGTAGTGATGGATATACAAAGAATATCAATAAAATATTGCACTCAAAAATATGAAGAAGGAAAAATTACAGGTCCTTGCTATGCCATATTAAATTTAAAATTTCTGGGCATGTATGCATTCACATATACATGCCTGTATTGTATATGTACACGTATACACATGTATGAACATACATATATATGCATATATAAAATATGTATATTTTTAAACCATGCAACATGACATATCAAGACTAAAAGAATGATAGAGACATATGGTGATTTGAGCAGACTGAAAAATATTACTAAAGTGAAAATATTTAGAACATAGGGTGGGAAGGATATATAAGAAAAATGTTTAAACAGATTCCCTCCCACAAAAAATGAATCCATCACATAACAAAAGGAAAGGACAGTTCATATAGAGTCTTAATCCTTCCTTGTAATGTATAAGCACAAAGTCAAAAAAAAGACATCTCCATCATGGTGGGCAGAGCCATATCCCACATTTGTCTGTATTGAATTTAGAGCCAGACCTAAATCTTTCATTTCATTTTATTTCATTTCATTTCATTTAGTCACTCATCTAGTTACTTATTTATTTGCTTATCTATCTTTTTGTCTGCCTGTCTATTTATTTATTTACCTAATTTATTTATTTATTTATTTATTTATTTATTTATTTATTTATATTTATTTATTTGCTTATTTATTTATTTGGTTGGTTGTTCATTCATTTGGTTTTTTTATTCATTTACTTACTCATTCATTTATTTGGTTATTTAAAATCATAAATTCATTCAACAAACAGAAATATTTCAGCATCTAAGAGAACAATAAAGCATTATAAATGAAACTGAGAAAAAAGAACACAACAGAAATATAGTTTCTTATATAAAACTTTTTAACTGCATATTATTTTGTGTTTATTGATGATAGGTTCACCAAAATAAAAGAAAATTAACTTTAAAAAAGTGATATTGTACATACACACAAATGGCAACCTAAACAGGAATATATCAGCTATTTTAATTATATAATCAATAAATTAATATTAAGGACTGACTACTCTGGGTATACAAATACTAAAAAATAAATTAATTAAAATAATCTCCAGTTTTTACTCTCAAGGAATTTACAATCTAATTGGGAAGAAAATACACACAAACAAATACACACAAAATAATACAGCTAAAATGGTGGAAGTCTATGGAGGAACATTATGAAGAAGTCAAAGAAGTATAAAATGAGTGAGAAATTAGGTGATGACTGAGGGGATGTCTGTCCTGTCCTCTGTCCTTAAATGCAGTATTTTATGACTTCACCTTTCAATCAGAGTGGCAGAAGGTATTGATAAGGCTATAAGTACTGATACACAGCTGTACCTCTCTCCATACGTATAAACATACATTATTTTAGTCCCCACTCAAGTGACTGACAGCCTAAGAAAATGTATTAGTAGCAAAGGAGGCCAATAACTCTAGATGAGTAATATTTGTTTTTTTGTTTTGTTTTGTTTTGTTTGTTTGTTAGTTTGTTAGTTAGTTAGTTAGTTTGTTTGTTTGTTTTGCAGGGCAATGAGGGTTAAGTGCCTTGCCCAGGGTCAGACAACTAGAAAGTGTCAAGTATCTGAGGCCGGATTTAAACTCAGGTCCTCCTAAATCCAAGGCTGGTACTTTATCCACTGCCCCACCTAGCTGCCCATAGATAAGTAATCTTTACTTGATCCAAGCTTTCCTAGATTTGAATCAATTTAAAATGCCTAAAAAGGAACTAGTTTCTTGACTTCATCCTGAGAGTATTTATTATTATTTCAGAGGGGGCAGTTAGCTGGCACAGTGGATAAAGCAATGGCCCTGAATTCAAAAGGACCTGAGTTCAAATTTGGTCTCAGACACTTGACAGTTATTAGCTGCCTGACCCTGGGCAAGTCACTTAACCCTCATTGCCCCACAAAATAAGAAGCAAAAAAAAAAAAACAAAAACGAAACGCAACAAAAAAAAAATATTTTAAAAATATTAAATAAATATTATTGTTTCAGAGAGTAAAGGGCTAAATGTTATTGATACATATTTAAGGCAAAAAACAAACAAAAAACCTGGGATTACACTTGGCAATTTAAAAAATCTTTTCTTGTTTGATTCCAAAAGATGATATTAAATAACACAAATTTCATCTTAATTTCATTTGTTTGGTTTGTAAATTGTGCAAATTTTATGAGTGGTGCAGAGTAGGATTGAGAAAAGCAATGCCCACTTGAGGTAGGCAAAATTAGATAGGTCAATTGCTTTCAGTCATTTTGAATCTGTATGGAACATATGTCATTTTTGTTCAGATTTTCTTTGTGCTCTCTAAGTGAAAAATGCAAGCAGAAATGTTTCACGCTTACCAAACCTAGTCTGGTTTGCTACACATAATGGAGAAATTCCTGACTGGGGTCTGATAACTCCAGTACCAATCTGAAATGATTGTTCCCTGTTTAAACAACAAATACAGTAGCACCATCTGTTGGCTTTTTAAGGAAATCGGGAGCAATCACAATTGATGATTGTCTTTCGTATTTCTGAATGTACATTTTCAAAATAACCAAGCAGAAAATATATGAAAAGGACATACTTTGGGCCCCTGAATTCTGTGAAATAACATATAAAGAAAGCTACGTGCCTCACCGAGCGGATTTTCATTTCCCCTTAGCTTACCTCGACTTCCCTAGATTCCCTCCTGACTAAGCTCAAAGCCCACCATCTGCAAGATTTTCCCAGTGTGTACTAGTACCTTTTTTTTTTTTTTTTTTTTAGTGAGGCAATTGGGGTTAAGTGACTTGCCCAGGGACACACAGCTAGTAAGTGTTAAGTGTCTAAGGACGGATTTGAACTCAGGTACTCCTGACTCTAGGTCCGGTGCTCTATCCACTGTGCCACCTAGCTGCCCCTGTACTAGTACCTTTTTCTCTGAGATTACCTAAGAGGGATAGATAGATGAGGGTGAACTGATGATTGGTAAATTTCTCTAGATGTATAAATATAGATAAGACAATACTTTGGAGTTGTATTATTTGGTCCACACAGGAATTCTCTAATATGAAACGTCTCTCCTTTGATGTGGATGTTTCACTTAAAACAACTCAGAGTTACAAGGAGTATTCCAAGTCTGGGATTGGTTAAATGACTTTCCAGTGTCCAAATGGCTTCTAAGGGTCAGGTGCAAAAAATTATTTGTAGCCAAGTTTTCCAGACTCCAAGTCTAGCATATTATATACTGTGCCATATGACCCTTAATCCCCCCTCTCCTTGTCCAAAAGCCTGTGGAAACATATGATATCACATTTTTTCCACTCCCCTTTGAGAAACTGAGAATTCTCTCCCACTCTGCTCCCTTGCAGGATTTCCTTTTCCCTATAAGCTTCTTTTTCTCAGACAACAAATGTTTTTAATTGGTGAATTAAATACAGTTTCATTTCAAGACCCTTTATAGGCTTTGGGGTGTTTCATTAACGATACATAATTATAATAAATATATTCAACAATATATAATACATAATTATAATACAATGATAATACATAAATTACATACATGTGTGTTGTTTAAAAATCTAAATATGGGTTCTAATCCCCCCCCCGCCCAGTTTTTGGGGGAAACTGGCTAAAATCACTGATAAATTCACCAAGAGTTTAGGCTTTTAAGGGTTTATTAAAAGATATAAGATAGTGAAGAGAGAGAAAGATTGAGAACAGGTTTCTTATAGCATGGAAATCCTAGCTTTCCTAACAGCCATTCAGTCCTGCCACCAAGCCAATGTCTCAAACCAAAAGAGAAAGATCCCATCTGTCAGCCTCAGCTTCCTACTTCCTGTCCTCCTCCCAGAAATGGAAGGTTCTTCAAGTTGATTGGCTGAGAGTCATCTCCGTTTGATGTCGCAGTCCACAGCCTCTGAGAACACACTCTCCTCAGGGGTGGCTAAATTTAAACTAGGTGGCTAACAGAGCAGGCCATGTATGGCTAAAATCTAATCACCTTTAAGTGGGTACTTAGTAGTTCTTCATTCACACCCAATTCAAACACTACTAAGTGAATCAAGTTGGACCCCTGGGTGTCTGTCATATTCCATTCTTTTACCACACACGTGATACAAATACACATACATATATGTATCCATGCGTGTGTGTATGTATGCAGGTATATATGTGAATGTATTGTGTATCTGTGTATTTTTATGTGATTATGAATATGTTTATTCCCTTTTGTGATGGGAGTGCTGAAGAGAATGTCCCCTATAAATGACTACTACTGCTTTCTGGCTTGGAAAATAGTAACAGCAGCACTCTAGGTGCATACAGAACTCTTCAGTATATCATATTGTACTTGAAGGAAACCAGGTGATTCCTTGCATGATTCTGCCTAGAGGTTTAAAACCTAGAGGTTAAAAATTCACTCAAAGGGACCAATGAACTAGCCTGCAGCCACCCATTAGCCCACTGCTCAGGCACATCCCCAGTCAGTTTCTGTTGTCATATTGGGAATAAAATAATGGAATAGGAGTTCAGTTCTTCATCACCACTTATACAGACTATTATAATAGTCTCCAAATTGAGAAGTCCTATCTTTAAGTCTTTTCCTTCTCTAATTCATTCTCTACACAAGGGCAACTGGTGGCAACATGTACAGAACACTGGCCCTGAGGGACTTGAGTTCAAATCTCCCCTTAGACACTTAGTAGCTGTGTGATGCTGTATAAGTCACTTAACCCCTATTGCCTCAAACATCCAGGGCCATCTCTAGTCTTCTTGATGGATATCTCACCACTGTACACAGATGACTGTGGAGGAGAGAGTAAGGTTGGTGACCTTGTATAGTCTTCTCTCACTTAAATCCAATTCAGTGCAAGTCATGACATCACCTCCCAATGTCATGGCGCTCTTCTAGAACAAAGGACAAACAACTCTATACAACTCTGAAAATCACTTTCCTCAGACTCAGGTCTGACCATGTCACTCTTCTATTTAACAAACTTTAGCAATTCCCTACTACTTCCAGGGTCCAAAAAACCCTATTCTTTAGTATTTTATATTTAAAGCCATTCCAACTGATCTCTTCCTACTTTTCCTGAATCATTACAAATTACAAACTGTCTCAAAAGTCTTAGTGCAGTTCTCTTCTTTATTTCCTTGCTTGTTGGTCCTCATGTTGCCTCTTCTATCTCCTATTTTATGCCTTTGTATAGCCCATGGCCTGCCATGCTCCCCTTTGTGTAATTTAAGATTCTAAATGTGGATTCTAATCTGTTCCCCCAGTTTTGGGGGAAACTGACTAAAATCACTGATAAAACAAGTTTAGGTTTTTAAGGGTTTATTGGAAGATAGAAAGAAAAAGATTGAGAACAGAATTCCAACAGCCTGGCATTCCTATCTGTCCTCAAATTTCCTGTGAAGTCCTCTGCCACCACCACCATCCAGTCAGGAACCCAAAAAGCCCAGAGCTCTCCACGCAGGCTCCCCTTCCTCCTTCCTGTCTCCTCCCAGACCATAGGAGGCTCCTCAAGTTGATTGGCTGGTAGCCTTGATAGACAGCCCCCATGAGCAAATGTCATTTCCTGATGCCAAGGAAAAGCTACAATGCCTCTGAGGCATTTTCCTCATGGTGGAGCTTTCCCACAGCAAGTCTCCAATAGGTGGCATCATTCCAATCATTACACCTTTCTCTTTTCTACCTTTTTGAATCTCAGATTTCTTTCAGGTTTGTCTCAAGTCCTACCTTCAGCATGAGGAATTTCTTGCTTTCTACTCACCTAGGATTTGCTAGTGTCCTCTCCCAAGGTCACCTGGCATCTGCTCTGTATGTGTTTGGTATATACTTTGTTAATTAATTTGTTAACATCCCATTGGCATAAGTTAATTTAGGGGGAATAAGTATAAATATCCACAAACGTGTTTGTGCTTAAATAATAAAGTCTTCTTGATGGAGTTGATCAGCTGGCTGTACTTCCTTACTTTTGGGATAGAGTTGCTCTGTTAGCTAATTAGTTCAGCTATATAGGGCATCAGGTTAATAAATTCTAGGATAGGCATTGAATCCTTGCATTCTCCACTCAGATACACCCTTCCCATAGTCACAGACTAACACCCTAATCCTGCCCAGCAACCTATCATAGAACTTTAGAGTTTGAAATAAGCTTATGTGGTTTAGTCTAAGTCCCTCATTTTGCAGATGAAGAAATGAGTCCCACGATAGTAAATGACTTGCCCAAGGGAATACAGATGGTGAATGACAGAAATAAGATAAAAATCCAGGTTTCTGTCTCCCAGAATAGTATACATTCCACCACATCACACTTTCTGATGTTCACTTAAAGGGAGCTAATGGAAATGTGTGGTTAGATCACATCTACTAGAAAAACTATTACCACCACCAGCAGCAAGATTATTCAAAGTCCATTTCATACTAGAAATGTGTAGCATCACTTCTGCATAAGAACCATTCCCTGCTCACATTGCTATTATTAAATATTAGCAGAAAGCAAAATGTGGTTGACTAGCTCTTCATATGCAATAAAATCTATTAATCAGTTCAATTGAGGAGCATCTAAATTATAATTAAAGTAATAGTAGTTCTTCTAACCTCATTGAAATAGAGATCATAACATCATTGGATCATCTAATTAGAAATGTAAGGAGTACAAGAGGTCTTTGAATCTAACCCCATAAGTATACAAATGTAGAAATTGAGGGACACACAACCCAAGTGATTTATACAAAGTCATATAGTTTTTCAGGTGGAATTTGAACTCATGTTGTCCTGACTTCAAGTCTAGAACCCTATAGCTAAATGTAACCAAAGTAGTCAACATGGTTGTGTTGGGTATTAATAATCTTTGATATTGCCTCTTCAGTAGTTATTATCTTGCTTTTTGATAATTGCTGAATATGATTTCTAGGCTTATTGTTAAGCCTAGAAAGGAAAATCCCTTCTCCCCACCCCCAACCCCCGCCAGCAGGCTTAGTTGGCCTTTATAAACATTTCTGATGGGAGCTAAATCAAGGTACATATTTCTACACTTTTACGAATGTACCAAAATATATTTACTTGTGCATGTTTGTGCCAACAGAGGAATATATCAGGGCCAGCCCAGATTACAATGCCAATCAGTTTACCCGAGTCTGGAAGAGTTATGGTCATTATACCCATTGAGCTCAATCCAGTTGGCACAAGTTAATCTAGGGGGAGAAAGTCTAAATATCCACAAAAATGTGTTTGTGGTTAGATAATAAAACCTTGTTGGAGTTGATCAGTTGGCAGTCTTCCAATTCACAGGCTGTCTCACACCTGTTTCATGTATTTGTTTTATGTGGCCTCTGATTAAAACCCTGTAATATGCAGGGAAAGTAAGCAGGTCCTTGTAATCAAATCACTAAAGCTGAGTTTTTCTTTCATTCAAGCCATTCCAGATTCTAATTCCCAACTTATTCTTACCATACAAGACTTTTCTCTAGGGCTTTTCAGTGCAATTAGAAATGTGCCAAAGTTTGCAATAAAAATGTTCTCTGTAAAAAGCCCATGGGCATTTATATACTTAGTGACTAACAATGGCTCAGTGGGGATAAATGTGAAAAATACAGCAGCACCCAAGTATAGAAAGACAAATATACCCACTGTGGCATTGATATGATCTTTTTTGTCGGTTACTTGAATTTTATGGATTGTAAAGTACTAACCAACAAGATATAGCCTAAACCAAAGGTTAAGGGCTTTTAGAAATACTTCTTAACTCAAAGGCAATTATCTGTGGGCTTATTTGTGTGTATGGGAGGGGGTGGCCTGTGGGGGTTAAGTGTAATTACAAATACAACATACTACTAATAATATAATATAATCATAAACATAGGATTATATAAGAGCATTAGCATATAATAATCCATATGAATTTCTATGTAATTATTTTTTGCACTTGTGTTTGAACACATGTATGTTAAGATGTGCCTACATGTACATTCATGTGATATATGCATACATGTGTACCCTATGCTATAACTATATAATCTTGGTCCGTATTTTTCAAGGAATAAGTAGACAGTAATTCATTCATTCATTCATTCATTCATTCATTTTTTTTCATCCATTCAAAAAGTATCAATTGCCTATAGTGCACACAACGCTGTGTTGGGCACTTGCATAAGTAGAATGTTATATAATAAAGTCACTTCCCTTGTGGAATCAGTAATCTAGTAGAGGGGAAGAATAGGGATAAGATACATTTAACTATAATACACAACATTTTAAGATAAGTGCTTTAGGAGTAAGGTCTCTCCAGAAGTCTGGATGTAAAACTGGAGATAACCAGGAATATTGGAGGAGTTATAAAGAAGGAGGAGTTGGTATTGGCTTAGGGCTTTAAAGGATAGAGAACAGGTTTTTCAAAGGCACCTGGAGTAATGTGAACAAATTTCTGGAGCCATTGCCTAGGGAGGGGGAAAAGCAGAATCAGGGAAATTGAAGGGACAGTGCAGGGAAGCTAAATAGTAGTACCTATCATCATTTTAGGTTTGAAAAATGCTTTATACTTTTTCTCATTTGAGTCTCACATGAACTTTATAAAGAAGAGGCTTTTACTTTTACAGATGAAGATTGTTGTTGTTGTTGTGAACTAGGCTGAAAGAGGCTAACTGGCTTGTCCAAGGTCACACAGGTAGGAAACATCTGAGGTAGAATCCAATACAGGTCTTTCTTCTTCCAAGTCCAATACTATTTATTGAATCATTCAACTAGCAGCCTCTACTGTAGTAACATTTTGATTAAAACAGAGTAGTACTATTTAATATTCCCCCAGAATGTACAAAAGAGATAATATTACAAATGGAGGATGGCTCCAGCTTGTGAAAGGCATTGAATGGCAATGCTATTCAACTGAAAAGAAAATTTAAAAAATAAAAAACAGAAGCAGTTTATGGAGCTCTGGGTCCAGTAAGGGCTTACACGTAAGGTAAGGGGGTCATACAACTAGTTAGCAATTACATGGCATCCTTTGCTAGCAGTAAGTATAGCTTGAACTAGTTGGCAACTTTGTTGCCCATAAGCAGTTCTTGTTAACAAATTAATATTGCAGAGGAGTGCTTGCCATTGGTCACAAGGGAGCATGGGTCCTGGTCACAGTTCCAGAGAAAAGAAGAGGACAAGTACCTGGGATCGTAGGACAATAAGGGCCACTTCCAGGCTAAAAACCAGAGCACAGACCAGGAAAGCAGTGAGCCAACCTATCTAAGGATACCATCAACTTGGAATCACTGAAAACTACATCCCCAGAACTAGCTCTGAAAACAGCAGCATGAAAAAGCCTAAAGTTTGGGACAGCGCACCCCTACCTCCAAGTAAGCAGAGACAAACATTTTTCCCCCGGTAAAAAATCTTCCCTCAACTACCTTTTTACTCCTTTTGTTTACTTGTTTGTTTGGAGTTTTTTATCATGAATTTTTTGGAATTGTTTTAGATCACTGTATTCGTGAGAAGAGCCAAGTCTATCACACTTGATTGTTTTATAATGTTGTTGTCACTCTGAATAATGGTTTCCTTGTTCTGCTCACTTCACTCAGCATCAGTTCATGTAAGTCCAGGTTTTTCTGAAGTCAGCCTGCTCATCATATCTATTTTTTATTTAGAATTTTATTTTATTTTCCCCCAATTACATGTAAAAACAATTCTCAACATCCATTTTTAAAACTTTGTGTTCCAAATTATCTTCTTCCCTCCCCTTATTTCTCATTATGAATGCAGAAAATTCAATACAAGTTACAAATGTGTAGTCATGCAAGATATTTCCTTATTAGTCAGGTTGTGAAAGTAAACAGAAAAAAAAAAAACTTAAGAAAAAGAAACTAAAAAATGTTTCAATCTATATTCAGAGACCATTATTTTTTTCTCTGAAGCATGAATCACATTTTAATAAGTCCTTCCGAGCTGTCTTGGATCATTGTATTGCTGAAAATAGCAAAGTCATTCATAGTTGATCATCTTATAATATTGCTGTTACTTTGCATAGAGAACATTTAACTTTGCATCAGCTGATGCAAGACTTCCAGGTTTTTCAGAGATCATCCTGCTCATCATTTCTTAAAAGCACAGTAGTATTCCATCATAATTTCATCCCACAATTTATTCAGCCAATCCTCAATTGATGGGCATCTCCTCTTTGCACCAGAAAAGGACTGCCATAAATATTTTTGTACATATAGGTCCTTTAACTGTTTTTTATCTCTTTTTGGATACCAACCAAGTAATGGTATTACTAGGTCAAAGAGTATGCATGGTTTTATAGTCCTTTAGCCATAGTTCCAAATTGCTCTACAGAATGTTTGAATCAGTTTACAAGTCCAGCAACAATGCCTTAATGTCTCATAGTTCCTGGGGCAGTTAGGTGGCACAGTGAATAGAGCACCGGCCCTGGATTCAGGAGGACCAGAGTTCAAATCCAACCTCAGACACAACACTTACTATCTTTGTGACCCTGGGCAAGTCACTTAACCCTCATTACCCTGCAAAAAAAAAA
The DNA here is from genome assembly GCF_019393635.1 of Dromiciops gliroides. Taxonomy (NCBI): domain Eukaryota; kingdom Metazoa; phylum Chordata; class Mammalia; order Microbiotheria; family Microbiotheriidae; genus Dromiciops; species Dromiciops gliroides. The sequence continues at coordinate 430,342,498 of NC_057864.1, read as the reverse complement.
ATGGCTCATAGTTCCAATATCCCCTATGACATTTGTTACTTTTCTCTGCTGTCCTATTATGCAATCCAATAGGTATGAGGTAGTACCCCAAAATTGCCTTGACTTGCATCTTTCTAATCAATAGTCATAGCACTTTTATCATATGGCTATAGACAGTTTTTATTATTTTATCTGGAAACTCTTCACATCTTTTGATCATTTATCAATTGGGGAATGGTTCTTATTTTAATAAGTTTGACTCAGTTCTCTATGTTTTTGAGAAATGAAGCTTTTGTCAGGCAAACTTGCTTCAAATTTTTTTCACAGTTACTATTGCTAACTGTATTTCCCAACATTCTATTCCCTCCCCATGGTATTTATTCTATTCTCTATCTCCTTTTGGCCTGTTCTTCCTCAAAACTGTTTTTCTTCTGACTGCCCTCTCCCATGATCTGCCCTCCCTTCTATCATCCCCCACCCCTTTACCCTCCTACTTTCCTACAGGATAAGATAGATTACTATACCCTATTGAGTGTGTATTTTATTCCCCTTTTTGTTTGGTGAGGCAATTGGGGTTAAGTGACTTGCCCAGGGTCACACAGCTAGTAAGTGTCGTGTCTGAGGCTGCATTTGAACTCAGATACTCCTGACTCCAGGGCAAGTGCTCTATCCACTGTGCCACCTAACTGCCCCTGTTATTCCCTTTTTGAACCAATTTTGATAAGAGTAAGGTGCACTGACTCCCCAGCACCTCCCCCATCTTCTACTCCACTATATATTACTTTTTCTTGCTTCTTTTATGTGAGATACTTGACTCTGTTCTAACTCTCCCTTTCCCTTTCTCCAAGTGCTTTACTCTCTCACCCCTTAATTATATATTTTTAAAGATATCAGCTTTCATATTCAACATACCTGGGACGTCTCCCTAAATATACAACATCCAGCTTCCCTAATAATGAAGAAGTTCTTATGAGTTACAAGTATCATCTTCCCATATAGGAATGCAAACAATTTAACCTTTTAATATCCCTTATGATTTCTTTTTTCATGTTTACTTTTTTATGCTTCTCTAGAGTTTTGTATTTGAAAATCAAATTTTCTATTCAGCTCAGGTCTTTTCATCAAGAATTCCTGAAAGTCCTCTCTTTCATTGAATTCCCATATTTTCTCCTGAAGGATAATAACAAGTTTTGCTTGGTATGTGATTCTTGGATTTAATTCCAGTTCCATTTCCCCCTGAAATACCATATTCCAAGACCTCTAATCCATTAATGGAGAAGCTGATAAATCATGTGTTATCCTGATTGTGGCTCCATAATACTTGAATTGTTTCACTCTGGTTGCTTGCTATATTTTCTCCTTTACCTAGGAGCTCTGGAATTTGGTTATTATATTTCTATAATATTTAATATTTAATATTTTCATTTTAGAATTTTGTTCAGGAAGTGATAGGTATATTCTTTCAATTTCTATTTTACCTTCTGGAAATTTTACCTCGTGATTTCTAGGAAGATGCTGTCTAGGCTCTTTTTTGATCAATGGCTTTCATGTAGTCCAATAATTTTCAAGTAATCTCTCCTGGATTTATTTTCTAGGTCATTTTTTTTTCCAATGAGATATTTTACACCTTCTTTTTCATTCTTTTGTTTTTTCTTTATTGTTTCTTGATATCTCAGAAAGTCATTAACTTCCATTTGGTCACACCTAATTTTTAAGGAGGTATTTCCTTCAGACAGCTTTTGCACCTCCTTTTCTATTTGGCCAGTAAGGCTTTTCAAGGCATTTTTTCCTCATTGGCTTTTTGTATCTCTTTTACCATTTGGCCTAGTCTATTTTTTAAGGTTTCATTTTCTTCTGTATTTTTTTGTGATTCCTTTAACAAGCTATTGAATGTTTTCATGATTTTCTTGCATCACTCTCATTTGTCTTTCCATTTTTTTCCTCAACCTCTCTTACTTCATTTTCACATTCCTTTTTGAGCATTTCTACGGTCTGAGATCAATTCATATTTTCCTTGGAAGCTTTGGATGTAGGAGCCTTAACTTTGTTATCTTCTTCTGACAGTGTATTTTCATCTTCCTTGTCACCATAAAAACTTTCTAGGGTCAGGATTTTTTTCTGGTTTGCTCATTATTTGGCCTATTTCTTGACTTTTTACTCTTTGTTAAAGTGGGGCACTACTTCCAGGGTGGAGGACACACTGTCCCAAACTGCAGGGGGATTGTGCAGCTGTTTTCAGAGATACTTCTAGGAATTTGTAAGTTTTTAGTTATTCTAAGGTGGTATGATTTAAGGAGATGTATTTTTGCTACTCTCCTGGCTTATCTTCTGTTCTGCAAGCAACCACAGCCCTACTTTTCTGCCCTGGAACTATGAACAGGATCCCTTTCCACTGTGGCTACAAGCCCTGGTGTGCTAATGCTCCTCCCCCACCTGGAATCACCACCCAAGCCTGTGACCTGGATCCCAGTATGGGCAAAACAATAGAGTCCTACTTCAGTGCTAGCAAAGAGATCCTTCCAATCTCTTCCTAGACAATTTTTCTAGGCCATTACCATCTGTGTGCTGATTTACAGAAGCAGTTGCTGCTGTTGTTCATTCAGAGGCTCCCAAGGCCTGCTCCTGGTTTGCTAGAACTGTGGCTGGATTTGGGATGGGATTGGGTCTGTGTTGGCATGGCCTGTGGTGGACTGTGCATCACTCTTACCCTGGTACAACAGACCTTTCCTACCAATCTTCTAATTCATCTTTAGCTGGAAAATGATTTCACCCTTTCTTTTTGTGGTTTGTGGTGATGGTGTTCTGGGGAGAGTTCAGGCAAGTTACTGCCTTTCCTCTGCCATATTGGCTCTGCCCCACTCTGCTCATCATCTCTTATAGTACATTAAGATGTCATTATATCCATATGCCACAACTTTTTCAGTTATTCCCCAGTTGAAATGCATCCTCTCAATTGCTAATTCTTTGACAAAAGAAAAGCAACAGCTATAAATATTTTTGTACATTTGTGTCATTTTTGCTTTTCTATTATCTCTTTGGACTATAGGCTTAGTAGTGTTATTGGTGGTTTAAAGAGTTTTTACATAGAGAGAGCTAATTAGTTACTTAACATAGCATAACCATTGTTTAACTTGGTCCAAGTTGGAAATTCAGTTTCATTTACTGTTTTGTTTGGATAGTCAAGATCTAATCTCTTTTCAGATGCCTGTTTTCTCTTATATTCCCTTCCAACACTCTATTGCACAAGGATGCCTGGCCAACTTTGGTATAAAAGGTGAGTTTGATGTTAAAAAGAAATTTAGCTCACTGCTTTGTGCATTAATTTATTTTAATTGACTAATTGTGAAGCCTTTTGAGATGTAGGAACACTTTTGACTCATAATTCAGATCAGTCTCAAATGGCTAATTTAGAACTGAAAGAAAAGAAGTGAGAATGGAAACTACCTTTTATTAATAATTGCCTTGTAACACAGAAAAACAACTAAGCAAAACTGATCAAAAATAGGACAACCTGCGGCAGCCAGGTGGTACAGTGCACAAAGCACTGGCCTTGGATTCAGGAGGACCTGAGTTCAAATGTGGCCTCAGACACTTGACACTTACTAGCCATGTAACCCTGGGCAATTCATTACCCTCATTGCCCCACAAAAAAACAAAATCAAAAACAAAAACGAAAACGAAAAACAAAAACAAAAAGCAGAAAAAAACCAAACAAACAAAAAATAGGGCAACCCTCTATGTATGCAACATTCTTCTCCCATTGCTTCTCAACTTTAAAAAAAAAAACAAAAATTATGGAGCAGCTAGGTGGAACAGTGAATATAGTACCAGCCCTGGATTAAGGAGGACCTGAGTTCAAACCCGGCCTCAGACACTTGACTCTTAGTAGGTGTGAAGCTGGGCAAGTCACTTAACCCTCATTGCCCTGCATTAAAAAATGAATGAATGAATGAATAGATAGATAAATAAATAAGTGGATTTATGGATTAATAAATAAATGAATGAATGATAGAATGAATAAATAAATAAATAGATGGGTAGATGAATGAATGAATAAATAAATAGAAAAATAAAAAATAAAAAAGTAATGACTTTTCAGACACCCAATCAATATTGTTTATTGAAATTAATCTGCTATTTTACTGCAATATATTTGTTCATTTTCATTGTTATAGTAATTTTGTATAGAGTTCTTCTAATTCTGTTTAGATCATCTAATATTACATTTTATATTTTTCCACATTTCCCTGAATTCCTCACATTTAATCATTCTTATCACCAATATTCCAGTTCCTTCATATATATATATATATATATATATATATATATGCCTTAATTTGTTCAGTGTTTTTCAACATACTCTTATTGTTGTCATCTCCTTAATACCATAAAAAATGTTGCTATGAATAGAAGTTGTCTTTTTTTTAACCTCCTTGGGAGTATACACCTAAGAATGGTATCACTGGGTCAAAGGGTGAGAATATTTTAATCTCTTACATAATTCTAATTTGTTTGCCCACATATTTGGAACAATTCACAACTCAAACAATAATATGTTCATGTGCCTATCTTCCCATATACCCTCTATCATTTGCTATTTTTGACTTTTATCACTTTTGCAAATTTATGTCGCGAATGGTAAAAATTCAGGGTTATTTTGTGTTTACCTTAATATAAATTTGCAGTCATAGATATTTTTAATATACTTGTGGAAATAGAGACCAGATACAATATTGTAATGATTTTCATTGGTTGATTAATCAGCCAGATTCTAGATTACCAATTATTCTGGCCTGTTTATTTTGTCTTCTTGTAAGCACTATGCTAACAGGGACATTTAGATCTTATTCTGTGGGCACTTATTCTTGACCATGACATTTTCCAAGTTGATATGCCTAGAGAACTATAGAGGTACTTCCTAACTATCATAGAATGTCATCTTACCTCAATGCTTCCTCTCCTGTTAATAACAGAGGAAGTCTCAGTGAAGTACTTGTGAAGGCATTTTAGCAGAATCTTGGACTAAATCATATAACTATCTGATCTCCTATGTCACCTATTTTACAAATATTCTCATTTGAGCCTTAGAAAAATAAGGAGAGTTAGGTACTAAAGATAATATTTTCTTGATTTTAGAGATAAAAACATAAAATTCAGAGTGATTATGTAATATGTCTGCACATAGCTATTAAGTATTGAAGTCAGAATTTGTAAGCAGAGCTCCTTTATTTCTAGTCTAGGACTGTACATGGTATCACTGAGCTTAAATAGAGGATAGTCAGTGTACAAGTAATTATTAACCCTATAGAGTCAGAGATACAAAGAAAGGAAAAAGCCCAGAGCATCTAAGTCAGTTGAAAATATTTCTTTGCTTTGCCTCTAGAAAAGGAAATGCAGTTCAGAATCAAGCCTACTATAACCTTGTATAGCTCAGAAATGTCTCTGCCCAATGTTTTCCTTAACATTTCCCCAGAAGAGCTATTTGAATTACTGCCTGATATACTACACTGTAGCACTTGTTGTCAGGGCCTCTCATCAGAGAGGCACCATGCTGATTTCTGCCTTTGTGTGACTTTGGTGCTTCCCAGATTATGGAGAATAAATGCAGAAAGAATCTTGGCTTTTTGATACAACTGGACTTTGGGCTACAATTAAATAAGCTGAATAAGAAATTAAAAGGTCTATTTTTCTTTCTCCTACTTCTTTGACATTGATTTCCATTTTCTTTTTCATTATTATGATTATGATTATGATTATGATTATGATTATGATTAGGTTATTTATTTGTTTGGTTGGTTTCATTATGTTTTAGAAAGTGAAGAGCATTTTCCCCTTGGGCTGACAAGATAAAATAATTTATCCCCAAGTGGCTGACCCTATACTTAATCTGGGTCCATGGAAAGCAGAAGCAGTCATTTCAATAGTGGTACTCAAAAGACTTTCTAACAAGGTAGATTTTGTCAGAGATTGTACTTTGCATACAAAGCCTTTGAACCCAACACCATCTGCAGACAAATATGAAAGTTCAGGGTAGGACCCTCTATTTTGAGTAGATACCCTGTAATCAGATAATGGGGAAGTTTAAAAAAAATCACACAGATTGGGGATGCTTACTTGGGATATAATCTGCAGTTTAAGACTGACAGTGGGAGAATCAAGATGATAAAGGAAAGACATTAAACGCACAGAGCTCCTGATACAATTATACCAAAAACAGCAATAAATGAACCCATGGAGCAGAAAAACCAACAAAAATACACTCTGAGATTATTTTCTAGTTATGGACAGATTAAAAGGGGGGTATGCTGGGCTGCGCGTAAAGTCCAACTCTGCGATTGCACAGTCAGAGACCCCAGGCACACCGCACCAGAGGAGCTTAAACCCCAAAACTCTGAATCAGCTGCAGCACCAGCGTCTTCTGGAACTGAGCTTGTGGTCAGGTGAGAGGGCTGAATGACTGGCCAAAGGGAAAGTGCAGAGGTGTCAGCAGGACCTAGGGATGTCCTACCACAGCAGGGAACCAGGAAGAAATCCTGAGTGGCAAGAGGCCCAGGTGGGAGAGGGGAGCAGGCTCACCAAAGCTAAGTACCACAGCACTGAAAACTTTGCTTGTTGGTTACTTAGTAAGTTGCCTTGAGGTTATCTTTGGACCAGAGAACAGGCCAGGTGAGAGAAAAACCTTCCCTTCCTCAAACCAAAAGACCTGGAACCCTCTGAAGCTGGGGACAGTAGTGTAGCCTAGAAGCAGGGCCCCCCAGTGGGGAGTTAAACCTCAAGTAAAAGACAACAAGATGAGCAAGAAAAAAAAGTTGAGAATTATAGAAAGTTTCTTCAGCGACAAGGAAGACCAAGGTACACCCTCAGAAGAGGATAACAACCTCAGGGCCCCTACGTCCAAAGCTTCCAAGAAAAATATGAACTGTTCTCAGGCCATGGAAGCTCTCAAAAGGGACTTTGAAGACAAAGTAGAAGAGATAGAAGAATGATTTAGAGATATGGAGGGAAGAATGGAAAGAGAAATGAGAGCAATGCAGGAAAGTCATGAGAAAAAAAGTCAACAGCTTGAAAAGTCAAATGGAAAAGGAGATAAAAAAGCTGTCTGAAGAAAATAATTGCCTAAGAATTAGGATTGAACAAATGGAAACTGGTGACCTTATGAGAAACCAAAACACAGTAAAGCAAATCCAATTGAATGAAAAAATAGAGGGCAATGTGAAATATCTCCTTGGGAAAACAGCTGACCTAGAAAATAAAATCTAGGAGAGATAATTTGAAAATCATTGGACTACCTGAAAACCATGACCAAAATAAGAGCCTAGACATCCTCTTCCAAGAAATTGTAAAGAAAAATTGCCCTGATATTCCAAAATAAGGTTAAATAGAAATTGCCTTCTCTCTTTCATACAACACAGGTTAAATAGAAATTGAAAGAATACATTGATCACCTCCAGAAAGAGATTCCAAAAGGCATAGGAATATTATCGAAAACTCTCAGGTCAAGGAGAAAATATTGCAAGCAGCTATAAAAAAGGAATTCAAATACTGTGGATCTACAATAAGGATTACACAAGATCTAACAGCATCTACATCAAAGGACCATAGGGCATGGAATATGATATTCCAGAGGGCAAAGAAACTGGGACTACAGCCAAGAATCATGTACCCAGCAAAAATTTGTATACTCTTTCAGAGGAAAAAATGAGACTTTCAAAAGAGAACTTACAGGCATTTGTGATAAAAAAAAAAAACCTGAACTGAATACAAAATTTAACTTTCAAATACAAGACCCTGGAGAAGCATAAAAAGGTAAACAGGAAAAAGAAATCATGAGGGACATTAAAAGGATAAACTGTTTACATTCTTACATGAGAAGATAATACTTCCAGTTCATAAGAACTTTCTCAGTAAGGAATACACAGAGGACAGAGTTATGAACTGAATATGAAGGGATGAAATCATTAAAGCATTTATTTTTTGTTTATCCTTTTTCTTTCTGGGGCAAACAGGGTGGAGTATCTTATATCTGGGGCTGGATTTGGGCTCCAGGCCTCCTGGGTCCAGAGCTGGTGTTTGTACACTGTGCCACCTAGCTAACCAATGATGATATCTTTAAAATAGGGTTGAGGGGTAGCAGGAATAGACTAGGAGAGGGGAAGGGGAAAGGTGGACTGGGGAGAGGTAGCTCACATGAAGAAAACAAGAAAAAATCTTATGGAGGGGAGGGGTAGAGGTGGAAGGAATAGGGCAGTGAGTGAACCTAGCTATCATCAGAATTGGCTCAAAGAGGGAATAACATACATACTCAAGTGGGTATAGAAATATATTTTTGCCCTGCGAAAATTTGGGTGAGGAAGAGGATAAGAAGGGAAGGGTGAATGAAGGGAGGGTAGAGCAAGAGAGGGGGGCCAATCAATAGTAAAACACTTGTAAAGCCTAAAATTCTAACTATTGTGTTTAAAATATAATGAGGGGTCACCTTAAATTAGAAGCTTTAGCACCAGTCTTTGGGCATTAAGCATTTATTAAAGTATATTAGGGGTTAGCAAAGAGAGAGGAAAAACTGCCTTCATCTAGCTATCTAAGAGAGAGAGAGAGAGCCTTCTTCCCACCACCAGTCCATTCCCGAATAAAAAAGACCCAGATCCTCAGCTGCTTCTCCCAGAAGCCCCCTGTGAAATAGGAAGCAGGGCCGTCCTCAAACACATCTCCAAGCTAATTGGCTGGTAGCACTGATTGACATGACCCACAGGCGGTAGACGCAACTTCTGGGTGCCAATCTGACCTTGAAAAACCCAGAAATGTCACTTCCAGATGCCAAGTCACATGTTTTCTTTTCAAGCCTGATTCTCACAATGTCCCTCTCAGCAGGGGGTGTCATTCTAATTCTCAAACACTTTTGAGGAGGAATAGGGCAAAATAATATAAAAAATAGAGTAAATATCATTGGAAGTGAATAGGATGGAGGGAAACAGTTATGATAATTGACTATAATGCTAAAACATATGGTACCTACTCTGCTGGGATATTATGAAGAAAATTCTTTGTCAAGTTTAAGGTACTATATAAAAGTTATGATGAACAGGATGCTATCAGAAAAACCTGGAAAGACCCACATGAACTGAGGCAGAGAGAAATGTACTGTAAACAAAATAACAGCAATACTGTAAGATGATGTGCTGGTAAGCACATGGTTATTTTCAGCAACGCAATGATCCAATATAACTCTAAAGGACTTATGAAAATTGCAATACACCTACAGGGAAATAACTGATGGTATCTAAAAACAGACTGAAACACATATTTTTTGGACAACTCCTTAATCTGAAGTCTTGTTTTTATCTGTTTTCTCTCATAACCTAGCTAATGTAGAGATGTTTTCCATGACTACTTAGGTATAACTTTAATTGAATTGCTTGGGTTCTTGGGGTGGGGGCAGGGAAAGGGAGGGAAAAAGAGAAGTTGGAACACAAAGGATTTTGGGGGGGGGTTTGAGGCAACTGGGGTTAAGTGACTTGCCCAGGGTCACACAGCTAGTAAGTGTTAAGTGTCTGAGGCCGGATTTGAAATCAGGTCCTCCTGAATCCAGGGCCGGTGCTCTATCCACTGTGCCACCTAGCTGCCCCCTAAGACAAAGTTTTAAAAATTGATGTCAAAATTTGCTTTTACATGTAATTTGGAAAATAAAATTCTAAACAGAAAAAAAAGGACTGACAATGATAAGATCACAGATCCATTTTACTGTTGTGGGAAGTACTCAGGCCAACCTTGTAATCTACTTCACTCCTCTCCCTGCTCTACTCCTAAGTCTGTAAATAACTTTACCATTCCCAAGCACCTTTCTCTTCCTAGAAGATCCCTCTATCCATTGGGCCTCCCCCACCAAACAATAGTTATCTCCATATTGAAGAAGTGCCCAAAGAAGCCATGATCACTCCTTCACTCCTCTCCCAGCTTCCTTGAGAGCAAGAAATAGCTATCTTTCTTTTTGCTTCTCTTTGTCAAACACTTAGCAAAATGTGTGGCAAATAACAAGGTCTTAAGAAATAATTTATCTATCAGAGGAGAAAGGTTTGACATGGCCCTGGATGCAAGATTTGGGAAGTTCAAGGTAAGAAAAGTGTTAACATTATAAATCTTTATGTATTGTCTGTAAAGAATGGACATACTGTATGTCGAGTATTCAGTTACATGAGTCATATTATTATAGTCACCGTAATACTAGAGGAAGACTCTAATTTTTATTGATGTCCTGGGGAAATGAGGCTACTCCATTGGTGCAGATATAAGCAGAAATAGGGATGCTTGTTCACGAAGCAGGAGGTAGATCCAGAGAAGTTTTTCGACCACAGGTTCATATTTTATTGCTTAGACTAGTACACAAACATTACAGAATCATGGAAGGTCTACGTTAGATAGGACCTCAGAAGCTGTCTCATTCAACTCATCCTTCGTATGAATCTCCTTTACATTAAGCCTGACAGGGGATACAGTTAAAATGGGATATATTGAACATATTGAAAAGAGGTCTGGATATTGAATGACAAGAATGGGAGGTAGGAGATTGTTTTCTAAGTTGCATCAGGTTTTGTCCCACTTCTTCCTCCTCTCCTCCAGCTCCTACACCTACTCCTCATTTCATATTACCATGATTTCTTATTCTGAAAGTCTGGGACTGAGTTTTGTTTGTTTTTCTCTTTTTGATTTTTTCTATTATTTCCAGTATCTATTATAGTGCCTGACATATTGTAAAGGTATACCTTTTTTTAAAAAATAGTGGAATAGAATAGAATTTCTTCATCAAAAATCCTTTGTGGAGGGGGCAGCTAGGTGGTGCAGTGGATAAAGCACTGGCCTTGGATTCAGGAGGACCTGAGTTCAAATCTAGCCTAAGACACTTGGCACTTACTAGCTGTGTGACCCTGGGCAAGTCACTTAACTCTCATTGCCCTGCAAAAAAAATCCTCTGTGGGAGGTTCAAGTAGGAGTATATCAGATAAAGCCAAATTAAAAAATGTGAAGATTGTTCACCAGCAAATCACATAGTGCTTTTCCTCTAGAGTCGCCTGAATATTTGTTAAATGAGTAAAGAAATTATAATCCAATACTTCTACTAGATTAACATCTCAAAGACATCCCAAAAAAGAGAAAAAGACTTATTTGTACAAAAATATTTATAACAACTCTTTTTGTGGTGACTAAGAATTGGAAATCAAAGGAATACATATCAATTGGAGAATGGCTAAATGAGTTGTGGTATACAATTGTGATGGAATATTATCATGCTTTAAGAAATCACAAGCAGGATGATTTCAAAAAGGTCTGGAAAGACTTGTCTGAACTGATGTATAGTGAAGTGAGCAGAACCAAGAGAACACTGTGCACAGACACAACAATGTTGTTTGCTGAAGAACTGTGAATTACTTAACCATTAGGGCAATACAATGATCCAAGACAATCCCAAAGGACAAATGATGAATCATACTATCCATCTCCTGGGAAAAATTGATATTGATTGAACACAGACTGAAGCATGCTATTATTCACTTTCTTTCATTTTCCCCTTTGATTCAAGTTTTCTTGTACAAAATGAATAATATTGTAATGTTGTACATAACTGCACATGTCTAATCTATATATGATTGCTTACTGCCTATGGAAGGCATGAGGGAAGGGTGGGAAGGAGGGATAAAATTTGGAACTCAAAACTTTAAACAAAAATGTTTATCATTTTCAAAACCAGTAGAAGAACTAGACCATTTGAAAAAAGAAATTAGTAATCATTTGAATTCCTATCTTACTCTGACCTGTCCTTAACTCATTCAGTGAAACATATCTGTGGGACAGTTAGGGAAATAATAATAACTGATCTGTTTGTACACCAGGCTTCAAAGTTTCATAACTTCTCAATGATGCACTAGAGATTTTATTCTTCTTGTTTCAGAGATAAGATAACTGAAGGTTAGAGAATTCAAGAACCTTGATAGTTCATTTAATGGTATGTAATCAATCACTAAAAAGTAGGCTCCTTGAGAGTAGGAATTATTTCATTCTTTGTATTTATTGTGCAAGGATCTAGCACCAGACATAGAACATTATAGATTTTTTTTTACTGTTTTTGTTTTTTGGGATTTTTTTGGGGGGTTAATTTTGGTTTGGGGTTTTTTGTGTGTTTGTTTTGTTTTGGGTTTTTTTTGGGGGGGCTTTTTGTTTGTTTTTTGCAGGGCAATGAGGCATAAGCAACGTGCCCAGGGTAACACAGCTAGTAAGTGTCAAGTGTCTGAATCTGGATTTGAACTCAGGTTCTCCTAAATCCAGGGTTTTATCCCCTGTGCCACCTAGCTGCAACAAATACTGTAGATTCTTAACAAATACTTATTAATCAAATCCTTAATTAAGCTTAGGTCAGTTTCATTTTTTTAATGGGACTCTAAGTAAAGTAAGGAACTCCAGATAAAAAAACTCCTTCCAGCACTATAGATCAGAAACTGTTCTGTAATTTCTGGTCTTAAAGAGTTACATCAAATGAAGATGTCAAGTGACATGCTCAGGGACACAAAACCAATAGATATTACAGTGCGGACTTGAAGATCGTTCTTCCTGAAACTCCTCTTTCTGAAATGCCATATTGTTTATAAGAAAAAAAAATAGAAAGAGACAGAAAGAAACAGAGTCAGGGAAGGAAGGAAGGAAGGAAGGAAGGAAGGAAGGAAGGAAGGAAGGAAGGAAGGAAGGAAGGAAGGAAGGAAGGAAGGAAGGAAGGAAAGAAAGGCACCTTCTCTAGTGCTAATTTCCCCAAAATATACTTGCAATTTTGAGCTGGTTCCCAAAGGAATTGACTACTATTTCCTTTAGGAATTCTGCTGATAACCCTGGGAGTCTAGCATTTCTACTACTATCACTTATAATCCCCCTGCCATTTGATTATCAACTAGTCTTAGGTGGCTTTTACAAAGCCAAAGGTAAAGCAAAGACAGATGTACAATATTTTCCTCTCAAATGGATGGCACATGCTTTCCTTTCACATACAAGGTCCCTAGAGAGAGTGGGCTCAAACTTAGAGAACACATACAGTCACAGAATAAATACAGAGATACTAGTTACTGAAAGTCATTTCTTCTCTTCATAGAGTCAGGTGCAACCATCTGCTGGGCTACAAGGGTCAGTTTCCTTGAGGAATCCTGAAGCAGCCTTTCTTTGTTGTTTCTACTCTGCCCTAAGATATGTACACAGATGCTGCTATCAGCCACTTCTACTCTGGGGACACTGTTACTAACTTTTATGGATCATGCTACCAATGCCTATGGGAACCCCAGATCTTCCCAACTTTCAAAGTTTACAATATAATATGTTGGTGTCCCTGTGTGTATTCAAGAAAAGACACTGTGGGAAAGAGGAACAAATTTGGAAGAAAAAGAGCTGATGTCAAAAAGGTGAGAGTAGGTGGCAGGGTTCCAAAGTACCAAAGAAAGCTATAATATTGGAAATGAAATTATATTATACATATATATATGTATATATAATGAAATTAAATTAGAGGCAAATGTAAAACCTTGTACTTGAGTTTTTTTTTTTTAAATGCAGGAAGGGAGAAGCATGGGTAAATAGCAAGTTAATCTGAAAAAAAATAAATATTTTAGTAGACTACAAACACAGTATGTTCCAATATTATTATATAGAAGCCTTGAACTCTGGTGATTTGTGTACTTAATATAATCATAGATCTAGAGAGGGAATGAATCTAAGAATTCATTGAACGGAGCCATCTAATTTTATAGATGAGGAAACTAAGGCCCATAGAAAAGAAGGGATTACTCCAAGGCCCCATTGTTAGTAAACAGCAAAGTCAGAATTTAAACCCCAGATGCTCCTAAAATATGTCTTCCTTTCCCTGGTACACAATGCTACGTTGAGCAATATAGCTTCTACCAGTATTTCCTTATATACCCCACCCTGGTCAAGCAGAATCTTTTGTGTTGTGTGCTTTATTCTAGAAGCTACATTGTAGAAAAGACACTGATAATCTTGAAAATGTCCAGAAGCATACAACAATGATGATGAAGTATCTTAAATCCATGCTATAGGAAGTATGGTTGAAGGAAATGAAGATGGTTAGTCAGGAAAAAGACATGGGTGGAGGGATAGGGCATGAGAACTGGCTTCCTGTATGGCTATGATAGAGAATTAAGATTATTTAGACTTGTGCTATTTGTCCCTACAGAGGAAAACTAGGAAAAATGTGTGGAAGTTTCAGAGACCAGGTGAAGTTTGAAATAAATGGAAATGGCTTGCCTCAAGAAGGAGTGCCTTCAGGGGCAGCTAGGTGGCGCAGTGGATAGAGCACCGGCCCTGGAGTCAGGAGTACCTGAGTTCAAATCCGGACTCAGACACTTAACACTTACTAGCTGTGTGATCCTGGGCAAGTCACTTAACCCCAATTGCCTCACTAAAAAAAAAAAAAGTAGTGCCTTCCTCCTGTTTTCCCCCCTTCACCCTTCTATGACTTTAAACAAAGGCTAAATAAGTGGTTTTTCAATATTAGACAATTAACAAGCACTTATTTAGTACCTATATGACAGGCACCATGCTAGTTTCTGAGGATACTAAAATTAAAATAAGGAAGCCAGGGGGTGTAGTTGATAGAGCAACAGGCCTGGAGTCAGGAGGATCTGAGTTCAAACTTAGCCTCAAACACTTACTACTTATATGACTCTGTTCAAGTCACTTTACCTTTGAGGAGCTTGACTATTTGTTATTGGTGAACCCCACCAGTTCTAAGTACTGAGACTGTAACATAGGTTATATCTAGTCCTTGATCAGTGATGAGGGTCTCAGGTTGAGATTAGATTTCTTTATCTGTAAAATGGAGATAATAATTGCACCTTTTAGGGTTGTTGTGAGATCCACAGTCCTGGCACATAATAAATGTTATATAAATGTTAGCTAATATTAAAATCTCTGGACATAAGATGTCATGTTTTGGGGAGCAATATATGCTCACAGATAAGTAAAAAATAGAATATGAATGAAATATGTTCAGAGATTTGAATGTGTAGTTAACAAGTGGTCAAATCAGAAAAGAGTTAGTTTTGAAGATGATTGGTTTTAATTTAGATATCTGTGGCAGGTTCAAGTGTCCAAGATGAGGTTCAAGTTGGATAGTCCCATTGTCCTTTGACCTTTAAACTCTGCCTACTAACCTCTTAAAAACATGGTGACCTTTTTTGACAGGTTTTTAAAATTAGTATTATTATTCTAGCAGTGATCAAGTTGCTATGTAGCTGAGGTGGCAGGCTGATATACTCAGTATCTTCACTGACAATCTTTTCTTGTTTGAATGCTTTCTGTGGTATTTCATACATAATGTTCTTTTCCATGTTGCATTCACATATGTAATGATCAAGTCTGAATGAACCTGATTTTAGAGGATAAAAGATCTATTCCTTAATTTTGGGACAAAAATGTGTAAAAATAATTTTTTGTTGGCATGCTAAGAAATTCCATCTAACATGCATTTATTAAATACTGACTTTTATTCCAGACAGTGATAGGTGCTGGTGATATAAAACTGAATTGAGCAAGACTTTCTCCCTGCCCTCAAGAAGTTTACATCCTACCATAGAAAAAACGATGCATTCATCAAAAAGTAAACACAAATGTGTGTAACAGAATCCCAAATCCTGCCTAGAAATTAATGCACAATTTGACATTGTATAAGAGACAGCCTTTATGTCACCCACTAAAAAAGCTTCCTAAGACATGAAGAATGCCCAGAAGACATATAAAACACTTAAATTAACTAGTAGATTTATTGACTTTCCAAGATAAAGGTACTGTCTTACCTATTGTCCCTGACCCACTAGATTGCAGGTTTGTTGAGAAAACCAGTTTGTCTTTTTTCTTTGTGTTCCCCAGAGCTCAGTCCAGTACCTTACACGTAGTAAGATATTATTAAATCTGTATTGATTGATTGAGTTTTGGAGACTGCTGAATCCTACTTATAAATGGGAAGAAACAATTTTTAGAAGATGCCACTTGAACTGAGCATTGAAAATATCATTGCATTCCAAGAGATGGAATAAAAACCTCAGGAATGTGGCATATCTGAAATTAAGGAGGGACCTTTGAGAAACATAGGCCAATAAAATGGGAGTTTTGAATATAACCTATTTTCTAAGTTTGTGATGTTGAGTAAGTAAAATTCTTTCTTATTTGATTCCCAGGTTGTTTGTTTGTTTGTTTTTTTTTTATAATATGACCGAATAGATAATTTGTTATTGATGGGCCCTGCGAGTTCAAATTACAGAGACTCCAGCATAAGCTACATCTAGCCTTTGATCATTGCTGAGGGCCTCAAGTTGATATTATATAGGTGAGTCATCTGGTTTTATATTATGTAAAAGCAACATGGGATACAGGTGGGAAAGGCAGAACTTGTTACCAAGAGAACCAAACAAAGACAGTCTTGTTTGTTCATTTTTTGTTTCTTTTAATATTTTGTTTTGAAATCACTAAAGTCATCTTATAACCTTTTTGAAGATAGGAAATGTTTCCTTTGGCACTTTGCATCCTCAATAGAATAATTTATTGCATGTAGAAAATGTTTAATAAATATTTACTAAATTCAAGAAATTAAAAAGAAATTGTCTGTAATTTCTTATTTGTAAAAGACACTTCCTGAGTCCTGAGTATGTCTAAATCAAAATTCTTCAAATGGTCTCTCATGTTCAGACTAAATACTCAGAATCATTCCCTGATTTTTTTTTTAGTGAGGAAAATTGGGGTTAAGTGACTTGCCCAGGGTCACACAGCTAGTAAGTGTTAAGTGTCTGAGGTCGGATTTGAACTCAGGTACTCCTGACTCCAGGGCCGGTGCTCTATCCACTGCGCCATCTAGCTGCCCCTCTTCCCTGATTTTTAAGATGAAGAAGGAACCATGGACAATTAAGAGCTACCTGAGATACTCTTCCTTCTACAATGTATATTTATTATAGTTTAATAATGGAATCATAAGAGGCAATAATTGCTGACAGACTTCTATAGTATTCCTCAGCAATCTAGAGGCACTAGGAGAGATTATTTTTTTTCCATTAAAATGAACATTTATCTTCAACCATGTCCTAATCAGATAACCATTTAGTTATATACATAATGTCAGAGTAAAGAATAAGCACTAAAGTAATATCTGTAGTTGTTGACCTTTGAAGTCAGAGGCACTCTAAAGATTCACTATAATTGCAGAGGAATTAGCCTTTCTGATGGCTCTGGGATTTGTAATCATTGCTTTTTAACTTTCAATTCCTATTGTTCTGAATTTCACTTCTACAAGAATTTATATTGATATAAGGGCTAGACCTATTTTATTTGATATAAAGACTTCCCCCTTACATACTTGTATTAATAAATTAATGTTTATTAATTTTTATCCCAATTATAAATGATAATATCTCATTTGTTTCACTATATAGCCTCTAGTGTATGAAAATACATCAAGCTAGCTAGCTAGGTATACATACATAAACACATACATATACAGATATGGATAGATATGCATAAACATGACTATGTATATATATATACATATATATATATACATATATATATATACATGTATATCACACACATACAGGCTGATGTGTATAAACATTTGTACTTTTCCTACAGACTCATGCAATGCACATGTCCACACATAATCATGTATGTGTAAATTGTATACCAATAAACATACACATATGTGTGTATATGCACACACATACATAAAAATATATACACAGAGACACACACATGCCTGTATGCAACAATGCATTGCATGAATAAAAATATATGAGTATATGTGGACACCCAGGTGGCTTAGTTTATAGAGTACTGAGCCTAGAGTCAGGAAGATACATCTTCCTGATTTTAAATCTGATCACAGACACTTACTAGCTGAGTGACCCTGGGAGTCACTTAACCCAGTTTGCCTTAGCTTCTCATCTGTAAAATGAGTTAGAGAAGTAAATGGCAAACTACTTTGACAAGAACCCCCTCCCCCCAAATGGAGTCATGGAGAGTGACCAGACTGAAATAACAACTACAACAACAAAAGAGATATTAATTGAATCAAATAAACATGACAAAGAAAGGTCCTGGAATCAATTGCTCTATCCAGAATAACTTGCCACTGGAAACTGACTACCGATATATTTGAGTTTCACTTTAAACATGATCATGCTTCAGCTGATTACATTAGAATTTTTAAAAGTAAAATATGAACTATGTAAATATATGAATTCTCTTTAATTTGATAACCAGGTAGGTATGCCTTTGCTCTTAACTCCAAAAAATAAAAAAAAATAAAATAAAATAGAAGAGGAAACTGGTCAACTATCAAAATTCAAACAGGAAAAATCACCTGAAAATATTGATCTACTTCATGGATTATATATTGCAAAAGCTGCCAGGCTGTATCTTCATAGTTGTTCTTTTTCAGGATAGTATCTGTGATTTATGGGCTGTAAGCTTTGATATTCCAAGGTATTTAATTTTGTATCATAAAAAGTCATAATTTATTTTCTCTTTTTGACTTGCCCTAAAATTTCTACTACCTTCATTAAAGTTGTTTACAAATAATATTAATTTGTTTTTATGCAATATTTTCAGTACCAGATGGTGTTGTATAAGATGTCTATTTTGTAATGCTTATATTTTATTGATATAATAGAAACATTTGTTATCAAAATTAATAATTTAGTATTATTCTTATACATTGAACAATAATAGTTAAGAATATATTTTGGTATATCTGGAAATGTCATTTTCCTCCAAATGAGATATTAGATAATGGCAGAGCCAATAGTGGCAGAAAGATGTTTACTTTAACAATAGGATAACATGGCTTCCTTCTAGAGAATCAATAGGTTTAAAATCCCAATGCTACACATCAGCCCTGGGGCATATTATCAGGCTTCAGGGATATCCTACAAATCTGACAATCTTCATTTCTCCTTCTTTTCTCTTTTTATGACTTACAAAGGCACCTTCTCAAATTAGATGGAAATCATGTTTTCCAACATTTCCCTTTATTCATCAGAGAGAAGACAGAGTGGAGAATGGTGGACCTATATTAAAGAAGAACAAGAATTCGAATTCTGTCTCTGGTGGTATTTACTAGCTGTGTCAAAGCTTTAGTTTCCTCATTTGAAAAATGAGAATGATTATATCTGTAGTTGTATTTGCATCATGTTGCAAGATTTTAAAGAGACAATTATGTAAAGTACTTTGCAAAACTTATGTCACTAAGAAAATGCTAATTATTGTTAGTCCTGTTGTCCTTCATTTTATTGTCAACTCTTCCCTCTGATGTGTGTCCCTCTTCCCTTCATCTCTTTCCTCTTTGTTTTCTTTTATTTCTCACCCTGACTTATTGTTTCTTAGAATGCACACCTCTACTTTTTTTCTCTCACAGTTAAGTTTCATGGAATCAGTTTTAAAGCATAGTATTAGATCATAAGTGAGTTGGTGGGAAGCGTTAAGGGAACTGAGTTATAGGTCATGGAATTGCTATAATTTGAGATCCTGACCGATAGGAATGAACACTGCAGTAATTTTCTTATTCATTTCTGCCCAGCCTTTGCTTAAGAGTGCTTCTTCTGAGTCAGAACTGATGTCCATGTCATTAGCAATTTCAATCACCATTCCAAATCTATCTTCCAAAAGAAAACACCAGAGAAGCTGCATATTTCATCAGAGAACTCAATCCTGCACTGACTAAGAGTGGACTTAGTGCAGCCGAGTCAGCATCAACAATTAACCATAATGCTGTGCTAAATCCACATAACTAAGCATCTAATTTAAATTTAATGGAATAGTTCCTCTATGTTAAGCCCAATCATGAGCATTAATGTGCACAAATAAAGCATTTTCTCAAATAAAAAGGACTGGATCAGGAGAATGGTTTATGGAATAAAGTTAAATTGGGTATTTAAAAGGCTAGCTGCTTATTAAACAACACCATAACTAGAGGGTAGTTTCTCTTCTATTTAGACAGGCAAAGAGGAAATTGTGAGTTTCTGGTCAGAGAAATATATGTGTCCTTATGGGATTAATTGACCATTAAAATGCTTACTGACACAATGCTTTCAGGTGAGGTATACTGGAGCAAAGTTAAAGTGCATCCATGCTATGGTCACTACTCTCAACATTGCCATTCTTTCCATTTCAACTAGTTTAGGAAAATAAAATGGAATCTATTACATGAATCTAGAAGTAGGCATGTTTAAAACAAAAGATAAAACAATTTTTTTAATCTTATGGTAGTAAGAATAAATGAATGCAAACGTCTTACTAGTTTCTAAAATATGTTGCCAGAAATATTTGTCTGAAGAAAGTAAAAATTCCTCAATAACAGTAGTAAAAGCAATATAATAAATATGTATGTTTAACCTTAGATCAAAGTGATTTTTAGTTGCTTTCATTTGAACCTTACCCTTTTTTATCCTATAATTTTATCAATGTAAAAACCAAATTCGTTCTATGAATGCTAAAAGGCAATAGTTTTTACACTAACAGAGTTGCCTGGATTATAAAAAGTTAGAGTGATTGAATGAATCATTAAGTATTTATTAAGTACTAACTTCATGTAAAAAAAGCACTAGTTTCAAAAGAAAGTGAGACAGACGCTGCTCTTTCGATTTTTAATGGGGAAAAACCAACTGGAAGACAGATAGAATGGTCACATGATCCTTACGGTACAATAGCAAAGCACATGGTGATGTTTCTTCTTTAATATCATTCCCACAGCTAAAATCAGGTGAATTGCTGATCTTTAACCATGAGACAGTGCTAAGGACTCTGGTGACAGAACTTTGTTTTCTGGGGCTTCAATAAATAAGGCTAGATCACCTACAGGAACATTTGCCAGGCTGCTTTCTTTCCAGGATGATATCTGTGGGCAATGGGCTGGAAGCATTACTATTGCAAAGGCTTTGAGATTGAGAGTCCTATATTGTCTCTACTAGGATCTAAGGGGAGATGGTAATCAAAAGCGGGGAGGGGTGTTTGTGTGTGTAACTTGTCTGTGTGCCATCTTTTCCTCAGGGTGCCCCACTGCTTTAACTAGGCTGCACCAACTGCTTCCTAGGTTAATGGCTATAAAGGCTGGGTTTGAAGCAAGACCACTGGTCTGGGATAGAGTGGTCAGGATGCATGGGGTCAGAGGGCTCTTCTAGTTACCTACCTATTGATGTAACTTGGTCGGCAGTTGTTGATGGTAATGAAGAAATTTTTGTGGGGCAATGAGGGTTAAGTGACTTGCCCAGGGTCACACAGCTCATAAGTGTCAAGTGTCTGAGGCTGGATTTGAACTCAGGTCCTCCTGAATCCAGGGCAGGTGCTTTATCCACTGTGTCACCTAGCTATCCCCTGCCCCTTTTCTACAATGCTTTCTTTCCTCATTGATGGCTACAGGGGTTGGGCTAGAAGCAGGTCTAGTGGTCTGTGAGACATTGCTATTCTCAAGGCTTTGGGACTCAAGGTTCTATGCTATCTCCATTTGTAATTGAGGGAAGATGGTAGTCAAGATGATGGTGATGGTTTCACCCACCCAGTACATGCTACCTACTATGTCTCCCTCCAAGCTTCAGCTGGTCAGACCCCACAACATGAAAAAATGACTGATAGCTACCAGAAGGCATTAGTTAAAACCTATGGCACTTGTCTTCTAAAATTTTGCACACTTTCCCCTGGACTCTGCATGTATTATGGGAGAGTATGCCCCAAATGTTGAGGGTGATTTGTCCAATGTCACATAAGCAGCAAATGAAAAATCAAAAATTCAAACCCATTTCAAATACAATGTTCCACTCTGCTACTTACCTTAAAGACTAACTTTACCTCTGTATAACTTATAATCCTTCCTCTTATTTCATAATTTATCTCAGGCTCTGCCCTTGCTCTCCCACTTTGCAGTAAGTTGTATGAAGTAGGTGACTGACTACTTCTCCCCTTAGGGTCTGTATTCACATAAATATACACACACTTTTCCTTTATTTTTCTTGCTTTCTTCTGCTAGTGCAAAAATATGATTTACATGATTTCATATGTATTATGGATGTCATATTTCTTGCCTTCTCAAAGGTGAAAGGAGGGAGTGGAGGGAGGGGGAGAATTCAGAACTGAAAATAAAAATAAGATAGACCATAATGTGCAAAGGGGATAATTAATAAATACTGGTTCTAAGTACTCCTATTCTCATGCTGTAGGGTCCTTGCAAAATGCCCCTTCAGCGTAGTAGAGCTTCCTGCTGTGCTTTTAGTCTTCTGATATTAATTTTTGTCAGGTCGTCTATTTTATTTTCAACATGTATTTTGCTTTGTGAGTGAAGATGTTGGTATTTAGG
This sequence comes from Dromiciops gliroides, assembly GCF_019393635.1. NCBI lineage: Eukaryota > Metazoa > Chordata > Mammalia > Microbiotheria > Microbiotheriidae > Dromiciops > Dromiciops gliroides. The sequence goes on along the minus strand of NC_057864.1, from coordinate 430,320,144 downwards.
GGAGAGAGTTATTGCTTATGAGAAGTCAGACTTTCCTAAACTTCATAAGTATACAAGTTCATCCTTTGGTCAAGAGAAGGAAATGAAAAATGCTGTCTATTACACCTTCTTTAAATCATTCCCTTTCAGGGACTTGCTTGATGATGAGGAGGAGGAAGATGAGGATGAGGATGAGGATAAAGAATAACCATAATAGGTAACAGTCCTATAGACTTTATTGTGTGCCAGGCATTGTACTGAGTGCTTTATGAATAGTATTTCAATAATTCTCACAATAACCCTAAGAGGTAGGTGGTATTATAATCCTAGATTTGAAATTATGAAACTGAGGCAAGCAAAGGTTAAGTGACTTGTTCAGGGTCATATAACTAGTACCTGAGGCCACACTTGGACTCAGGATCTTCCAGACGCCAGGCCCAGCAGTCTAACCACTGAAATGTCATACCTGAAACAAATTTGCTGTTTTTATCCAACCCTCAATAAGGGTGACCAACTCTTCTATCTTAATATATTAAAATTAATAAACAAATGATCTTTGACTTTAATTGATGTATTTTCTCTATAGCTTCATCTCATTTATTCTATCATATAGATCAAAACATTTGATTCTTTTCAAATTTAATAAATTTGATTTTTCACACTTTTAGCATTTGCATTGTTTGACTGATTAAACGGAGAAGACTGACCTTTGTTCAAGTGGATTGAGGTACGCACCACAGACTTATAATAGGATCCTAGATCTAGAACTGGAAGGAACTCTGAGGTCATGTTGTTCCGTCCCTTCATTTTAAAAACAGAAGTGCAAGGAAGATAAGTGACTTGTTCAAGGTGATAAATCAATAGTAATCATAAGAGGCAGGATATTATGACATTTAAAATCTAATGTGTGGTCACCTTTTTTCTACCCTCAGTATGGGGGGGAGGGGAGAACTAGTTAAGGTTTACTTATAAGCTAGAAATGTCAGCACCAGTTTTGGGCATTAAGCATTTATTAAAGAGTAAAGAGAGAACACATAGAGTACAGAAAGTAGAGAAAGAAAAGCCTATCTTCCTTAGGGTTCAGACTAGCCTCCTTCTCCTTTCCTTTCTGCCCCCAACCCATGGTTTTGGAACCAAAAAAGACCAGAGGCACAACGTAAACCCAAGTCCTTTTCTTCTAGAACTATAGTTATTTTTTTTTTGCTATACCACAAAACATTAATGAAATATTGAACTTAGTTAATTGGACTGAATCAAGTAATCTATATAAAATTAGAAGCCAGTTGAGGGGCAGCTAGGTGGTGCAGTGGTTAGAGCACCAGCCCTGGGGTCAGGAGAACCTGAGTTCAAATCCAGCCTCAGACACTTGGCACTAGCTGTGTGACCCTGGGCAAGTCACTTAACCCCAATTGCCTCACCAGAAAAAAAAAGCCAGTTGAAAAAAAATTATTTATTTATTATTTGCAAGACATTTGGCAAAGCACTGAACAATGAAAGAAGCATGTAATATAGCCTTTGACTCTAAAGAGGTCATCATATAATTAGGGTATAAAGATATGAACACATAGAAGTAAGTAATACTATCACAAAAAAAGATGACAGAATAATACATAATTAATTTGGAAATAAATGTCTTAAACATTCTTCTGTCAGAGTGCTATCTCTATAACTATTCTGAAACATACATGTATTACTTTAATATATGATACTTTCAAGTGAAACTTGTAAGTTCAAATAATTTGTTTCTACATTTCACACCGATTTGGGTACTTTCATCTCTGCAATTGGTCAGTATCACTATTTCATTCTGTATTTCTTTGAAGATCAAATAGTTTGAAGAATAATAAATGTAGGATTGTGATAGCAAGGTTTCATACACACAGAAATTTTTTCTTATTATCTTCAGATACATATCTATATCTGGAGAAAAATCATTGATTACAATTGTATTTTAAGTAAAAATTATAAAACCTTAATACAAATATGAACCTTTTAATTTGCAAAGGGATCTTTACCCACTACTTTTATTTTCCTTCTTTCCCTGTTCCTTAGGGAATGTCTGGTTGATTTTGCCCAGCCACCTCATGTGTGAGTACTGTGGGATGACAGCCATCCTTAAATTATAGGAGAATTTCACTTATTTTTTTTTCAAGACCTGGATAACAGTGAATGGCATGAATATGCCCCATGGAAATAATTTACAGATACTTTGGCTAAAACAAGATCAAATTTATAAGACTTCAGTAGCACTTTAATTATACTGATTAGAGAATGTTAGCACAAAATGTTTGATGTATGCAATCCCATGGAATTGTTCATGAAAATTCTTCTTAACCAATTATCTCAGTTGAGGGGAGGGAAATTGAAATCTCTGCTCACCCCCTCATGTCAGTAACAAGTAATAAGGTGTTAATGTGACAACAAGGTGTTAATGTCCAAAAATCACTTTATGAAATATACATACATTTATCTGGCAGAATTAAAGATAGAAGACTCACTAGATGAACAAAAAAAAAATTGTGCATTGCTTTTCAGGCTTTAAATAATTAAATATGGGAAAATTTGGTAGGGCAAACCAGCAGTTAAAAGGAAAAGATGAATCAAGCCATTGAAGGAGGCTACTATGGTTCATAAGAGATGGGAAAGTGGCTTAGAGAGGGAATGTTTTCCCCTACAAGCCTCCAATGAACCATGTAGATTTGAAGGAGTTCTACTCAATTAGTAGGAGATGTAGCCTCCAGTGTAAAGTAGAGGCATATATTCCATTGAGACATAGATACAGAGAAGCAGTTGATAGAGGGAACAAATGGCTTTAAGCTATGGCATCCCAGGCAGCAGTGAAGAGAGTCAGCTATGGACTCAAGAAAGAACTAGTCTGTCAACTGAGAATCAGACTTCAGCAAAAATCCTACAAAGAAACTAAAGTCATCTTGGCCCTATAGTTCATAAATTGTGAGTTTCTTTAATCACATGCTCTGTATCAGTGTGCCTCATTATCAGTTTGTGCTTAAGTTTAAGCTTTCCCATGGATGCTATGGATATTTGGAGGAAAGTATGTCCTAGATTAATGCTGTCTGTGGAGAGTAGGATAGACAATGTTTTATCACTGCTACTCTTGCTATGTTATTTCAGTACATGTATTTGCTAACAGCTAATTATGTCTAGCAGATGATTGTTAATGGGGAGTACACCATTGGATGCTTGTGAGCCATAGTGTTGGAAGTTATCTCTAGATTCTGAGGTAGTAGATGTCCCATGAAGGCCCAAACCATGAGCACTAAAGCAAGTTGAGGGAGTAGAACAGAAAGTGGACTACATGTGCTTTGAGTGTTAAGGACTTGGACTTAGACTTCTATATTCCCATAGACTTTCACGAAGAATATGTTGATGATGAGAAAATATGTATGAAATTCTCTGCCACCATCTTTCAACCACAGACAACAAAGACTGAAACAACTGACAACTTTGGCAACTAATAATGCTCTTCCCATATGCTTTTTTTTTTAAAGTAATGGTTATCGGGGGCAGCTAGGTGGTGCAGTGGATAAAGCACCAGCCCTGGATTCAGGAGTACCTGAGTTCAAATCCGGCCTCAGACACTTACTAGCTGTGTGACCCTGGGCAAGTCACTTAACCCCCATTGCCCCGCTAAAATAAAAATAAAATAAATAAAATAAAAGTAATGGTTATCAGGCTGAATTATAAACATATGCATTTTTGTTTTGGGGGAAACAGAAATAGATGGAGGAGAGGAGAGAGGAGGGGGGAGATGATGCTGCTTATGGTAATTCAAGAAAATTATACAAATATCAAAATAGCTTGTATATTCCAATCCTTAACTGTAAACTTAAAGGTACATGCTACATAAAACCTTAAGAAAAGAAGCTAGTAATTGGCTAAAATGTATTCCAGGATAAACAAGACTTCCCATCTGTAATACCCCCCAAAAAACAAACAAACAAACAAAAACCTTGAAGAACCAGTCTGCCCACGGGGGAAAAAGAAAAAAGAAAAGAAGGTGGAGTCACTTGAGTGAAATTTCTCATCCCAATAGAAAATAGAAATTAGAATTACAAATTAAAACAACTCTGAGGTACCCACCTCACAAGTATCAGATTAGCTAACATGACAAAATAGGAAAATGATAAATGCTGGAGAAGATGTGGAAAAATTGGAACACTAATTTATTGTTGATGGAGTTGTGAACTGATCCAACAATTCTGGAGAATAATTTGGAACTATGCCCAAAGGGCTATGGGGCTGTGCATACCCTTTGACCCACCAATATATCACTACTATGTATATACCCCAAAGAGATCATACAAAAGGAAAAAAGGACCCATATGTACAAAATATTTATAGCAGCTCTTTTTGTGGTGGGAAAGAATTGGAAATAGAGGGGATTCCCATCAACTGGGGAAAGACTGAATAAGTTGTGGTATATAAATATAATGAAATACTATTGTGCTATAAGAACTAATGAGCTGGCACATTTCAGGGGGAAAAAAAAAACAACAAAAAACTTTGAAAGACATTAACTCATGATGAATAAGGTGAGCAGAACCAGGAAAACATTTACAGTGACAGCAACCCTGTGTGATGATAAGCTGTGATAGACTTAGCTCGTCTCAGGAATTCAATGATCTAAGAAAATTCCAAAAGACTCATGTTGGGAAAATTCTCTCTATATCTAGAAAAATAACTATGGACTCAGAAAGCATATTATTTTCAAAGCATATTATTTTCACCTTTATTTTGTTGTTTTTCTTTTAATTCTTGAAGTCTTCACCTTTTGTTCTGATTCTTCTTTCACAACATGACTAATGTGAAAAGATTATATAACCTATATAAGATTGGTTGCTATCTTGGGGAAGGGGGAGGGAAGAGAAGGTAGGAGAAAAATTTGGAACTCAAAATCTTATAAAAATGAATTTTGAAAAATAACTTTACATGTGACTGGAAAAAATAAAATACTACTAAGATTGGTAGGAAAAGAGAGATCAGAAAGAGGTATGAAGGAAATAATCTCTTAAATCATTAAATCTTTTAATCTTACTAATTACCTTTGAATCACCAGTTCTACTCAACTCCTCCTTATTGAGGATTAGCAGCAATATCATATATTCTACAGGCTAAGATCAGGAAGTTATCTGAAGGTAAGTACTGCTTTTCAAGGAACAGCCTAGTTTTGAATCTAGATCTTCATGAATTATGCCAATACAAGGACCCTTATCTATCATATCTATCTAATCAAAATTGTTAGTTGTTGCCTGACAACTCCAACCCATCCACCCATGCCCCACTGCTCTGGTGTTTTCCTCAGTGAGTTCAGTGCCTTACTCACGAAATTTTTTTCCTGAAATTCTGCCCTCAGCCTCTCTTGGGGGTTGAACTCAATGGCCTGTTAGGTCAATTCCAGCTATAAATCAATTATTATCCTATGATTCTGATCATCTTCCCCAGAAAAATCACTCTTATCACCAAACTTAGGAAGTCATCAAGTAGATTAATGTCTGCTAATATAGGGAGTTTCACAAGTCTTAGTGCATTTTGATGCCATACTATCTCAAGCTATTAAAACTTCTAATTTTACCAAACCTTTTGGGACACCTTTATCTAAAAAGCAGCTTAACATAAAAGATTGGGTTCAAGCCCTGTCTTGTAACTTAACCTCTCAATGCATCAGAAAATCCACCAAGACTATACTGCAGAGCCAGTGGAAAACAGCACAGGTAATGAAAAGTTTTTTAATTTGATGGTCCCTTGTATTGATGGCATCATTTAGTCAGTAAAACAAACAAATAAATTGACAGACAGACAAATCAATAAATCAATAAAAACATAACTAAATAAATACATAGATGAATACATAAATGAATACATGTAATAAAGCATATAAACTAATAAATAAACAAGTAAAGAAATGCAGGAATGAATGGATTAAGAAACAAACAAATAAGCAAACAAATAAATAAAAAGTTAAAGTGCCTTACAAATTTTACACAAAAGTGTAAAATTATTAAAAAAAAAAAAGGCCTAGTGGACCTACATAAGACAGTTTTAACAATCAATTAATTAATGTAATGTTTTTTTAATTCAAATTCCTTTAAATAATTGTCTTTTATATTAATTTGAAATTTTAGAATACTTACAGGAAAAAGCTAGACAATGAGTGGTAGTCAAAAAACCCAGGGAGGTGAGTGTTCATCGTTGACATTTCTATAGCTGCTACTTGAATTTATTTCTTAGAAACCTTAATCATTTCTCTCCCAATATTTCCTTCACCCTATTTCCTGGTTTAAAATTTGATTTTCATTAAAAATTTGTAAAATATGAGTCAAAAGCTTGAAAGGTAGTGTGGTCTAGTAGGTCAACCGTTGGCCTCAGAGTCACGAAAACCTTTAGTCAAGCCTCACCTCTCAAATTTATTAACTGTAATTTAATTCTTCAGAGTCCACTGAAATTCTTAAGAGAATTATTGACAGATGAATTGCTGATATGTGTTGGTGTATGGAGGTGTCCATACTGGTGAAATTACAGCTCTAATACCATATCTTGGAAATGCAAATAAGGAAAAAGAAAGAAGGAAGGACAAAATAGAAGGAATTCTTGCCCATTATTGTGATTTGATGTTACCTCCTTGTTCAGGAAATCTTTAAAGAGCACAGTTCTATCAAGAGACAATTGCTTGCAAAATGAAATCAACAAAGAAATGGGTGTCATATTTTTTTTAATTACAAAAGAGTCCATAAATGTCTCCTCTAACTGGATGAGTTTCCCTGTTTCTAAGCATCATGGAGCTAATGGCAAATCTTTACATTAGAATTGTGCCAAGGCTTTGACAATGTCACTATATCTCTCTCATATAATAGATGAAATCATCCTATTAGCTATTTCTCAAATTTATTATTTCCTGTAATTTTTTCATTCAAATGGCTTGATGATGTGGGCTAGAAAGTAGTTTTGCCTTTTTTTTCTATAAATGAATCAAATATTTCTCAAATGGTATCTGCCTCAAAAAATGTAAAAACAAACAAATAAATAAACAAACAAACAAACAAATAAATAAATACATAAATAAATAAATGTCTATGCCTCATTCTTAGCCTGACAACCACACTGACAGGGTGAAATCCTTGTTAATTGGCATTACTGTAGATAATGATTAACTTTATGTCTGTGGCAAGATGTGGGATGATTTGAAGGAATCAACTCATGCTAGGCAGTTTCATAATGGTTTGCTGATTGACTTTTATTTAAACATTTCCATTATAGAGAAGCAAATGTCTGTCAACATTCCCTCCCCCACTCCTACCCTTCTACTTCAGTCCCACAAACACACAGTGACAATTTTATAGCAAAGCTCAGAGGTTGGAGCTTCCAGGTCACATTTATAAGACCATTAAATTGACTGATAAGAATGGATTGAAAGGACCATAAACCAGGTTTCACTGGTTATTTTGAGTTGACAGGATATCAAAAAATTTAGCACTTTAAATTTTCGTCACAGAAAGAAACTACAGAAAATAAGGCAAATTTATACTAGTACCTGCTTTTTTTTCTATTGATTATTGTTTTTTTTTCTTTTGCACACTGATAGAATGCTTCCCATTTATAAGGTTTATCTCATTGTCATTGGGTACTACGTGCCATATGTGAAACACTTTAATAGAAAGGATCATTGACCAGACTATTTCCTCGAGGTGTAAAACCCAGAACAGGGGAAAAGATGATTAGTCATCATGACACCATGAGCATCTGGGAATTACTCTTTTGTGCATATAATTTTAAAAAATCAATTAGATGAATGTATAGAGGCCAATACTATTTACTTTAAAAGAACAAGAGAAAAGAGAATAGCCACACCTGTCATTGTGTCTTGGGTTTTATCTCTGGTCTAGAAATCTTGGGAGAAAAAGCTTTGAAGAAAAAACGTGATTAAAGGTCACCTTCTCCTGAAAGAATGAGCTTTGTCTGGTTCTTTTCAGAGTGTGGTATTACCATGAATAATTATGACCAAAATAGTGATATAGGAAAAGTGGCTATCTGATCCAGGGAAAAGTCTGATGAACTTTCACTTAGCTCTTGCCTGTTCTTACAACATTATTAAGTTGCTTAACCTCTCTGAGTTTCAAATTCCCTAATCTGTAACAGAGGTGAAATAACCCTTCTGACAAAGCTTGGATTCTCTTCCTCTAGAGGGCTGTAAATCACTATTGACTTTGGGAACTGAATTTCTTCCCAGGTTGGGAAGAAAGGAAGCATTTGAAGCATCAGAGTTAGAGGGTGGTATTTGCTACTACAGTGACAATTTTAAACAAGACTTGCAAAGAAAACACATGAAAAGATGAGGCTGGTAGGGCTTCTGTCAGGCACATGGAGTAGAAACTGCAAAGGCCATGGAAACAGTGGGAGTTTGATTCCTGAAATCTATGACCCTGGGGAAACTGGTGAAATGAAGGCTAAGTGGTCAAGAAGCAAGGTATTAGATGCTGTTGTTTATTGTTTAGAATATTTATGTTGGCTGCTTTAAGTGTCTGGATGAATGAATATTTTACATACATGTATATACATACATATATGTATACATACATACATATGGGGTATGTGGTTGGGTGGGTGGAGAGAGAGAGGGAGAGAAAGGGGAGGGTTTGGGAGGAACTGAAATCTTTATCCCCTTCTCTTGACTACTTCAGCATGGTGTAAGTTCAGTGTGTACTTTTATGCTATTAAATGTTATATCTGACCAATCTAATCTTATTGCCCCTAATATGCATTGCATTTCCTTGTATCCCTTTGTGTCATGAAGGTTCAGGGAAGCTCTTTGAATCACAGCATAATAAAAGGTCTTTTCTAGTTCATCGATGGGATCCCAACTCCTGAGACAATTTTTAGAGATCTTTCTCTCTCTAAATGGAAATATAATCATGAGTCACTCATATGTTTCATATTTCCAAATGTAGGATAACTATGAACTTAGGTTTTATCTATCTGTCCTCATCAGACCTTGAGCCTAGTGTCACCTAGTGTTATAGAGGTATAATACCAGGAGGCCCTAAATCAGAAGAGAAAATGAGACTATGTCTAAAATTAATTGCTGAGTCCAAGGGGAGCTACAGTGTATACCCTCCAACCCTAAGCAGCACATTGACCTTAAACCAAGCATAAAATCTGCATTGGGTTCAGTCATGTAGGAACTTGTCCTTCAATGAGATGAAAACTAGGTTCCTTTTAACTTTCACTCCATGGCTAGTTGTCATACACCTCAACACTCTGGGGAAAATTCTTTAAGGCTTACATCCTGCCTCATAGTGGGATTTCCCCAAAGTTTGGGAAGGACAATAAAAAGGTCTTTAATGTAGAACAGTAATCCAGTATGAAATATTTATCTCCTATAGAGAAAAGAAATGCTTAGGAGGATGCAAAAAGACATCATACATTGACAGAATGGCAAAACAAGATTGGATTTAGTACTTTAACTTAAAAATACTGTTAATATCTCTTAGGAGGCTGATACTTAATCCTCCTCAGAAGCTAAAGCACTTTACAATCTGGCTAATTAAAGATGTTATATTTCACTTGAGTTCTGCATTATCTCCTTCAAAGTTCATGTCTTTTGGAAAGCCTCCTCTTGCCCATGGTTGTCTTCTCTGATACACCTTTTCTTACCACCATCCATCTCCACTCATTTAGAACAAAGACTTGCTGACCTCCCAAACTCACAAGGTAGGTTCCAAGTTTGGAAACATCTATCTCAAGAATAATGATCAGTCAATTACCCAGAAAAGGATGGAAAAAACCAAGCATGCACTCTATATGGCACAATCTTTGGGGCTCCATTTCCCCCCATACATCACTCCAGGAGAGTTTAAAAACAGAGAGCACTACTTACACAGTGTCAAAGCAAATGAGTGAGCCAGAAGTTGTCTCTCTATTTGAAAAGCTAAATGACTTCTGGAGTCCTCTGGTTTAATGGTCAATGACAAAATCATTTCAACATTTCAAAGTTCCCATGTCCTTTAGCTCTGAGTCACACAGATGATCATCCTCAACATGATAAAGTTTGGAGCTAATGCATGTAGTCAGATAGAGTCAGGAAAGCAATTGGTGCATGTACCACAGAATTATTCCTATTACATATGTATAGAATTTTGAAACTGTAAATCTTAAAATATTCTATGAATATCTGTTTTTATTAAAAAGTTTTATTAGAACAATATTTTTCTACAATCAGCAAGAGCGAAACATTTTGGTTTTTTAAAATATTTTCCTTGATTATTTAGTCTTGATGATTGGTGTCTTCTATCTAATTTTTGAACTTGGGTTTTAAATGCCCTCCTTTAGATTTAAATCATAAAATCACAGAGCTTTGTACAATCCAAGCCCTCTTTAAAAATGATTATAATGCAATTGGAAAAGTTTTCAAAAAAAATCCAAAACACATTAATCATGTTACTCTAAATATAATAGATAAGCACTAGCAGAGAAATGCATATATATATATATGTATATATATACACACACACACATAGATATAGATATAGATGTATATATATAATTTTTTCCAAATCACCTGTCAAACCAAGACACTAATTCTATATGAGGAAAATGCATTTCTCTGCTAGTGTGTGTGTGTGTGTGTGTGTGTGTGTGTGTGTGTGTGTGTGTGTGTATGGCCATTTAGCCATTTTCTTACAGCATTTTGGCTAATTTTTTGACATTTTTAATAATTTAAAATATTATGTAACCTAATTCTAAAACCACCAACAATCAAGAAAATGCCATTATTGTAAACCAGAGAGAATTCAAGGAAAAGCAATTATTCCATTTATTGAAGGAAATACGTTTGATGTTGCCAAAATTAATAATGGCAATTTCTGAGCCCTTTACTCTCATCTCTAAATCGATATGTTGATCAATCAATGGAAACACACTTTGCATTCCACTGGAAAATGCTTCCCTGCTCAGTGGTTTCAATGCAGCAAGATAATACTTCTACTCCTCCCTAATTGATTCTCAATTTCTGTCACCACAGTAGACTCTCCAAAGCTCTTTTTCTCTCCTCAAGCCTATCAAACCTTAAAACCCTTACTATCTCAGCTGAAGACTTCATTTGGTATGTAACCAAAAATGTGAGGCAAGTCACAGAGATACCTCTCTTCTCCCCCTTTCTTCATCTCACATCCCTCTATTATATCCTTTATCTCCTCCTTCACTTCAGTATCATGAAAGTGTTTTTTTCTCCTTGCTAAAGTAAACTATCTCTTGCCTATATCCTTGATTGCTTCCCCAATGTCTTTTCCAGCAGATTTCCCTCAATATTATTCCTACTTTCTGTCTAATCTTTTTTTCTCTCCCTTTCTACTGATTCTTTCCTTGCTGCAATGAAAACCTCAAATATTTCAGCCATCCTTTAAATAAAAACTCCTTACTAAAGCCCCTTCTGAGTATAACTTTATATCTCTTCTCTCCTTTACATTTAAACTCTTCACAAAATCCAGTGATAATAAACATTTTCACTTCATGACCTCATTCTTTTCTTAAGCATTTGCTTTGGACCATGTCATTCAGCTGAAACAACTTAAAGTTATGTTATATGAGTTGTCCAGTCTTATATCCTTTTCTCAGTCTTCACTTGACCTTTCTGCAGCATTCCACACTATTGTTTTGTCATCCTGTAAACTCTCTCTTCTTAATAATTTCCAGATGCTATTGTCTCTTGTTTCTATTCTTCCCTGTATGAACATTCATTGTTCTTCTTTTCTGGATATTCATCTATGTCATAGCTACTAAGTGTGAATGTCTCTTAAGGCTGGAACTTAAGCTCTCTTTTTCCTTTCTGTACTGTTTCACTTGGTGATCTCATTCAATCCTATGGTTTTAGTTTATGATGATGATACCAAATTTATCTATTTGAATCTAATCTCTTTCCTGAGCTCCAAGCCTTAATCAACAATTATTTATCTGGCATTATGAACTGGATGTCCTGTAGACAAACTCAACATGTCCAAAACAACTCATTATCTTACCCTAATAAGCTGACCCTTTACCCAAACTTTCCTATTACTTTTAAGGACGTTGCTATCCTTTCAGTCCCTCAAATTCTTCATTCCTCAATCTCCTTTATCCCACATATTCAATTACTTGCCAGTTCACTTCCTTTCTCCTTCCACAGCGTCTTGCATTTATATTCCCCGTTTTCCATTCATACGATTGAAATCCACTTCATTTCTCTTCTGGTCTATTGAAACAGGCTTATACTTGGCCTTCTTGACTTAAATATATCCCAAGTCTAATTCATCCTATACTCATTCACCCTCCTATTCAAAAAGTTCTCGCGACTGTTTGTTACCTTTAGGATAAAATATAAATGCTCATGTTTGACATTTGAAACCCTTCAAAACCTTCCCCTTTCTTGCCTTTTTGTCTTATTACATTCCCCTCCTGACTCTTTCTGATCCAGCTATAGGGGAATAGCTGTTGTACTTCACGCATGATACTCCGTCTCTCATCTCTGCCTTTGTACCACCTTTCCCTCAAGACTCTTCCCTTTTAGAATCCTTGTTTCTTTCAATAGTCAGCCCAAATGGAATTTTCTGAAGTTGATGTTTTCCTTTCTTCCTAGCTATGATTGCCTCCCCCATCAGGTTAATCTTCCCTGTTTGTTTCTTGCAGATATGTATTTTATGTATGCATTCTCTCCTGTATTATAAGTAAGTTCTGTGAGAGCATGGGCTCTTTTATTCTTTGTATTCCAGATGTTTTTTCAGAGCACATAGCACAATAATAAGGGCTTTTTAAATGCTTGTTGATAAATGATTTTTTAAATTTGGTTTCTGCCTCTAAGCCCCATAGAGTTTCTTTGTCTGTTGTATTACCCCATTATCTCTTTTGTGCTTATTGCATTCTCTTGGCTCTGTTTTGTTTTGTTTTATTTTTTGTATTATATCTGAAATGTCTTTTCAAGTTTCTTTGCATTCCTCATAAATGTGCATCTAAATTGTTTCATGGTTTTCCACTATATGAATGTGACATAATTTCCCTTTGTTGTACTTTTAGGTAACTCCAGTTTTTTGCAATTACATATAATGTTGCTATTAAGACCCCTTCTTGATAAATAGTAAGTTAGTCCCCATGCATCTAGCAGTAGTCAGTCTACTTTTAGTGTTGTGTGAACAAGTTTGTATGCCACATTTTAGGAAAGATATTGATAAGCTGAAAAATGTGTTGAAAGGCTAGATATTGAGGGGAATACCTTTGGGTTTTGGTTATAATACTTGCTAGCTCTTTGGAAGTATATGAAGGGCTATCTCATGCAAAAAGGATAATATTTGTTTTGTCCTACCTTAGAGGAAAGAACTAATGTATAGAATTAGAAAATAGGTCTGCAAGAGGAAAAGTCCTAATACGGAAGAGTGGCCAAAATTAAATGGTCTGCCTTTAAAGGTAAAGAGTGTTAGATGTCTTATTATCCTTATTTTACAAATCAGGAAGCAGAGGATCAAATAACTCAGGTCACACAAATAGTAAGCATAATACTACAGCTGGTAGTAAGATTGGAACTTAGGTCATTCTGACTCAAAGTTCAGTACTATTAGATTGTATCTCAGGAATGAGTCCAAATAAGTGATATGATCAGTTCTATCATTCACTTAGAAATTATATGATATCCTGAGCTCATACTGTAAAAGTTATTGTGGAAAGCCAGAAAAGATTGTATTATGGGAGAACTCAGTCAGAATTTTCAGGGAAGAGGCAAGAATGGTGGTTTTTAAACATTTTATGTGTCATGATTCTCTTTGGCAAACTGGGGAAACTGATGGATATTTCCTCAAAAAAACAAAAGTTTTTAAATGCATTAAACAAAATACATAGGTTACAAAAAATACATAGGGTTACCAAAATACAGTTATCAAAATATTTTTGAAAGAAGTTCATGAACTCTTTATTAATCTAAAATATTGTATCACTACAAGAGACTGTGAAATATAAAATTGTTGCTTTATTAGCTAAATCAAAATGAAAATTACATAAAATCTCTTGAATAGTTTTTGCTAAAGTGATTCTTTTTTTGAAATTCATAATGTCTACATAGTTTACAGAATAGCATCATAAAAATAATTCTAAGAGGGAAAAAGAGTTGGAGAAACTAAAATGAAAAATATGCACAATATTTTATCCTGCCAGATTCAGATTGAAATTTGACAGACATACTTATCTATCTAGGACCTTGAAAGGAGTAGAGGTATTTATCTCTGTGAAAACTTCAATAACAGAACCAGGCTGTAACCTTTGTAAGATGCCTCAGGAGACATGGACATATGAGACTTCTCTCTTTGTGTCTCAATAACTGAAAATTTGGTCTGTGGAAATTTCCCTGGAACTGAGACTGATAGACATTAGAGCTTACAAACTGTCCCTAAATATATCAAACAACAATATCAATAACAACTACCACTACAAATGAATGAATAGAAAAACACCATAGACAAAAGAGGTTCTTTCTGTAGGTATTAGTTATATCAAGAATAGCTCCTTCTATATATCTATGTACACATTTTGAATAAGTCTTTCTTAAATAATGAAAAAGCTATATGGGATTATTTGATTTATAGTTGGTCTTGAGTATAAGGGGTAAGTATAAATTGGTTCATTCAATGTTAGCATGCAGATAATTAACTTTAGGGATTTTTTTCCCCACTTCAGACAACTGGCACAGATAAGCAAGTTAGACTAGGACTCCATTTTGTAGGTATGATACAAAGACCCTCAGACAAATTCTTCAGGTCTGAAATTAATAATAATAATAATAATAATAATAATAATAATAATAATAACTGGAACTTACATAGTGATTTAAGGTTTGCAAAGTATTTCATCTTATTTTACCTTCAAAACTATCCTAGGAGGGAGGCCCTGTAATTATCCCCATATTGTTAATGTTTAGTTATTCAGTTGTGTTTGACTCATGTCTTCCTGACTTCTAGGTCTAGTGCTCTATCCACTGTGCCACCTAGCTGCCTCCTAGGCAAACAGGGGTTATGTCACTTGCTCAGGTTCACAGAAGAGAAAGAGTCTGAGGATGGATTTGAGTCTAGGTCTTCCTGACTACAAATACAACATTTGATCACTGTGTCACTGAGTTGTCTTACTTACCTAGTAAATGTCTGAGACAAGCAAAGAACTATTATTCCAAATCTAACACTATCTACTTTGCCATGCATGTCAGTATGTCCTTTAATACTTACTTATTTTAATGAATTATTCTTACCAACAAAATGGTAAGCTCTGTCTTTCTGTAATTTTGACAGACTGAAAGTATGGTCAACACTCTTCAACTTTTTCAACCTGAGGAAATTCCCAACTAGCTTCGGTCTCTTTATGTCTCTGTCCCTGCTTATTTGCTAAAATTTAATCATAATCTCCACGTTATCTGATGATTTTTCTTAAATATATCAATATAAGAAGTGTAAAAACAATACTTTGACTACATTTTAGAGAAGATAAAAGACTAGAATGGCAGACTGGGACCCAAATATGAAGGGCATTTAATTCCAAACACGAGTTTTATTATTATTATTATTATTATTATTATTATTATTATTATTATTATTATTATTATTATTATTATTATTATTATTATAGTTCTAGAGATCCTAAGGAACTATAGGACTTCTTTCTTTTTGTTTTTGGTTTTATTTGGTTTCATTTGAGGGTTGTTGTTGTTTTTCAATTGGGGAATAATATGATTAAACCTGTGATTTAGAAAAATTACATTAGTAAGTGTATGAAAGATGAATTGGAGAAGGAAGAAACTTGAATCAGGGACACTAATAAGAAGGTTGATTCAATAGTCCAGACATGAGATAATAGGGCCCTGAACTGTGATAGTTAACTACGCTAATAGAATGAGAAAGATGGAGACATTTGAGTGTAAAGAAGGACAAGACTTGGCAACTTATTTGGGTATGCAAGGTGGGGGATTGGTGGGGAGTGAGAACTTAATAATGACATTGAAGTGATTTTTTTATTTTGTTTTTTGGAAGGATTATTTATTGTGAAAGGACAATGATGTTGAAAAAGAAAAGAACGTCAATTAAACATTTTTTAAAAATTTAAATGATAGTTGTAATTACTGGGAAGTGAAGTGCTTAGTAACACCTATTTGTAGTGGTGATGACAATGCTTTAGTCTTCATAATCAGGGGGAATACCCAATTCTTCATCTGTCCATTTAGATGGATTTGGATAGGGAAAATGACCCAACACAGCATCTGAGTCATGCCTAAAATGCCAGAGAATCCAAAAACACATTGTAACTGTAATGATTGGAATGACGCCACCTACTGGAGACTTATAGAAAAGCTTCACCATGAAGTGAAGGTCTTTGAGGGCAAGACCAAGAGTCTTTTCTTTGGCGTCAGGAAGTGACGTTTGCTTGTGGGAGGAAGAAGGGGGGAGCCTGGTGCTCTGACTGAGGGCTTTGTTTCCGGGGGACACTGGTAGAGAAGCGAGCTAGAAACGTGCTCTCCCTTTAATAGATAGATGAATGTAGGCTTTTCTCTCTCTCTTTACCAAATTCTTATTCTCCTTAATAAATGCTTAAAAATCTAACTCTTGCTAAAGCTTAGAATTTATTGGCGACCACTCATTAGATATTTTAGATAGTTTAGCTAGAATTTTAGCCTTAACAGATGGCTAACCATGAAGAGGAAAGCTGAACCTCACTCTTCTGATCTTCTGGTTGGGTAAGAAATTTCCCCTACCCTGTCCCTTTAAACCCGAAGTACTGCTGAATTGCTAGGTGTTTTCCCTTTAAATTTTTTCAAATGGCCCTTTTAAACTCCCTAATTACCCTATTTTTTTATTTTAGTCTGTTTAACCAGACAAATGGGAGATAAGATCAGGTTAATGCTTTGTTTTTGTGGATTTTCTATTTTTCTTTTTATTTTTGTTGGAGGAGCCACCCCCCCCCCCTCTCCCAGCCACGCTTTTTCAGAGAAGCCTCACAGGCCTGTATTTTGTTCAAATTCTAATGCTGAGAGATTCTCTAATTTTGCATGCCAACCTCTAGAAGCTTTTAATACCCTGGAACCTGGAGGCAAAGTAGGGGAAGGGGAATCCAGGCCTGAGTTCAAAATCAAGTCTGATTCAAATTGCCCTGGTCCCACCTTCTACTCCTCCCATGGCCAAGCCCATTGCTTCCCCTGCCCAGGAAGTCCAGAGATCTGATGCACATGCGCAGCTTTCTCTAACTACATTTGCAGCTTCAGGCTTAGTCCTTCCCCAGCCTGGCTGTGCTTCCAAGACAACCTTAAAAAGCCCTTTAAAGTCCAGATATGCTTGTTTTGTTCATAATTTTGCTAATCTGCTTTCGTCTTTAATTAGTAATCTCATAAAGCATTTGTTTGGTGAAAAGACTGACAGACAATATAGAGGGGTTAAAGAAGAAAAACTGAAGCTGAATAAGAATGACAATCATCAGCATAGTTCAAGACTCTGCTTCTTTTGCCATGGAAGGGTACATATTTTGCAGAAATGTAGAAGTAAGCAGCAAGGTATTGATATGAGTATTGGGGATTTTAGATACCAGAATCAAAAGTGTTCTGAATTCACTCAGAATAATAGTATCAGTTCAGAGGTTACATAGGATTTCTATGCTATTACATCTACATTTTGAAATTAATGGTATGGGTTTATTTTCATGCTTTTAAGATTGTGTTTTATACTTAGTTTTTTGTTTTTTGTTTTTTTTTGGTGAGGCAATTGGGGTTAAGTGACTTGCCCAGGGTCACACAGCTAGTAAGTGTTAAGTGTTTGAGGCCGGATTTGAACTCAGGTACTCCTGACTCCAGGGCCGGTGCTTTATCCACTGCACCACCTAGCCGCCCCTATATTTAGTTTTTAAAACAAGGAGAATATTTGTAAAAGCTTTTTATAGTCATGTGATCAAGTTTATATTTTATAATACTCTTATTAATGTTAAGTTCATATTCATTTAGATTTCCCTAGTTTAATTTCATTGTCTTTTATTGTTCCATGTGTATTTTCTTCTATTAATTCATCTGACTAATTTTGAAACATTGCAAGATGGTTTTGATTTAATAATACAATGTTAATTCTAGGAGTATTGTGCTCCCATATTCTGAGTTGTTTGTTTTTGTTATTTTTTTCTCTCAACTGATTATTTGATCAAACTCTTTAAAGCATTACCCTGGCAAATTGGTTGCCATGGCAAGTGTAAATTGATTCTAGAAGTATTATTTTTGATAAGCATATTCCAAAAAAAAAAGAAAAAAGAGGGGAACATTTGTAAAAGTATTCTTTTTAAAAAAAAAAGTTTTCTTTGAGATTGTGTTGTGCTTGAACTTGTATTTAAATATGTTTCAATTTTTCACAAAAGTAATTGTATACTAAGTAAAAAAAAGGGGGGTATTATTTGAAATTGTTGCATAATTATATATTATATTCTGAACCAAGATGTATTCACATTTTTTGTAATCATTTATTATCCTCAATTTTTAAATCCATATGAGACATGGATTATGGGAATTTATCATTTAAGACATTAATTGCCTTTATTCTGAGTTATCAGATGCCATTTGGTCAAGATGCCATCCAATCACAAGAAGAATACATGCAAGAGCAGACACTGAACTGTCACATGAGGGGAGACATGCATGTAGTCAAGGTATGGCCGAGGGAATGGCTTTTGACAAATGTTGAGGTTGGATTCTCTTGGTTTAATATTTTATTCTTTTTTCCCACAATATTGTACAGATGGCTGGAAGTATTCTTCCCACCCATCTCATTCTACACCTGGCTTCTATGCCCCCTCTTATATGCCTGATGCCATGGACATCTCAATCCCATGCATCTGATTAAGTCTGACTCAGCTTCCTGCAATATGTTCGGTGGCATGGAAATATATTCCATCTATGTATTTTAAGCCTGGCATACTGTATGGGCAGTACATATTGCTCAAGTGTGGGAATGCTCATATCCCATCATTTCTTTTTTCTTTTATGGTAACCCCCATAATTATCTCAGGTGTCATGATAAATAACAGTGTTGAATTTGGCCTTGACATCTGTTACCAATTATATTAGATTTTTAAATTTCTCATAATGGCATGAGGATAATTAGGCAGATGATGCAAAAAGTGATGAAACAAAGATAAAAATTATTTTTAAAAATTAATATCACAGCAACTGTCTTCTCAATTACCCTCCATAAAGGGGGACTATAGAAATATTAATCTTAAAGAATGGCTCAATTTTTGTTTTATTATATATTTCATGTGTAACAACTAAGATTCTGAATTCCCTTAGACATGTTTTTGAGAACTTTCATTTTTTGATTTGATTATTGACAAAGCTATTTTAAAATTGTATTAAGCTCAATTTTGTAGGAAATGTTCCTGTCTGATTACCAGCATCCACACATCAACCCCTGAAAAGACTTCCATTCCATGACTACACCTAGAGGACATCTGAGAAAAGACTTTCAAAGACTTTAAATGAACAGTTTTGTTTTGTTGTTGTTTTTTTTTTCTTCTTTTTCTCTTTCTGTTATAATATACACCATCTGTAACATGTACTCTCTGAAGAGGCCCTCCCTTTGCAAGACCAATGTCTAAGCTTCAGTTCATGAGGACAAAAAATTGCCCCTCTGGACAAAACTTTCCTCTCTTCCTTTTCTATATTTTTATTAACATATTATTAGTTAGTATAGGTTATTATATTCTGTTATTTTTGACTGTTTCTTCAAGGAAATGTCCCGTTTCTTGAGAAAACAAAGGGGGGACTGTAATGATTGGAATGACGCCACCTACTGGAGACTTACTATAGAAAAGCTTCGCCATGAAGTGAAGGTCTTTGAGCACAAGACCAGTAGTCTTTTCTTTGGCGTCAGGAAGTGACGTTTGCTTGTGGGAGGAAGAAGGGGGAAGTCTGGCGCTCTGACTGAGGGCTTTGTTTCCGGGAGACTCTGGTGGAGAAGGGAGCTAGAAACGTGCTCTCCCTTTAATAGATAGATGAATGTAGGCTTTTCTCTCTCTCTTTACCAAATTCTTATTCTCCTTAATAAATGCTTAAAAGTCTAACTCTTGCTAAAGCTTAGAATTTATTGGTGACCACTCATTAGATAGTTTAGATAGTTTAGCTAGAATTTTAGCCTTAACATAACACTTAACAGCTCAGCTTGGAACACTTGAGGTTTTGTCACTTGGGGATACTGCCGGTATCATGGTCAAATGTGTACACCACCTCCAGCATGCAGGACTCCTCTGGTACCATGACCAGCAAGTCTGCTCACGGACACTGTGGAACTGTCCTGACCTGACCCCACCCCTCCTCCCCAAATTGAAGTTTTAAACCTTTTTGACTAGAAGGATGATGGTTCCCTAGACAGATAGAGAAATGTCTGGGGTGGGGGTAGGGGGTGCATAATAGTGTATTGTGGGGAAAGGTAGTTATGTTTTGGACATGTCAAGTTTGAGATACGTAAAGGATATCAGGGTTGAGATATCCATTAGGCTATATATTGTGCAAAATACATTTTATAGGTTTTAATATTTATCAAAAACATATCTTTGTTAGGCATTTTAAATACAGTTAAACCCATTGAGACTCAAAGAGATTAAATGAGTTTCTAAGTATACAATTAATGGGGGTTGGGATTTTAATCCTAGTGTTTCCTTATTTTCATAAATAATTGCATCCCCCCCCAAAAGAATCAATTTTCTGCTTCTGAAAGTCTAAAAATGGAGGGCTAATTGAATGTCATTTCTAGTCATATTTTCCTATCATATGAAATCAATTTTTTGAACTAAAATTCAAAACCTTACATTTCTCCTTTTTAATTTTCAGGTTGTTAGTTTGGGCCCAACATTCACTACAAGCTCATCTCTTTTTCTCCCCTTCCAAATTGGAAAGGGAAAATAATTGTGACTGAACTGATCTATCTTAATACAATGCTTTAAAGTGTATTTTTAGAGGTATCACTATTATTTATTCACCACCATCCCTACATAATTTACTCGGCCCAAGACCTATTACTTTAGCAGATCTTTGTTCCTGTTTATACCAGATCTTTCTTTACTTACTCTTTCTTTGTTTATGCTTACTTATTTCCATTCCTTTCCCTTCACCCCTCATTTTCAATATTCCTAAGTGTTTCCCTGGGGTCAATGTTTTCTTGGAATAGCTACTGCAACACCCTGGGAGATCACAACTCCCTTGCAGTTTGATTTTCATCCTGATTAGCTGTGCCAGGACTCAAACTGTGATCTTTGAGAAAGTCGACTTGGCCCAATACACCCCTGGTGAGTTGAGCTCTGATGTTATTTGTTAGCTTAGTTAAAATTCAGTAACACAGTAGTACAATACACTGCTTTTTTTAAGATACACTACTCTAATTGAGGGGAAAAGAATGGCACACACAATAAAACTGATTTGCATAATTGCTTACTAAATAAATATAGGTGATGTTTGGGTGTTACTATACTCTGCTCAAATTCTCTGAATTCCTAAAGTGAAACACTCCGACAGAATTGGTACATGATACAGAACTTCCTCCCACTCTTTCATTAAGGCAAAGGGGGACATAAAATGAATACAAAACTTGCCAAATCTGGCTTTCTTTTTTTTCTACTGAAAGATCATCTTATTAAAAATTAACACCTCCTTATTATACCTAATTTACTTATAAATCTTTTTGCCACTCATTATCAACTTTTGACATCTCAATCAACCTTATGATTAAATATGTTTTATTCAGACAGTTCTCTTCCTACCACTTCTGATTCTATCTTAATGACTTTCACTTTCATTTTCTCAAATTCTGTTCCACTCATTTTTTTTTCCGTTTTTAATGTTCCATTATCTGCTCTTTAAGAGCCAAGCTACCTTCCAATCCCACAAATTGCTGACCACCCACTTAATAGAATTTCCCATTTATTAGAAGTTGGCTTTTCTATATTTGGGGAATATAAATGCTTTGGTTTTCATTTTCATTAAAAAGTAATATTTTCTTCTTTATATTTTGCCATATTTCTTGGCTATTGTTATGTATAGAACATCTTATAATTTTACAAGTTTAAAAATAGCATTGCTTATTTTAAATCATCTGTTTAAATTCTTGTCCAAATATTCAGCTATCATAAGAAACTCTTAGTAAAAGCTTATATTTATAAGAATTTTACAATTATGAATGCTTGATAAAAATCTATATGAGCAACGGTAGGAAGTGGTAGGAGAAGTAGCATTAATCCTATTTTATAGATGAGGAAACTGAGGTTGAGAAAGATTTAATGTATTTTTTTGAAATCAGATAGAATGCTACATATAATTAATATGCCTTACTTGATATTAGGCATCGAAAATTATATTTTTAAAATGTTCATTAGTTTTATTCCTAGTTATTTGTAAAGAAAAAAATCAAATTCCCTACTTCATTTTCATACTCATTAAGAAGTTTTATGTTCAAAGTTAGTTAAATACAGTAAAATAATGAGAAATATTCACTTTCAATAATATTAGACTTTTCATGGACCAGGCTTCAAGCCTAGGTCTTATGAATGACACCCAATAATTTCACTACTGACCCACCAAAACATTAATATGATATTGGTAAATGAGCCTCAGGGAGAAATATCACCCTTATTAAAAAAAATCAACTATTTTGCAAGGTACGTGATTGACTTGCTGCCAGAACTCAGACTTTTAAAAATTGGTGCCTGGAGTCAGAAATAAATTCTTTTTTCCTTTTCCATATTCATGCCTCCCAGCATCTATCCATGCAGGTCAGAACCTTTAGAAAATCAGAGTTTCATACTTAGGAGGGATCTCAGAGGCTTTCTAGTCACACAAGATTCCCATCTACAACATATCCAATAAGAGGTGATGCAATCTTTACTTGATGATCTTTAGTGAAGAGCCCACTACTTCTCAAGGCAGCCTATTCCATTTGGGGATAGGATTAGCTGTTAGGATTATTTTTAATATAATAGGATTCTGAAACATTGTATAGCCCATCTACTTGCCTCAGATAGCAACTTCACATGAAGAAAGCTGGAGAGAAGACGCCATCTCTCCACAGGAAGGATGCTAAAAAGGTACCTGCTTCCAATATAATCATGATGTGTGTAAAGAAAATACCTTGGAGAAATAGAATATGAAAACTACAGTCTTGTTAGTTCAAAAGTCCCAGACGGCCTGCTGCTCCAAAGGTCATGGAAGTATCAATGCTTCTACTCCCTTCATATTTCAGAGACAACAATAATGTTTACAAATCCCAAACTCTTGGATGATGAGATATCAAGGAACCTTCTGAACCTTTTAAACTCTCAACATTATAGGTTCTATCATCTTTCCTAAGCACTTCTCTCACAAATTATTATGATTGTCTGGAAGCAACTTTTTAGCATTCTTCAGATGGAAATATGTCTGCTTCTCCCTAGCTTTTTCCATGGTGGAGATGCTTTCTGAAGTAATTTTATGGGATCTGTAAATATTCTAGGTCCCCATGATACTCCCCCCACCCATTTTAAAATGTGTCCATCTTTGTAAAATAGGCAGAGGTTCATTTTGAACACATTGTAAATGTATGCAATCCAGGATAGACAAATAGTGTCTCTGTGGAGGCATAAGCATTGTGACTTCGCTTGCTCTCCCTACCATACAGGAAGGAATCCCAAAGCAATCAGTTTTGCACAGTCTTATACAGTTCCACATGTACAGGAAATATAGTTATCACTCAATACAAAATTTAGTATATTAATCAAACAAGAAACATTTCACATAGTCTTACATAAGATTGTTTTGATGCTTCAAAATTGCCTGACTCACTGTTCAAGTGGCCTTCTTCAACCCATAAACAAAATTAGTGATGAATAAAAAAAGGAAGGTAAAGAAAATTAACATCCTATCCTGGAAGGACACTTGATCACTACAGACCGTTTCAGACCATGTGAAGTTTAGACCACTGGAGTTTAGGACCAAGTGTTAAGTAGGCATCACTACTTTGATTTCAGAAAAGAGGCTAACTATCCTGAGTCAAAATACTTCTGTAAATCTAGCAAACCATAAGGCCTTCTAACTAGCATGAGGAGAAGAATAATCTTTTATACAATGCCTACCATGTTCAAGATATATTAAATAAAAATATTCTCTCACTTGGTTCTCTGAACAACCCGGGGAGATGGTTTTACTGTCTCTATTTTAGGCAACAAAAGTCAAATGATTTGTCCATAGTTACACACTAAATAATTCATTTGAAGCTATATATGAACTTTGGATTCCTGACTCCACGGCCAGTGTTCTATCCACTGTACCATTTAGTTGCCTCAACTGGATACTGGAAAAAATATTATATATGTCCCTCTCTACACAAAGCAAAACAAAATGTTTCTATGGTTTTCTGCACAATAGGCAATTCCCTTCAAGTTTAAGGGAAATTTCATTTGGCTCTCTCTTTCAAACAGAACCAACATTTCCCCAATGAATCCCTGACATTGCAAAGACAATCCTAATGGAACTGAAAACTCACCCAATCACAGAAATAGGCTGATTTAGAAAACTAGTCAAACAAGGTCAAACATCCCAGAGATAGGCAAGGCTCCCAAGAAAAGCACTTAGCACTGTAGGGTGATTTCAAGGTGTTTTCAGGACCACAGGAAAATCCCATCCTATGGCTTTTATAGGGTTATGTAGGTCACACAATAAAACACGAATTTTATTTTGTGTAAATGCAAAAAGTAAAATGTGAACATTTCTCAGAAAAGAAAATAAAGTGTTTTATTCAATCCAAGACTGCATGAGAAAATATTGAGAAGCTGGCAAGTTCTCATAGAGTTGATGTGTCAAGTAAAGTAGAAGTCTGTCCAAGCTCTGGGACTGAAGGCTTGAAATCTTCAGGTACTCTAAGCAGGGACATGTGGGGGAGACTTGAAATCAGTATGGGTTCTTTTTAATAGGCTTTTAAGCCAGAATGATCCCAGTCCTGACTTATCAAAGCACCAGCAAGAAACAGAGCCCGCTGCTGAAAGGTTAATATGAAGGGAGAGAAGGATAGGCAATCTATTCCTCAAAGCTTATACAGTCAAAGCAGGAGACAGGGCCAATTCTACAACTAGGAATGTATGCCAGAGGGCCTTGTCAGACTCTTAATACCAATGTCACACCTGAAAACTGATTGGAAAATACCTTGTCCATAGCAGAAGATGGAATCTACACTTGATTAAGGATGGTACAAGGAGAAGAAGAAAAGAGACTGGGTAAGACCAGAAGATACAGTGGGCAATCTGACAGGGGGCAGTACTTAGTCCCAGTCATTCTTTTTAGAAATTGGAAAGAGAATTAAAAAATAGATGGATAGAAAGATGGATGGATGGATGAATGAATAATTAATGAGCAAACATATGAATAGAAGATGGAAAATTTTAGCCAAGTACTGAATTTTTTAAAAAATGAGGCATATACAACTCTGTGAATGAGAATATCAGAAATAATAGAGCAAAACTGAAAAATTGGGAGAAAACACATAAAATATATACTATACAAATGAATAGCAATAATTTAAAATCAATTGACTTCTTAAAAATTAAGACCAAACATTTTAATAACTTATACAAAGAAAATTATCCACATATATTAGGAGAGCAATGCGATTTTTAAAAAATCAAGTCACTTATTGAATACTTTTAAATAATAGGAAGAATCTAATCATGAAGTACTTACATTCTAATAGAGGAAAAAGAGTCAAGTGCTCTTGAAGAATAGCACTATTATCAAGAGTCATAGACATGGTAATGTAACATAGACATAGTACCTGATCACAGTCCAGTTGCTTTTAAATAAGGAAACAACAGATTAAGTGAAAAATAATGTACTAGAGAATAAAGGAGGAAGAAGGGGGGATAACTTATTTTTCTCACAATTATAATATACCCCCCCAAATCACATAAATATGAATTAGAAAATAGGGAGATAGGACATCTGTTGAACCTCACTCTTATCCAAACAAGAAAAGGAGGGTTGAAAATTCACACAGTGTTTGGTGTGTATGGAAATGCAGCAAAATTTGAGTATTTAAAAGTGCCCCATTTAGATATAGTCAAATCTAAGAAAAAGATAATAAAGAAATTAGGAACTTTAAATAACTTTATATAATTTCTCTCTGGTGATTACTAAATGGGAATTGAAATATATATATATATATATATATATATATATATATATATATATATATATATATATATATATATGTATATATATATATATATATATATATATATATATGTATATATATATGTATATATGCCTATATATGTATATGTGTGTCTGTGTGTCTGTATCTGTACCTGTGTATGTGTATGTGTATGTGTATATATAGATACATATACATATATTTATATATATATATATATATATATATATATACACACACACATATATGCCTGTGTATATACATATACACACATAAATTTTAATAAAATTATAATGAAGAGGCATTTGAAGGAAAGTTTCAAATTTAAATAGATATTAAATTATATCATTAAAAATTCATGGATCAAGGGGCAGTTAGGTGGTACAGTGGATAGAGCCCTAGCCTTGGAATCAGGAGGACCTGAGTTCAAATACAGTTTCAGACACTTGACACTTACTAACTGTGTGACCTTGGGCAAGTCACTTAACCCCAATTGCCTCACTTAAAAAACAACAAATACAAAAAAACAAAAAAAATCATGGATCAAAAAAAAATCATGTAAATACAGAAACTTTCATCAAATAAAATCATAACAATGGGATTTATCAAAATATTTATAATGGTGCTAGAGCAGGAATTTTTTTTAAATTTTCAAGACAAGATCAATGAATTGGACAAACAACAATAACAACAACAACAATTTTTTTATAAAGTAAACAATTAGACCACCTAAACTAAACACAAAATAGAAATTATGAAAATCAGAAATAAAGTTGAAAAGAAATAAAAGGTGTATTAAAAAGCAAAATGTGTAAAAATTAATAAATCATTAGCTTATTTTTATGAAGAGAAAGGAAAAATAAAGTCAAAAAATAAACATTAAAAATTAAGAATCATAATCTGTAGCAAATATGAAAAAATAGTAGAAACTATTTTCTCTATTACATGTCAAGAAAGACAAATGAAATAAAAAAACGCTAAACAAAAATGCTGAGAATATCAAAATAAATAACCAAATCTTCAAAAACACACTCACTAGCTATGTGCCCCCTGGGTAAGTGCTTAATCCTCATTGCCCCTCAAGGAAAAAAAAATGAGGTTTATTTTTGCTTTTTCTTTGTCTGAGATCATGAATGTTATCCCTGCCTCTTTTAACTCAGATGGAAAAATAATAGATTCTGCTCTAGCCCCTTATTTTTACACTGTATATGTCTTTGTTTCAAGTGTGTTCCTTGTAAAACATGAATCATTGGATACTAGATTTTTTTTTTAGTACAAAGTAGTCAAAAGGACCTGGATGCAAGGGACTTAGAGGTCTGCTGATGTATCACCATTGTTAACATAGACAAGGGAGTTTCCCACAGCTGAATTAACTCAAGGTATTCTCAGTGCCTATCCTTGTCAAATAGCTTTCTGCTATAGCTAAGTAAATCGCCTTTTGTTAACTGTTGAATAACACAGAAGTGTCTCATTTTGTTCCAATATTGAACATAAACTACCAGGGGACTGACCCTAGTCAGGCCCAGTCCAGAACAAACTGCTTAACAAATGCTCACTGAAATTGATTGCTGAAAATTCACATTCAGTGACATTAGCAAGGCTGCTTCAGTGAATGACCTCTTTATTTGGCAAAGAAGAAAAGGAAGCAAAAAAGAAGGCTCCTAATCAGCAGAATGATAGGATTAATAGAGGATCTCCAGGGTCCTTTCTAGCTGGGAAATTTTGTGACTTTAGAGAGGCAACAGAAGAGATTTTTCACTGGCCAAGTAACCCGAGTTATGTTCAAATCCTAGGCTCTTAGCTCCCATTCTCCTACTGTGTCCCTGACATGCTTCCTCCCTTCTCTTTTGCTACTCTTCCTTAGTTTTACATCTTGGACATATGTAGAGTAGTGAAATGGTCAGTCAAATGCTACACAATTTTCTTAGAGTTTCACCCAATAAACTAATTAATTTCAGATCTATGTTGGAAGATAAGTAGAATAAATTAAGGGAGAAGTGGTCTTAGGAGTATGCTAGAGACAATTTCAAAGAGCTGATTGGTAAATTTTCATTGTGACAATATACACCTTGAAATGGGTAAATGCTATGAATCAGGCCTTGCTTAATTGTTCTGTTCATTTGCTAGACTTAAGAAAGTAAAAGAGTAAATATTAATTATGCAGATGAAATTTAAAAGTGTATTATTCATACATTTTTCCCCATGAGAACTGGTTATTAAACATTTTCCAATACACAGGTGGTGACCCTGGAGAATTGGAAGAACATTTTTTTCACTTAGTAGTATTTTATTTTTCCAACTTCATGTAAAGATAGTTTCCAACATTCATTTATATAAGATTTTGAGTTCCAAAGTTTTCTGCCTCCTTCTGTCCTTCCCATCCCACCTCCCCAAGACAGCATTCTGATATATTATACACATGCAATCATGACAAAAATATTTCCACATTAGTAATGATGTGAAAGAATAATCAGAATAAAAGGGAAAAACCACAAGAAAGGAAAAAAAGTGAAAATAGTATGTGTTGATTTGCACTCAGATTCCATAGTTCTTTCTCTGGATGTAGAGAGCACTTTCCATCATGAGTCTTTTGGAATTGTCTTAGATCATTGTATTGCTGAGAAGAGTTAAGTCTATCATAATTGATCACTGCACAATCTTGTTGTTACTGTGTACAATGTTTTCCTCTTTCTGCTCACTTAACTCAGCATCAGTTCATATAAGTCATTCCAGGATTTTCTGAAATCAGCCTGCTCAGCCACTTCCTAATTGATGGTCATCCCCCCAGTTCTAAATTCGTTGTGTAATGGAATTTATTAATTTGATCATTAACAATGCTATGCTAAGGTTTAGTAAAAATACAGCAATTCAAACAATTAAAGAAGAGAATCCAGCTTTCCAGACCAGAGTTCAGAATCCAGTTTTCCAGACCAGAATCCAGTTTCCTCCTGATGACATCTTACCACTTCAAGAAGACAAGAGGACTCAGAGACTTTATATGTTTTATTAGTTTTTACTATCTCCTTTCTGTTATAATATACACTATCTATAACATGTACTTTCTGCAGAGGCTCTCCCTTTGCAAGACTAATGTCAAAGCGTCGGTTCATGAGGACAAAAAAAATCGCCCCTCTGGACAACACTTTCCTCTCTTCCTTTTCTATATTGTTGTTCACATATTATTAGTTAGCAATAGTTATTATATTCTTTTTACTGTTCTGTCAAGGAAATATTTTGTTTCTTGAGGAACAAAAGGGGGGAATATGGTAAAAAGTTTTAACGGTCGGTTAGATAATGGAGAGATGCCAGTTGTTTTTTAGGACCACCCTTTTGGGGAGGAGACCAACAGCATGAGCTACGCACACCAGTCCACCTGCGATGCACGCCGGACTGCCTGCTGAGCATTCAACTTCCGGGGTGCAAGCTTAAAAGGCAAGGAGAGAACGGAAGTGGGGCTTTTTTTCCTGCTCCACTGGTCTCCTGGCTGCGCTGCACAGACAGATGCTGACTGGAGTTCGAAACGGCCCGGCTCGCGGTTAGCAGCAGCACACGCTTGACATGGTCTCTCTCTCTCTCCTCAAAGGTGGCCTTGGGCTTTTGGTGAGTTTTATATGGAATATAGACTAAGCTTAGAATTAAGATGATTTGTATTGTATTTCTACTTTCCTATCCTTCTAATTAACATCACCTTGTGACTACCATACAATAAAAGTTCTAACTAGAAAACCAGAAGCTTCTTCCATTTACTAGTCTGGGAGATAAATTAAGGGAAAGGTTAAGTAGGGGAGATTTATGATCTAATATCCAATTTTAAATCTCACAGTTGCCACCACAAAAAGAGCTGCTATAAATATTTTTGTACTTTTGGGTCTTTTCTCCCTTTTTATTATCTCTTTGGGATACAGACCTAGTAGCATTACTGCTAGATCTAAGGGTATACATAGTTTGGTTGTCCTTTGGGCATCGATCTAAATTGCTCTCAAGGATCACAATTCACAATGCCACAAACTATACATTAATGTTCCAATTTTCCCACATTTTCCCAACATTTATCATTCTTGTTTCTGTTATATTAGCCAATATGATAGGTACAAGGTGTTACCTCAGATTTGTTTTAATTTGCATTTCTCTAATCAATAGTGATTTAGAGCATCATTTCATGTGACTATAGAGACCTTTAATTACTTCATCTGAAAACTGCCCATTCATATCTTTGACCATTTATCAATTGGGGAAGGAATTGCATTCTTATAAATTTGACTCAGATATATATATATATATATGGACTTTATCACAAACATTGGCTATAAATAATTGTTTCCTAGTTTTCTGCTTTCCTTCTAATCTCAGCTGCAATGATTTTGTTTGTGCAAAAGCTTTTTAATTTAATTTAATCAAAGTATACATTTTGTATTTCATATTTTCTCTATCACTTCCTTGGTCATAAATTCTTTATTTCCCCATAGATCTGACAGGAAAATTATTCCTTTCTCTCCTAATTTGCTTATGATATCACCTTTTATGTTTAAATCATATACCCATTTTTACCTTATTTTATATGAGATGGTATGTTTATGCCATCCAATTCTCCAGTTCTCCCAGAAATTTTTGTCAAATTGTGAGTTTTATCCCAAAATCTGGAGTCTTTGCATTTATTAAACAGTAGATTGCTATAATCATTTACTACCGTGTTTTATGTACCTAATCTGTTCCACTGATCCACCACTCTATTTCTTAGCCAATACTAAATAGTTTTGATGATTGCTACTTTATAATGTAGTTTTAGATCTGGGACAATGAAGCCACCTTCCTTTGCATTTTTTCCATTAATTCCCTTTGCTATTGTTGACCTTTTGTTCTGAAATAAAAGTTTTGATAAAGCTTTGTAATATGTCCCCTAGATCAAGGATATGCTGCAAAATGTTTAACAAGTTGCTCTCTGGTGGGGGAAAATGATGTACAACACACTATTAAGTTTAATTTGCATTATTCCAGCCAACCAACAAAGCAATATATTAAGACCCTGTCAATTTCCAAAGTGTAATTGTTCACACTGAAAATTTAACAATAAACTCCAACAATTAGCCTATTAATAATACTTGATTCTGAGAAACAGAACTTTCCATTACTGTTTGGTGCCTGGTGACACTTGCTACTACACTCAAGAGGATTACACAGTTATAGAATCTCAACTTTGGAAGAAAACTCAGGGGGTCCACTTAATAAAAATGATGTCTGCTTAAGAAATGTCTATACTCTTCCCATCACTTTGCTAGCTTCTTTTGCTTTCCTACATTTCCCCCCAAAAAAATCCTAAATAACATTATATAATACTGATTAGAAGAAATAACTTATTATCATGATAAGACTATGATTTCTGTCTCCCTTTTATAGAAATGGGCAGTTATATAAAATCACTAAGGCTACAAAGCACCCTTCACCCTCATTTATATGCTGTTTCTGGGACTTTACTAATTTCTGGCTCAAACCACTTCACTTATTTGAATCAAACTGATGCAAATAACTTTGACTGAGAAACTAATAACATTTTGACTTGCTGTAGAGATAATTTTATCCTTCAAAAGGTAAGGGAATCAATAAGAAGAAATTTTCTTCTAGATCCAATTTCTCCTAAGAGGAAGGAAATTACTTCAGTGGTAGAAATGTTGGTAACCCTAGGAAGAAATAATTTATCCATAGAGTTTTTGACAGAGAACAAGAGAAAGTTGAGGCATAGTGTGACATGAGCCTGAGATTTTGAGAAAATAGATTTCAAAGGGGTTTTATTTGGGGGGGGGGTATTATATACACATATATACACACATGTATGCATGTGTATATGTATATATGT
This sequence comes from Dromiciops gliroides, assembly GCF_019393635.1. NCBI lineage: Eukaryota > Metazoa > Chordata > Mammalia > Microbiotheria > Microbiotheriidae > Dromiciops > Dromiciops gliroides. Next base: position 430,288,107 of record NC_057864.1, on the reverse strand, counting down.
GTGTATGTAAAATATTTCAGGAGAAGTCAGACAAAAGGATTAGGAGATGCTCAATAATGACATTCTGACAATATTCTGAAGACATTCTAAAAGGAAACAATTTCAAAGAGAAAATAAAAAATGGAATTTTCCCAAAGAGACCAATGTCAATACACAAACTAAATGAGATTTATATATTTATATATGAAGAGAGAGAGAGGGAGAGAGAGTGTGCTGGTGGTGAAATAATAAATTAATGCAATCATGCTGAAAACGAATTTGGAATTATATAAAATACCTAAAATGTCCATTGTTTCATCTGACCCAGAGGTACCACTGTTTGGCATATATGCAAAGAGATAAAATAAAATAAATAGAAAGTCTCTATATTCAACAAAATATCTATAGCCAGAGGTCTTGTGGTAGCAAAGAACTAGAAACAAAGTAGTTACCCATCAATTAGAGGAGGTATAACAAGTCATATGTGTATATAATGGAATATTATTGTTCTGTAAGAAAAAATGTATATCATGAATAAAGAGAAGCATGGAAAGAATTTCATGAACTGATAAAAAATAAAATAAGCAGGGGGCAGCTAGGTGACGCAGTGGATAAAGCACTGGCCCTGGATTCAGGAGGACCTGAGTTCAAATCTGACCTCAGGCACTTGACAGTAGCTGTATGACCTTGGGCAAGTCACTTAACCCTCATTGCCCTGCCGGAAAAAAATTATATATAAATAAATAAATAAAAATAAAATAAGCAGATTACAACTATCTAAATGGAAAGAATAACAACCATAAATAACAAAAAAGGAATGTTATAAAATTATATGTTTGGGCAAAAATAAAATATATGAAAAAAGACCACCTACCAGTCTCTTTCAGAGGCATATCTAAGGGATTGAATATTATAGGATACTACATATATTCTTTCAATATATTAATTAGTTTTGCTGATTTTTGTGATGTGTGTATTGTCATAATGTTTCACTGGGAAAGGGAGAGAAGACAGGGGAAAACTAGTTGATGTAAACATAAAATATATAAATACAAATAAAAATAATGAAAGCAAAACCCAAAGCTGAGAGTAGATAAAAGTATGCTCCAAGCTTCTAAAAATAGTACCAGAAACACTAATATATAGAATTAGCAGTGGCAATTGAGGGAAGCTGAATGAGAAGAGGAATTTGTTTATCTTTTAAAAATTGAACTATATTAGCAAAGTTGGATCAAAGAATGGATAAGAACTTTGCTTGGAGGTGGTTGGGATGTGATGATACCAAGTAACAAAGAGAACTTTATTGTTGTTCAATCATGTCTCTTTTATGATGCCAAAGTTACTAGAGTGGTCTGCCATTTTCTTTTCCAGCTCACTTTACAAATGAGGAAACTGAGGCAAATTGGGTTAAGTGATTTGTCTAGGGTCACAAAACTTTAAGGGTTTGAGAACAGATTTAAAATAATTAATATGAATCTTTCTGATTTGAAGACTGACATTCTATCCATTATAACACTTAGGTACAAAAATATAGATTTGCTCAATTCTTACCATTCTCACATTTTTTTTAACTCCAAATTAAAATGACCTTAACAATGTAAATGGTGGGGGAAATTAAGAAAAAAAAAAAACACTACTGGCTGGGAGTTGATACCCAAGAAAAATCAGGAGCTGGATTAGGGGCAGGTAGGTGGCAGAGTAGATAGGGCCCTTGATCCAGAATCAGGAAGTCCTGATTTCAAATTTCACCTCAGACCCTGACTAGCAGTGTGAGCCTAAGTAAATCACTTAACCTCTGACAAAATCTCTTCATTGATAAATGGGGGTAATAGTATAGCACCTACTTCCAAGGTTTTTTAAGTGCATCCAATAAGATAATAGTCATAAAGTGGTTAGTGCAGTGTCTGGCACATGGTAGACACTACATAAATATTAGTGATAATTATTACATATTAAGAGAACACTTATCTTCATGTCCCTTATCACAGAAGAACTATATGCTGTGGTTCTGAAAGAACTTGCTCATGATTGAGTGTCAATGTTATAGGGATTATTTTACATGGATTATTGGTGGAATTACCTCAATTATCCATGCTTGGCTATATCCTATTTCACACCTACCAGTGATGTGGATAAAAATATGTATGGTCTGCTCATAAAATTTGCAGGTGACAACAAATTTGGAAGGCTAGCAAACATAGTGGATGACAAAGTAAGAATCTAAAAGGAATCTTGATGAAGAATAAATTTGGGATAAATCTAATAAGAATTCAATAAAAACAAATGTCAAGTGCTACAGTTGGGTACAAAAAAATCAACATTATAGGTTTAAGATAGGAGGGCATGGTGAGACAATAGTTTTTGCAGTGACTGGAGTATGGAATTTTATTGGATTGCAAACTCATCATGTCAGTAATATTATACAATAGGCACAAAAGCTAATGATACCCTGGGCTGTTTTAAGAAAGGCATAATTTCCTAGAACATGGAGGTGGCATCCTACTGTATTCTGCCTTTCTCAGACCTCATATGGTCTTATATTCAATTCCAGATATTACCATATAAGAAGAATATTAATAAGCTGGGAATTGTCAACATAAGTTTAACCAGGATGGTGAAATTTCATCATTTTCATATGAGACTTGGTTGAAGGAATGAATTGGCTAGGTGTATCTTGGTGAAGAAAATATTTGAATGGGAGTGGGTAGAAATGACAAGATATGATTCTGTCATATTTCCTCCATTCTCCTCCTCTCCACACCCTCACAAACAAATTCTCAATCCCTTGTCAAATTCTTGGTCTACTTGTACATCACCAAGTTACTTTTTTGGGGATGGAGATTTTTAGAAGCTCAATGTTTTAAGAAAAAACTGTAAATATTTCCTAGGGGCTTGTTAACACAGTCTTTCAAATAATGACATGAAGATTGGCGTCAGGAACCAGAGTTCCAGTAAAACTCACCAAACACATTCTAGACTTAATACTTATATCCTGTCTTGCTATATATGTGTGTGTGTGTGTGTATGTTTATATATATATATATATATATATATATATATATGTGTGTGTGTGTGTATGTATGTATGTATATATGTATGTATATATGTAAATTTGGGGGGGGCAATTGGGGTTAAGTGACTTGCCCAGGGTCACTCAGCTAGTAAGTGTGTAAAGTGTCTGAGACCGGATTTGAACTCAGGTCCTCCTGAATATAGGGCCAGTGCTCTATCCACTGCGCCACCTAGCTTCCCCTATATGTAAAATTTAAAAACACACACACACACACACACACACACTAGACCTTTAAAGTGCCTGAAAACATTCATTTGGATCCCTACTTATGTTCATAAGGGTAATATTTTCTTAACTTCAAGATAGTTGTAACCATTAATCACTCTCTCAAGTTTTTACCAAGTTGTTCAAATAAAACATTAGCTTTATATCTTCTGCACAGTCAATTTGTCCTCTCTGTTTAATCAAAAACCCAAAGAGATCAGCTTCCAATCATACTTATTCCATGATTTACCAACATCAGAATAACATCCTAAAATACTCTTAATTCAGAGCATAATCTATCACTAAAGGATCTATAAAGAGCATCTTATTCAGTAGAGTCACAGCTTTTTTTTGTGTCTATCAGAAACCAAGTTGTCTGTACTGCTATTTAGAAGAATATTTTTCTCTTCTCTGTAGGATTACCCAAATTAATGTACTTGCCACCTGAAGTACCACCAAAGATAATGGCTTGTTTCCAGGATGATTTGCCTCCCTAGGTTTTAAGGACAAACACACTACGTCTTCCTTTTTTAAATCAATATAAAACGCTTGGAATCTAACATAATTGACAAGACACATACTCTTCTATGCAACTTGCAGTAATATATTTATACATTCTAAAGACAGGTGATATTATAGAACATGCAAGGCAAATTCTCCATCTAGCTATGTCTGGCTCTGGCTCTGTTTCTGTCTCTGTGTCTCTCTGTATTCTTCTGTCTCTGTGCCTCTGTCTCTGTCTCTTTTTCTCTGTCTTTGTATCTGTCTCTGTCTCATTGTCTGTGTGTCTCCTCCTTTCATTTGGTTAAAGAAGATGGTAAAGAGCCTACAAAGAAAAGTATGGGGTTCACTGGCTCAAATAAAATGCTGTCATTTATTTCTTTTGCAATCTACAAATCTATGTCTTGGATGCTTAAACCCATCACTGCTGGGTTCCAATACAAATCTGTTATCCCCTTCAACAAACCTTCTATAATGCCCATAGGAATTTTTTGCACTGTATTAGAATCATATTCTACTAGGTTATTTATGACATGAAATATACTTAAACAAAATTGAAACCATTTATATAAGGATATTTCAGTCTTCTTAATTTAAAATCAAATGACACACCAAAATATTATGATATTTTTTAAAAATTGAAAAGTTTTGTTTGGTAATAAAACCTGATAAACAACTTCATGAGTTGATCAGGGCAATACGAAAAAGTGTAAGGCAGTAGTTTCAGTTTCCTTACGCTAGAATCACATTAATGTGGTCTGAATTTAGACCATACTGTAGCCTAAAACTATTCTAAGAAATTAGGAACTGGTGGTTACTAGCTTTACTCAGCATACACACCAGGAAGATTGGGCAATTAACCTGGAAGTAGAATAGTAAAATGAATTCACAGTTGCAGCAGTCAGCTATGTTTTTGTTTGTTTGTTTGTTTTCCTCTTGTAGGTAGTAACTATGATTACATTTTTATCATCCTAAGGCATATCCCTTATGTCCCAAAGGCTGAGAAAACTCATACAACTGTCAAAACAAAAATGTCATTTTCTATATTTTATATCATGAAGTTATAGTGTTATGTTTGTAGCACAAATAACATCCATCCTCCCGTTCATTCATGTATTAATTCAACACATATTTATAGCACATTCAGCAAAAATGTGCAAGACATTTTGTAAAGCCCCAGGGATACAAAGAGAAAATAAGATGGAGGCCCTATCCAAGGTAGTATAATAGTGAAGATAAAACAAATATAAAAATAACTGAAATACAAATTGGATGATAAGTTTAAAGGAAATATCTGTGAGATATTTTGGGAGAGAAGAAAAATATAAACTCCCCAAGCAAAAATGAAGGAAAAGTCTCATCTGAAAAATGGAGTATGGTGTAAACAAAGGCCCAAAATGGGAAAGATAAAAAAGAGTGAATATTCAGTTTTTCTCGTGGGTAAAGCAGAATGCCTCATACTCATAACATTTGCTAATATCCATCTATGGTTCTATAGTTTTCAAATTATTTAAACTATTTATGTATCAATGTATTCAAACCACAGCTTCCTACATGTAAATACACATGTGATTCACAGTAACAGAAGTTAGATGTTAATGTTGGTTTCTTGAAAGTAGGAGCTGTTTTTAATCTTTCTTTGTATCCCCAGTATTGAACATAATCCCTTGCACATAAATATTTTAAAATGTTTGTTGAATGACCAAATGACTTTTTTTGTGTGTGGGGCAATGGGGTTTAAGTGACTTGCCCAGGGTAACCTAGCTAGTAAGTATCAAGTCTCTGAGGTCAAATTTGAACTCAAGTCCTCTGGAATCCAGGGCCAGTGCTTTAATCTTAATTTAATTTCTCCCCAAAGGAACATTTGCTAATATAATACAAGAAATAAGAAATCATCTCAGATAAACAGCCTATTTTTTTCAGTATGGAAACACTGGCCAGAGAGTCAAAAGACTTAGAAGTATACCTTCAGGCAAGTCTTTTAAGACACCTGAGTTTCATTGATAATGTGGGGATGCAATCTTCTCTACCTACTTCACAGGTTTGTGTGGGCAAATGAGATCACATTTGTAATTAATGAACTTGATAGACATAAAGTACTGGTGCATGAAAGGATTTTATAATTTAGAGATGGGAGAGGAAACTTCCTCTAAAGTACAACTCCCTCATTTTTCAAATGAGGAAAGAAACTGGGGCTGAGAGGAATTTTGATATTACTAAGGCCCCATATTCAACAAGTGGCTGAACCATCAATCCCAAGGATTTTAAATAAAAATCAAGCATTCTTTTCACTGTCATTTTCTTCTTAATTCTTCAATTTCTTAAAAAAAAATCAGTGACATAATTGCTATATGAATGCCCTACATGGGTGAAGTTTACAACCTTTCACTTAAGGACTGCTAATGATCTACCAAAGGAAACAAAGGAATGAAGGAGTGAATGGATGGATGGGTGAATGAATGAATGAATAAATGAATGTATAAATGAATGAATGTATTAATAAATAAAGAGATAAATGAATGAATGAATGAATAGATAAATTAAAAAAACAAAAACAAAAAACCAGAAAAGTCTCTTTATGCTTAGGTAGGTCTAGGACAAGTGTGTGTGTGTGTGTGTGTGTGTGTGTGTGTGTGTGTGTGTGTGTGTGTGTATCTATTATTGAATACACACTGAAAACCATTATAATTAGGCAGGACCATCAGGAATTTGCTTTATGCCAGCATAACCTTAGAGATGAAACATTTAACTTGAGTAAGTATTAAAGTATTACATCTGTAGAAGGAGGCAAATAACAACAGTGAGCCTTTAGATACTGCTTTAGTTATTTTTCATATCTCTTATCCCATTTTTAGCGGAACAGCCCTATAATATTTATGTAAGGATAATATTAACTCTCTTTTATGTAGAAGAGAAAACTGAGGTTCAGAGGCACATAGGCAATTAGATGGCAAAGTAGATAGAACACTGGATTTGGAGCAATGAAGATTTGGGTTCAAAACTTACTCTAGGCACTTACTATTGGTATGATACTATGTAAATCACTTAATTTCTGTCAGCCTCAGCATTCACACCTGAAAGACTGCACCAATGCCATAGAGATGTTTTAAGGATCAAATGAGTTAATATATGGAGAGTGCTTTGTCAAACTTAAGGTAAAAATTAAATATCTTGTTAATATTGGCATTTTTAATTTAATTTTAATTTTTTGGAATAAAACAAGTATTTAATTAGTATAGTCTATTTTTTTAAATTGCACATGAAATTGCAAAGCTATTATGTACAACTTGCTATTCTCATAAATATGTAATAAAGTTATCATATAAATTTTCTTTCCCCCCCCTTTTTTTCTTTCCTTCCCTCCACCCCATTCTAGAGATAGCAACCATTAGACACAAATAGGTATGTGTGTGTATATATATACATACACATATATACATATGTGTGTATGTATAGGTATAGGTATGTATAAATGTATGTATGTGTATAGAAATATTTTATACATACTTCCATTCATCAGTTCTTTCTCTGAATGTGTTTTCTTCATATATCCTTTATTTTTCATTTCTGTATTTTGTGAGTAGGTGAGTTGGCAGTGTGACCTCAGTCTTCTAATTTAAAGCACAGTAAACTTTCCAAAACAATAAGCAAAATGATAGATAGATAGATAGAATTTTTAATTCTATTTATACACATATATAGATATATAGGTATTTATATACAAAGATGCATATGTATATATTATATATGCACAGTGTATTAATATATCATATCCTATTATATATATATCATATATATCATATATTATGTTTGTATACAATACAAAATTAAGTATACATATACAGACAGACAGACAGACATGTATGTATGCATGTATATATTTGAATACCTATGTTGTTGGTATGATAATTGTTATTATTAGCTAAAATTAGGGGATAAGAGTAAATGTTGCCTACAGTCCATAGGATCCAGATACCATGCTGAGAGGAGTCTAGAATAAAAGGAATCAAAGAATTTCACCCTAGCACCTACAAGTACCCATTACATTCACTTTGGAGGACTGATAAAGCTTCTTTGACACTCCAGGTTCCTGGAATATAGGCCCAAGTCACTATCCATATGTTTAATTTTGGTCAGCCAGAAAATTGAATTTCAGCAAGATAGTTGTCTTGCCTGAGGTAATACTAGTAAATGGCAGAACTACAGCATGAGCCTCAGGATTTTGGTTCCAGATTTTCTTTTTTTCTCTTCCATGCTATGGTGTTAGGGAGCTAGAAACAAAGGGGGACAGATAGGGTTGGGTTTGTAATTGATGTGACTTTTTGGAATGACAAAGATCTGGAGATATCATTTGGGGAGTGATCAAATAAATTATAGTTTTCATTGAATAAGACAAAATATTACTGTACTAAATATGCACATATATAACAATGAATAAAGAATTCATTGAAACTTGTGTGAGGGCCAAAATTGGATATACGGAGCATTAATCTCCCCTTTAATCTTTCCCTTTTATATACAACTCCCAGGCCAATAAGAAAAGGAATCCCTGAGCTTTAGTTCATAAACGATCAGGTTTTATTGCTTGGGAATTAATTAGACCACAAAGGTGAAACCAATTAGGGAAATAAGGTGGTAGAAATACAGATGGACAGTCTTAACTCTAAGCTTAGACTATGTGATCCCAGAGACTAAGCTAGTTCAAAGGAATTTAGGATTTTCCTTCATAAAACTCACCAATCCCAAACTGCCTGCCAGGCCGAGAACCAGCACGCCCAAGACCTAGCACAAAACACACCACCATGAGCTGAATGCCACCAGAGATACTGCTCTCCAGGGTGAAAGAGCTCAAGCTTTTGAATGCCCCACCCACCAGAAGTTGCCTCCCTTCCTGTGGAGTTTTCCTCCCACAAAAGGGGAGGTCTGGCATTTTTCCTCCCCAAAAGGGGAGGTCCTTCAAAATCTGCTTAGTACCATGTACAGTCTCAGGGTGGGCCAGGTGTGGCCCCTCCCAAATGATTCAGTTAAAATTTTCTATATTAATCTTTACCACAAATAATTTTTACCACACTCAGAAAGCCCACAATTATATAAAGGAAAATAAGAATTAAAGACAACAAAACTCTCGCCAATACTGTGATTAATCATGACTTCAGCTATGACTGGTGGTGAAGTATTCCTCTATCCCTTATAAAGAAGTACATAGGTTACAGAATGAGAAATCCATTGTTGTACAGGACCAAAAATGCTGAATTATTCTGTTTAACTGTACTTTGTTGCAAATGAAAACAACTGGTGAGGATTTGGGTACAAAGACAATAAAGGGAAATGACAGCAATTAAGAAACTCTATCAATAAAAGTTGTAATTTTGAAAGATTGATATTGTGGCAGCTAGTTGGTACAATGGATAGAGTACTGAGGCTGGAGTCAGAGACTTAAGTTCAGATCTGGCCTTATATACTTGCTAGCTGAGTGACCCTGCATAACCTTTGTTTGCCTCAATTTCCTCAAGTGTAAAATAGCACCTACCTTCTAAGGTTGTTGCAAGGATCAAATGTCATAAGTATTGTAACATGCCTCACACAGTGCCTCACCCATAGTAAGCACTGCATAACTATTAGCTATTATCTGATTATTTAGGTCCTACTATGTCTTACTCAAAAAACAAAACAAAACACTTCTTTATTAATGAATATATATTCTCTTTCCTTGTCTTTGATTCTTGAAATGGAACTATTGCAGGAGTGTGGGGGGAGTGGGAGAACAACCACATACACCCACACACAATGGCAAAAAATAAAAAGAGATTGATAATAGTGATTCCAACATGGAGATTACAAAGGAATTAAAGGAGAATCGAATTTATGGCAAAGAAAGAAAAGAGCCAAAGTTAAGGATATATGGGTGCAGTGTTCATATTTGGAAATGAGAGAAAGAAGGGAAATGAAAGCAGATATGAAGGAGGCTGGAGAAAATGAAAGCAGAACAAGCAAGTAATTTACTGTGAAAAGCAGGGATGGTGAATGTAAAACAAGCTGATCTTTATTCTGCCCAAAGGGTTAAAGGTTGTTCCTGTGTTGTGTAAAAGAACTATCAGTGTGAGTAAAATGCCAGCTCCCTTGGTGACAAAGGAATTTCTTAGTAGAATTACATGGATTGAAAATCTAGCCTGAGAGGCATTAAAAACAAAATCTTATTTTACTGAAAATATCTACTAAAAGCTGAGCCTCTGTGCCCTCACACGAGGGATATAATCCAGTCATACTTGCAGCACAGGAAAAAATCTAAAGTCTGTTGCCATTTTAAGCTCTGCCCTGACCTCTACTGTGTTGAGATCTTTTTTTCTTGTAAGGAAACCATGGCATTTGGGGAATGGCTAGTTTCATCCAATTAAAAAAAAAAAAAACCAGAATTCACCTCAAGATGATCTTTTCTTCTTTTTCTTTACGCTTTTCATTTTTTTTTCTTAAAACATAAAGAGAAAGAAAGAATGAAAAGCTGACTTTTTCCCCCCATTCTTCTTTTAATTTCTTGAATGGCTTCCCTACTGCTTGCAGTGGTGACCTTGACGTTTTGAGAGGACTATGATGATTTTTAACAAACTTTCTGGTTGACACTGCATCTTGTCTCAACAAGATTTAGGTGAAACCTTGAGCTATTCAAAACTGTGCAAGCTCAATATTGTGTAAGTATATATATATATATATATATATATATATATATATATATATATATATATATATATATATATATATATATATATATATATATATATATATATATATATATATATATATATATATATATAATGAACTACACTAAATACACTATGACTGTGATTGTGGGTGAAGTGGTTTCTGTCTTAGTGGCAACAAAGTACTATAATGGCTCTCTTAGCTGTGTTAAGCTACATATAATGGGTGTGATATTGTTTTTTGTGGCTTGTGATAAAATAATGGGATTTGCCAGACGCCTGGGGTCCCAGCTGAAGATTGATTTGGAATTAATTGAATTGGGTGAGAACCTACTTAAGGGTGATTGGATGGAGACCCACCTGGCTGGCCCTGAGTGACATGTTGTTCTCAGAGGCAGTGGACTACAGACATCAGTAGGTGACCACCATCAACCAATTAGCTTGAAGGACCTCCCCTTTTGGGGTGAGAGACAGGAACTAGGAAGCAGAGGTTAGCTCACTGCATCTCTCTCTTTTCACTGAGGAACGGTGTGTGTCGGCAGATGGGGAGAAAAAACGCAGGATCCCTTTTTCGGCTTGGTGGCAGAACTTCATGTGGGCTGCTAGGAAAGGAAGGGGTTTTTTTGTTTTGTTTTGTTTTCCCTCTCTGGCTATACCGAATAGATCTAAGCTAGAATTTTCCATGCTATAAGGAATCTGTTCTCATTTGCTCTCTCTTCACTAACTTCTAATAAATCTTAATAAATCCTTAAAAGCTAAAATTCTTGATGAATTTATCAGTGATTTTAACCAGCTTCCCCCAAAAAATTTGGGGGGAGGACAGATTAGAACCTACATTTATATTTTAAACATCACAGGCTGCTGTTATTATTACTCGATTATTAATCAGTTGCACCAGCTGTTGGTGCCAGTGATGTTGCTAGAAGAGATAGGTTCTTGGTGTTGTTTAATGAATTAACAAATTAAGCCAATTTAAAGCACATTTTCTGAGCCCAATATGTGCCAGTTACTGTGCTAGGCACTGGAAGTGCAAAGATAAAACCAAAACATCCTCTTCCCTAAAGAAGCTTATATTCTGCTTGAGGGAGACAACATGTAACGTATAAGAAGGAAATAAAACTTTGAACCAAGTTCATGAATGAAATCAATTCCATAAACATTTATTAAGTCCTATTATGTGCCAGGTACCATGTTAAGTGCTGTGGTATGGTAAAAATTATTTGTAGTAAAGATTAATATCTAAAGTTTTAGCTGAATCATTTGGGAGGGGCCACACTTGGGCCACCCTGAGATTACGTATGCTACTGAGAAGGATCTCCCCTTTTAGGGGGGAAAAAATGGAATTCTACCAGAAGGGAGGTAACTTTCAGGAGGTGAGGCATGTTCAAGAGTTCTCACTTTTGCGGCCTGGCGGATCATTCTGGAGGCATCCTGGACCTGGCGGAGGCACATGTTTTGCTCTGTTTTGGGTGACTGCATTTCTAATGAGTAACTGTAGACTGACTGGGGTTGGTGAGTTTAACCCTAAATTCCTTTGAACTAGCTTAATTGGGAATGCTCTGGCTCTTAGCATAGGCTAAGCTTAGAGTTAAGACTATCTATCTGTATTTCCACTTCCTTATTTCCCTAATTGGTTTCACCTTTGTGGTTTAATTAATTCCGAAGTAATAAAACCTGATCCTTTATGAACTAAAGCTCAGAGGCTCCTTTTCTTATTAGCCTGGGAGGAATACATAAAGAGGAAAGTTCAAAGGGGAGATTAACCCTAAAAGAGTCCCTCATATTTCTGGGACCCCAATATTAAGGTGAGTCACCCAAATAACATTCCATATATCGAATGTTGGCCCTCACAGTGGATACAAGGTCAAGTGGATCTGCCTAGCTGGACCAGAGAAGGAAGAATTTACAAGAAGGTGAAGAAATCCATACTCTTGCCTATGGTTGGATAAGGAATGAAGGGCTGAGCCAGTCTAACTTGTAGGCAAAATAGATTCTTTTTCACATTATATAATTTGAAAATAGCAAAGTCCTCTAGGAAAAAATAATCTGCTCATCACTGTTTGAAAATTATCCCACTAATTTGATAAAGGCTTTTGTGTTAGGAACCATCCTCTTGCATATGGCCATTAGGCTAAAAAAAAAAAAGAAAAATCTAGAATTTAGTAACAAAAGAAACCAGAGAGAGCATCTAGTCTTTATTATTTTATTTAGATGGAAAAAAATCTGAGACAGAGAATTTAAGTGAATCCTAAAAGGGTTAACATATATCCCCATCATTATAGTGTGTCAGAATCCCCAGGACTTATGATTATTTCATAAAGTAATTACAGTTATGGGAATTCCCTTCATTATATACCTTCTTATAATTTTTTTCCTGATTTATTCATTCATTCAACAAGGAAACTCCAGATTCTTAGAAACTTAGAGAATTGGGGGGGGATTACATTAAAATGGAAAAAAGGGCAACTTAAGAGTGGGAGAGTCTTGTTCAACTACTATTACCTAAGGCAGAATCTTATATCTGAGGGGAGAAAGAAGATTAGGAGAGGAATGAGGAGGAGGAGAATAAAGATAGAACAGAGCAGGAAAAAGTCTTGTAATGCAAAGTGTAAGCTTTTATCAAACTAATTCCCCCCTCCCCCATGGGGTTAGGGAAGGAGTTTGAATTTTTTAAATGTCACTGGCTTGATTACTCATTTTGAGAACTAGATCTCAGTTCACAAAAAGTGAGTACTAAATAGTATTAAAGAGCAGCTGAGGAAGAAAAAGAATACAGTGAGATTACTTAAACAATGAATCAAATTCTATGGATATGGCAGATAGGTATTGTATTGGTGTTTTTTCAGAAAGGAATACAATGATAAAGCACTTTGTAAAATTTACTATGCTATGGATTTGATTGTAATGTGGTTTAAATACAGTACCCCTTATATCTAGAGATGTGCTACAGAGTTCTCTCTCATGGTCATAGACCAAGAGCTGGGAGGGGTCTTTAAAGATAATCTATTCCAGTCCATTTAATTTAGAGATGAGAAAATTAAGTTCCAGAAAGGTTAACTTACTTACCCAAGGTCATCTGGGTAGTAAGCATCAGAGGCAATATTTGAACCTAAGTCTAAAGGGTTAGATGACACTTGAGTCAGTGTGTTTTCCATTGTACTGTTATGCTTCTACAAGATGATATCCAATATTGCAGATGAACTCCATACCTACATTCTTATGGGGTTCTATGCTGTAAACTTCTTTATTATCATTTCATAAAAATCACCACGCATTGAAGAGGGAGGGAGAAAAGGCTTTATCTTAACCTTAATCAGTGTGTAAAAGCATGTTAAATGAAATCTTAAAATTATATTACCTATATATACAATTAAATTCTCAATGAATGAAATGTTTCCTTTAATTGACTTTTATTCATGAGCATAATTATTTGAGGGTTTTCCCATTTGTTATTTCCACAAAGGAATATTTAGCTGATTGTATCTTATTCCATTCAGAATGCAAATGAATTGGGAAATGACAGGTTTGCGTTTCTAGTCCCTGTTAAGGAAAAACTGAAAAACCAAAGTCCCACTGAAGGACCCTGTAGCTTTCATACCACTAAAGAACTATAACACTGCCATAAGGTGAATCATGGATAGCATAGTTGTGTCTTGAACAAAAGTAGAGGAACTATTCCCAAGGTATCTTTACAGTGGTGAATATAATTTTAAAGGAAGTAGAAGGGATAAATGTGCATCAATATAAAAGGAATTTTCCCTACATAACATTATTATATTTTGAGTCTTAATTTTCCCAAAGATTTGAAAATCAAATCTAGTTATTGCTCATTGGGAAAAAAATGAATGCTGCAACAATAGGATGCTAATACTAGTAGAAAAGCATAAAAAGTTATGGGGAGAATGTGAGGGAATCCTTTGATCAAATTTTTTTTTCCTGAATTATTTCCTTCTTTTTCCACAGGGGAAAAAGCAGCATGACACCAATGAAGAACAGTTTCATATCAACACCTTTGTCTCAGACTCTTGATACATTTTCAGCAGCTCAATTACATCCTGGTAATATGGGTTTTCAGAAAACCCTTGTCCACTAATTGTTACTTTTTCTTCCTTCACATGCTACAAGGAAACATCTTAAACATTTACCCCCCTATAGATTTTTTTCTTTATCTTAAATTAGACATTTTTTACATTAGCAGAATAAGTATTCATTTATAATTAATCACTTTCACATTCAGGATAAATAGCATATAACAAAGTTTCTTTGTTAATGATCTAGAAACACACACATATATACGTAAATACATATACACACTTTTATACACATTTATACACACATGTACACGTGTACAAAAATATGATATGTATATGTATACACAGATAAGTTTGAATGTGTATACACATATACATGTATATATATTGATATGTCTTTGTCTGTTTTCATCCTCTTAGGATTCACTTAGCTTCTAAATCATTCCCTTTGAGGCTCTCAAACTCTAGGGCATAAGGTATTCATTAATTTTAGGCCTTTGACTTCATCTGTTTAATTACAAGGAAACCTGCTATCTGTTTCATTGCCAGAGCTCAGGTGCTATTCTTGATTAAAATCTTTCATTTGGAAATGCTTTCATAGCATAGAAAAAAATCAATCAGTGTTCAGGGAAACAGAGCTATTGTCAACATCAGGTGCTGTGCTAACTGAAGGGAGCAAACATGGCATGGGGAGAATTGCTGCCATTGCATGTATTTGAGGGATAGGAAAGGCTTAGGTGAAGCATTTCTAGAACTTCTGCTATTAGTGGAATGTCAGAATGAAATTTCTTCCTGAGGAACAAAGCCTAAATACAGACATAAGCACTGGGAATGGAATAATGTCCTAACTCTCTTGGTTTCAAAGCTAAAGTTATTTTTTCCAGGCTAAATATAGGTGTCTTCATCATAATAATAATGAATATTTACATGCCAGATAAAAGCTTGAAAAGCCTTTTCCATACATTATCTCCTTTAAGCCTTGAAACAGTTAGATAGGTAGGTGCTATAGCTGTTATCATCCCCAATTTATAGATAAAGAAACTGAGGTTCAACCCAAGATCACACAGCTAATGTCAGAAAAGATTAAACAAAAGTCATCTTGATTCCATGTCTCAATTCTATCCACTACTCTTCTATTCACATTATCAAAAGATTATACTACCAGATAAGGAACTTGAGCCTCCCAACCCAGTTATACACATTTTAGGTACTTAATATATGTCTACTGAATTGATTTGAAATACCTGTGCTTATAAAGCAACTCCAGACAAGGAGATAGTGCCTTTTTTTCTTTCTTGCATATTGTGATAATCTTTCTACCTTAGATTGTATAATTGTTCTTGACTTTTTGTTATTTATTTTTGTTTCATTTTAATCATGAAAGATCTTTTTTCCCCTCTACAATATTTTTTCTTCTTATGCTTTTAAATTTTGTATGCTCCTTCTTTGGATTTCCCCCCCTTTGGATTTAATGTTGTTTAACATGCTTGAAGACATGAAAGGCTGAGTGGGAGATGGGTATGGGGAGAAGACAGGGAAGGCTTTCTCAGGAATAGTGCTTTTGTGGAAAATAAGGTTTACCTATACTGAGCTATTCCATTAAAACCATGCAGTCAAAATCACTGTTAAGTTCTTAGCTACCTAAAAAAGATGTTTTTGGGGCAGCTAGATGGCACTGTGGATAAAGCACCGGCACTGGAGTCAGGAGGACCTGAGTTCAAATCTGGCCTCAGACACTTAACACGTACTGGCTGTGTGACCCTGGACAAGTCACTTAACCCCCATTACCTCACAAAACAAAACAAAACAAACAAACAAACAAAAAGATGCTTTGGTTCTATTTGTTCTATAAAGTTGCAGTACTATGAACCTACCAGAGATACATATATAAGGGAAATTTGCTTGGGAGCATTTTGAACATTTTCAATTATATCTTCATATCCAATTAAATATTTTTGTTAATTTTTAAAAATAAATAAAATAGTCCTAATATTGGCTAAACAGTTTTATCAGTCATTTCCCACAGTCCAGACTTCCAATGTATATACAAAGTCTCAAATCCAATTCTAATATAAATGTTGAAGTAGAGTTGGTATAGTAGATGCTCTTTCTACAAATCAATTTTTGGAAGTACCAACCTACTTATATGGAAATGAATATATTTGACTTGGATTGCATTTATTATCTATGAATATGTGAGTAATAATCCTCTTGGGTTTTAATGCATTCTTTATATGTATTGGAATCTTCTTTGAAGAGAAAGTGGGGACAGATTAAAAATGCATACAGGCAGTACCTGAATGAGTATGAAGGATTTAGAAATATTAACATCAGGGAAAAGTAATACACACCATCATATTCTTCACATTATTAGTTTTGTACTCATGGTAGAAATTATTCTGAGACCTTATTCCCCAAACTATCACTTGCCCCTATTTTAATACGCCCTCAATCCTGATAAAGTGACCACACAAGAGAATTGAGCCTGACTAGGGATCATGTAGCTTAGGCAAGTGCCAGAGATGCTTTTGTAGCAAATGTCTACTTAACCCCTTGGGATTCAGAAGCTTTACACAGGCCTCCCCAACCCAACTCCATCCCACAGCTTGCCAGAAAAAAAGGAAAAAAGTGTGTGTGTGTGTGTGTGTGTGTGTGTGTGTGTGTGTGTGTGTATACTACCTACTTAGAGGAATTTGTTCTGGGTTAACTATTGAAATACACATGGTTTAGAAATATAAAATAACATGCCCTAAGTAGTTAAGTGCAAACCTAAGTAGTTAAGGACTTCCACATGTATACTTCAATCCTGTTGGGGTAGATACTTGGGTACTTGTACAAATTCTGAATTGGAATCTGTTTTTTTTTTTTGAGCATGCATTATGAGCCTGACATAACAATAATGATAATAGACTTTTCCTAAAAGCACAAGTTGCTGCCCTGTGAACTTCAAGGGTGATAAGGTAAGAGAGGGGTGGAATAGATTTGGTTTTGTAACTTTTACATACCTAAATGTGGGCCTGGGTACTTTCAAAATTAGTTAACTTGTAGAAGTTTTTTAGTATGATTCTCTTGAATTCCATGATTCACACTTTAGTTATTCCTCAGAATTTTCACCTGCCTCTATTTACATCTGTTGGGATGTTTTAGACTTATCAAGAGGCTCTGTTTGGCAATAAATTTTCTCTTGGCATTAGAAGTTAAGTCTGCTTTTCTTGGCCTGGTAGTCTGGTTGTATCTGTATCCCCTGCCTTCAAGGACAATCTCTAAAAATTCTACAAAGCAACAATTAAACATTTGTAGCTCTTAAGAATTCAAATGCAGAAAGGTAACAAAAGATGGAAAGAGCTTTCAAATAGAAAAAAAGTTGTATTACAAGTGTGAGCAGGTGCTTCGGTAATCATCAGAGATGAATGAAGAAAGCTGGTGACCCATATGAAGGGAGGGGAGGGAGCAGTTATCAGTTTTTAAAGTATTTTTACAAGGAATTGATGGTATCTGCATTCCACTTGGAGATGCATTCTTCAATGAATAGCACATTGAAATGATGTTCCATATAGTGTGGATTTTAGGGTTCCTAGTATTTGGAGCTGGAAAGGATACTTGTAATCACGTATTCTAACCTCATAATTTTATAGATGAGCATCAGAGGACCTTAGAAGAGATACAACCTGCACAAGGTTACAAGGAAACACAGTGAGATGTACTAGACAGAATACTAGAAGTGAGAGTCAGAAAGAACTAGGCTTGGTACCATCTTCAATGTACCATCTTCAACAGCAGCTTTGTTACCTTTTTGAGTTTCCTCATCTCTAAATTGAGGTTAATAATGACACAAACTTCACAGGATTACTGTGGTTAAAGGGGATACAACTGTAAAGTTTCTTGTTTTGTTTTGAAAATCTTATAGTACTTATAAATATTTCCTATTTAGTAGCAGAATTGAAGTTTGGATGCAGGTCCTCTGACTACAAAGGTAGAAGTCTTTCCATAAAGTCACTTAACCTCTTTCATTGTATCTTAATCTGGTAAACAAAACCCTAATCCGAGGTTAGGGTGAAGAAAGGTGTTCTACTGCAGGGCCTTGAAGACTCAGTTTAAAGTCCCTAATTAGAAATAAGCAGAGTTGGGCACCTTGTAAGCAAGAATAATTCATTAAAATAGAAAGTCACTAAATGTAGAACTGGGGAGATCTTCTGTGAATTTCTGACTTCCTCTTCCTTGCCTCACTAGGTTTGCTCCAAAGTATCAAAAGATATCTGTGTATGTCCCAGGTCTGGGAGGGGGAGGGAACATGCTCAAGCACCAAGGAATTTTTATCCTCTCTTGTTGGAGGTGGGTCATTACACATTGATCAAAGCTAATTGGTTAGCAACATTCAATTCCATTGGTTGGCATGACTTGAAAAGACCCACATTCAAGTTCCTTGAGGCAAAGTCCATTATCTATTTGATCCCATCAGTCCTTCACTGATAAATAAAAGAGTCTATCTCCATTTCTTTTGTTCCCTTGTTTTTGTTTTTTGTTTTGTTTTTTCCCTGACAAGGAGAACAGGAGTTTCTGGAATGGGAGGAGAAAGGACTGAGAAAACTAATCCCTGGGTCCCCCCAACAAAATCCATCATTAATAATTATCTTCTCACATGGTTTTGAAAAAATGTCTTATTTCTTCACTGATAGCCTGCAGTCAGAAACATTTAATGTACCACAATTTGGTGAAAAATACAGAAGTTTCCTTCTATATTGCAAATAAAAATAATACAAATAAAAACAAACAACAAAGCACATGCTTCCACAGGCTTCTACCTGATCCCAGACAATAATATGAGTATTTTCCATTGTTTGGTGGTATTTCTAATTGTCTACATATCCTTGTGTAAACTGTACAAAACACTAAAGAGATCAGTCAGTAATGAGTTCTCATACATAGACATGGCTATGGACAAAGAAATGGAATATCTCATTCTAATATGATAACAGAATATGAAGGTAACCAGAAAAACTGTACTTTAAAAACATCTAAAGTTTTAAGGAAATGGTCTCACTTAGATAAAATGTGAAGTGAGAGATCTGACTCTTTTTTTTTTTTACAGGAACACCTAGGTTAAAAAAAATTATACATCTATGTTTAAGGCAGTTGGTGTGAATATATATAAAAAAAAGTTTTTGTTACTTTAATTTAAAGTGTTATTTTTCTAACTATCTGACAACCCACATAAATTCAGAACTGCTTTTATGGTGCTTTTCCATTATTTTTTGTTGCTTGCTAATTACTTTTCTTGCCCAATTTCATTTGCAGTTTGAATAAATAAACTGTTAGTTTCTGCCTGCAGGTTATTGTAGGAATAGTCAATATGCAGCCATAATAAAATCATAAATTTCTTTGAACAGGCAATTTCCAACACATCCTTCCACAGAGGGTTTTTAAATTTCTACTGTTAGAGAAACAACTTTATGAAACCTGGAAAGTTTTTAATGCTAATTTCTAAAACTGGGATTAAATGAGGATAAAATCAAATGATTGGCCCCTAGTCCTATGCACTAAAATTAAGTAATTTCAATATTTTTATTGTGGTTCCCTGGGGGATTTTTTTCCCATATATTTGATAGAAAATGTTTCTAAACTTGGTAAAGTTGGAAATATTGGATTTGGTGAATTTCCTGCACCTTTAAGAAACCTGTTCTGTGGTTAAGCCTCTAATTTGACAGATCCTACTCCCCACTAAGTTAAACTCATCAGTTTAGTTGAGCAAAAGTAGCAGACAGACACTATGTAGAAATAGGGATTGTGTTTTTGTTTTTGTTTTTTGGCAGGGCAATGGGGGTTAAGTGACTTGCCCAGGGTCACACAGCTAATAAGTGTCAAGTGTCTGAGGCCGGATTTGAACTCAGGTACTCCTGAATCCAGGTCCTGTGCTTTATCCACTGTGCCACCTAGCTGCCCCAATAGGGATCATTTTTGACAATATCCATCATTATTTTCCCTCTAAATTCCCCCAAGAATCAATTTACTAATCAATCAACATGCATTATATGCCAGCCAAAGTGCTAATTTCTGGGGACAGAAACATAAAAACATGATTTAATTATTCCTGCTCTCAAGTAGCTTATATTCTGTTGGGAGTGACATAAACATATATAAATATAAATATATATGTATTTATATTGGATATATATATATATATATATATATATATATCCAAGAAATATGTTAGATAAATGGAAAGCTTGCAAAGAATGCTGCAAATCCATGATAGAATTGTAATAGCCCCACTCTACCAGAGAGCTGAGAAACCAGTAAGGAGAAAAAAAAAAGAGCTCAATTAAAACATAGTAAAAGCATGTGAGGTACTATATTAGTATTGAAGAGTAAGGTAATCAGTGGGGAAATTTGATTTCTAGTCCTGCTTGTGAGTTTTAACCAAACTCACTCTTTTGAATATTCAAATTCACGGTCCATTAAAAGGTAGATAGATGTACATTGACTAAGTGACAGAGCAGGGCAGATATTGGGATAGTATTGAAAATTCTCCAGCCTCTTGAGTTGCATTCTGCAATTTGAAACCCAAAGTAAACCTCATTCTATCTATTAATTTCTTCATCATTGTTATTAGAAAAATATTATTTTATTCCAATGCTTCTTGGTGGCATGGAGGTTATCCTGAGTTCTTGAAAGTCGTACCATGGGGTGCAACCCTGGAAATAAGTGCAAGCTTGAAGGCTTCAGTGACGTTAGCCAGGTGATGGACCATTTGCCAGTTTTCCTAAGGCTCAATCTAGCTAAGTTTGAAGTGTATCCTCCTCACTAGGGAAGCTTTGGGGTGATACCTTCTGAGTCAATAACTTTGAAAGGTAGTCCCAGAGGCCCAGGAATTTTTTTCCATCTTTTTAGGGTCAAAAGAAGGACCTTCTCTCCTCTTGCCAGGATGTTTAGGGCCCTTTCCTAACCTGTTATTTTATTCCACTGTCAAGTGCAGCATGAGGTGATGGCTGACCCACACCTGCCCCCTTTCTTCAGGAGCAAGGAAATAAATGTTCTGGTCCCTTCAGACTCCCCACTGCTTTTGTGTTTTAATGACCCTCAAGTGTACAGAGGTGCAGACGTTTCCATTTCTGTGGAAGGCCAGGAAAAGGAGGGGTTGAAAGCCTTGGAGAGGAGGAATATGTTTATGGAGAAGGGTCATGCTGCTGGGGTCAGGAGTCTAAAAATTTGGGGATAATTAGCCTAAGCTTTGCATAAACATCAGAAGTTTGGGAAGCTTATATGAACTGAACTCAGACTTTTTCAGGTCATTTGCACATTCCTACTGGGAGAAGCATGGAGAGGCTGCCTTAATGAGATGCAGTGAAATTATCGTCATATCATATGGAATGTGTGAGAGGCTCTTGGGGATTCAACCAAGATTGTAAAGGAAAAAGACACAATAGAGGACAGGATGGGAAGTTTGTATGGGAAAAAAATACAGAAGAAAAGTTAGAGTAATAACAGGTCTTGGCAGTAGACATGGATTACAGAGAGAAACAACTAAAATTATGTATAGTACTTTAACTTTCAATAACCATTTTCCTCAAAATTTTGTGAAGTTGTGAAAGTATTATTCTCTTTGCTGCAAAAAATTATTTGCCTAAGGCACAGGTTTGACTATGTCCCTCCCCTGTTCCATAAAGTCCAATGGCTCCTTTTTACCTATTCCTTTGTTGGGTATTTAAAACGCTTCAAGATGAAACCCTTCCACCCACCTACCCAACCCACCTCCTCCACTTATTTTTTGAGCCTTGTTAAATGTTATTCTCACACTCAACAATCCAAATAAAATCTCCTTTCAATTTCTCATGAAATACACTTCAGCTCACATCTCTACTTTTTGTTTTTTTTTGTTGTTTTGTTTTTAGTGAGGCAATTGGGGTTAAGTGACTTGCCCGGGGTCACACAGCTAGTAAGTGTCTGAGGCCGGATTTGAACTCAGGTACTCCTGAATCCAGGGCTGATGCTCTATCCACCACACCACCTAGGTGCCCCTACATCTCTACTTTTGTTGCTGTCCCTCTTGCCTGGAAGACAATCCCCACTCCACTTCTTGCTCTATCTTTTAGATTTCCTAATTTTTTAAAGAAATCAAATCAAGAGGCAGCTACATGGCACAGTACAGCTAGGTGGCACAGTGGATAAAGCACTGGCCCTGGAGTCAGGAGGACCTGAGTTCAAATCTGGCTTCAGACACTTGACACTTAATAGCTGTGTGACCCTGAGCAAGTCACTTAACCCTCATTTCCCTTCCAAGAAAAAAGACAAAAGAAAAGAAAAGAAAAGAAAAGAAAAGAAAAGAAAAGAAAAGAAAGAAAAGAAATTGAATCAAGTACTTTTCCTGGTGAGTCCAAACTGATAGAGCTTCCCACTCCCTCCATTGCCAAAAAGTAACGGATTGATCAATTAATTAACAAGTATATAGGTTTTTAAGTAAATAAATAAATGAATAGATAATCAATGTGAATGTATTTTCAATATAATTTTCTATACATATATGTACATTTTCTCTACCAAGATACAACATAATAGTGCAAAGGTTGTCTTTTATTTTCTGTTATATATCTAGTTCGTAACACAATGCCAGGCCCATAGCAGGGACTTTATAAATGTTTGTTGAGCATTGATGCTCCTCTTATATATTAGGAAACTTTGATTCACAGAGATTCAGTGACTTGCCATAGTTGCTTTGGTGAAAGACAGAATAAAAGTAGACCTCAGTCTCCTAACTCCAAGTATAGTTATCTTTCTACTGGAGCACTAATGACAGATATTAGGAAGGCAAAATAGAAAGGGTCCTAGATTAAAGAAAGCTAAATGGGGCAGTTGGACATATATAATTCCCTTAGTTCAAATTCCCAAACTGTAGTGGAGTGAGTGTTGGACCTGAATGATCTAACTTCTAGACCTTCCTCAGATACTGGGTAAGTGATTTAAACCCTCAGACTCACTTTCCTCTTCTGTAAAATGTAGATTCTAATAGAACCTACCTCACAGTTTTTATGAGGATCAAATATGATAGCATATTAAAGTACTTTGGAAAACACAAATCACTATATAAATCCTAGCAATTGTTAGTAATATTGATGTAGGAGGCTAAAAAGGGGTTAACAGAAAAACCTATGACCCAAGCTCTAATTCAGATGAGCTCTAAGAGGGATTCAGACCCCAGTTAATGGATAACTTACAAGTCAGGATGCTAGGTTCTCTTACCCACATAAATCTGTACCCATAAGGAGAACATAGGAAGCTAGGCCATGAAGACCTTAGACTATAATAAAGTTAAAATGACAGACTATAGATATTCAGACTAGAAATAAATGAAAAAATGAAGATATTTTTAAACTAGCCATGGGAATCAGAAAGAGACATGTGCAGAAAAGAACAAATTTTCCCCCAGATTCAGTTTATGATGTGTAAACCCCAAAAATACACCTCCATGGAAAAAAGGTACCCACCTTGTGGGTTGGCTTAGCACACCAGGAAATCCAAATTAGAATAAGCCCTCCCCTGTACCTCCCTACGGTGGAGATTAGTATAAGGAGACTGATAATCAATTTATCCATACTATAAATATAACTATCTTTCCTTTCCCTATTTGAGAGATACCTTTCCACATTTCTGGTTCTCTCCCTGTGTTCACTCAGTATTGCAATAAAACTTGGGAAACTGAGTCACTGGGTCTTATAATTCTTTTGGGATGACACGATAAATTTGACCCAAAATTCCAGCCCTCATCAATATTATTGTGCCACACAGGTATGGAAAGAAATTTGATGAGCCCAAGTTCATTGATTATCTAACTAAGTTCTACTAACTGAAGGTGAATACAGTCTTAAAAGAAGAAAAATAAGTATTAGATATTCAAAAGAAATAGTGGTACTACTTTGAAATACACAAAGTGTATCTTCACTGTAGAACTCCAATGAGGGTGGATTTAATGAATTGCTTAGCCTCAATGCCAATTAGCAACATCATTTGCATATAAACAATGAATGTACTGATAATCTTTTTAAAACAGTTTATTTTCTTAAGTAGTGTTTCTATTTGTTTATCACTTTAGGGTTGCAAGAGTTTCAAATACATTATCTTATGTTATTAACAAAACTGTGCTTTTGAGTTAGGTAATACAAGTATAATCTTCACTTAATAAAAGAAAAAAAACTGGGGCAGTTAGGTGGCACAGTGGGAGCTAAGGCTCAAATATAGGTCTTTTGACCCCAAATCCAAGACTTTCCCACCATCCCCAACAAAATAATTTCTATAATGAGGACATAACTAAATATAGCCTTTACCTCAGACTACCAATGTCCATAGCTGTGGACTTTTCCATCCTTCCACAACCAAACATGATTTCTCTCTGAAGTGAGACAATGTAAAGTCAAACACCTATTCCTCCCACCTTGCCATTAGGTATTTCATTAGACAATCTCTATTGGCAAGACACCTTCCATCTTTCTTAAAGAGTTAAAGGACCCTCAGCTTACTTTATGTATACCAAGAAGGTTCTATACAAAAGGTGTCAAACATGTGGCATACAGGTGACATACAGCTCACAACACTCCAGAGTATGCCCCAAACCAGATTAAAATGTAATTGGAAAATATTTACCAAATTAAATAAAAATACAGTAAAATATAGGAAATATTACATTGTAAAACTAAGTCAATATTCTGCCCACAGGGATCCTTATGTACATATTAGTAGTCCTTATTCCTAATAGAGTTTGACACCACTGCTGTATACAATTTTCCAATAAGACTGCATCTGCTCCCCCCACCACCAGCTACCAATCATATTGGGGGCAGCCACAGTCATAGAGAATGAATCAAGACTTTCAGCAAGGTACTAGTGTGCATGTTGACCTCAATCAATTGATTAATCAATTGGCAATAATTTATGAACTGTCTATTATGTTCCTGGAACTTTTCTAGGAAGTGTAGATCCAAGAACAAAAATGATACAATCTCTCAATCCATTACAAATACCTTTATAAAATAGTTCATTCCCTGATATCTCATTATGTTGACTAGAGATCTCATTGAAATCATGAAGGCCTCCCCATAATAATCCTCCTTAAAGTTTGGGATTCAGAGTAGTGGAATTAACATGTTCACTCTAAACTTTACACTCCTAAATCTAACTTTAGTTACTGTGACTTTGGACTTGTTTCCACATTACCTCTCTTTCTGTTCAACTTTTTTTTTTTTTTTGCCCCAGTTGAAAGTATTTTTAATTAGAGAGAGCTCTATCCTATCTAGTCTGCATGAAATTTGCTTTACCAATTCCTTATGGAAAACCACATTTTGATCCAGTGCAACACAAGTTGAAACATAAGAGAATCCTAGATTTTGTAAACATGAAATATAATAAATCCAAAATAATTCTCCATTAGAAATCTGGAAAAGAAGTAAGAAACAGAATAAGAAGTAAGACTTCTATGTAATCATAACTACATTTATACAGTGCATATTAGAGACTATGCACTTTGGTAAGCACTCCTACAAATAACATCTCATTTAAGGGCAGCTAGGTGGCATAGTGGATAAAGCAGCAGGGGCCCTGGATTCAGGAGGTCCTGAGTTTAAATCTGGACTCAGACACTTGACACTTACTAAGTGTGTGACCTTGGGCAAGTCACTTAACCCTCATAGCCCCACAAAAAAACAAAACAAAACAAAAATCTCATTTGATCTTCAAAACAAATGTGAGAGATAGATGGTATTATTAGCTCCAGTTTGCAAATTCAAGAAACCAAAGTTAAGTGTTTTGCCCAGGGTCACAAAGCTAACAATTACCTGAGGTCAAATTTGAATTTAGGTTTTCCTGATGGAAAGCCCAAAGCTTTCTCCATTGTGTGGGCTGGTTGCAATGCTGTATAAAGGGCCATGAAAAGAGATACTGAAAAGCAAAGTAAAATATAAAGTAGACTATTGTCCAGAAATAAGAATAACATTTATTTATTTATTCATTATTCATCTGCTTATTCATTTATTTGCTTATCCATCCATCCATTCATTCATTTATCTATATATTTATGTATTTATTCATCCATACATCCATTTATTTATTTATTTATTTTTATGTGTTAACTTGTTTATTTATTTGCTTGCTTGTCCACTCATTTTTCAATTTATTTATTTGTCCAGTTTTTATTTGTTTCTTGTCTGTTTATTTGCTTATTTATTTTTTATTTCACCTTTTTACCCATTTATTTAGAATATTATTTTCCTCCAATAATATGTAAAAATAATTTTAATGTCCATTTTTAAAACTTTGTGTTCCAAATTCTCTTCCTCCCTCTCTTTGCCTATAAGAATGCAAGCAATTCGGGGGCAGCTAGGTGGTGTAGTGGATAAAGCCCTGGCCCTGGATTCAGGAGGACCTGAGTTCAAATGTGGCTTCAGACACTTGACACACTTATCAGCTGTGTGACCCTGGGCAAGTTACTTAACCCCCATTGCCCTGCAAAAAAACAAAAACAACAACAACAAAAAAAAAAACAAACAAAAAAAGAATGCAAGCAATTCAAAAAAATAAAAAAATATATTTAAACAATTTTTTAAAAAGAATGCAAGCAATTCAATACAAGTTATGCATGTTTAGCCATGCAAAACATTTCCATATGTCAAGTTATGAAAACAAAGAAAAACTTAATGAAAAGACACTAAAAATATGCTTCAATCTGTATTCAGTTCTTTCTCTATAGATGGATTGCATTTTTCATAAGTCCTTCAGAATTGTCTTGGATGGTTGCATTGATGACAATAGCCAAGTCATTCATAGCTGATAATCTAACAATATTGTTGCTACTTTGTATACAGTATATCTCACCTTGCATCAGCTCATGTAAATCTTTCCCAGTTTTTCAGGGAGCATCCTGCTCATCATTTCTTATAGCATAATAGTGTTCCATCATAATCTCAACTCACAATTTATTCAGCCATTCTGAAATTAATAGTCATCTCCTGGGGCAGCTAGGTGGCGCATTGGATAGAGCGCCGGCCCTGGAATCAGGAGTACCTGAGTTCAAATCCGGCCTCAGACACTTAACACTTACTAGCTGTGTGACCTTGGGCAAGTCACTTAACCCCAATTGCCTCACTAAAAAAAAAAAAAAAGTCATCTCCTCAATTTTAATTTCTTTGCACCAGAAAACAGCTGCCACAAATATTTTTGTACATATAGGTTCTTTAATTTTTTGGTTTTTTAATGTATTTTTCAATACTGACCTAAGTAAGTAGTATTACTAGGCTCTTTGGCCATAGTTCCAAATTGCTCTATAGAATGTTTGAAGCAGTTTATGAACTTCACCAACAATGCATTAATGTCTCATTTAACCCCATCCCCTACAACATTTATCATTTTCCTCTGCTGTCCTATTATCCAGATGAATAGGTATGAGGTAATACCCCAGAATTGTTTTGACTTGCATCTTTCTAATCAATAATGCTTAGAACATTTTGTTTTAATATGGCTATAGATACCTTTGATTATTTCATCTGAAAACTGTTCATATCTTTTGATCATTTATCAGCAGAAATAAAAAATAATATTAAAGGATATTACCAAAAAATTTAAAATGTGTGATATGGGTATATTTGGAGGATTTTTGTTTCTTTGTTTTGTTTCTTGTTGTTGTTGTTTTTCAAAAGCCAGCATTTGATAGTGTTTGGTTAGCAAAGTCAGAGCATGGTGTTATCCATACTGTCCCATCAAATAATTTGACAGATAGATGTCCGGCCTCTACTTCTAAGGAGGCTAGAAGCCCCATCTAGGCATATCATTCTATTTTTAGTAAGCTATAATTGTTGAGGAGTTTTTGTTTTTGTCTGTTCCTGACATTAGGAACATTTTTTTTGTAACATCAACAATTTCTTCTTTCAAATATTATCACATGTCCCGGGTTTTTGATCCACTTAGTTCATAACTTCATATAGTTATTTATCTATTTACTGAATTTTTTAAAAATCTGGTTGTTAGAAACAGGTTAACTGAGGCACAACTCCCAGTCTGGTGCAAAGAAGGAAGGCAATTTTATTACAATCTTGCAAGAAAGGGCACACACTTCCAACGAAGTTGCACAAAGCATGCTCATCACAGCAAGCTTATATGAGGGCCCTAAGCAAAGATTCCCTCCAACATTTTGTCTATTTATCTGGCTACTCTGTATGCACATTCTTTGCAACATTCCTAAACATATACTGTCACCTGTGGGACAACTTCTGGATGGGGATTTCATGGTTCTTTTCTGATCTAACTTTACATAACTACTACTAGCCCAGCAGGAAAAGGAAGGAAATTTCTGGGAAAGTGAGAAGCCCCAGAGGCTTGAGTATTGTAGTCTTCTCTTATCTGCTCTTATCTGAGAGGAACATCTTCAACTAGTTCTTTTGATTGTAACTGCTAACTCATCAGTAAAAGTAAGGGAATGGTGGGAAGAGGGAGAAGCCCCTGGGACTTGATCAATGTGGAGAGCACATTTGATTCTTTCATGTGTCTCAGTAGAATTTAAGGTTTTTATTTTATCTTTTTTATCCTTAGGACCTAGCATAGTGCTTTATACATAGTATAAATCTAATATGTAATTTTTGGATTACTCTTCTTTTATATTTATCATCATCATCATCACCACCATTATAGATGAACATATTATATGTGTATGTGTGTATACAAATATGTGTATATGCATAAAATTTATAGAAGTACATATTGTCTCCTTTGATAGAATTTTATCTCCTTGAAAGAAGAAATATTTTATTTTCATCTTTTTATCTTTGCATATAACAAGGTACCAAACACAAAGTAATTGTTTGTTGATTGATATAGAATTAGTTAACCAGCTTTTATTAAGTGCTTATTATGCTTCAGGCACTCTGGTAAGCACTGGACTTAACAAAGAAAATGGAGTAATAGATCCTGTTCTCAGGGAGCTAACAGTCAATTGGAGGAGAAAAAATGGAAACAAATCTGTACAACCTAGATACAAAGAAAACAAACTGAGTATAATCTCAGTGGAAAAACACCAAGATTGAGATTGAGGACTGGGAAAGACTTCTTGTAGAAGTTGGACCTTATCTGAATTTTGAAGGAAATTAAGGAATCAGGGAGGCAAAGGTGATGAAAGAAAATATTCCAGCCATAGGGGTAGTCCAAGTGATAGACTTGTACACTAAAGATGCTAAAAAGATAAGAGGAAATTTGCCAGTCTGTTAAGTAGATGCTTTATTTAGGATTCATAGAAAAAAAGAAAGAAGAAAAATTTCTTAGTTTCCATGAGCATGAAGAGATCATAGGATTTTACATAGGATCATAATTTAAGAGCTTAAAGAGACCTTAGAAGTCATTGAGTTCAAATTTTCATTTTATAGATGAGGAAACTGAGTTTGAGTGTTTCATCAGTTGAAAGATAATGAAATTATGGATGCATCCAAAATCAAATATGGGTCAGACAATCTTATCCAGTGATACAAAGATGAAATGACATAAAAGTTTTATCCCTTGAAAAGTTTATAATCTAGTAAAGGGATAAGTCACACATAAAAATAACTGTAAAAAAGTTTGAAAATGATTAAGTGCATAATAAACAGATTTGCTATTTTAATTGAGAAATTATTTACAACTGCCAAGACATTTTTAATTAAATTATGCCCATAATTAAAGATGCCCACAAACACAAAAGCTCCTATGTTATTTCTATTGTCCCCTCTAGCCTTTGCATATCAAGGATTTCTTTTTAAAAACAGTGAATATTTTGAGTCTTCATACTAGGCCATAGAGACATCTATGCAAATAGCTATCCATATAAATCTCCAGATAACTATAGTCATAGCAGAGATTATTTTTTTTTAATATTCCATATCTTTCAATTATTTATCAAAGATCTCTAACCATTATGCAAGGAGTACCCCATTACTTCTAGAATCAAACATAATGTTCTCTGTTTTGTATTTCACACTCTACATAACCTAGCCAAAAGTTTCTTAAACTGTGGGTCATGACTTTGTATGGAGTCACATAACTGAATGTGGGGGTCACGATAAATTTGGAAACAGTAAAAGGTTATATATACTTATCTTATATACCTATATAAATGAGGTCACATAAACATTTCTCCGGTGGAAAGGGGTCACTCGTAAAAAAAAGTTTGAGAATCCCTGACCTAGCCCATAACTACTTTTCAAGTTTTCTTATGCTTACCTCCCCTCCAAGTACTGTGACATGTAAAATCTAATGTGTGGTCACCTTTTTCTTTTACCCAGTGTGGGGAAAGTTAGCGAGGATTTACTTATAACTTAGAAGCTTCAGCAACAGTTTAGGCATTAAGAATTTATTAAAGAGTAAAGAGGGAACACATAGAGTTCAGAAAGATAGGGAAACCTATCTACCCTAGAGGAGAGATCAGAGTTCAACCAGGTCTGGTTCTTCTCTGTCTTCTGCCACCACCATGAGGTTCCAGCAACAAGCAACAAAGAGGAGGATCCAATGCCTGTCAGAGCAGAAGCTCCCTGAGATTCCGGGAAGAGAGGTGGTCCCCACACACTGCTCCAAGCTAATTGACTGGTAGCATTCAAGTCCATTAATTTACATGACTTGAAGATGGTCTTAAGTTAGTTAACTTTGAGAAAGAGTGTGTGTGTGTGTGTGTGTGTGTGTGTGTGTGTGTGTGTGTGTGTGTGTGTGTGTGTGTGTGTGTGTGTGTGTGTGTGTGTGTGTGTGTTGGTGGGAGGGTGTGGGCTTGTGGGTCTGAGTACTCTTGAAGGCCAGGCAGGTGAGGCTTAATCACTGTCACTCAATTCAATCAATCCAAATCAATCTCCAGGTGGGGCCTTTGAATGTTGGCAAATCCCATTATTTTCTCACAGTACTCTAGGCTCTTTTCTTCCCTATCCATTCTTGTTGCTGTTGTTTTTTTTTCCTTCTTTCTGGAAGAGGATCATGATAGATGACATGACTTTCACTGAATTGGATTTAAATGCAAGGTGACTAGCCTCATTTTCTCCTCGGGAGCCATCTGGGTCCAGTGGCAAGAAATGTTATCAGGATGTCTGGTTATGACCCCAGATGCTTGAGAGAACTGGGGTTAAGTGACTTTCCTAGGGTCACACAGTGTCTAAGGTGAGATTTTAACTCAGGTCCTCCCAACTTCAGGGCCAGTGCTCTAACCATTACACCACCTAGCTGCCCCTCCTGGCCCACTTGATATTCTGCATACAAGACACTGCATCTTTTCATTTGCTGTCCCCCATGTTCCCTTCTTCAGTTAAGAGTTACTTAAGTCTTCAACAAATGTAAGTACAAGAATCAGAATTTTTTATTATAGATATGAATTTACATTATCCATGTCCCCATATATTAACTATCATTTGTGAGCAGCTATTTATTTTCAGATGCATGTGTTCTGTATGTGGGCAGTAGGGCAGATTTAGACTTTTCAACTCTTATTAGAATTATTTGGGGGAACTTCTGACTCACCTTGGAGCTGTTTTACCCCAACATATTCATACTTTCAATATTCAGATCTTTCAAGGATGTATAATCAGATAATAGGAAAAGAAAAATGACAGGTCCTAGTGGCTCTGCATGCATAAATTAGAAATTAATAAGGCATTAATTTCATTTTGTTTAATATGCATATAAACTGAAGTTCATTTGCATTTGTAGCACAAAGCACCAGGCATAGATTACCAGTGATTTTGTACATTGAGACACAGAGATAGACCATTATAAAAGCCATAAATGCTAAACATTACTTAGGTCTATCTAAATAGTCAAAGGGATAATTGCTTGGTATCTGCCCCATAGCTGCTTAATATTCTTCTGAGGTCAGTTTCCTAAGCCATATGCCTGAGTGCAGTTAGCCAAAGCATTTTGTAGGAGTTCTGAATAACAGCAATATATGAAAGGCTTTACCATCTATAATTGTTAATAGGCCACTGGTGGCCATCAGCTCAAGAATAAAAACTGGGATGCCTCATCAAGAATAACACACAGCTGGTCAATGTTCTGCTGATGTAACATGACCTTGATCTCAGCAACAGAGGAGGAAAAATACAGAATGGCAAGATCATTAATTCCATTCTCCAAACCAACATTTGTGGGCAGCCAGTGACATCCATCAGGTCAGAGGAAAGTTGTTTAGGAACATTTGTTGTTGTTGCTGCTTTTCCCTTTCCCTTTCACTGCTCCCCCCACCCCCCCACCCCAAAATAAAAGCAGGTTGGTTGCATTGTTTGCTGCTCTGTCTAGAGAAGATTTATAATCATTGTTCTATGCCATCTGCATAATACATAAGCTTTGGGAATATTCTAACTATATCTCTTTATACTTGCCATAAGTAGAATATTGGCAATTATTGAATTAATGTACACTTGGCCTATTTGGAAATTAGAGGTCATTGTCACCTGAAACCCTTAAGTGAAACCACAAAATGTATTTGATTTCCACTGATACCTGACATTTTTATTATTTGACCTGAGTTTATGTAAAATGATTAACCTGTTACAGTTCAACAGGCAGATCTCCGTGGAGCACAGATCTTGAATTCACTGTTCATTAATTTTGAGTGGTTTCCTCCTAAGATTGGCACAATATTTTGGCCCCCTGAAAACCTGAACTAGGGATGCTATTAAACCCTATATATAAGTGTAGCCCTCTTTACCACTATATACAGTGAAAGGTGATGATTGTAATTTTTGTCACTGCTAAATGTTTGCAATAATTCTGTGTGCATGATATATACTTAGATGACCCACAAAAAACTCTGTCACTTGAGGCTAATAAACTGTTCTGGTCAAGATATGTTAGTTTATAAGATGACTAGTGCTTAATGTAAATTACTGACTTATTTGGAAGGCAGAAGCCATTTTTTTTTTTAAGTAGGCAGTCACTGAACATGGTACTGCTTAAAATATAAAAAGAAGTTGCCCTTGTCTCCCAAACATCTACTATATTTTAGGTTCATTAAATTCTACCATTAGAGATATATTTCTTTAGGTGATGAAAAATTATTTTTCTTTTTTGATCTTCAAGAATTTTCTGTTTACACTATAAATACAATGCAATGCTAAAATCTTGTAGCTTCATTTATAATATCACTTTTCAAACATTACAGCTAGAGGAGTACAAGGTTCAATGAGAATGAGACACAGGATGTGTGTCTCTTCTCTAGAAGTATAAGTCAAAGATTATATGGTGATTGATTAGCAAAAGGATAAACATTCAACTAGCTTGGAGAAAATATGTGTTTTATAAGCAGAATGAATTTAAGAATATAGTACTGGGGATCACTTTTACTGGACGTGCGCAGCAGCAGTGCCGAAGGTGGTGCAGGATGGCTCCCCCAAATGAATTGTTGGCAAGAAAGATATTTAAAGGGATTTTAGCCTTCGAACTTCTTGGGATCACTGGAGCGAATTTGTTATTTTATAAAATGAACACAAATCAAGATTTCAGGCATACAATAAGTAGGAGATTTCCCTTAATTTTGGAAGTTTATTACAAATCCAACGAATGGGCTGGACTCTATGGAATAAGGGAACATGATCAAGAATCATGGTTAAACCGAAAAAATTAGAACCTCTTCAGTTTGAAGTTTTCATCTCTCCGAATCTTGAAGCTGATCACTTCATTCAGCCTCCTGTTTAATTGTTTTTATGCTTTTGAATTAAAAGCTAGTTTAACTGCATAACTTCATCAAATAAAGTCTTTAACTAAATACATGCATGCATGCATACATATATACATACATACTTACATATACATATATTTTTTAAATTCAAAAAGGCCAGATTCTAGTAAGGCAATTGGGATCCTTAACTATTTTGAAACCAGCCAGATGTGGCAGAAAGGAAGAATTTTCAGTGGAAGCTATCCTGTAAGGATAACATTGAGTAACTTAAAAATATCCAAAATTGTGACTACATTTAGTTTGTATATATATCAGTGTTATAGCATAGTATTTGGTAAGTTATGTGGTTAATAAAATAAAATCAGGAAAATTGAAGTATTTTGTTTAATTTAGACTAAACACAAGATTCTAGTATTTTATTATTGCTAACTAAATAATAAATATTTTTTAATCAATCTTTAAAAAAAAAAAAGAATATAGTACTGGGGCCAAAACCAGAAATCCAAAAGGATAAGAGATCTAGGGGATTTGGTAGGGAAAATATATCAAATTCATTCGGTTCAAAGTTAATTGCTTCAAAGTTAGTAAATTGATAGAAAACACTTTTTTTCCCCCAAGCCCTGATCAGTCATGTTTGCTGATTTCTAAGGTGTAAATACAATGAAAATTTAATAATTGGTTCTCACAAGTAGGATTTCTATACATTTTTAACCTGTTTATTGGGAGCTCTGAGAATACCCATTAATTTTCTTCTTTTTGGTTAGGAGTGAATCTTTTTTATAGCTGTACCATGTTTTGTTTACACTGTTGTAAAGAATTAATTGTTATTTGAGGTTTTTATGTCTCAGCACACACTGGCCTGGGGCTCCACAAACCACACAGTGCTCCACCTACTGGTTGTAGCCATTGCCAGTGCTCTGCCACCATCACCACGCTGACACCTACATGGGCCTGGCAAAATTATAATGATTAGAAGCCTAGTGAGGGCAGTCATGTGACTGTCAGAGTGACCAACCAATTGGCTAGGGCTGTGTGGGGTGTTTCTAGGTTTGGGGGAGGAGAATTGGGCATTCCAGGTGGAAACTGGAAAGTGACAGGAGTTCTGCTGCATATTTCAGCTGATTCCTGGGAGGTGGTATTTTTTCAGGTATTATAATTTCCCTTTCCCGATTTTATTTCCTTTCCCTTGATCCTACTGATCCTGTTTGTGGTGTTGTTGTTTTTTGTAAGTTTGTTCTTGTTAAAATAAATCTTGTTCTGTTTTGAGGGAGGCTGCCGGTCTCCTTCCTTGCCCCAATATTGCGGAGAGCCACTTAGCTAGCACTCCCTAATTAAAAATTGGTCCCCACACTAAGTTTTTTTTTTTTAATAGTAAGCTATATTTATATAGCACTTTAAAGGGAGATTTCCTTATAGAACACCCATGAAGTTGATTATTGTAACAACAATAATAACTAACATTTATATAGTACCTTATAACTGACAAATAATTTTCTTCACAGCAAAGTGCCATCATCCTCATCTTACATTGCTCTTGCTTCTGCTTCCATTTTTTCCCAGTTACTATTGCTAATTGTGTTTCTCTCCATCCTATTTTCTCCCCATGATATTTACTCTATTTTCTATCTTCTTTTACCTTTTACCTTCTCAAAAGTGTTTTGTTTCTGATTGCCCCTCCCCCAATCTGCCCTCCCTTCCTTCACCCCTCCCCCTTATCCCCTTCCCTCCCACTTCCCTGAAGGCAAGATATATGACTATACCCACTTGAGAGTGCATATTATTCCCTCATTGAGTCAATTCTGATAAGATTAAGGCTCATTCACTCTCCCACTCCTCCTCCATCTTCCCTTCCACTCCTTAAGCCTTTTCTGCTTCTTTGATTTGAGATACCTACTCCATTGATAGAAGACTGTTAGAGCAAATGTGGTAATATGGGGGGTAGATAGTTTTATGTCTGATCAGTGGTTATAAGATATTGAAGAAGTTGCTGGAAATATCTCAACAGAAGATCTAGAAAATAACAGGATAGTTATTACTTTTATTAGGGTATTGGACAGGAATATGCAAATTATGGCTCAAACATGAGTAACTTATCAAAAGTCTCAGATATTAAAACAAAATGTGAGAAACAGAAAAAAGTAGGAAATCCCATTATAGAGGAGAGAAAAATCTAATTGTGGAGCCTCTAGAAAAGAATGGCCCAATAGAGCATGTGTGGTAGTAGGCTGTCACAATCAATCAAAAGAGTCAATGAAGACAATACCAAAGAATTGTATATTTTAATTATGAAAAGTATGAAAGGCAGATTGAGTATTGAAGTGCCCTATTGAAAAGGATCTTAAACTGTCCAAGGTAGGTGGCAGAATGTGATCCTAAGAGCAAAGGGAAGAAGTCAAAACCTTGACTTTATCTAAGAGGTTGAGGTTCTTGTTGTAATAGAAGAAGAAGAAACAGATTTTGGCATTCTAAGAAATAGATAAGAATTATAAAATAGAGTTTAAAGGGATCCCTTTGCTCATACAGTTCAATCTGTAGCTGATAAATAATTCCTTCTTCTACTGTTAAGGAAACTAAATCTAGTTTCAGAAGGTTCAAATGATTAAGAAGTGGGCTAATACCAAGGCCAAGCAAAAGTAAGTCTAATTCCTTTTTCATAGCTAGGTTGCTGTTTGTCCTTCATTCCCAAAAATGACCATGGCATTGGGATGATGTCATGACTTGCACTGAATTGGACTTTATGTGAGGAAGAATTGTGAAAGGTCAGCAACCTTACTCTCTCTTCCAGAGTTATATGCATCCATTGACAAGATATACATCAGGATGACTGGAGATGGCCACAGATGTTTAAGTGACTTGCTCAGGGTCACACATCTAGTAAGTGTCCGAGGTGAGATCTGAACTCAGGTCCCCCTGAATCCCGGGCCAGTGCTTTATCCACTGCACCACCTAGATGCCCCTTAACACAGCTAGGTGACAAGAGGCAGCTAGGTTTTGTAAGGTAGCTAGGTATCATTAGGAAGTTTCTATGTGACACAAGGGTTAGACCACTGGACCTGGAGTCAGGAAGACCTGAGTTCAAATCCAGATTTAGGTAGCTGTGTGACCCTGAGCAAGTCACTTAAGGTATGTCTGTCTCAATTTCTTTATTTCTAAAATTTGGGGGGGGGAGGGTGATAGTAGCAGTAACAGCAGCAATACAAAACAACAACAACAAAATAATAACAATAGGAGTCATAATATTAACACCTACCTCACAGGGTTGTTGTGAGGATATGAGGTAATATTTGTAGTCTCTTTCAAACAAGAAAGTAATATATAAATAGAAGTTATTAGTTATTATTATACCTGACAGCCCTTCATGTACTTGACAAATAAAGGACAGCTAGGTGGCACAGTGGATAGAGCACTGGCCCTGAATTTGGGAGGACCTTAGTTTAAATCTGTCCTCAGACACTTACTAGCTGTGTGACCCTTGGCAAGTCACTTAACCCTAACCCCCAACTGCCTTGTACATTGAGGGCCATCTCCAATTGCCTTGATCTTTATATCTTTTTTTTTTTTTTTTTGGATGAGACAACTGGGGTTAAGTGACTTGCCCAGGGTCACACAGCTAGTAAGTGTTAAGTGTCTGAGGTTGGATTTGAAGTCAGGTCCTCCTGAATCCAGGGCCTGTGCTCTATCCACTGTGCCACCTAGCTGCCCATTGATCTTTATATCTTGCCCACTAGACTCAGATGACTCTGGAGGAGAGAGTGAAGCTATTGACTTTGTACAGCCCTGCTTCATTTAAAAATTCAATTCACTACGAGTCATGACATCACCTCTTGATGACAAAGTCCTCTTCAAAAATGAAGAACAAACGACTTGGCAAACATCATGCCTTCTAGCCCCCATATCTTCTCTCCTCTAGATTAAACACCTCCATTTCCCTCAACTAAGTCTTATATGAAGAATGCAAGGTCTTACACAATGACAGTGGCCCTCCTGTGTATATTCTCCTGCTCTTCTATGATACTCTTAAGATAGGGGAGCCAGAACTAAATGCATAATTCAAGATGGGGAATGACCAGGGCATAGCATTACATGCCTATCATTTCTTTATGTCTCTTACTGAATCTTAAGATTACATTAATTTTCTCAGATATCCTATCACTCAGTTGACACATACTGAGTTTGCACTTCATTAACAAACTCCCCCTGCCCCCAACTTTCTCCTCTCTCTCATTTTTTATTTGGTGAGGGGAGGGTGGTTCAAATGAAGAGGCTTTTAGCCATCATTCCCTCATCTTGTAGTTGAAGAAATCAATCTTTTTTAACTTTAAAGAAATTTTATTTATCCCTTTTTTGTTTCAGTTTATTATATTTAATCCAGGACCCCAGCTTTTAAGCAGGTGCTTAAACAGATTATCTACTAATAGATAAAGAAGACAACAGTTGAGGTAATTGTTGATACATGACCAAGGGGTACTAGTATAATCAGACACTATACTGACATGAAAAGTCATAAAGCTTATTGTCTTCAAAAGGAAATGTTGGGAAAGATCTTCCCGAGATTTCTCAAACTTGGTGCCAATTGCCCAATTTTATTGATTGCTTTGGAAACATATGATAGGGCAAAACAGAACCTAAAGAGCTTTATTTTGCACTGGTAAGGCCAGGGAAAGAAACTGAATACCTTAGTGTTACTGTTGATATTTTATTATTGTTCTCTGACAAAGTTTTAAAAATAGAAAGGCAGATCTGGAGGTGAGACATGGATAAAAGGCTGTGAGTCAAAAGAGAGGATTTCCTGGCCTAAATTAACCATTTTCTAAGCTGATGGCCCTAGCAAAGCCATTTAACATCTGAGTAACAGTCCTCTCATCTCTCAAATGAAGAGAATAATATTTACAGTACACAAGATTGTTTTGAAGACAGAAGTACTGAAAGGTTAAAACACCATTTCAAGAAATAGGTTAAAATAAATGTAGCCCTATATATAACATTCTCATAT
Organism: Dromiciops gliroides; assembly: GCF_019393635.1. Taxonomy (NCBI): domain Eukaryota; kingdom Metazoa; phylum Chordata; class Mammalia; order Microbiotheria; family Microbiotheriidae; genus Dromiciops; species Dromiciops gliroides. The sequence goes on along the minus strand of NC_057864.1, from coordinate 430,248,980 downwards.
ATAGGTGCAGGTAGGTGGCACAGTGAATAGAGCACTGAGCCTGGAGTCAGGAAATTCTTAGTTCAAATCTGGCCTCAGATACTTACTAGCTACATGACATTGGTCAAGGCACTTAACCCTGTTTTCCCTCAGTTTCCTCATATGTAAAATGAGTTGTAGAAGGTAATGGAAAACCACTCCAGTATCTTTGCTAAGAAAACCCCAAGTGGGGTCACAAAGAATCAAATAGGATTAAACAACCACTTATGACATGGTGGTCATTAGGAGTTATATAGAATTTACTAAGAATATCAATTTGTTAAAAACAGAAGAGCTGAAAAATTGTTTATTTCCCTTAGATTCATTCTCTACAGGATAGAAAAAGAGATGAGAAGACACTTTTTTGTACCTGACTATGATCGATAAAAATGAAATATTTGTTGAAATAAACATGTTTATTTCAGTGTCTAGAAGGAACGTTTAGTCAGAAATGACCATGATATTTAAGAGTTCAGGGTGAATAAGAATGATGAAATTCTGAAATAAACTGATATGAGTCCAGGATTTTGATTTGAAAATTCTGAAGGACAAAAAAAAAAAAACAAAAACAAAAAAAACCTATCCCAGGGCTTACCTGTCAGCAAGAAAAAATTTGTCCATGAAGGATAGAGTATTCTGAGCAATGAAATTCTAATGAAAGAAATTCAAACAATTACAATGAGCACAGAATGAAGGCGGTATCTAAAAGGAAAGGAGAAAAGGCATGTATGACTTTTAAATGCATAGAAAATATCAAGGGGTGAGAGGGAATAAGCATTCATTTAGCATCAACTAGGTATCCAGCACTGTGCTAAGACCTTTTTTAGTACTCATAATAATCTGGGATGATAGAAGCTATTATTATCTTTATTTTATTTCTGAGGAACCCCAAACTGACTTAGGTTAAAGGACTTGCCCAGGGTTACACAAGTTGTAAGTGTGTGGGTCCAGGTGTGTCCAGCTCTATCCACTGCAACCCCTAGCTGCCAAATGAATGACAAAGGCCCTATGAGACTAATCATGGACACTAAAACCCATCAAGACTAATGGCAAAAACAAAACTAAACAAAAATAACTTTCAAATTCTAGCCACTGAAATCTAGCCTCCCATTATGTTTATCTTTCTTGTCCTGCATTTTCCAAGTATTTGGCACCAAAGACACACAAAAGTGTGGAAGGAAGAGATAGTGACCCTACTGTAAAGACCCAATGCCAGAGGTTCTTCATGGAAGGAGTTGACACAGGTCAAAGGACTTTTTTAAAAATCAGAGATAGTACTTTGCACCATCAGTCTCATTTGGTGAGAATACCTGCTTCTCTTCTGCAAAAGACAAACAAAAAGACAATGCTTTGATAGTCTTTAGGGGATAGTTGAGATGCTTCTCCAAGGCCAGTCTGTTAGAGTATCATAGTCACATTTGTCTAACAGTTGACCAGAATCCCAAATAATGACTACAATAACTCATGATAGAAGACAGAATAAGACATAGCAGTCAGGTCAAACTAACAGAAACAGGGAACTACTAAAATATGCATAATGATCCCTAAGGACTTTGGATTAACTTGAAAAATCCCATATTAACGTTACGTATGTTCTATTCTATTTTTTATTTATTTTACTAAATGTTTCCCAATTGCATTTTAATTTGGATAGGCCTGTACTCCAAAATTTTGCTGCCCAATGTCATATGAGACTATGAAACAGGAAATTTTGGGCTAAGAAAGTTAGAATAAAGTGGTTGGTAGTGTGGAGAGCCAAAAAAAAAAAAAAAGCTAAAGCAATTCTATTTTGTCTGTAGTTCCTCTTATCTTGGCTCTGAACCTGTTTGTAATGTAACCCCCACCCTGTCCATGATCTTCCTTATTACTGAAACAGCAAGGGCAGTGCTATGTAGTAGTAACAATCTTGCCTGTTATTAGCCTTAGGAAGGGGCCTTATGCAATCCTGACAGACCCTGTATTCAATTTACTGCCTGCCTAAATTAAACCTATATAAAAGCCTTGTCCTTTTTGTTCCTTGCATGGAGTTTCTACGCGGTGTGGGTTGATCTCCTTTTCTGGCAATCTCAATAAACCCTCTTTGGTCCCTAAATTTATGGTTTTGGTTTTGGTTCTGGTTCTGATTTGTTCTGGCCCCAACAATTTTACCTTCTCTAAGAAATTAAAATAAGTAGAAGATAATAGAGGAAGTCATACTAATAAATGCATTCTTCTGATGTCATATGAGTATTTTTTTTAAATCAAACCACAAAAAGGTTTCCCACACCATGCTATTAAACCTTACATTAAAATCTGAATAAAATCTAAAATGTTTTAAAGTATCCAAGCAAGGGAGTTTTCAGTAGTATAATTAATTCAGCATATTTTTATTATTTCTTTTAAAAGAGAAATCAAATGTTCTAGTGCTATTTGAAGTGTTTTAAAGGGTTTAAAAACTACATAAATTGTAGTAAAAAAAAAAGAGGCTGGTCAAAAGAAACTCATCTTCTAATGTTTCTGTGAGAACGGCAAAATACTTTTAAAAAAGCAAATCCTTCACATTTGGTTAATTTTCAAGTTATCTATTATCTATGTTTTTTATGCATATATATGCATACTCTGTTATTTATTAAGCCAGGCATGTTTTTAACCAGACATGAGATTTTATTAGTTTGAGCACTAAGTGAGCTTCTTGGCTTCTACTACTTGGAAGTTCTAGTGAGAAAATTCTTCTCACAATATAGGTGAGAAAAGTTTTTCTTAGAGTCAACTGGGGTACAGAGAATTTAAATGACTTACCCAGGGTAACAGAGATGATCAGAGTTAATCTTGAAGCCAAGCCATCTGGAATCACAACCTAACTTTTACTACTATGTATATTGCCTTTATCAGTTCAGATTTTTTTTTCTGGTGACAATTGGAAGTAAAATAGAATGCAAAGTCTAGAATATTATCACTTTTGTTCCTGCAAATCACAAAGGTCCTAGAGAAAAAAGACATTGACAAATGCTTCCTCTTCAGTAAAGAATAAGCCTTTCTTCTCCATTGCTGCTTTCACTGATACACATGCAATGTCAAGATAGTGACACAATCAGCTGCTACAAATAGAGTGGACTCTCTAGAGAAGGAATTATGTGAAAGCATGAAAAAGAGTCACATGAAGTTATAAGTAGCTTTTGATCTGCCCTTTTGGGAGGAATATTCATATCACTTAGGAACTAACAAAGGTAGCTAAGCGGAGCTCTGAATTTAATAACATTGCCCACTGAATATATATTTATAATAAATTTATTATGTATATATACACACACATATATATATATATATACATATACACACACACTTATTCATCTCTGATCTATACATTAGGAATGCTTGAAAGTAATATATTTCATTAAATATCCTTTTTCCCCATGAAAAATTATACTATAGTCTTGCTAAGTACGTTATTTCTGGATATAATCCTAGCTTGTTTATCTTGATCCAATGAGATATTTCACATTTTTCCTATTTTTTTTTATTCTTTTGAATTTATTTTATTATTTCTTAATGCCTCATGGAGTCATGAGCTTCTACTTGCCCAATTCTAACTTTTAAGGAATTATTTTCTTTAGTGAGCCTTTGTGTCTTTTTTTTTTTCCTATTATAAGGCAGTATATACTTCAGTATTTTTGTTCCTCTTTTACCAGGTTGTTAATTGTATTTTCACAATTTTCTTGCATCACTCACATTTATCATCTATCATTTTTCTACCACTCTTATTGAATTTTGAAATCATTTTTTTAGCTATTCCAGGCATTCTTATTGGGATTTTTTTCCCCCTTTGAGGCTTTGCTTATCGGCTTGTAGCTTTTGACATCATTGTCTTCTTCTGAGTTTGTGTCTTGATCTTCACTTTCTTCATAGTAGTTTACATATACATACATATATATATATATATACATATATATATATATATATATATATATATATATGCAGAGAGAGAGAGGAAGAGATTTGTTTACTCATTTTCTCGGTCTATTTCTTGACTTTGAACTTTATGCTAAATTTTAGATCTCCTCCCGGGGTTGCTTTGCATGGGGTGGAGTATTGCCCTATGCCAGCTTTTTTACACACAGCTATTTTCAAAGCTAGTGGGGTTGGGGGGGGGGGAGTTGAATGTTTTCAGTACTTCCAGGGTGGTGTGGTCTGAAGACAGATGTCACTACCCTCCTGGTTTGTGCTCTGGTCCTTACCCATAAAGGGCCCCTAATCCTTTGTGACTGAAAGCCATACTGGTCCCCAGGGTCCCCTGATCTCATGTGACTGCAAACATTCCTCTATGCCATGGAATTTTGACCCAAATTTGGAGTTGCCAGATAATTCCTGGTCCACTACCCAGTGCTAGCATAAGGGCACCCTGCAATTTTTTTTTCTTGTTAGTTATTTAATCCCCTTACCATCTTTACATTGAGAGTTCTTAAAGCTACTGTTGTTACTTTGATCACCATCCCCAAGGCCCACAGCTAGTGTTGCTACTACATGGACTCCAAGACAGCCCCCGCCCTTTGTACAGATCTCTCCTTCAGACCTCCTAAATTTTTAGCCTAGAATATGTTTCATCTAACCCTTTCTGTTTTTTTTTTTTCTATGCTTCTCCAGAATTTGATATTTTAAAGTTCTTTGGAGGGTAATGTTGAAAGAATTCAGTTATAGTGCTCCTTACTCCAACTTGATACTCTGTTAATCACATACTGAATGAAATCCCCAAATGAAAAATCTCAGGAATATTGTAGACAACTTCCAGAGCTCCCAGGGCAAGGAGAAAATATTGTAATAAGCCAGAAAGTAATCATTCAAATATTATAGTGCCAAAGCTAAAATCACACAAGAATTATCAGGCATCACAATAAAGAAACACAGATGGAATAGGACATATATCTCCAAAAGGCAAAGACGGTAGAATACAAACAAAAAAACCTACCCAGCAAATCTGAGTTTAATCCTATTGTGAAAAAAAATATGAATATTCAATGACATAGAGGACCTTCAAGAATTTCTGAGGAAAATAAAAGAAATGAACAGAAAATTCAATATTCAAACAATGACCCAAGAAAAGCATAAAAAGTTAAAATGAAAAAGTAAACATAAGGAACTCAATAAGGTTAAAAAATTTACTTTCCTAAATGGGAAGATGATAATGCAACACCTAAGACTTCTATCATCATTAAAGCAAGGGGCAGGATTTTATATAGACAAAGGGTATGGATGTGCATATGTTATGTTAAGATTATCTCTAAAGAAAAATGAAAGGATGTGAAAGAACAATGCATTGAAGCAGGAACAGAGAAGTTTAATGGGAGAAATTATCTGACATAAAATAGGTGTACCAGGAAGAGTTTTTCACAATGTGGGGGAAATAAGCAAAATTTTAACCATTATTTCATCTGAACTCTTTCAAAGGGGAAACTATTTATATATACAGTCAGTTGGATATAGATATTCAGCTTATTCTATAGGAAAGCTAAGAGGGGAAGGAGCTAAAAGAAAGGAGGGTGGTAAAAGGGAAACATTTAAGGAGGTGACAGGATGAAAGAAAGAGAAAAAATAGAAGAGAATATAATGGAGGCATATACAGTTAAAAAAAATAACTACAAACATGAATGGCATAAATTTACCCATGTAACAGAAATGAATAGCAAAATGGATTAAAAAAACAGAATCCAATTATATATTGTGCAAGAGACACACTGAAATATGAAGACACAAATACAGTTAAAATAAGGTCCTGGAGAGCTACTATAAACATTTTCATATGCATAGGTTCTTCTCCTTTTTCCCTAATGACCTTTGGAAATAGACCTCATAGTGTTATTTCTAGGTTAAAGGGTATAAGCAGTTTAATAACTCTTTGGGGATAATTCCAGAATGAATATTGTATACAGTAGCAACAATATTGTTTTAAGAATGACTTTGAGGGGCAGCTAGGTGGCACAGTGGATGGAACACTGGACCTGGAGTCAGGAGGACATTAGTCCAAATCTGGCCTCAGACACTTGGCACTTACTAACTTTGTGACCCTGGGAAAGTCACTTAACCCCAATTTCCTCAAAAAAAAAAAAAAGAATGACTTTGACAGAATGTCTTTTTGATTTTTATAAATACCCAAATAAACTATAACAGACATATAAAGAAAGATGTCATCTACGTCCAGAGAAGAGATAAATAGAAGTACACATGGAATAACTTCCACATATATATGTTTGTGTGTATGCATATATGTGTGGGGACCAATTCTTAATTGGGGAGTGTTAGCTAAGTGGCTCACCACAATATTGGGGCAAGGAAGGAGACTGGCAGCCTCCCTCAAAACAGCAGGATTTATTTAACAAGAATGAACTTAAACACACACACACACACACACACACACACACACAGGATCAGTAGGATCAAGAGAAAGGAAATAAAATGGGGAAAGGGAAATTATACAGCTAGAGTCGTGAATCTCCTCCCTTCTTCCCAGCAGACCCCAGACAGTCCCCAGCCAATTGGCTAGCCACTCTGACAGTCACATGACTGCCCTCACTAGGCTTCCAATCATTATAATTTTGCCAGGACCATGTAGGCATTGGCCAGTGGTGATGACATGAAGTGCCAGCGCCATGACGATGACTACAACCAGTGGGTGGAGCACTATGCCATTTGCAGAGGCCCAGAGGCCAGTGTGCATACTGAGGTTGTTTTTTTTTTAAATTCTAGCCAAAAGATGGGGTAATAAAAACCTCAAATAACAATTAATTCTTTATATATGTATGTTTGTATGTAATGGTGGCCATCTTGGATAGGGGAGAGAAGAAAAAAGAAAAGAAAAAAAATAAATTTACATGACAACTTTACAAGTTGTACATAGTAGGTTTGTAAGTTTAATGTGCAATCTTTTTTATTATACTGTCATGAAAATGTTTTATTCTATAAATTAAAAATAAAATAAAATTTAAAAATAAGTGGGTGGAGTAGAATGTATTATGCTTTAGTAGAAGTGAAAAAGGCATGTATAACAATCATGATCTCAGTGCAAAAGCAAAAATAGACCTAATTTAAAAAGATAATCAAGGAAGCTATATTTTTTTTCTAAAAGGTACCATAGACAATGAGTTAATATTAGTATTAAAGATATATATATACCAGGTCAGCTAGGTGGCACAGTGGATAAAGCACCGGCCTTGGATTCAGGAGTACCCAAATTCAAATCCGGCCTCAGACACTTGACTTACTGGCTGTGTGACACTGGGAAGTCACCTAACCCCCATTGCCCAGCAAAAAAAAAAAAAAAAGATATATAAATATACCAAATGGCATAGTGTTCAAGTGCTTGAAAGAAAAGTTTAATGAATTGAAGAAGGAAATAGAGTAAAATTCTACTACTGTGGGTCTTTAGTTTAACCCCCTCCAACCTAGAAAAATATAACTATAAAATAAAAAATATGTTAAAAGTATTAATTTTGGGGGGTAAAATTAGATATGATAAATCTCTGTAGCATACTGAATTAAAATAGAAAAATGTATACTTTTTTAATAGCAGTACATAGCACTTTCACAAAAATTGACCATATATAAGGATACAAATGTCCCAGAAATAAATACAAAAAAGGAGAGATGTTAAGTGCATATTTTTTTAGCTCATAATGCAATTAAAATTATATTCAGTAAATGGACCTTGAAGCATAGATTAAAAATTAATTGGAAACTAAATAATTGATTCTTATGAAATGAGTATGTCAAAGAATAAATCATAGAGATAATCAATAAATTCATTAAAGATAATGAAAACAATGACCCAACATACCAAAATTTATGGGATACAACCAAAACAGTAATTAGAAGAAAAATTTGATTTTTAAATGTTTATATAAATAAAAGAGAAAGAAAATCAATGAATTTGATATGTAAGTTAAAAAAAAAACTTAGAAAAATAACAGATTAGAAATTCTCAATTAAAGACCAAATATAAATTCTGAAAATTGCAGGAAAGATTAAAAAATGATTTTTTAAAAAGCATTAATCTAACAAATAAAATCAGAAACTTATTTTATAGAAAAACAACAATTAAATAGATAACAATTTGAATATTTTTTTAAAAAGAATAAAAATAAATTACCACTGTGAAATGTCATAGTGCACAGTGAAAAAGAAATAGAAAAGAAGGAATGAAGGAAGGAAGGAAGAAAAGAAGGAAGGAGAGAGAGAAAGAAAGAAAGAAAAGAGAAAAGAAAAGAAAAGAAGAAAAAAGAAAGAACACTAGGTTTTTGTTTGTAATGAAAAAAGACTGGTAAAATTGACAGATGACAACTCTGATAATGTTGTATACACTTTACTTTTATATAGAGATTCTATTTCCTTTTGTCAACAGACTTTGAAAGAGACTTAAAAAAAGATAATTATAAAAGTAAAAAAATTCAAGAGGGGTATTATTAGATTCCCTTAACAATCACTCTCCAAATGCTTTTCTAAATAGGCAAAAACAAAAACAAAAGAAAATAAATAAACAACAACAAAAACAAGCTAAACTTTTTCATGGATTTCTGGACAGGAATAGAGAAACAAAAGAGGGAAAAGATTATCAGAGGCATGATCTGATTGACTTCAAGTTAATTTCCATACAATTTGCTGACTACAAAATCACAATCTGTTTCTAAAACACAATCTATTTCTATCCAGATTTAAGGGGGGATAAAAAGCTAGGAGTCAAAACTCTCCAAACTGGTATTCAGTTATCCCAGACACTTCAACTTTTGAGATAAGCATGGTGTTATGGAGAAAATAATTTATTTGGAATCTTGAAGATGTGGGTTTAAATCTTTGCTGTTGTGGGTTCCAAAAAGATGCTTGAGACCTTTTAGATCATGAGCAAGATGTTTAACCTCCAAATGCTTCAAGGAACTCTGTAACATGTATCTACCAAGTCTTAAACCACACAAGAATTGGAGTCCTTTACACTTAGCAATCACAAATCTTTTTTTACATGAATACCACTTCAGTAGATCCATAATTTCACAGTGTGGGAGGGGGGAAATGCAGGGTCTTTCCGTTCACACGGAGAAAGGAAAACCTCTATATAACAAGATGTTATCTTGAACAGTTGCTGTGAGCCCCCTAAGTTGTTGCTGTTTGTCCTTCTTTAACAGGACCATGACATTGGAAAGTGATGTCATGACTTACACTGAATTGAATGTAAGTGAGGGAGGTCTGTGTTAGGTCCCAAACCTCACTGTCTCCTCCACAGCCATCTGGGTCTGGCCAACCCTCTATGTCTAAGCAATTGGGGTTAAGTGACTTGCCCAGGGTCACATAACTAGTAAATGTCTGAGGTGTAATTTGAACTCAGCTACTCTTGACCAAAGCCAGTGCTCTATTCACTGTAGCACCTAAATGCCTCCAAAGCTAATCACCTCAAAACAAGTTTCCTGATGATTAGACTCCCTTAACTTAACCAAGTTGGTGTTAGCACAACAAATGTATATCTTCTTTCTTTTATTTCTGGGAACACAGTAAAGGCAACTCTAAATCACTTCATCAGTTCATCTTTTCAACTCATTTTGATTGGTTGGTTGCAAAATTGGGAGCAATTTTTTTGTTATTGTTGTTTCTATTTTCCTTTTACATCTGTAAATGCAAAAAAGGATTTCCATTTTTTTTAAATTTAACACCCTTAGGTATCACTGAGAAATAAATATTCTCATTCAGAAGTCTATAGTATGTGCTTTCTGGCCATGTAGCAATATGCATTAGCCATAAAATTAGTTATTAAAAATAGTATGGAAAGAGCCATAGACTCAATGTGGAAATTCATCTCCAAACTGAAGACTACATTTTACTCAAATTGCATTATGACAAATGGATTACTGAATCATATATGTTCTTATGGGAGTCATGTGTATCTTTTCTCCTTATATTTCATAATCATCTCCAAATGAGCAAAAAAATTAATGTCTACTAATTAATGAATGAACAAAAAGTATTTATTAAGAACTTGTTAAATACTACCCACTGTTCTAAAAACTGGGGATAAGAATGCAGATGTGAAACAGTATTTGTCAAAGGGCTTTCATTACATTTATGGAGACCACATATATAGGACAGTATGTTTTGGTCTCAGTAGTCTAAAGGATTTGTGAGTGGAGATATTGGGTTGTTTATTGACTTGTTCTTTCTATAAATAATGTATAGATTAATATTCTATCTTCTACTTTTCTATTTTAATAAGAAATGGATTTCAGCTGAAAATCTTCAAACATGATAGGTATATACAAACCACAATGATCACTTAATTGCCGAATTTTTATTACTACCTACTTGCCACACCTTGAACCTAATTCACTCTAATGTATAATTTTCGGTTTCTTTTCTTTCCCCTTTTTAAGCTTCAGTTTCCTTCAGAGTATAAAATCAGTGGGCAGAAACTGTCAATAAAATATAAAAATGGAATATTCTCTGGCTTTAAGGAGTCTAATGAAAGTGGGGAGAGCAGCAACAAGGCAAAAAATAATGTATACAGATGAGTAAGTACAAAAGAGAGAAAAATTAAATTGAAAGTATTTAGGAGAGATACCAATAATTGGAGAAATCATGAAAACCTCTACCTATAGGAGGTAGAATTGAGATAACCCTTGAAGGCATCAAAGGGTTTCTAATATGGAGGATGAATTGTTGGTAGGGATTAAAGTAAGAGATGGAAGCTGGTTGACACTATAATGCCTGACATTAACTATAAAAAGCATGAAAAAGTTTAGGCTATCAAACTATGGGACAATTAATATCATCAAATAACAACAAAACCAAATTACTCAAAGAATTCAATTCAATAATAATTGCTTATAAGTATCTGCTTTATGCTTGTCCCTTAGAATGGAAAACCACAAAATGAAACAAACCTTGTATTCAAAGATTTTATAGTCTACTAAAATGTTGAACTAGGTTAGGTCCTTGAGCAAAGAGTCATCTCAAACAAATCAGAACTCTCAGAGATTTTACTCAATTATTTTGGGAATTTTGGCCTGTGCGATTCATTTAAAAATAATTGTATGAAATTAACCTGGAGAAAGTACTCAACTAGATAATAAGAAAAGCCTAGACTAATTATTGAAAGAATAATATGTAGTGTTAAAAGGCCCTGAAAAATCTTTGAAAAAGTTTGATCACTTTATTAGAAGGCAATGACAATTAAACTGTTTATTGAATTCTGTTCCAAAGTGTTAACCAGTAGATTGTAGGGGGATCCTCATTCTATGACAGGTTTCATTTTGATGGTAGCCTTAACTTTATGTGACTAATTGAATAGATCATGTATTAGGAATCATAAACCCAGAAATAGAAGAGATGTCAGAGGACATCTAGTTCAATACTCTCATTTTACACATAAAGAAACTGAGACCCAGCAATATTAGTTGACTTGCCCAAGGTCAAAGAAGTAATAAATTTCAGAGCCAGGATTTTACTCTAAGTCTTCTGATTCTATAATAACTGTACTTTTTTTCCCCTCAACCTTACCTCATAGATATTTGATTTATAGTAGAAAAATAGTATACCTTGGGAATCCAACAGTATGTTTGATGCTGTATCTGATCTACCCTTTTCTTGGGTATAGGCACATTTTAATTTCTTGATTTTTATCATCATTTATAACATATGAGTAATTTGAAGGATGACTATGCATGGGAAAAATATGAAATGTTAATGACTTTGGGTGGGTGAGCCCTGAAATCGGCTTCTGCATTTTTGTATTATATGTTTTATTCTCTTAATGATCAATTCTTTTCATAAAGGGACAGAAACACTTTAACTTTAAATAATTATTCACAGTGATCATTGCCAAATCTCTAGATTGCCAGATGTGGGTAGGATAGATGCTGGCCTAGATGATATAATTTGAAAGACCCCCAGGAAAGTACCACATCTCCTCACATATCTCTCATAAAGCATCCTGAACCCTGTCATTGCAACTGCCCTTTACTTCCTTTGGGATCAGGAATTATTCTGCTGACCTCCTTTGAAAAATGCAAATGTCCCAGTGAGGGACAGCAATTAGTGAATTTGAATTTTATCATCTCCAATCACTTTCCACCCAAACAGAGCAGAAGGGGGCAGAACAGCATGTGAACAGAAAGCACCTTGGAAGGGCACTATAAAGGGAATTCATTGCATGGTAGATTTTGATATAGGAGGACCTTCAGAGGTCATCTAGTCCAATACCCTTATTTTACAGAAAGAAAATTGACATCCAGGGAAGCTGTAACTAACCCAAGGTCACTCGGTTAGTTAGCAATGGATATAAGATTTAATCTCAGTTCCTCTGACTTCAAAATCTAGTGCTTTGATCTCACCAAGCTGCCTCTCAAAATATAGCAAGTATAGAAAGGTAATATCAGCTTCATAAGATTCAATGCATTCCACAAATATTTTAAAAGAACTTATGTGCAAGGATAGAAACAGTATGGTGTTATAGATAGAGGGCCAGTTTAGGAGTTAAGGAAACCCGGCATCAAATTCTGGATCTAGTAGATATTGCGTATATAAGGCTAGGTAATCTTTCAGTACTCAAAGCAACAACCTAAGAATATAAATGGCAAAGTTCTTGTCAATCTGCATCACTAGAAAGCTTCCACCCCAAAAGTTTCTCACAATTATGACTTTGCACATCTGAAGCATATACCATGCATAATGTGCAGTACAACAAATATAGTCAAAACTAGAAAAGTCCCTGACCTTGAGGAATATACATTATATTGGAAGGATATAATATGTATACAAATAATGGTAGTAGCTTCCCTCTGAGATAACCTCCAAAATATTTTGTATACATCTTGTTTGTGCACAGATATTTAGATGTGATGTCAGCCATAGAATGTTTACTCCTTGAAGGCTGAAACTATTTTTCTTTCTTTGTATTTCACAGACCCCACCCCCTTAAGTACTGAGCTGTACACATAGTAATCTTTTAATATTTGCTTTGTGGCTTTACAATTAAATAAATACAATGTAATTCCAAGAGGGAGAAAGCTGTATAGGGGCCAACATGTTCATAACTACAGAAAAGATGCTATGCTACTCTACAACTGAATTTTTAGCCTACAGGAAACAACTCCTTTGAAAATGTTCCCTTTGGCTGTGAGGAATTTCATTTAAATCCCAGGTGCAATGAAAACAATATAAAAGACCTAATTTTAAATGAAATGTACCTAACAACTATATCAACACAATAAAGCATATTCTTTGTATTAAGAAAATAAAAGGGCAGCTAGGTGGTGCAGTGGATAGAGCACCGGCCCTGGAGTCAGGAGTACCTGAGTTCAGATCCGGCCTCAGACACTTAACACTTACTTAGCTGTGTGACCCTGGGCAAGTCACTTAACCCCAATTGCCTCACTAAAAAAAAAAAAAAAATTTTAAAAAAAAAAGAAAAAAGAAAATAAAAATGAGAACAAAAATAATACTGGAAGAATGAGCATTTTGAAATACAAAAAACAACCTTGTTACTCAGTGAAACAACTCTTTTATAAAAAGCAAAGAACACAATGGTCTCTAAGAACTTTAATCAACATTCCTAAGGGTATTATATCTCAGAGCATTGAAAGAATTTGTGTGATTGCTGACCTGCTACAAGTAATCTTGGAAGATATGGAAATTGGAAGATACAATGCATGCCTAAAGATGAGCAAATAACTCCTTTTTCTTTTTTCTTTTCTTTTTCTGTTTAGAATTTTATTTTCTAAATTACATGTAAAAACAAATTTGGACATTGATTTCTTAAAACTTTGTGTTCCAACTTCTCTTCTTCCCTCCCTTCCCATGCCCCACCCTGAAGAACTGAAGCAATTCTAAATAAATTATACACGAGTAGTCATGGAAAACATCTCCACATTAACCAGGTTGTGAGTGAAAACAGACAAAAACAAAACTTCATATTAAGGAACTATCAAAATTTTAAAAATATGCTTTAATCTGTTTTCAGATACTATTAGTTCTTTCTCTGTAGATGAATTGCAATTTTCAGAAGACCTTCAGAGTTATATTGAATCATTGCATTGCTGAAAATAACCACATCCTTCCCAGCAGATCATCTTACACTATTGCTGTTCTCTTATATACTGTACATTTCACTCTACTTCAGTTCATGTAGGTCTTTCCAGGTTTTTCTGATAGGATCCTTTTCATTATAATCTTTGTATTGTACCTTAAACTTGACAAAGAATTTTCTTCATAAAAGCCCAACAAAGTAGGTACAATACAATTTGCCATTATAATTAATCATCATAACTATTTCCCTCCATCCTATTTACTTCCCATGATATATACTCTATTTTCTATCTTCTTTTACCCTATTCCTCCTCAGAAGTGTTTTGTTGCTGACTGTCCCCTCCCCTGCTCTGCCCTCCCCTCTTTCACCCTTACCTCCTTATCCTCTTCCCCTCCTGCTTTCCTGCAGGATTAGATAGATTACTCCTCCCAATTGGGTGTGTATGTTATTCCCTCCTTGAGACAACTCTGATGAGATTAAGGTCCTTTGAGCTAATTGTGTGTTCTAAATTGTCTTCTTCCATCCCTCCTCAAACCTCCCTATGAAATCAAGCAATTCAGTATAAGTCGTACATGTGCAGTTATGTAGAATATCTTCACCTTCCTTGAAAGTGTTTTGTTTTTACTGATTCCTCCCCCAATCTGCCCTTCCTTCCTTCCCCTCTGCCCCCCTTATTTTCTTCACCTCTCACTTTCCCTCAGGGCAAAATATATTACTATACCCACTTGAGTGAGTATGTTATTTCCTCTTTGAGCCAATTCTGATGATAGTAAGGTTCGATCACTCCCCCACTCCTTCCTGCTCTTTCCCTCCCCTCCATAAACTTTTTCTTATTCCTTTTATGTGAGCTACTTTTCCCCAGTCTTTTTCTCCCTTTCGCTTTGTTCCAGTGTATTTCTCTTACTCCTTAACTTTATTTTAAAGATGTCATAATGGGTTAGCTAGGTGGCACAGTGGACAAAGCACCAGCCATGAACCCAGGAGGCCCTGAGTCCAAATCTGGCCCATTATATAAGTGATACCACCCTACCTGCCCCAAATAAAACATGGATAAACAAAAAAAAATGCTTTACAAATATCATCCATTCCTATTCAGTTCAGACATTTGATCTCTGTCTAAATGCATTTCTTTCAACTTCCCTAATACTGAGAAAGTTCTTATGAGTTAGAAGTATTATCTTCCCATGTAGGAATGTAAGCAATTTAATCTTTTAATATCCCTCATGATTTCCTTTTCCCATTTACCTTTTTATGTTTATCTGTGGTCTTGTATTTGAAAGTCAAATTTTCTATTCAGTTCAGATCTTTTCATCACAAATGCCTGAAAATCCTTGTTTTCATTGAAGTCCCATTTTTCTCTGATAGATTACATTCAGTTTTGCTGGGTAGATGATTTTTGGTTGTAGTCCCAGTTCCTTTGCCCTCTGAATTATCATATTTTATGTCCTCTTGTCCTTTAATGTAGATGCTGCTAGCTCTTGTGTAATCCTTATTGTAGCTCCACGGTATTTTAATTCCTTTTTTCTAGCTGCTTGCAATATTTTCTCCTCGACCTGGTAGCACTAGAATTTGGCTATAATATTTTATTTTTGGGATCTCTTTCAGGAGGTGATCGGTGAATTCTTTCAATTTCTATTTTACCTTCTTTTTCTAGAATATCAGGGAAATTTTCCCAGACAATTTCTTGGAAGATGATGTCTAGGCTCTTATTTTGGTCATGGTTTTCAGGTAGTCTGATGATTTGCAAATTATCTCTCCTGGATCTATTTTCCAGGTAAGCGGTTTCTCCAAGGATATATTTCATATTTCCCTCTATTTTTTTATTCATATGGATTTGCTTTACTGTGTCTTGGTTTCTCCTAAAGTCACTAGCTTCCATTTGATCAATCCTAATTTGTAGGCAATTATTTTATCCTGAGAGCTTTTGTATCTCCTTATTCATTTGGATTTTCAAGCTCTTGACTTTTTTCTCTTGACTCTCCTGCATCATTCTCATTTCTCTTTCCATTCTTTCCTCCACCTCTCTAAATTTTTCTTCTATCCCTCCTACTTTCTCTTCAAAGTCCCTTTTGAGCACTTCCTTGGCCTAAGACAAATTCACAGTTTTCTGGGAAGCTTTGGATATAGGGACCCTGAGGTTGTTTTCCTCTTCTGAGGGTGTACCTCAATCTTCCTTATTACTAAAGAAACTTTCTATAGCTCTCAACTTTCTTTGCTTGCTCTTCTTGTCTTCTTTTACTTGGCTTTTAACTCCCTGTTATAGTGGGGCCCTGCTTCCAAACTACACTGTCCCAAGCTTCAGAGGGTCCCAAGTGTTTCAGGGTGAGGGCGGGCAAATTTTTCTTTAGCCTGGCCTGTTCTCTGGTCAGAAGATAATCTCAAGCCAACTTGCTAATTAACCAACTAGCATAACCTTGTGTGCTGTGATTCTTAGCTCCAAGAAGCCTGTGCCCCTACCCTACCAGGGTTTCATGCAGGTCAAGAGTTCTTCCTGGTTCCCTTCTGGGGTGGGATAGCAGACTTTCTCCTAGATCATGTACACACCCCTGTATTTCTCCCCCACCCCCACCCCCACACTGGCCAGACATTCAGCCCTCTTACCTGACAGTAAGCTTAGTTCCAGAAGATGCTGATGTTGCAGCTGACTTAGAGGCTTAGGGTAAATTTCTCTAGTGCGGCTTGCCTGGGGACTGTGTTCGCACTATCGTGGGGGTTGGATTCTGTTTGCAGCCCAGCATGACCCCTTCTAAGCTGTCTTTGGTTGAAAAATAAACTTAGACACTCTTTTTTGTGGATTTTCCTGCTCCAAGGGTTGTTTTGTGGCTGTTTTGGGGGCTAATTGTGTCAGAAGTTCTATGCATTTAAAGTCTTTCCTCCACCATCTTGGCTCCTTCCCCTGCCCAAAGACCAGAAGCCTCAGATTTGATAAAATAAGCCTATTTTTAATAGAAAAACATGCTCTCTGCACTCTATATACTACTGAGTTTGAGATCAATCCTTACAAAGTGCTGGGAAAGAGAATTAGACAGCCTATGAACACACCTAGAAGTGGCAATTTGTAGAAGGCAACAGGGATTCATTCAAAATAGATTTTGCCAGATAATATCCATTTCTTTTATTTTTATTGTTTTTTTTACACTAAAGGATTAAATAAATGATACTTAAACAAATATACTTAAATCTAGATAAAACGTTAAAATAATTTTTCCTGGTATCCTTGTGGACAAGATAGAAAGACACAATCTGGGGGCAGGTAGGTGGTGTAGTGGATAGAGCACAAGCCTTGGAATCAGGAGTACCTGAGTTCAAATCCGGCCTCAAACACTTAACACTTACTAGCTGTGTGACCCTGGGCAAGTCACTTAACCCTCAATTGCCTCACTAAAAAAAAAAAAAGACAGAATCTAAATAATTATATGATATTCAATTGGAAGGATAATGGCATACTTGCATAACTTCAGGATAATGAATGATGCTCTTTGCCATTCACCAATGGAATGGAGTTGGCCTGGGTGCTTGCTCCCATGGTCTTTACAATGATGTTTTTGGAGATGTTATCAGAAACCTTTAACAGAGATAAAAATGGCATCAAGGTCTACTACCTCACTCACTGTATTTTTTTTTAACTTGAAAAGGCTGCAAGTCAAAACAAATGAAAGAAGAGACAGTGTGTGTATTTTTGGTTTCAAATGATTATGCACTCAATGTAGCCCCTGAACAGAGATGGAACAAAGTATGGATTGTTTCTCTGCTGTTTATACTAATTTTCACCTAACAAATAACCCACAAAAAGAGATTCTCGGGGCGGCTAGGTGGCGCAGTGGATAAGCACCAGCCCTGGATTCAGGAGTACCTGAGTTCAAATCCGGCCTCAGACACTTGACACTTACTAGCTGTGTGACCCTGGGCAAGTCACTTAATCCCCATTGCCCTGCCCCCCCCCCCCAAAAAAAGATATTCTCCATCAGCTAGCACTATACCATCCATACATGAAACTAACAGTTATATCAAATGGAGAAATTTTGAATACTGTGGATAAGTTCACTTACATTGGCCGTATACTTCCAGGGATGTATGCATAGATGAGGAGGTTGACTCACCTTTTTCCAGAGCTAAATGAGCATTTGGAAGACTCCAAAAGAATGTGTGGGAGGAAAGAAGTGCTAAGTTACTTACCAAATTGAAGGTCTACAGACATAGCTGTTATATTGACCTCATTGTATGTCTGTAAAACCTGGGTAGTCTACTAGTGCCATACCAGAAAATTAGACTTCTTTCATTTAAATTGCCTTAAAATATTTTGAAGATCATCTGGTAAGATAAGGTACCAGATATAAGGGCCTAAAATTCTGTCTGTGATGTCTAAAATCTAAGGAGTGGTCACCTTAAATGAGAAGCTTTAGTATGAGTTGAGACTTTTAAGTATTTATTTTTATTTATTTTTAAATGAATAGAATTTTATTTTCCAAAATATATGTAAAAACAAATTTTAACATCAATTTTTTTAAAAAATTGTTCCAACTTCTCTTCCTCCTCCATTCCCACCCCCCACCCGCTAGAACTCAAGCATTTCAAAATAAGTTGTACATGAGTAGTCATGGAAAACATTCCCACATTAGCTACATTGTGAGAGAAAACAGTCAAAAAACTCCCATAACTTCAGACTGAGGAATTGTCAAAGAGAAAATTTTTTTTTTTAAATGTGTTTCCAGGGGCAGCTAGGTGGTGCAGTGGACAGAGCACCGGCCCTGGAACCAGGAGCACCCGAGCCCAAATCCGGCCCCAGATACCCAACACCCACCAGCCGCATGACCCCGAGCAAGCCACCCAACCCCAATTGCCTCACCAAAAAAGAAAAAAAAAGAAAAGAAAAAAAATGTGTTTCCATCTATTTTCAGATACTATCACTTCTTTCTCTGTAGATGGGTTGCCATTTTCATAAGTCCTTCAGGGTTATATTGGACCATTGCCTTGCTGAAAATAACCACATGCTTCCCAGCAGATCATCTTACACTATTGCTGTTTTTTTGTATACAGTGCATTTCACTCTGCTTCAGTTCATGTAGGTCTTTCCAGGTTTTTCTAATAGTATCCTGTTTATCATAACCTAAATAAAGTACCTTAAACTTGACAAAGAATTTTCTTCGTATTAGCCCAGCAAAGTCATCATAACTATTTCCCTCCATACTATTCCCTTACCATGATATTTACTCTATTTTCTATCTCCTTTTAAACTATTCCTCCTCAAAAGTATTTTACTTCTGACTGTCCCCTCCCCTATTCTGCAGTTCCTTTTTTTTCACCCTTCCTTCCTTATCCTCTTCCCCTCATACTTTCCTTTAGAGTTAAATAGATTACTCCTCCCAACTGGGTGTGAATGTTATTCCCTCCATGAGCCAACTCTGATGAGTTTAAGGTCTTTGAGCTAATTCTATGTTCCAAATTTTTTTCCTCCCTCTCTCCTCAACCCTCCCTATGAAATCAAGCAATTCAATATTTCATACTTGTGCTGTTATGCAGAACATCTTTACCTTCCTCGAAAGTATTTTGCTTTTTATTACTCTCTCCCGGAATCTGCCCTTCCCTCCTCCCCACCCCCCCACCTCCCTCCCCTCCCTCAGGGCAAAAATATATTACTATACCTACTTGAGTATGCATGTTAGTCCTTCTTTGAGTCAATTCTGATGATATTAAGGTTCACTCACTCCCCAATTCCTTCCCCCTCTTCCCCTCCCCTCCATAAGCTTTTTTTCTTGTTTCCTTCATGTGAACAACCTCTCCCCAGACCATCTCTCCCCTTCCCCCTCCCCCAGTCTATTTCTCCTACACCTCAGCCCTATTTTAAGGATGTCATTATGGATTAGTTAGGTGGCACAGTGGACAATGTACCAGCCCTGGACCCAGGAGGCCCCAAGCCCAAATCAAGCCCCAGACATAAGACACCCCACAAAGAACAAAACATAACATCCCTTCGTATTCAGTTCAGACCTGTGTCCTCTATTAAATCCTAACTGATATAGCTCTTATGAGTTTGAAGTATTATCTTCCCATGTAGGAATATAAATAGTTTGATCTTTTAATATCCCTCATGAAGTCTTTTTCCTGTTTATCTTTTTATGCTTCTCCAGGGTCTTGTATTTGAAAGTCAAATTTTCTATTCAGTTCAGGTCTTTTCATAACAAATGCCTGAAAGTCTTCTTTCTCCTTGAAGTTCCATGTTTGCCTCTGAAAGATGATGCTTAGTTTTGCTGGGTACGTGATTTTTGGCTGTAGTCCAGTTCCTTTGCCCTCTGGAATATCATATTCCATGCCCTCCGGTCCTTTAATGTAGAAGCTGCTAGATCTTGCTTTATCCTTATTGGAGCTCCACAGTATTTAAATTCCTTTTTTCTAGCTGCTTGCAATATTTTCTCCTTGACCTGGGTATTCTGGAATTTGGCTATAATATTCCTGGAGGTTTTCCTTTTGGGATCTCTTTCAGGAGGTGATCGGTGGATTCTTTCAATTTCTATTTTAGCTTCTGCTTCTAGAATATCAGGGCAATTTTCCCTCACAATCTTTTGGAGGATGGTCCCCAAACTCTTGTTTTGGTCATGGTTTTCAGGTAGTCCAATGATTTTCAAATTATCTCTCCTAGATTTATTTTCTAGGTCAGCTGTTTTTCCAAGGAGATATTTCACATTGCCCTCTATTTTTTCATTCAATTGGACTTGCTTTACTGTGTCTTGGTTTCTCATAAGGTCACTAGCTTCCATTTGTTCAATCCTAATGCTTAGGCAATTATTTTCAGCAGACAGTTTTTTAATCTCTTTTTCCATTTGGTTTTTCAAACTGTTGACTTTTTTCTCATGACTCTCCTGCATCGCTCTCATTTCTCTTTCCATTCCTTCCTCTCTTTCTCTACATCTTCGTTCTATCTCTCCTACTTTCTCTTCAAAGTCCCTTTTGAGAGTTTCCATGGCCTGAGACCAGTTCATATTTTTCTTGGAAGCTTTGGATGCTGGAGCTTTGACCCTATTATTATCTTCTTCTTCTGAGGATGTATTGTGGTCTACCTTTCCCCCAAAGAAGTTTTCGATGGTCTTCTGCTTTCTCTGCCTACTCATCCTGGCTTACTGTTTCTTGGCTTTTTACTCCTTAAAGTGTAGCGCTGCTTCCAGGACACACTATTCGTGCTACAGCGTGGCCCAGGGGGTGATTGGGCTTCTTCTCAGCCTGCCTGGCTTGTGAGTAATCACAGCCGCTTTCTCTTTGACCCGGAAACAGAAGTCTGATTGAACTCTGATTCTCTATGGTTGGAAGCTTGGCGTGCTTTTACCCCTCCCCCACTGGGCCACCACCACTCGATTCAGCCCACTGGTTCAGACCCAGGGCGCTTTGCCCCAACTCCAATAGATACTGCCTCCACTTCACCCCGGCTTACCTCCGAACCCCCTCACCAGTCTGTGATCGGAGCCTCAGAAGCTGCTGGTGCGGAAGACTCTGACATGCGCTGGAAGCAGTGTCCCTGGCTGAGTCCGGACCGCGCTGAGCTGTTCAGCCTGATCAGTAGGTGATCAGAATTGCCCTCTTTTGTGGAGAAATAGCCTCACTCTGTTCTTATGTGCATTAAGCTGTTCTGGGTTTTGATTTTTACCGCATTATTTGGGCATAAATGGACAGGTTTATCTGGAGCTTTTGGGAATCACAGCCTCTCCTCCGCCATCTTGGCTCTGCTCCCCCTTTTAAGTATTTATTAAAGTGCATTAGAAGTTAGTGAAGAGAGAGAGATTGAGAACAGATTCCTTATAGCATGGAAAATCCTAATTTAGACCTATTTGGTATAGCCAGAGAGAAAAACTTACCTTTCCCTAACAGCCCACATGAAGTTCTCCCTATCCTACCTGTCCCTGCCACCAAGCCACCATCCGGACACAAAAAGGCCCTCATTCCCCTGTGGCTTCTCCCAGAAGCCTTCTGTGAAACAGGAAACAGGGACATCCACACACACAGCTGCAAGCTAATTGGCTGGTAACACTAATTGACAGGACCCACAGGTGGCAGACATCACTTCCTGATGCTGATCTGACCTTTGAAACCCCAGAAAGATCACTTCCAGATGCCAAAGTCACATGGTTTATTTTTAGGCCAGAGCTCACAATGTCCCTCCCAGCAGGGAGTATCCTTCCAATTCTCACACAGACATTGAGGTCTTTTCTCAAGCTGAACCATCAAGCATTCCAATTCTACTGTGAAGAGCACATTTCTGCTGAGCTGTCCATGTTGTTAGAATACCAAACATATATTTGCCTAAAAACTTATTTTGTTGATAACTCACAGACAGTGGACATTAACATGGTGGTCAGAAGTAATATAAGGACAGTCTTGAATCTCTCTGAAGAACTTTAATAGCAATTTTAAGATGTGGGAGACACTGGCAAAGAATCATCCAGTATGTCATGCTCAAACCAAAGAAAGAGCCAGGCTCTATGTGCAAAGCAGAATTGTGGTGGCTTAAAAGAAATGTTAGATTTGCAAATTTAGACACATCTCCCTCCCAAATGATCATATGGACTTTTTATGCTGCGACTGTGGTAGAACCTTCCTAACTCATATTGGTGTGGTCAGCCAGTCAGACACACTATATATTTACCCCAATATTGTGATGTTATTTTGGGCCGCCTCTAGCACAAATGACAAAAAATAAGGAAGAATTGGTGTGGAATGGTTGGTTGTGGATAAGTGTGGTAGCAAGGAACTCAAAATCTTTCTTTAGAAAGCAGGTTGGAATGTAGAAACATTACATATTAACTTCCCTATGACCATGTGGACAAGCATATGTACACTTATGTCATATGATTCTGGTAAGAACTCTAATATTTTAACTAACCTGCTGCCTTCTCTTGGAGTAGGAAATTGCACTTAGAAACTCTTTTCTCAAACCACATGGAAACATATATCCCTTTTTCCTTTTTCTTTTTCCCCATATAAAGTCAAGTAGTCATATTTTTTTAGGCCAGGGGTTTCTGCCAAAAGAAATTGCCTCCTTTCTCTCTCTTTTCTTAAGCAAAGTATAGTGAGAAAAGTGCTACAAGACTCAAAATATCTGCATTCTATTCCCAGTGATTACACCAGCTGGCTATATAACCTTGTTCAATATACCTGACCTCTCTAGGGCCTAGTTTCATTTGTCATATTTTTGAGTAGGCTATCTTCTAAGTTTTCTTTTGCTTTAAATTTCTACAACCTCTCTCTCTCTCTCGCTCGCTCGCTCACTCTCTCGCTCTCTCGCTCTTTTTCTGTCTCCCACACACACTCTATGTGTTACATAAATATATGTATATATGCATATATACACAAATATATGAATATATTATGAATGTATGTATATACACATGTAGCTGAATAATATATGTTTATATATATGAATATGAATGTGTTATGAATTTCATGGTATTTGCGCACAATAGTGCAATAATTTTATTCTAGAGTATTTTTTCTTTTGAGAAAAATATATATTTGAAATGACTAAGTTCCTTCATAGCTGATGTTTCACACCACCACCAAAACATGAGCATCAAAAAGTTTTACATATGTGGCATTTTAGTTTTTCTTTTCATTTATTTCTTTCCTAATCTCCCTTTTTTTAGTTTCACCAGTTATTTTATTTAGTTTTCTTCTCTCTATCTTTCTGTCTGTTTCTGTCTCTCTGTCTTTGACTCTGCCTGTCTCTGTCTATCTCTGTCTGTTTTTATCTCTCTGTCTCAGTTTCTCTCTCTCATACACACAGCAACAACATGTAGTGATTGGAATGATGCCACCTACTGGAGACTTACTATAGGAAAGCTCCACCATGAGGAGAATGACTCAGAGGGCAAGGCCATGTGGCTTTTCCTTGGTGTCAGGAAGTGACGTTTGCTCATGGGTGCTGTCTATCAAGGCTACCAGCCAATCAACTTGAGGAACCTCCTATTTTCTGGGAGGAGATAGGAAGGAGGAAAGAGGGCCTGCATGGAGAGCTCTGTCTCTTTTGGGTTCCTGACTTGATGGTGGTCATGGCGGCAGAGGACTTCACAGGAAATTTGAGGAAAGATAGGAATGCCAGGCTGTTGGAATGCTGTTCTGGATCTTTCTCTTTCTATTTTTCAAAAAACCCTTAAAAACCTAAACTCGTTTTATCAGTGATTTTAGTCAGTTTCCCCCAAAACTGGGGGAACAGATTAGAATCCACATTTAGAATCTTAAATTGCACAAACAAGAATAACAACAGCCAACAAAAGATGAATGGTTTGCAATTCAAAATTAAGAAGTGAATGCTCTTATTTCATGTGGTGTTTGAGATGGGTTACTTACTAACAGGATAAAATAGTAAAGATCTTTCATGGCTATACCACAGCACTGTGATTACAAATTAATGGCAACCATTTATATTCACTTTTAATTATAAATGTTTTGTTTAGTAAAACATTTAAAATGAGTTTTTACTCATTACTAAATGCAATATTTACTCTTTTTGGAGGTTGAAGTGTTTATTATTTCTAAAGATATGATTTGGGATGATATACCTCAAATTACTTTTTATGGTAAGAGGATTTATATGCTCTTAAATACTAATACATTTGGTTGGAAGATGAAATTTCCAAATGTTAATAGACATCTTATTAATCATGTAATTCACAATTCAATGCAAAGTATAGTATTTTCATGATGTGAAAAAAACTCCATAGGTGTTTTTCTGTTATGAAATTTTTTGTTATGAAAAATTAAAAAAAAACTCTTTTTTCCCTACTTTCCACTTCTTTGATCCTTAAAAAAATATTTACAACAATCATGCGACCCATTTACCTTGTACATATCTCCTACATGTTTTCTGGTGAATCTAGCACAGAGCTTTTGCCCAACATACTAGGGTTCTTTTTGTTTGTTTTGTTTTTACTAGTTTTTTTAAATTTTATTATTTTCCAGTTAAGTATTTTATATAAGGATAATTTTCAACATTTGTTTTCACTGGATTTTTAGTTCCAAATTCCCCCCCTCCTCCCCAAGGCAGAAAACAATCTTATATAGGTTGTATATTTACAATCACATTAAACATATTTCTACATTAGTCATCTTGTGAAAGAAGAATCAGAGCACAAGGGAAAAACCTTAAGAAAAGAAGGAAAAAAACAGTGCAAAAGTGAAACAGAATCGAACCTCCTTTCTCATCAATAAAATGAGAGGGTTGGATTAGATGTCCTCAACACACATCTGGACTGCTGCAATAGGCTCTTTGTTGCTGGGTCTGCTTGCCACAAGTTTCTCCCTACTCCAATCTATCCTCCATTCAGCCGCTAGCGTGACCTTCCTAAAGCTCAGATCTGAGCACCTCACTCCCCTACTCAATAAACTCCAGTAGCTCCCTATTGTTTTGAGGATGAAATACCAAACACTTTGCTTGGCATCCAAAGCCCTTCCTAACCTAGCTCCCTCCTCCCTTTCCAGTCTCCTTATACCTTATTCCCCAACACACTCTTGGATCCAGTGACACTGACTTCCTGGCTGTTCCATGAATGAGACCCTCCCTCTCTTGTCTCTCTATCTTCTCTCTGGCCATCCTCCATGCCTGGAATGCCCTCCCTCCTCTGTTCCTACTGCTGACCTCCCTGGCGTCCTTAAATCCCACTTTCTATAGGAAGCCTTCCCCAACCCCTCTTAATTCTTTTTTTTGGAGGGTGAGGGGGGCATGGTTAACAGTAGAACTTGCAGCTTATATATCAGTCATATCTCATTCTCGTAGACCCCCTTCTTTTCTAGTCATGTGTGTCATTGATGATGTTCATTATACTGTTTCTCAGGTCTTTCTCCAATTATAAGTGAAATTTATATTGTACAATTCATCCATTGCAGAATGCTCGCTGAGATATGACCTATTTAAGAAATAACATCTATAATATGCTCATATAACTTTATTCAAGCAAATATCAAGTTGTATGAAAAATGACATGTATTCAAAGTGAAAACAATTATCAAAGACAGCAAAGAAGAGGGTAGAGTGGCATTGGGAAAGGCATAGATCCATATCCAGTCCTTATCAGGTAAATTATAAAAGAGCAAGCAGAAAATAAAAAGTTGCCAATTGTTTTTCTAAGGAGTAGGAAATGGACTTTATTGTGTTATTTATTTTTAATACGAGGCATGGCTATGGCACCTGGATGGCCTTTGGAAGATGTGGTTCTATCACAAGCATCAATAAAAAGCCAGCCACGTGGGATTATATATCTTTTCCTAAACTGATGCAGTGAATATCATGGCAATATAGGATTTGGATCATTAACTCTAAACACCTCATCAATTCATCTTTAACAACATACATACTGGGACTGCTGAATTGAAAAATGCAACTGTGGGTAAGACTCATCTATTTTAAATGGTAGGGAAAAGAGCAAGTAGAGAATGTGGTTTTCTTTTTATGTTTACATTTAAACTATGATAGTGCTGACAGCAAAATGCCCTCTAAATGGATAATGTACCTGACTAGACCATAAAATGCTGCCTGTCCAATTGAGAATTATACACACACACACACACACACACACACACACACACATACATATACACATATATCTACAATTTTCTCTGTGACTAGATGTCTCACTATCTATTTAGTTTTATAATGATCACCAAAAAAAAGTCATTTTAATATAAGGAAATATTTTTTTCCTGGCTCACAGCTAACTACAACTAATCACTATAAGTTACTCTATGTCATTGCCACTAACCTATGATTCTTATTAAGATAAATCTCATCACCTCCTAGGACAAGGAAAGAACATATTTATGAGCTTCTGTAGCTATATTTCTGTTTCAGGGATAAAAATTTATTCAGTAACAGACAAAAAACTCAAGTCCTTTAAAATATAGATTCACAACAGTGGTGCTCTCTTAAAATTTAGCACATCTTTCAGGCATAAGTACTTCATAGTTGTATTTTATAATAGAAAGCATAATCTCCACTTTCAGATCACCCTGTGGACTTAACACACCTCCCCAGACCCAATTGATTCTGGCTTCCTGACTGAGCCATATGAACATTTATCCCCTTGAAACTAAAGTTAAGTAAAAACAATCTTAAAGGGGAAAAAAGAAGATAAACAAGGTCAACATAATCATAAGGAACACTGGAAATAAAGGAAGTACATAAGTGGTGATATTTCTTTTATTCTTTTGTTTAAAAAGGCACAAAGGAAAGATGGATCTTACAGAAGATGCTAACATGAGAAAACATACCAGAGTTATGAGATGAAAGTAAATACCTGTTTAGCTACCTTATGAAAAACTGATCTGCTTCCCTGAAAGACCTTTACAATCTGTTATTTTTTAAAAATACAACAAATAGAAATGAAACTCACAATCAACATTATATATTACTTTCTTACAATGAATATACAATCTTTTAACAGTTGTATGTGGCATCAATTGTAGTTACTCTTTAGTGTGGTTTCACTTAGTTGATTTCAGGTATTAAGCTTTGTAAATATATTTTTGACCTCTGTGTTATATTACATTTTATCAATACATTTATTTTTTTTAAAAAAAGATATGGTTCAGGGGCAGCTAGGTGGCACAGTGGATAAAGTACTGGCCCTGGATTCAGGAGGACTCGGGTTCAAAGCTGGCCTCAGACACTTAACACTTAGTAGCTGAGTGACCCTGGGCAACTCACTTAACCCTCATTGCCCCACAAAACAAAACAAAAAAAAAGGATATGGTTCAAGCCAACATTTCCAGGCTGTTTTTTCCACATGATTTCTTAGTTTCCTACAAAGATTAACCTGAATGCCTCATCTCACATGAATCATTCCCTAATCTCCTCAGTTATTAGTGCAGACAACCCCTATTTTACTTTGCGTATATCTGTTATATGTGCTGTATTTATTTATCTGTGGGGTTTTTTTTCCTCCAGTAAAAATGTTGGCTTCTTACAGTTGTCAATTTATTTGTGTATCCATAATTACTAGCATATTGTTTCATTCATAATAGATGTTAAATGAATATTTGTTAATGTAAAAAAAAAGAAATTAATGTTAAGCAATCAAGAGGACTTTATTAAGTATTTACTATGTGCCAGGTACTGTGCTAGCTCTTGGGGATAAAAGCATAATGAATGACATAATCTCCACTTGTAAGGAGTTTACATCTCCCCTTCGGATTTCCTATTCTCATTTAATTTCTATTTGTATTTGTTTCTTTTATTTCTACTTCTATTCTACCACCATCTTCCCAGTAACCCAGGTTCCAGATTTTAAAATTATTTTCAATTTTTTCTTGTCCCTTAATTCCTCTATTCAGTCACATGTGTTTTTATTGCCTTTATGCTTACTTTTCCATTGCCACAATAATTATTTTATTTCAAGTATTTACCTTCTCTCATTCAAATTGTTGCAATAGCTTTCCTTCTGGTTTTCCTATTTCCAGTCCCTCACCTTTCTAATCCATATTTCATACTATAGCCTGTCTAGTTTTTCTGGTGTATCTCTGATCATATCACATCTATGCAAATTTCCTTAGTGTTTAGACCTTAGCTACCAAATAAAATCTAAGCACTTAGTATGTCATTCAGAGGCTTAGAGAATCTGGTTTTAAGCTATTCCTTGAATCTTACTGAGACACTATTCTCTATGATGTGCTCCATGTGCCATCCCAATTGAATTACTTACCCCTCCCAATTATTTTAATGTTACCTCTATCTGTGACTTTGTTTAGAAGCTATCCATAACTAAAGTAAGTATAACCCTCATCTGCATTTTGTGAAATTCACTTCTTTAAAGGACACATTCACTAGGAAGCCTTCTCTGAAAAAAATCCTCTCCCTCATCAGATTTCATGTAAAAATTTTTTTTGTGTGTCCTCGGCTTTGAATTTATGACATTTATTCCTTAGTATTGAACAGAATTACTTTTTATGTCATATCATCTCCATTTAATTCAGAGTTTCTTGAAGAAAGATACTACACTGTGTTTCATCTTTGTATATCAATTAAAATGGTGAATAGGGGTAGGTTGTAACACCATCAATATGGAATCAGGCATGAGAATTATATAAAATATATTGTTAATGAAATGTATGAGAGAAAAGACGGATTGATTAATCATGAAGTAAGTGGTAAAGATAACTGATGGATACTCTCATGATCTCAACAGGTAAGCCCTCAGGTGCATTGAGTAGACATTCTCTCTATTCGGAAATCATCTAGTTCAACACTCTCAATTTATAAATGAAACAAAATAAGGCCTAGAAAAATTAACTACCTTGTATAAGGCACATAGGCAGAAAAGGTTAGAAATACTATTTGAATAAAGGGCACAAGCTGCACAGGAACAGGAGGAAAAATAATCACCTGGAGTCCAACCCTCTAGTTATAAGATTCTCAAAATTCAATTAATTTGATCCAAAACCAACAGATATACTATAGTTTTAATGATTTCATTCCCATTCCTTTGTTGGATGACGCTATTTTAATGGGCTAGTCACAATTCAAGGCGAGAGGTATTCTGTGTGTTCCATTGTTATTATTTCAAAATCAAGAGAAAATGAAGACTCTCTCAGCAATTTGAGTAGAATTCCATTGGATGACAAACATTAGTGCAGGACTTATAGTTTTGAGTCATAAAGGATGGGGAGTAATGTATGGGTTGTAATATACATCATGGGGAAAAACATTCATATCAAAGTGATCATAGATCCATAGAAATATTACATATTTCACTCCTAGTGTGCACATACTTCTTTGCTACATCTAAAACGATCATTTTATTTCGTGCTATATACATGGATTTGGAAAAATTCCAACTAGAGGGAAGGATTATTTTTCTTTTTAAAGAACTTTTTAATTAAGGAATTCAAAGAAAAATTATCAATTTATACTACCTATGAAAAGGCTGTTTAGAAAATATCTATAATACTCTGACTCTATCATGTAATTAAATGCCTAAATATTGGTTTGCAATTTTATAATTTAAAATTTCACCTCAGCTTTTGTTAAAAACAAATTGTTCTGATCATCAGGAACTTTATTAAATCCCTTAAGATTCTGATTTTTTCCCCCAGTGTGCTCTATGCAGTTAGGAAACATTTATATAAAGTGATTTCACCATTAACATCAAGCAGGCTGGCACATCCTAGTTAAAAAAAATGGCATGCCAGTATTCATTTCTTCTAATTTATCTTTCTTCAAGGATAAAGCAAAAAGGATTAAATCCCTTTGGTTTGGTGTTCTTCCATTTGGAGGATTTAGGCTATGCTGATTTGCTTAGTTTCCTTTCTGTATCATTTTGCCTTACAGAGATGTACTAATTCACTTTTTAAAAGCTGTTCTAAAGATCTAAAATTGGAAATTGTTGCAACTAAAGGACCTTAAATAATAACAAAAAAATCTAATAGAGAAAAGGTTAGCAGCACCACACATAATATTTTCCATTTACAAAGCACTGTCAAGTTTGAAAAATGTTTTCCTCAAAATTACCTTATTGTGTAGACAGTCTGATTATTTTATTTTAGAGGTGAGGAAACTGAGACTCTTGAGAGATTTGGTCACTTTCTGGAGGGAGAGGAGTAGGAATCTAAAGTGGCATTCAAATTCAAGTCTTTTCACTATAATTCCATACCTCCAATCAGTCTACCCTCATGTTTCCTGAAGTTCTCCCAAACCTTGGGGTACCATCTGCTTTTATCTTTAAAGGGGACTCCCCAATTTACCCTCATGATGATATTGCTCTAAAGATCCTAGGATTATAGGGGACAGGTAGGTGGTACAGTGGATAGAATACCATCCTGAAGTCAGGAGAACAGGAGTTCAAATCTCAGTCTCAGACACTTACAGGCTGTGTCATTTAACCCTGAATGCCTAAAAAAAAAAGTCCTTAGGATTATACTTAGACTGGAAAGATGTTTAGGGCTTAAAGAGTTTCACTTCCTCATTTTGAAGATGAAAAAACCAAGTCTAAGAGATATCAAGTAACTTGCCTAGAATTTCAGATAGTAAGTGGCCAAGTTTTGAACCCAGGTCCTCTAACATTTTCCACCAAAACAAATTACTTCTTTGGCCTGGTTCTGATGTAATATATATCCTTCTGACACTGTTTAATAGTAGTTTTAAAATTCTAGCCCCAGATGATTTTAATCTCTCATATTTTGTAAAGATATGAAAACCATATCAAAGATGAATCAGGGTATCTACCTCATTTATAAAACCAGACTGTGCAAAAGGGTCTGCCATGATTTTTCCTTTTTTTTTAAAAGGCTAATCTCTGATATCTGCTTTCTGTTTTCTATAGCTATCTGATCCTGTGAGGTGATTCTTTGAGTAGATAATTGCAGACTCTTTTGAACTGAAAGGAATTCTATAAATAAAATGAAATCAATATTACACTTTTGATCCAAATTAAAATGCACCCATCCCATGCTATTATTCAATTTGGACATGAGATATTAATTTGCCTCCTAAGATTTTTTTCTCATTATCCAGTGGTTTTATTCAAAGGAATTTTAGATATTCACATATGTCATGACCAGAAAATATCTGGCATTTTAAGTACTAAATAAGCTTGTACTTTAGAGAAGGTATTTCTTTAGTTTTTGTTTTTGTTGTTGTTTGTTTATTCTTAGCAAAATCTACAGATGTTGGCCAAGAGGTATAGTAGGCAGGATGGATGATATCCACTACACTTCACCTCTGGGGTCTTCTCCTTTTAAAACAGGGAATATCTATTTTAAATTGGAAACCAAGACACCATGCTAGAAGAAGAAGAAGAAGAAGAAGAAGAAGAAGAAGAAGAAGAAGAAGAAGAAGAAGAAGAAGAAGAAGAAGAAGAAGAAGAAGAAGAAGAAGAAGAAGAAGAAGAAGAAGAAGAAGAAGTCTAAGGAAAGAAGAGAATTGTGTTCTGAGTTGTCTGTACCAATACATCAGAAAGAAGTAAACCATTCATGAGGACAATTGTTTCTAGTAAAAAACAGGCAAAAGTGATGAACTCATATAAAAGAACTTCTAAGGAAATGATAATTGCTGAAGTTCCTGTGGCAATTGGGGAGCATGTGTTTGTGTAAAATTCCACAGTGCTTGTGGAACCATCCCTTCTGAGTCTAAAAGGTTATTTTAGTCAAATTCATATAATATTCAGTCATATCCCAGCCTGAGGATGATGTTATATAGTGAAGTCAACAAGCATTTTTTATATATCACTACCACCACCACCATCATCACCATTGTCATTGTCATAGCCATCATCATCATTTCATCTTGTTAATTTTGTTTGGCTCCATAATCACTAAAATAATGAAATCCTAAACCAGGCCAGCTATTTCTCTATTGGGCATCATTGCTTGTAAAGTGTGTGTGTGTGTGTGTGTGTGTGGGTGTGTGTGTGTGTGTGTGTGTGTGTGTGTGTGTGTGTGTGTGGTTGTTTCAAGTGGGTATGTACCATCTTCAGGTTTGTATAGTTTGGGATGGGGACAAGAAATTTGAAGGAGGAAGAAAGTCTGTGGGAACAGGAATGCATCCAGGTATCTTAATCTAAATTAATCATAAACAATGGAGTTTTGACTTAAAAGTGAAAGGAAGGGAGGGGCAGTTAGGTGGCGCATTGGATAGAGCACCAGCCCTGAAGTCAGGAGGACCTGAGTTCAAGTCCAGCCTCAGACATTGAACACTTACTAGCTGTGTGACCCTGGGCAAGTCACTTAAACCCAATTGCCTCACCCAAAAAAGAAAAGTGAAAGGGAATGAGAAAAATGTAATTTAGGGGGAGGTAAGTAGGATACCCCTGAACAATTGATCTTCCCCACACTCAGAGTGCTGCTGATAAAATTATAGAAAATAAAGATAATAGTTTTAAAGTTTTAAAATAGTAGTTATCCCTTTAAGACTAATACAGTTCTTTAGTCAAAGTTGGTGGAATTAGAGTGTGAGTGACCATGACTGAATGGCCAAGGATCAGGTACCAATGTAGCAGCCCTTTAAAAATAAGAAACATTCTCTAAAGTATGATTCAGGACAAGAGGCAACTCTGAAGGATTTAAGTTCTAAGAAATGAAAAGAGAGATGACTTTGGCAGAGAGCCCAGAACTTGATAAGGAATCATTTCTCACTGGAGAATGAGGAGGTCCTTCTTTCTCTCTCCCCACCTTTTCCTATAAGGTCATAGTGTTTTTGTTTTTGAGTAGTGCCAATTTACCAGCAGCAGACACCACATAATTTCAATCTGTGCTTCTCAAGGGCAGGGATTGCTTTTCTTTTTAATTTGAGTCCCCTACCACTTAGCACAGTGGTTGACACACAGTAAACGGGTAAGATGCTTTTCTTTCATTCATTTTATTCTTTCCAATAGAAAGCAGACCCTGGCAGGCAAGACAGGAGATAGGAGGAGCCTTCTGTGTCTAGAGAATTGACTCTGGCTATTAGAAGTCAGGTTAATGAGAGGATCTCAGCAGAGTGACATACCCAGCAGAGACACAGGGCTCAGGGGGAGCAATATGAGGACATCATTATAGGAAAAATCTAATGGAGAAAAGTTTAGTAGTACCATATAACAACTGCAGTAGAGGAGGTATGAGTTGTCTTGGCCACATATATTTTCTAATCGTGTAGTGTACTCTGTGTGTTCCCATTCTTATCTCAAATGTAATTCATAGTTTTAGGGGACTATAAACAGTTTATGTAGGGAATGTTTTGCTATTATCTTATTATACTTATGATGATGGTTATAATTCCTGTGATGTTCATATTATTCTTATGATAAAAAATGTCTAACTAACATTTCAATAATATGTGTTTGGGTATTTGTTCTGATTATTAAAAGTAAACATATTGGTGAGGATTCATGAATAATAGCTTTAAGATTGTGCAGAGTATCTTGAAATATGGTGTAATCTCTCTCCAACACCCAACTTTTGAGTTCTCATTGATATCAATCCCCAAAAGGAGCACTACATAGAAGCACAGAAAAAAAAATATATTTTTATCACTTCAATGAATGACAAAATGTGGTTTTATTTCATAGGAAATATTCAAATTCAAATGTGTTCCAGTCAATCCAGTCAGCAAAAAATCACATATTTGTTGTACTTTATTGAACTATTTATCTTTTTCCCCATTTACAGATAGCAGATTTGTGTACTTAAATCCCTCTTTAATACAGACTCTTGTTTCCAAACCAATTACAGAAGCTCCCTTGTGAGTGAGTTCAATAATAACATATTGTAACTAGGATGTTAAGAATCACAAAAACATCTCTTTTTTTTTCCAATTCCTTTGAAAAGTATATTCAAATATAAGCGGGGGGAGGGGGGGAGGATACAACTGTAAGGAATGTATTCAAAACTCAAATATTTAAATTATAACTTACTTGAAATTCTCTATTCAATGAGTCAAATTCTACCAAAGAATATGCACAGAGGCAAAATAATCTGGAGCTAGGAGGGCCCCAAGAGGGGAGTCCTATTCATAGAATGAGTGTTGTATGGTACCAGATACCTGCTCATTTAAGATTACATAGATGAATTAGACATACTTTAGTATTGCTATTGACCCCTGAAGCTATCCATTTCATTTAAACCATCCAAACGTAGTAATCCAGAGAGTGATAAATCATACGTACATAGTGCTTTATGTAAGCATTGGCAAAACACATTTTGTTTTGTATCCTCATTAATGCTGTGAAGGTTAATAAATACTTCATTATTTCCATTTTACGGGTAAGGACAATGAGGCCCAGTGACATTGTATGACTTCCTGGGGTCATATAAATAGTAAATGTCTGAAGCAATAAATCTGATCTTCCTGATTCAAACTGAAACACTATGCATTCTACTTTGCTGCTAAATAATCTCAAATTTAGCTCTTTAAGGGAACTAATTACCCCCCAGAATTTCTGAGAAAGGTGCAAATCATTCCATACTCTTAAGACTGTATTTCTCACTGTCTCTTCCTATATGTTTTTAACTGGAAAATAATGTCCGCCATCTTTTTGTGGGTTCTGCTGCTCCAAGAGTTGTTTTCTGGCTGTGTTTAGAGGTTTTGGGGCGGGGGGTAATTGTGTCAGGAAGTCTGAGTGGTTACCTCTTCCTATATGTTTTCCTGTCTCTTCCTGCTTATATGGGTAAAACCCTTCTCCTACCAATGTAATTTACTCTTTAACTTGGAATTTAAGGGAGTTCCCCTTATTTTCTACCTGAAAGCCCTCAGCATATCATTATGTCATCCTTGACCAATTGGTGACTATTTTGCCATCTGTTTGAAAAAGAGAGGAAATTCACTTAAATCTTAATTTAAAGTGATCTGAAGATGTCAAGACAAAAGCAAGAGTGGTAAATGTTGACAGGGAGTCAAAGTCTATGACCTTACAGTCAACATTTCTGGAAAGTCCCATTAATACAAATACTATGAGTGGTGTTTCAAGAAATAAGTTTAAGAAGCAAGATAATTCCTTAAGTTGATCATTCTATTGCATGATTCTATGCAGAACTGTTAACCTTTCTAGGAGATATAGAGGTTGAGTTTTTCTAATGATATCTGATAAAATTTTTTGGCAATTTCTAGTGTTTGAATATTTGCTTTGGGCCATGTTTCTTTGTAAATACCATTAAATTTAGATATGCTTGATAATGAATAAAGAGTATGAAGAATGTTGGAAGTGTTTGAAGAAAGAGAAAGGAAATTAATCAGCTCATTGCCAAATATGCTTTAAATCATGGCTTGATATATTGGTTCATAGTAGTAGTAGTAGTTGTAGTAGTGGTAGTGGTGGTGGTGGTGGCGGTGGTAGTAGTAGTAGTAGTAGTAGTAGTAGTAGTAATAATAGTAGCAGTTGCACACTATTACATAAAATGACACTTTTTATTGTGTTCACACAAAAAAATAAAATATTATGAAAAATACAGAATAACTTACAATTTGAGAATTTCTATGAATTCTAATTTCTCAATCCCAAGTCCCAAGGATAAAGTTGTCAGAAAATTGCAAACACTAAAGGAAGATTTTATTAAATAAAGCAAGTTCCTTTAAAGTCTTCTGTCCTGGTTTCTCCATTTAAAAATAGCATAATATTAACCACCTCTTCTTGCCCTTGAGGGATATTGTGAAATTAATAAAATAGCATTTCATGCCTTTTAAAACCACTGAAAGAAAATTAGGGGATAATGTCAAATTATTCCTGTTATTATCACACGGAGTACAGGTAGGAAGACCAATCTATACCAATACAAAATAGAAGAGTGAGTTGGACACTGGGAAAATAAAATCTGTCTAGTAAAACGGTGTGTGAGTGAATCAGTCTTGTCTGTTGAAAATCATATTTGATTGACTGAAAAAATAATGCTTAGTTGACAAAAAATACTGTCCTATCTAACAGAGATAAGAAATAAAGGGATCGATGATGACGTGGCCACTGCGACCAGGGCTCTAGAGAGCCGCCTATGGCACCCCTTCTTCCTAAACTCCCTCCCCCCAGCACCGACCAACCTCCCCAGGGGACACTGCCCAGGAGGTCGCCCCTGCCCCGCCGGTACCCGCCCCCTGCCAGCCCCTACTGCTCAGCACCGGCCCAGTCCCCAAGCCTCCCATCCCTTGCGGTCCTTGTTCCATAATCACTTCAGGGTCCCAGCACCAAACCTTCCCCTGCCCGGGAGCCTGTCACATAAGGAAAGTACTGTAGGTTCACTTGGGAGGTGCGCTGGACGTCTGGGCGCTTCTGACAGAGATAAGAAATAATTGAGAATGGTAATAGAAAATACAGGAAAATATGTATCTTCATGGAGAATGTTGGACAGAAAACATTTCTTAATAATTGTGAAAGGTCTGTGTTTTTGTTGGTGGTGGTTAATGAGATATGATTTCCTGTAATTTCATTTATTTAGAGAATTCCCAGAGAGGGAATTCTCTCTATTAATGCAGTCCCTAACAAGTTTTGTGAAACATATACTCTTGGACAGGTGCTGAGGCATTGAGAGGTCATTTACTTGCCCATGGTGAAAGAGTCAGTATAATAATGGCTTGCATTGTTATATTACTTCAGGGTTCACAAAGTACTTTGAACATTATTTGGTTTTCATAACACCCCTGGGAAGTAGCTACTATTATTATCCCCACTTTATAGATGAAGAAACTGAGGCATTCCAAGGTAAAATGGATGGCTCAGGGTCATTCAGTAAGTGTCTCAGACCAAATTTCAACTTAGGTCTTCCTAATCCCAAGACCTGAAATTTAACCACTGTACCATTAGTTGTCTAATAATTGTTCTTGTTGTTTTTGTTGTTTGTCCTTCCTTCTCAAGGAAGACCATGATATTGGGAGGTGATGTCATGACTTGCAATGAATTAGATTTAGTGAGGAAGGGCTGTGCAAAGTCACCAGTCTCCCTCTCTCCTCCAAAGCCATCTGGGTCCAGTGGCAAGAGATGGACTGAGATGCAGTGGAAGACCTTGGCCTTTTAAGGTAAGGTCATTCACAGGTTACAATTTGCCTTAGCAAATACCTATCAAGTGATTAATGATAGATAAGAAAGGAGGCAAAGAAAGACCTTCTTTACCTAGTCAAAATAAAATAGATAGATAGATGGGGGGAGCCCTCAGGAGAAAGGAGTGTAAATAGATCTTCATTCTTCTGAGACCACCATTATATAATGTTGATTCCATTCCCCTCCTGTCTAATACTTTCTTGTCTTCCTCTACTCCCATTCCCTTCACTTTCATTGTCCTCTCCACTCTTGTCCTCTTTTCTCATCCCCTCTCTCTTTCCCTCCTCATCTCTCTCTCTCCCTTTCTCTTCCCCTCCTACAATTAACATGCACAAAATAAATTAATATGAAGTTTTATTGTCTTAATGGTATTTTATACTCCTATATTTGTAACATTGATGAATAATCAATATTGACCTTGTTTAATATTTGATATGAAAAATCCTTATAGTTGATTTGTCAAATATTGTCATAATTATTCCATATAATATTTCAAAATTCAATTTTTAGAGAGTCTTCACTTGGAATACTTTTCTCATCCTAATATTGCTAATCATACATCTTTTGAACAAATCAGATTAGTGAGCTTCCATGTTACCTATTTAAATCACCCCAGCTCCTCTAATTCACAGGAAATAAGAGCTTTGGGCCACAATAAAATGTGACTAATGGCCCTTTTCATGTTAATGCTGCAAGCAAGAGGGCGAATCACTCACAGAAAAGTGTGATTGGTGGAATGAATAAGTAGTAATTGTTCCACATTAAGTAAACAAAGGAAACCTTCATATATTAATGCATTCTCTTGTTTTATTACCTTTAGGCAGATATTCTAATCAGCCTTGACAGTACCTGAATAGATTGCCAGCACCCAAAGGTGCTGTGTATTAATTTATCTAAACAAATAATGATGGTGTGTCAAAGCAAATTATATGGGTTCATATGTTGCATGCTTTTGTAATGAAATGGGAGCAGAGAGATGTGCTTATTCATTGGCCCCTTTCCTAAATAGGAGGTATTTTGTATCTACACAGTCAGGCTTTCATGCTTTCCCACCATGGCTTTCCCACAACTCCTTTGCACAAAGAAAAGATTATAAAAATGGAAAACAAGTAGATTTACTCTTTAAGTATCTTTATTATCAGAAGCAAAGTCCTACTTATGGTGTTAGGGGAGCACTTAAATCATTTCGTTCACACTTTTTTTGTACATATTTCCTCATAATCTCCAACCTAGAGACACTGAAAATATTTCTCATTTCCCTCATTGTATTGTTAACAGGATAAAATTAGCTAATATATGAAAATGCCTAAATGGGCAAGATGTTATGATTGATCTAAATAGAATTAGAGACTCTAAAAGTTGAAAAGGGATTCCAAAAGCCATCATATCTCATCTTTTTTCTAATCAGAATATGTCCAATAAGTGTTTATCCAGCCTTTATTTGAAAACCTCTACAAAGGGAAATTCACTCTATTGGGGGAACAAGTAGGGCATTCAACTTTAAGTTACTACTGATATTTAGAAAGTTTTTCCTTGCATTGAGCCTAAATAAGTCTCCCTGAAACTTCCACTCTCTGTCTACTATATCTCCCCTTTGGGGGTCAAATAGAACAATTGTAAACCCTATTCTTCAAATACTAGAAGAAAGTGATTTTGATCTCTCTTTAATCTTGCTTTCTCCAAACTAAAAATCCCTGGTCCCTATGAATAATTTTCATATTACCTTTGACCTAGCAATCCCACTACAAGGCCTATACCCCCTAAGAGATCAAAGAAAGAGGAAAAAGAACCAAATGTACTAACCTATTTTTAGTAACTTTTTGTTCTAGAGAACAAGAAACAAAAGGGGTGTCCATCAATTGGGGCTGCACAACGTGTGTTATACAAATGTCATGAATAGAAATGTGACATGAGAAATGAATAAAGTGATAGTTTAAGACAAACTAAATGCTAGATGATTGTTATCAATGGATTCATAGTAAGTTAAGAAGAAGTAAAGAACAATTGATGCAGGAGTAACAGCAGTGTAAAGAAAAAAAACAGAAGAAATGTGATCAATATAATGACTAACTATAGCACTAGAGGAATGATAATGAAGAAATCTTTCTATATACTGGGGCAAGAAAGATGGACCTAATGTTTAAAATAAGACATAATACTGGAGAGGGGAAAATGTGATGATTTATTTTACCTGGAAATGCTTATTGGTTATAAGGAATGGAATTTCCTCTTTTTTATTTTGGGGAAGGGATTTTGGATCAAAATTAGGAGCTAGTGAGAGTGTTAACAATAAATTAAATAAGTGAATGAATGAATGAGTTGAAACTAGGTAGATTAAATAAAGGAAGGTCATTGAATTTGCTTTAACAATAGACAGAATTGAACAGAGGGAAGTCCCAAAGGAAACAAAGAAAATCAAAACAATTTGGAAAGAAATATATTGAAATTGTTATGTAATTAAAAATATGTATGAGAGAAATTGATGATTTCAAAAATAATCATATTTTTTTCTCTTTTCAAGGGTGTGTAGAGATTATCTATTGGGGAAATGTAATTTAAATTCAGAATTTTTAAAAATAATAATAGTCTATTATTATGAGGCTCTTCTTCCTTTCTTTGCCTTTATGTGCATACTTATCAGTTTATCAATGGTTTTCTTAAAATGTATCATCCAGAACTGAACACAATATTCCACTTGTTTTTTTGACAAGACAGAGTATTACAAGGATCATTAGCTTTGGAATCTCTACATCTCAAAGATGCCTAAGATTGGAAATCATCTTTTGTTTTTTGCTACCATGTCACACTATTGACTCACAGTGATGTTTTTGAGTCCCCCAGCCATTCTGACATATTTTTCAAATGAAATTAGGTCTAGTAATATCTATCTGATATTTGGCAATAATTTATTGAACCTAAGTCTAAGATTTTATATTTATTCCTATTATATTTGGTTTTCTTACACTCAATCCAACATTTTATCCTACTGAGAGCCTCTTTTTTTATCATAAAAATATTTCATTATTTTTTAGTTACATGTAGAGATAGTTTTCAACACTTATTTTTA
This sequence comes from Dromiciops gliroides, assembly GCF_019393635.1. Taxonomy (NCBI): domain Eukaryota; kingdom Metazoa; phylum Chordata; class Mammalia; order Microbiotheria; family Microbiotheriidae; genus Dromiciops; species Dromiciops gliroides. The sequence continues at coordinate 430,208,395 of NC_057864.1, read as the reverse complement.
TAAGATTTCTAGTTTCAAACTTTTCTCCCTCCTTCCCTTCCCTCACCCCTCCCCAAGATAGCAAGCAATTTGATATAGGTTATATATGGACAATCACATTAAACATATTTCTGCATTAATCATGCTGTGAAAGAAGAATCAGAGCAAAAGGGGAAAACCCTATTGAATTCTTCTTGCATCCTATATCACGTAACACGTGTTCTATTCCTTCCAACTCTGTGTCATAAGATAACCTATGGTTTTATCCACTTAACTGATAAAGACGCTGAACCCCTCAAGGATAACAGCAGATTCCTGGGGCATTTCACTGATAATGTCTTCTAAGTTGGCATCTAAACACTTAGAAATATTCCATGGTTTAAGCCACTAAGCAATTCCAAATCCAATTAATTACAAACCATTATGTAGGCTACATTTCTATTTTCCACCAGAATAGCAGGAGATATTTTGCCAAAGGTTTCGATAAAATAGAGTTAAATTGATTATATCTTTAGAATTCTACTCATCTGTTAACTAAGTAATGTGGCCAAGAAAGGAAAGAAGATTTGATTAGTAATACCCATTTTTGAATCAATGCTGGCTCTAAATTATCAAGAAATCCTTTTTCTAAATGTTAGCCAATTTCACCTTTAATAATATACTCTATATTTTCCCCAGAAATCAAAATTAAGTTCACTGGCCTGTAGATTTCTGCTTTCTTTTTCTTCCTTTAAATGAAACAAAACAAAACAAATGTATAAACAAAAACCTCTCTCCATACATGTCCTTCCGTACTGTAACATTTTATACAATTGTCATGATCTTTCCAAGTTCATTAACAGCAAACCAATAAATTCATCTTCCCCTTCCCTGTTCTTCCACCTCACAGAACTTGGTGTGTAGTTTTTTGTTGTTTGTTTATTCCTTGATAACATTGTCACCCACTTATTTCAAGCTTATTACCTCTTTACTCGATTTTTGCAATAGCCTACTGTTAAGGGCTAAAATTCTAGCTAGTCTGTCTAAAATATCTAATGAGTGGTCGCCAATAAATTATAAGCTTTAGCAAGAGTTAGACTTTTAAGCATTTATTAAGGAGAATAAGAATTTGGTAAAGAGAGAGAAAGGCCTAGATTCCTATCTATTAAAGCGAGAGCACATTTCTAGCTCCACTCTCCACCAGAGTCCAAAGGAAAAAACCTGAGCCCAAGCGCCAGTCTCTTCCTTCCTCCTCCCACTTGCCCGCGTCACTTCCTGATGCCAAAGAAGAGACTCCTGGTCTTGCCCTCAAAGACCTTCGCTTCATGGGTGCAACTCTTCTACAGTAAGTCTCCAGCAGGTGGCCTCATTCCAATCGTTACACTGCACAGTAATTAATTTTCTTGCCTCCAGTCTTTCACATTTCTAATCTATTCTCCACAAAGCTGCCAAAAAGGATCATCCTAAGTCACATCTGGCCATGTCACTATGTTCATCAACAAACTCCACTGGCTCCCACTGGCTTTCACAATCAAATAACAAATCCTATGTTTGGTATTTGAGGCTCTTCATTCACAATTTGGTTTGAATTTGCCTTTTAAGCTTTAGTATTCCCATTTACTCCCTCTCTGAAGTCCAACCAATCTGATCTTGGTTCTTCATCTAACATATATTCCTCCCATCATCCTACCTTTAGACAGACTAGCACCATGTTTAGAATAAACATTTTTCTTTTCATATTATCCTTAATATGTATGTTCTTGTTTAGTTCACAACATCTTCTAAAACACATTTTTTAATCCTCACAGCTGCTTGTTCCCTTCTCCTTACAAATTTAGTTTGTATTTATTTCCTTTTATCTATTTCTTTGCGGGGGAGTGAGGCAATTAGGGTTAAGTGACTTTCCCAGGGTCACACAGCTAGTAAGCGTTAAGTGTCTGAGGCTGGATTTGAACTCAGGTCATCCTGAATCCAGGGCCATTGCTCTATCCACTGTGCCACCTAACTGCCCCTGTATTTATTTTCAATATTTTTTTTGTACATCCTGTGCTCTTTGATAGAATATAAGTTTTCTGAGATCCATGAATAGTCCATTTTCCATGTTTTGTCTTTGTATCCTCAGTATCTAGAAGAGTTTCTTACACATAGTAGACTTCTAATAAATGCTTATTGATTGATTAATGTAGATCTGGTGACCTGTGATAAATAAGTGCAATAAGTACTTTCTAAGTATTGCCTTATGATATCCTACCTTATCTTGTATTTAATCTTTTTATTAGCCATTGTAAATCTATCTTTTTCATTACAAAAACCATTATCCTAAAAAAAAATCTCTGGATCAGGGGGGGAGCTGGAGCCAAGATAGCAGAGAAGAGGCAGCGACAGCCTGAGGTTCCCGACATATCTGTCCATTCGCTCCCAAATAATGTCATAAAAAAGGAGCCTAACTCACATAAGAACAGAGTGAGACTATTTTCCTGCCAGAAACAGAAATTGAGGTCACCTGTTGATCAGGCTGAAAGAGGAGCTCAGTGTGCATCCTAGACCCACCCAGGAACAGACACCTCTGAGTCTTCATTACCAGCGGCCTCTTCTGAGGCTCAGCTTGTGGACCAGTAAGGGCAATTGGCCAGGGTGAAGTGGCTATAGTCTCTGCTGGAGTTGGGGTGAAGTAGCCTGGTTCTGAACTAGTGGGCCGAATCGAGTGGCAATGGCCTAGTCGGGGAGGGGCAAAGGAACACCAAGCTCCTGACCATAGGGAATCAGATTTCAATCAGACATCTTCTTCCAAGTTGAGATGCTTAGGCAAAGAAAACAGCAGATGATAGAAAGCTTCTTTGGGGGAAAGATAGAACAGAACACATCCTCAGGAGAAGATAATAACAAAGTCAAAGCTCCAACATCCAAAGCTTCAAAGAAAAGTATGAATTGGTCTCAGGCCCTGGAAGCACTCAAAAGGGACTTTAAAGAGAAAGTAGAGGAGACAGAAGGAAGATTTAGAGAGAGGGAGGAAAGAATGGAAAGAGAAATGAGAGCAATGCAGGACAGTCATGAAAAAAAACTTAACAGCTTGAAAAGTCAAATGGAAAAGGAGATAGAAAAATTCACTGAAGAAAATAATTGCCTGAGAAATAGGATTGAACAAATGGAAGCTGGTGACTTTATAAGAAGCTAAGACACAGTAAAGCAAATCCAAATGAATGAAAAAATTAGAGGGCAATATGAAATATCTCCTTGGAAAAACAGCTGACCTGGAAAATAGATCCAGGAGAGATAAATTGAAAATCATTGGACTACCTGAAAACCATGACCAAAAAAAAAAAAAGCCTAGACATCATCTTCTAAGAAATTGTAAGGGAAAATTTCCCTGATATTCTAGTTGCAGAGGGTAAAATAGAAATTGAAAGAAAGCACCAATCACCTCCCGAAAGAGATCCCAAAAGGAAAACTTCCAGGAATATTATAACCACATTCCAGAGGTCTCAGGTCAAGGAGAAAATATTACAAGCAGCTAGAAAAAAAGGAATTCAAATACTATGGAGCCACAGTCAGGATAACACAGGATTTAGCAGCTTCTACATTAAAGGACTGGAGAGCATGGAATATGATATTCCAGACGACAAAGGTACTAGGAGTACAACCTAAAATAACATACTCAGCAAAACTGAGTATAATGTTTAAGGGGAAAAATGGAACTTCAGTGAAAAAGAGGACTTTCACACATTTGTGATGAAAAGATCTGAACTGAATAGAAAATTTGACTTTCAAATACAAGAGCCTAGAGAAGCATAAAAAGGTAAACAGGAAAAACAAATCATGAGGCATCTTAAAAGGTTAAACTGTTTACATTCTTACTTGAGAAGGCAATACTTCCAACACATAAGAACTCTCTCAGTACTAGGGCAGCTGAAAGGAATATACAAAGAGGACACAAGTATAAATTGAATGTGAAGAGATCATATCTGTAAAGCATTTGTCCATGTTTTTTTTGTGGGGCAGGCAGGATGAGGTGGCTTATGTCTGGGGCTGGATTTGGGCTCAGGGCCTCCTGGGTCCAGGGCTGGTACTTTGTCCACCTAGCAGACCCATGATGTCATTTTTAAAATAAAGTTAAGGGGTAAAAGAAATGTACTGGAAGAAAGGGAATGGGAGAGGTGGGAGGGTCTATAAAAGCTCACATAAAAGAAACAAGAAAAAGCTTATGGAGTGAAGAGGAAATGGAGAAGGAGTGAGGGAGTGAGTGAGCCTTACTTTCATCAGAATTGGTTCAAAGAGGGAATAAGATAGACACTCAAGTGGGTATAGTAATATATTTTTCCCTGAGGGAAAATGGAAGGGGAAGGGGAAAAGTAGGGGAGAGGTGAAGGAAGGGAGGGCAGATTGGGGCAGGGGGCAGTAAAAAGCAAAACGCTTTTGAGGAGGGATAGGGTAAAAGAAGATAGAAAATGGAGTAAATATCAAGGGGAGGGAATAGGATCAAAGGTAATACAGTTACTAATAGTAACTGTGAAATAAATGATGAGCATATCAGAAGGACATATGAAAAATGCAAACCATCAACAGAGGAAGAACTGATGGTATTTGAATACAGATTGAAGTATAATTTTATTTGATAGTTCCTCTCTCTAAATTTATTCTATTTTCTTTCACAACTTGACTAAAGTGAAGATGCTTGGCACAACTGCACATGTATAACTTATATTGAATTGCTTGATTCCATAGAGATGATTTAGAAGGGAAGGAGGAAGAAAATTTAGAACACAACTTTTTTTTTTAAATCAATGTGAAGAAATGATGATCAAGCAGATTTCAGAGAAATCTAGAAGGACCCACATGAACTGATGCTAAGTGAGATGATCATAACCAGGAGAACATTATACACAGTATCAACAACATTGTGTGTTGATCAACTGTGATATACATAACTCTTCTCAGCAATAAAGTCATCCAAGATAGTTCCAAAGGACTCATGAGGGAAAATGCTCTCTAAATAAATAAATAAAAGAACTGTGGAACCTAGATGCAGATTGAACCATATTATTTCTACATTTTTTTTGGTTTTCGTATTTCGAGGTTTTTCCCTTTTGCTCTGATTCTTCTTTCACAGCATGGCTAATGCAGAGATAAGTTTAGTGTAATTGTACATCTATAACTTATATCAGATTGTTTACTGTCTTGGGAAGGGGTAAGAGGGGAAGGAGGGAGAAAAATTTGAAACTAGAAATCTTATAAAAAACAAATGTTGAAAACTATCTCTACATATAACTAATAAATAAATAAGCAAACAAATAAATAAATAAAATCTTCCCTTCCATACTTTTTGTACTTCATCACATGAGCATACCTTATTAATATAAAGTTTTACTTGTTTCTGTTGATATTTATCCCCTTTCCTTTTCATCTTGAATAAGATATTATCTCTTAAGGAACATGTCCTAGTTCTATTCTATCAAGTCTCAGTAATACCTATGATATCAAATTTACCTTTTTAAATTAGACTCCTTAGTTCATCATATAACACCCATACCATGAACAATTTCTTATTGACATCTGAGATTTTAGATACAATAATAGATCTTATTTCATTTGATCCAGTAGCACTCTACTGGAGTAAGGTATTTAGGTATTATTATCTTCTTTTAACAGATGAGAAAAGTAGGAAAAAGAAAGGATAAATGACATCCAGGGTACAGAAAAACCTACATATTAGAGGGCATATTTGAATCCAAGTCTTTCTTGTCTTCATATCCAAGACTTTCCCACTATTCCATTGTGCCTCTGACAGACAATTAATAAAAATAATTGAATATGAATCATGTAAATGGAAGTATGCTAGGCACATTGGGGAAATCATGGTTTACAGAATGTTAGTAAGACAAGGTCACTATGTGTCCTCTCTCCAGCTCTTTCTGTTTTTGCATTTAAGAAACTTATTTGCCTTCTGTTTTGAAAGAAATAAGACTAACATGAATATAGACATAAGAGGATTAGTGCTGTTATATGTAGCATACACTGAAATGGAGAAAGGTTTCTCCAAAAAGGAGCAGATGTACTTTTGTGGTAATCCAGGTGTAAAGGTTCTAGAGTCAAGAGAATTGATGCAGAGAGCAATGAATAATAATTGGCTCTGAGCATCAGGGCAGTACAGCAGTGCAATAAACATGCATGTGTTTCCCTGAATCTAAAATAATTATTCACTTGCTCCTTCCATCTCCTCTAACTCACATCCTATATCTTTTCTCCTTTTTGTGGATAAACTCTTCAAAGGGTCATCTATAATAGCTTCCTCCATTTTTTCTCCTGTCATTCTTCTTAATCCCTTATCATCTAGCTTCTCATTTCATCATTCCACAGGAATTACTTTCTTAAACATCACCAATGAGCTCAATTAAAAAATTCAATGGCCTTTGCTCCATTCTCATTTTTCTGCACCTATTTGCAGACTTTGATGCTGTTGTTCACCTTCTTCTCTTTGATACTCTCTTCTAAGTGTTCGGAACACAAATCTCTCTTTGTTTTCCTATATATCACGCTGATCCTTCTGTCTCCCTTGCTAGATTGTAAATCTAAGTCACAAGCTCTAACTATAGGTGCCGCACAAGGTTCTCTCCTGGACCTTCTCTTCTCCCTCCCTCCTTCAGCTTCTATAGATTTAATTACAATCTATGTGGTAATGATTCTCAAATCTATCTAACTTGACCTAACCTCTCTTGTTACCTCCAATCTCTCATCTGCACTAACTTTGAAACTTCTCAAATTGGATGTGCAGTAGATATTTTGAACTCAACATGTCTTAAACTGAATTAACTATCTTTTACCTTAAACCCTCATCCCTTCATAACTTCCCTATCACTGTCAAGGATAACATCATACTCTCAGTCCCTCAGGCTCTCACCTTGGGTGTGATGTTTGACTCCTCACTATTGCTTAACCACCATACCCAATCTCTTGACAAAACCTGATGATACTATCTTTCTAATGTTTCATATATTCTCTCTTCTCTTTTCTGGTACTATTACCATCCTGCTACAGGCTCTCATCACCTCACATTTAGACTATTACAATAGCCTATTGCTCTCCTTGTTTCTCTTCATTCAAATTCATCCTTCATTCACCTTTACTTTTACCTCCTGGCTCCCCAGATTTCCCAACTAAAACTTATATTCTACTGAAAGCCTTTCAAAACCCCTCTTAATTCTAGTGTCTTTCACCTTTTAATTATTTTCTATTTATCCTGTTTAGAGCTTGTAGATATTAGTTTGGTTGTTGTCTCCCTCATTAGATAGTGAACTCCTTGAGAATAAGGACTGTCTATTGCCTTTTTGTGCATTTTCAGTGCTTAGCATAGCACTTGCCATAATAAATAATCTAAAAAAAAATTTGTATTGACTGACAGACTGTAGTAGATAAAGAATTGGCCTCAGAATCAGGAAGATTGAGTTTTGTTTTTTGTTTTTTTTAGTGAGGCAATTGGGGCCAAGTGACTTGCCCAGGGTCACACAGCTAGTAAGTGTTATATTAAGTGTCTGAGGCCAGATCCGAACTCAGGTACTTCTGACTCCAGGGCCAGTGCTCTATCCACTGTGCCACCTAGCTGCCCCAGAAAGATTGAGTTTTAAGTTTTGCCTCTAACACATAATTGATATGTAATCTGTTGTAATAAAACTTTGCAATAAAGAGAAAAAGAGACACAGAGTCCTCAGCATGATCAAATTATTAGTGAGGAAAACAATTGCCAATAAATAAAATCCCAATCTCCTCAGTGGCCAGGGGTGCCTCTGACAGCCAGAGTGTTCTTTTTTATACAGTGAAAAATAACTTTAAAAGGGATGCCAAAAATAGGTCTGTGATGAAAACTAAACTAAGACTATAATTGGTCTATATCAGGGGCAGGGGTAGGCTTGCATTTTACCTTAATCACAGAACAGGATCTCCAGGTCTCATGACAATGGGGCACAGAGTTGAATAACATCTCTTGGGAAGTCCAATGTGAGGAAATGCTCTACAACAGAGTGCTGTGCTGCTTGGCTTAGGACTAGGTAGAACATCTTATAACCAGGTCAATTCATCCTTTCTTTCCTCTAAGATCCTACAGATTGAGTGCAGGATGTATCCCAAAGAAATGGGAAAGTTACAGTCTTATAAACTCAATACTAAGGCCTATAAAATGAAATCTAAATCTGATCTATAAGTATTGATTCTAATACTAAGATATAATTCTCAATTAATTAATAATGTAAAATACAGTGTGATAAAATTTTTCAATTTCATAAATTTTGAGTGCCTCAATGCTCCCAGGAAATATATACATTTATCACACACATATACATATATGTACATATATATACATATATAAACATGTGATTATATGTGTATATGTATGTATGCATGTGTCCAGATTCCAAGGTATCTCACTCTTTATCTGATTTTATGTTAAAATATCAACTTGGTAGCAACTTCCATACTGTTTGTCCTAGACTCTAGACTTGCTCTATAGAATGCAAAAAATATTGTCCTGTTGTGGCTATTACAATCATGACCATATCTTCTTTAATCTCTTAGTTTAAGTGGTTGAGCAGTTTCTCACTCATTTCTTAAGATTAATCCCCAGAGGCATCTACTGTCATCATAGCAGAATTTAGAATATACAATGTTTTCCTATTCTTCCTAACTAGTCCATGCCAAGGAATTGACACCCCATTGCCTTTTCATCTGATTCTGACAAGTCCCCTGGCATACCTGGGTATCTTGTTAAGTTCAGAAGCACTCTTAGATTCAGGCTTAAGTAACTTTTTGTTTTTTTGTTTTTTGTTTTTTGTTTGGTGGGGCAATGGGGGTTAAGTGACTTGCACAGGGTCACACAGCTAGTAAGTGTCAAGTGTCTGAGGCTGGATTTGAACTCAGGTACTCCTGAATCCAGGGCCAGTGCTTTATCCACTGCGCCACCTAGCTGCCCCCAAGTAACTTTTTATTGAATTAGTTCAGAACTTATTCAATTTTGTTAACAATATTTTTCATTGCTATTCTACATACAGCAGTTTAGAATAAGCAAACTAAAGGGTAGGAGGTCATTAAGCCACCAAGGTAAATAGCTGAGCACTAAAACATGATGCCCAAATTATGATAATACATTGCTATAATATCACACAAGTATAGTATAAATGTGGGACTGCTTTCATATTTTAATTTTAATAGAGGTTGGCCATTTTAATTCTGCAGATGTGTGTCTAAGTTTAATAACCATCAAATACATGTTCAGATTGAATGACCAAGCCAATTATTTCTCCAAAAGTAGTTATTAGGAGAGTTTAAATGCATAAGAATAGTAATGGGACTAACTCATGAATATTCTAGATGTTTCTAAATTTAATTTCAATCTACTTTAGTAACATAACCTTTATAAAAAAAAGAGGATAACACTTGGAGATGCTCCTGTGGAATTTCAGCAGTTAATTCCCCAACATGGACCCAGGGATGAACTAAGGATTATTGAGTAGTTTATTGTTAGGTACTGCATATTTTTGTTTGCTCAATTATTTGTTCGTTTGTTTGGGCAAACTCATTTCCCAATAAACAGACATTTAATTCAAGTGGAGAAATTTCTACTATATTGGCAAGACCCAGCTGATATGTTATTTTAATATATCTGGCATCATTCATTTCATAGTGCAGAAATAAAGGAAAAACTGCTTATTCATCAATTAACAAAAACAAGAAACAAAACATTGTTTCTGAAATGGGAAGCAGGTAAGAAAGGATGTGATTTGATTCATATTTGGTGTACCTTGGAGGTATTACAGTACATAAGAGAGATTTAGGGGAAAATATGATTGTGTTTCTTACTTCTATCACAACATATCACAAATGGGCTTGGGGGGTCAGTTTTTGCTCTGCTTAATCTATTCTAACACTGTGAAGCAGATACTAGAGAGAAAGAAGGTGGGGTTCTCTGGTAACACTAACCATGCTATTTTTGAAAAAGATAAATGCAGAAGCATGCCTGCAAATATTAATTGACTCAGAATTTAGGGAGCATTCTTGTGTTACACCATCCATCACAGACATAAATTATAGAGGAAGAAATAAGCAATTAAAAACATGTTTATTATTTCATGTAGTTCCTTGTTTCATTAGTCTCAACTGAGAGTTTCACTTAAAAGGTTTGTTTTAAGCTTTTCAGCAAATGTCAACACAAATGGCTATGCCATAAGGAAAGGCCTAAAGACTACATTTCCTTGGTGAGCTCAGGCCAATTCTGTGAATTCAGTTGTGAGAGACAGGGTTAGGGGAGAAGGAAGTAAAATGCAAATAGTTATTTGTCAATTTATCATAGAGAAAAAAATGCTTGAATTAATTGATTTCTATTCTTCTCCCATTCCTCTTACAGTTGTTGGTGTAGCATATGGATAGAGCCACTGCACCATTAGAAGAAAAGAAACAATTTCAACACATCCATAGTCACTGAGGACTGTAGGGACCAATTTTTAATTGGGGAGTGTTAGCTAGGCAGCTCGCCACAATATTGGGGCAAGGAAGGAGACAGCCTCCTTCAAAACAGAGCAGGATTTATTTAACAAGAAGGAACTTAAAAAAAAAAAAACACAAACTGGATCAGTAAGATTAAGGGAAAGGAAATAAAATGGGGCAAGGGAAATTATACAACCTGAACAAGACCACTGCCCAGGAATCAGCTGAAAACACACAGCAGCGTCCTGTCGACTTCCATCTTCAAGCTAGAATGGCAAAAAAACCTCCCTTCTTCACAGCAGATCCCAGGCTGACCACACACAGCCTCCAGCTAATTGGCTGGCCTCTCTGACAGTCACATGACTGCCCTCACTAGGCTTCCAATCATTATAATTTTGCCAGGCCCATGTAGGCATCGGTGAGTGGTGATGATGTGAGGTGCCAGCGCCATGGCAACAGCTACAACCCGGGGGTGGAGCACCCATGCAGTTTGCAGAGCCCCAGAACAGTGAGCACACTAAGGTTTTTTTTTTTTTTTAATTCTAGCCAAAAGATGGGGTCATAAAAATCTCAAATAACAATTAATTCTTTACCAGACTAAACAGAAGGCAACCTACTAGGCTCATCTTGACTCGTTCACAGTTGGTTCACTATAGCAATTAAGCCATATCCTACTACAAAACTCCAAATGACAAAATATTACTATGACATCGAGAATCTCAGAATGAATCATAATCATCATCTCAATAACGATAATATTTACATAGATTTTTTAAGACTTATAAGGCAGTTGACAAATATTATTTCTTTTTATCATCATGACAACTCTAGGAGGTATGTTTTACAGATGAGAAAACTAATGCACACGGAAATAAAGTGACATACTTTATTCCAATTAGTTGCTTTGGAGTGTGCTTCCATAACCTAAGATACACAAAAACTTTTTTAAAGCACAGATAAATGTCAAAGGGGATTTTCTTTATTTTAGATGAAAATATAATGTGGCTATAAGTATATCTTGATAAGTGGCATTTATAGACAAATATTCTCATAGTTTGGATGCTATCAATACAGGTATTCTTTTTCTTTAGGTATTCTTTTCAATAATTGAGATGAAATAACCTATGCTTGCTATTTCTCTTTGAATCCTGTTGATGTCCTATTCTTTTATTCTTTTTTTTTTTTTTTTGCAGGGCAATGGGAGTTAAGTGACATGCCCAGGGTCACACAGCTACTAAGTGTCAAGTGTCTGAGGCCAGATTTGAACTCAGGTACTCCTGAATGCAGGACTGGTGCTTTATCCATTGCACCACCTAGCTGCCCCCAATGTCCTATTCTTTTCCTGGAAAGAATGCCCCAAATGATGAGGGAGTTCTTCACTTTCTTTTTTTATAGTATTTTATTTTTTCCCATTATATGTAAAGATAATTTTAACATTCATTTTTTAAAAATTGAGTTCTAAATTTTCTTTTACCTCTCTTATTCTATTCTCCCCTCCCAATGACAGCAAGCAATTTGATATAGGTTACATACTTGCAATTATGTAAAGCATATTTCCATATTAGGCATGTTTTAAAAGAAGAAACAGACTGAAAGAAAAAAAAACATTAACAAAATGAAGTGGAAATAGTTTTCTTTTATCTGCATTCAGAATCAATCAGTTCTTTCTCTGGATATGGATAGCATTTCCCATCATGAGTAATCTGGAATTATCTTGCATCATTGTATTGCTGAGAACAAAAAAGTCATTCATAGTTGATCATTACACAATGTTCTGTTACTGTTTATAATGTTCTTCTGATTCTGCTCACTTCATTTTGCAATAGCTCATGTAAGTCTTTCCAGGTTTTATTGAAACCATTCCATTCATCATTTCTTGTAGCAGAATAGCTTTCCATTATATTCATATATCACAGTTGTTCAGACATTCCCCCAATTGATGATGATTCCTTCAATTTCTAATTCTTTGCTACACACACAAAGAAAAGAGCTGCTATAAATATTTTTTGTACATGTAGATCATTTTTCCTGTTTTTATGATCTCTTTGGGATACAAACCTGGTAGTAGTATTGCTGGATCAAAGAGTTTATATAGTTTAATTGCCCTTTGGGTATAATTCCAAATTGCTCTTCAGAATGGTTGGATTGGTTGAAAATTTCACCAGTGCTGCATTAGTGTCCCACTTTTCCCACATCCTCTCCAATATTTATCATTTTCCTCTTGGTCATATTAGCCAATCTGATACATATGAGGTGGTAATTCAGAGTTGTTTTAATTTGCATTTCTCTAAATAGGGATTTAGAACTTTTTTTTTTCATATGAATATAAATAACCTTGGTTCATCTGAAAACTGCCTATTCATATCCTTTAACCACTTATCAGTTGGAAGAGGGTGATTTGTATTCTTATAAATTTGACTCAGTTTACTATATATTTGAAAAATGAGGACTTTATCAAAGACAGTTTTCTTGTTTCCCAGCTTTCTGTTTTCCTTCTAATAGCAATTGCATAGATTTTGTTTGTACAATACCTTCTTAATTTAATATAATTAAAATTATCCATTTTACATTTAATAATGCTCTCTATCTTTTGATTAGTCATGAATTCTTCTCCAGAGTTCTGACAGGCAAACTATTCCTTACTCTCCTAATTTGCTTATAGTATCAACAGGTAAGTCTTTTTCATTTACCTAATTTTGACCTTATCTTGTTTGGTAAATGTTGTAAAGATTTTTGCTTATACCTAGTTTATGCCACACTATTTTTCCAATTTTCCAAGGAGTTTTTGTTTGTTTGTTTTTGTTTTTGTTTGTTTTGTTTTGTTTTTGATCAAATAGCTAGTTCTCCTAGAAGCTGGGATATTTATGTTTACCAAACATTAGGTTACTGTGTCTTGTGTACCTAATGTACTCCATTGATCCACCACTTTATTTTTTAGCCAGTATCAAATAATTTTAGTTCCTCACTTTCAACAGACTTTGTGATGATACAAATGGAATATGCCATCTAACTACTCAATATTCTTAATTCTTACATCAGGACCAAGAAATGTTTCAGGGCTCATGGTGGAAACCTCAGTTTCTTAGTGACATAAAGATGAATTAGGAAATTAGGATAAATTAGGACATTAAGATAACTCAGGAGTTTTCTTCTTGAGAAGCAAAACTAAAGGACTGACACACCTAAGAAGTAAGGGGAGATAAGTCCATTAGCTCTTGCTACAACTTGAAAGGCTGCCCAGGGACAGAGATAACTCCAGAAGTCAGGACCACCACCCCTCATTCAAGCTTTTCCCACCCCACCTCCGAAAGGAACTTTCCATTTTCAGGTGGTCACCCCATCTATCCACTACAAAATCCTTGGTCTTCCTTCTGTTCAGGGAGGAGAAAGATGTCTCTAAGCCATCTCCTCCCCTAGAGTCTGTCTTTGGCTTCCCTCTTGGAGCACTCAAACAGAAGATCATTTTAATTCAAATTAAACTTTGTGAGAGAGTGTAATTGTTTACAGAGGACTAGCTAAGGACTCACACCCCTGTGACAATAGATAACATGTTTTACTATATTTCTTCATAGGCTTTGTTTAGGTTGTTACCTTCAAACACACACACACACACATATATATATACACACACACACATATGTGTGTATATGTCTATATATGTGTGTATATAAATACACACTTATGTTAGTGCTTATGTGCATTGACCCCTTAGTGATAGTCATTTTTAATTTTAAAGGGATTATCATATTTTGGTGGGACTAGGCAATATGACTTGTAAGTATACAACAGTAGTGGAAGAATACAAGTATTTAAGAGATGAGCCTTTTTTAGGGAGAGGAGTTTGGAGGGATTAATGAAGTTTTGCATTTCCTGAAGTTAATCAGTCACTCTCCCTTTTCCTATATACCAGTCATAACTCCTTGTGCATCTTCAATCTCTATACAAAATAGCTAGCTAGTGGATTTAAAAAAAAAAGATGAAGCTATAATTATGTCCTAGTTCTATGTGTTGTTTACACAACTGTATGTTTATTACATTCTGTGAGTAGCAGCAGTCCCACTAGGGATGCAACTGGCCAGCTTCCATTGGGCAATGAAAATGCAACTCCCCTTCCCCTCTGCCTCTCCCTCATCTCTACATCTCTCTCTCCTCCTTCTCCCTTTCCCTCCTCTCTCCATATAGGTAATTATACTACCAGTGGGGCTCTCTGCCCAAAGGAATATGCTTTTTGTTTGTCTGTTTTTTGTATGTCTTGCTGAAACCCCACAAAAAGTCTTGGAGTTTAACTGACTATATTTCTCCTAAGGACTACTCCTTTAAGCCAAATAACTCTGGTTCTCATTGATTTGCCAACAATAGGTCCAAGCCCAATTTGTCCATCGATTGTCCTCTTGGTGACACAAAGTGGTAGTAAATATCAATTGTTTCTATTTTGGCCAGAAACCCTGAGCCCTAACCTCCCCACTTCTATTTATTTACATTCTTTTGACTTGGTAAAAGAGGGATTTCTTTGCTTCATTTCTTGCCTAGCCTTAATCACTGTGAGGGTTTTGCCTTAGGCAAAGTGAGACCTGTGAAAGGCTTTCTTTAGCTTAAAAGATCATGGTCTCCCACTACATCTGCAGCCATCTCCAGTTGTCCTGGTCTTGCCACAGGACCCAGATGGCTTTGGAGGAGAGAGTGAGATTGGTGACTTTGCAAAGCCTTGCCTCACTTAAATCCAATTCACTGCAATTCATGACATCAGACCTGATGTCATAACATCAGACCTGATGTCATAGTACTCTTTGAGAAGGCAGAACAAACAACAATGGCATTATAATCAACTCAATAGGTATTCTGCATCTTCTTTATTTTGTCTGTGGGGCAAGTGAAGGAAAACTCTAATAAGTGGCATCAATTCAAATTCAGGGGAGTTTGGAATTTTTTAGGGATTGATGAACAAGACAATGCCATCCACAAGGAGAAATATTTAGCTGACTACCATCTTTATCAGGAGTTCTTAACCTAAGATGGACAGAACCCCTACCTTTCTACCCTCCAAGGAGTTCATAGATAGATTTCAGGGGGTCTATAAACTTTGGTGGGGGGGAGAGGTTGGGGGAAGTATCATTTTACTAATGGTGGTTTCTTTTATAATCCCATATATATTGTATATATGTGTGTATGTGTGTGCATGTATGTATGCATGCACACACATATATAGTGTTAATATGGAAACTAATGAAACATTCACTATAGGAGAAATAAGATCTTTAACTGAGGCAGAGGAGCTATAACTCAGAGTATTCAAAAGCAAGAATGCTAGGAATACTCAAAGATGGGAAATGAGGACACAGTTTATATGGGGTATCAGAACAAAGGGAACTATAAGACTGCCCTTGAGTTAAGTATAGAAGTTACTTAACTCTAAATAGTGTTAAGGGTTAAAATTCTAGCTAGTCTGTCTAAAATATCTAATGAGTGGTCGCCAATAAATTATAAGCTTTAGCAAGAGTTAGACTTTTAAGCATTTATTAAGGAGAATAAGAATTTGGTAAAGAGAGAGAAAAAGGCCTAGATTCCTATCTATTAAAGGGAGAGCACATTTCTAGCTCCACTCTCCACCAGAGTCCAAAGGAAAGAGCGCGAGACTGAGCGCCAGTCTCTTCCTTCCTCCTCCCACTAGTCCGCGTCACTTCCTGACTCCTGAAGAAAAGACTCCTGGTCTTGCCCTCAAAGACCTTCCCTTCATGGGCAGAACTCTTCTACAGTAAGTATCCAGCAGGTGGCGTTATTCCAATCGTTACAATAGAAATAGCTTAATGTAAGTGGACCCTTTTACATAATAACCTAAAGTCCAGGGAGTAAGGTTGGGAATCCTTGGGAAGGGTTAGTTTGTTGGGGGGGTAGGGGGAGTGGTAGATCCATAAATGAATAAAGAGTCTGGAACTGACAAAGATTGGTTAGCCCCAGGCAATTCATAGAAGAAACCGGGAAAGGGCTTTTTGGCCATGACAGACCCAAATTATCCAAACTTGCCAAGCTGAACTTTGCTGAATATTAAATTGTAGTTTTTGTATCTGCCTGTCTCCTACAAACAGATCAGAGAAATAATCTTTAATATCTCCTACAAAATTAATAAAACAGATCAGCGAAATTATATCTTATTATATCTCCTACAAAATCAGATCAGAGAACATGATATCTGTCCTCCTATGAAACAGATCAGAGACAGAAAAACATAATATCAATTTAATATTTTGTCCCAAGAAGAAATATAGCACATGATCAGGTGGAGACTCTCCTCCTAAGAGAGAAGCTTGGGGCACTCCCCATTTCTGAAGGTATATATGGTTTTAGTCCACTTATTTTAGGGAGTTGTCAGTTTCAATAGTATAATACAAAAGTCAATCCACAAGCAAAAAGCAGTTTAACAATTTCAATTACAAAAAGTATGGAGGAAATACAGAAGCAGGATTCCAAAAATACAGATTACAGGATTCCAAAAAAGGGTTTGGCAAGGATGAGGATGCCCAGATGTTACCATAAGATAGGGACTTACTATCCTGAGGGAAAAGAAGTCACCAGGTAGGGTCCTTTATCTGCTAGCTATCTGAGTTCAGGTTTGGAGTTCAGTTGAAGGACATTTTGCTCCTAATAATCCTATCAATCCAGGGTTTCATAAAAAATATTTTTGGATAATAAGGTACTTCCATCAAATCCAGGTGATCCATATATTCATATTAGCCTTGATGATCCCTTTGATAAGTTCTACCAGACCTGAGGATTGGGGGTGGTAAGCACTGTAAGTGCTGAAGTACTGGCCAGGAAGCTAACAATGGGGAGACAATTGAACCAGTAAAAGGAGTAATTTTATCACTGTGAACTTCTTTTAAGAATTCCCCAGGTGGGAAAAATTCTTTCTAATAAGCACTTTGCTACTGTTGTTACAGTAGCTTTCCTGCGAGGGAAAGCCTCTACCAAATGGGAGAACATGCAAACTATAAATAATACAAATTTATAATTGGAGTGTTTGGGGTGGGGGTGGGGGGAAGGGACTTGCAAACTGGATGGATGTGTTGGCTAGTTCACCCAAAGAATTGGAGGCTCATCATGAATCTTGTAAAAAAAAAAAAAAAGAAATTTATTAGGAGAGGAATATATGGCGGGGAACAGATTACCTTGGTGACTGTCCCACTAGAGTAGAAGACCGGTCTTTTGTATCTTTATAAAACAAAAGTGAGGGAAGAAAATTACAAAGAACCACAAGGAGGAGATTTTGTAATAATGGGGCATAAGATATGTAGCACCCATCCATGTATTGTATATCATCTTGAAGACCTTAATGTTGCTTATGAGCATACCACGGTCATGCTCTGCCACACCTCATACCTGAGGTGGGAGAGAGCTGTTTTTCCCTTTGTCTTGGGGGTTGGGATCTTTAAGTTTCTTGGAGTCCCACTGCACTCCCATAATAGAAGGAGTGTGGAAGCTGAATAAATCAATCTGCCAGGCTTGAAAAGGGGTGAATGAATTTCCCAGGGGGAGGTTTTAAGGGTTTTCTTACATTATGTTTAGGACAGATTTCACATTGTGGATAAACAACATGTGCATCTCATCACAATTTTCCCCACCAATATTTGCAGCTTAAACTAATCAGCTTGTCAGGACTCCACTGACTTAAAGAGTGAAGGTATTCCATCATAGGTCAATGGAAAGAGTTGGGAAGGATTGGACATTCATTTGGCCCATACCAGAGCCCAGAGTTTATCCTTTTTTGCACCCTTCAAGTATTAGCCTGTCTTGGATGGGATAGGACATGGTCTCTTGAACTACAGTGAGCTCTGCTGAGGTCAATGTTAATTTGGGGCCAGGACCAGCAGATGTAAAGGAAGACAGACTAATAGGGATTGGAGTTTTCTAAGCAGCCTGCTTGGCATGCAGGTCAGAAGAGCATTACCCTAGGCATGGAGAGAATCTGCTAGTAACAAAAAGGAGTCAAGCAATCTCTAGAGTTGTGGGACTGCCAGAAGATGTCAGGACCACTTGATACTTCCATAACATCCCAAAATCATGTGCCACCCCAAACACATATCTGCTATCTGTATAAGTACTTACTAGTTTTCCTTTTGCTACTTCACAAGCTCGAATCAGGGCTTCAAATTCAGCCTGTTGTGCTGAGGGAAGACAAAGGATGGGGTCAATGACCTCTTCTGTGGTGGTAATACCATACCCAGCATCACTTGAGATAGGAACCATCAGTATAACAGGGATAATCAGGGTTTTCTATCACAGTTTCTTGGAGATCTTGGGGGGTTAAAATAAAGTCAATAATTTTAATATAATCATCCTATATGTGGTCAGAGTTCCCAGCCTCTTTGTCAGGAAGAAAAGTGACTGGGTAGAGAGATCTTTAATCCTGCAAGACAAGAGACTATTGGCTCATATCAGATGTCCTAAAAACTTAAAA
Organism: Dromiciops gliroides; assembly: GCF_019393635.1. Lineage (NCBI taxonomy): Eukaryota > Metazoa > Chordata > Mammalia > Microbiotheria > Microbiotheriidae > Dromiciops > Dromiciops gliroides. Next base: position 430,189,518 of record NC_057864.1, on the reverse strand, counting down.
CCTGAGAAAAAGATACTTTATGTCATTTGAGGAAGGAGGTGAGAAAAATGGAATCAGCTTTTGAAGACTGGAGATACAGGGAGCAAAGGAGTAAATCATATACATACTGGAGAGGGTGGAGCCTAAAGGAAACTTAAGGTCAGCAAAATCTGCTTTCAAAACTTGTGAAAAGTTGGAGGGGCTCTCTGAGGCAGAACAGTTCACCCTCCCAGGTAAAGTTAAAGTAAAAAGTAAAACCTGGCAATTCACACCAAAGACCATACTGAGAAAAGCACTACACAATACAATGAAAAGAGTAGAATCATGGGGAAGGAAATTCAGGAGAGTATAGGGATTAGGGACCACAGGTGTTTAGGGAATCAGAGGAACATTTATAGCTCAGGTCTTGGAAAAGCAGTCCCATGAGCTCACAAACAGGAAGTATCAGAATTATGACTAGTTCGGGGGAGTAAAAGACCAGAGGATAGATAGTCCTTAAGGAGAAGCCTAATGCTCTCAATTGCATCTGGAAAGGGGGTATTGTGATATTCGAAAAAGAGGTTTAAAGTGATCCAACCGAATCTGGATTGGAGAGACACTAAGAACCTTTCCAATATAATAAGAGTTAATGGGATGGTACTTCTTCCAGGGGTGGAGAAGAGTAGATAATGATAGGGGCTGTCAGTGTATGGGGGAAAGTAGAGAGCTTTTCAGAAAGTGAGAGAGCTGGATATCATTATGGGGAAAGAACTAAATCATAGTTTTGTGTATCTGGTGAAAGTCATGGCCTAGAAAGTGGGGAGGGGCATCTTTTTACATTTTCATTAGAAATTAATTGTAAGTAATCATACGTTTCAGTGGGAAAAAAATGGTACCTCATTAAGGTTGGCTCTGATAAGTCACACTTGGTATGAAGATTTAGCTTGCCTAAAAATACCATTAATAATTAGAACAACATTTAAAAATTAGATGAATGCTATGGAAGTTTGTAATCCTGAAAATTAAATAGAATATTAAGGGAAAGTAAAAAGGTTAAAATAGTGTTAATGTTTTTCCCATATAAATATTTTATTATTTTCTAGTTATATTTAGAGATAATTTTCAATATATGTTTTTATAAGATTTCTAGTTTCAAATTTTTCTCCATTCTTCCCCTCCCTCTCTCCTCCCCAATACAGCAAGTGATCTGATATAGGTTATATATGTACAATGACATTAAACATATTTCTGCATTAGTCATGTTATGAGAGAAGAATCAGAGCAAAAAGGAAAAACCTCAAAAAAGAAAAACAACAAAAACAACAGAAATAGTATGGTTCGATCTGCATCAACATTCAACAGTTTTTGTGTTTTTGTTTTCTGGATATGGAAAGCATTTTCCAGGATGAGTCCTTTGGAACTGGCCAGACCATTGTGTTGCTGCGAAGAATCAAGTCTATCACAGTTGATCAACACACAATGTTGTTGATACTGTGTACAATGTTCTCCTGGTTCTGATCATCTCATTCAGCATCAGTTCATGTGAGTCCTTCCAGATTTCTCTGAAACCTGACTGCTCATTATTTCTTACAGCACAATAGCATTCCATTACATTCATAAAGCACAACTTTTTCAGCCATTCCCCAGTTGATGGGCAACCCTTCAATTTCCAATTCCTTGCCACCACAAAATAGAGCAGCTACAAATATTTTTGTACATGTGGGTCCTTTTCCCTTTTTTATGATGTAACGATTGGAATAACGCCACCTGCTGGATACTTACTGTAGAAGAGTTCTGCCCATGAAGGGAAGGTCTTTGAGGGCAAGACCAGGAGTCAGGAAGTGACGCGGACTAGTGGGAGGAGGAAGGAAGAGACTGGCGCTCAGTCTCGGTCTCTTTTCCTCTGGACTCTGGTGGAGAAGGGAGCTAGAAATGTGCTCTCCCTTTAATAGATAGAAATCTAGGCCTTTTTCTCTCTCTTTACCAAATTCTTATTCTCCTTAATAAATGCTTAAAAGTCTAACTCTTGCTAAAGCTTATAATTTATTGGCGACCACTCATTAGATATTTTAGACAGTTTAGCTAGAATTTTAGCCCTTAACAGATGGCTGACCATGAAGAGGAAAGCTGAACCTCACTTCTGATCTTCCGGTTGGGTAAGAAATTTCCCCTACCCTTTAAACTGCTAAGTACTGGTGTACTGGCTGTGTTTTCCTTTAAATTTTTTCGAATGGACCTTTTAAACTCCCTAATTATCCTATTTTTTATTTTAGTCTGTTTAACCAGACAAATGGGAGATAAGATCATGTTAATGCTTTGTTTTTGTGGATTTTCTATTTTTCTTTTTATTTTTGTTAAAAGAGCCAGCAACTTACTCACACAAGGAAATATCTCTCCCTCTCCCAACCATGCTTTTTCAGAGAAACCTGAAGAGATTCCTGCAGCTTTTCCCAGTTCTAACACTAATTGTTGCTCTAATTTTGCATGCCTGGAGGCAATGACCCACCCTCTAGAAGCTTTTAATCCCCTAGCACCTGGAGGCAAAGTGGGGGAAGAGGAATCCAGGCCTGAGTTCAAAATCAAGTCTGATTCAAATTGCTCTGGTCCCTCCCCTCCTCTCCAGACCCCACCCTCTACTCCTCCCATGGCCAAGCCCATAGCTTCCCCTGCCTGGGAAGTCCAGAGATCTGGTGCGCATGCTCAACTTTTTCTACCTGCATTTGCAGCTTCAGGCTCAGCCCTTCCCCGGCCTGGCTGTGCTTTTGAGACAATCTTAGAAAACTCTTTAAATTCCACATATGCCCGTTTTGTTCATAATTTTGCTAACCTGCTTTTGTCTTTAATTAGTAATCTTATAAAGCATTTGTATGGTGAAAAGACTGACAGACAATATAGAGGGGTTAAAGAAGAAAAACTTAAGCTGAATAAGAATGACAATCACCATAGTTCAAGACTCCGCTTCTTTTGCCATGGAAGGGTATATATTTTACAGAAATGTAGAAGTAAGCAGCAAGGTATTGATATGAGTATTGGGGATTTTAGATATCGGAATCAAAAGTGTTCTAAATTCACTCAGATTATTAATAGTATCAGTTCAGAGGTTACATAGGATTTCTTTGCTATTACATATACATTTTGAAATTAATGGTATGGGTTTATTTTCATAGAGATTTTCATGCTTTTGAGATTGTGTCTTATACTTAGTTTTTAAAACAAGGAGAATATTTGTAAAAGCTTTTTATAGTCATGTGATCAAGTTTATATTTTATAGTACTCTTATTACTATTAAATTCATATTCATTTAGATTTCCCTAGTTTGAATTTCATTGTCTTTTATTATTCCACGTGTATTTTCTTCTATTCATTCATCTATCTAATTTTGAAACATGGTTTTGATTTCATAATACAATGTTAATTCTAGGAGTATTGTGCTCCCATATTCTGAGTTGTTTGTTTTTGTTATTTTTTTTTCCTCAACTGATTATTTGATCAAACTCTTTAAAGCATTTCCCTGGCAAATTGGTTGCCATGGTAAGTGTAAATTGATTCTAGAAGTATTATTTTTGATAAGCATATTCCCAAAAAAAAAAAAAGAGGGGAACATTTGTAAAAGTTTTCTTTTTTCAAAAAAAAAAAAGTTCTTTGAGATTCTGTTGTGCTTTAACTTGTATTTAAGTATGTTCTGATTTTTCACAAAAGTAATTGTATACTAAGTAAAAAAAAGGGTATTATTTGAAATTGTTGCATAATTATATATTATATTTTGAGTCAAGATGTATTCACATTTTTTGCAATCATTTATTATCCTCAATTTTAAATCCATATGAGACTTGGATTATGGGAACTTATCATTTAAGACATTAATTGCCTTTATTCTGAGTTATCAGATGCCAGCTGGCCAAGATGCCATCCAATCACAAGAGGAATACATGCAAGAGCAGACACTGAACTGTCACATGACGGGAGACATGCATGAAGTCAAGGTATGGCCGAGGGAACGGCTTTTGACAAATGTTGAGGTTGGATTCTCTTGGTTTAATATTTTATTCTCTTTTTCCCCACAATATTGTACAGATGGCTGGAAGTATTCATCCCACCCATCTCACTCCTACACCTGGCTTCTATGCTCCCTCCTATATGCCTGATGCCATGGACATCTCAATCCCATGCATCTGATTAAGTTTGACTCAGTTTCTTCCAATATGTTCGGTGGCATGGACATATATTCCATCCACCTATTTTAAGCTTGGCATACTGTATGGGCAGTACATGTTGCTCAAGTGTGGGAATGCTCATATCCCATCATTTCTCTGTTCTTTTATGGTAACCCCCATAATTATCTCAGGTGTCATGATAAATACAGTGTTGAATTTGGCCTTGACACCTGTTACCAATTATGTTAGATTTTTAAATTTCTCATAATGGCATGAGGATAATTAGGCAGATGATGCAAAAAGTGATGAAACAAAGATAAAAAATTATTTTTAAAAATTAATATTGCAGCAATTGTCTTCTCAATTACCCTCCATAAGGGGGGACTATAGTAATATTATAATTTTAAAGAATGGTTCAATTTTTGTTTTATTATATGTTTCATGTGTAACAACTAAGATTCTGAATTCCCTTAGACATGTTTTTGAGAACTTTCATTGTTTGATTTGATTATTGACAAAGCTATTTTAAAGTTGTGTTAAGCTCAATTTTGTAGGAAATTTTCCTGGCTGATTACCAGCATCCACACATCAACCCCTGAAAAGACTTCCATTCCACGACTACACCTAGAGGACATCTGAGAAAAGACTTTCAGAGACTTTAAATGAACAGTTTTGATTTGTTGTTTTTTTTCTCTTTCTGTTATAATATACACCATCTGTAACATGTATTCTCTGCAGAGGCCCTCCCTTTGCAAGACTAATGTCAAAGCGTCGGTTCATGAGGACAAAAAAAAAAAAAATCGCCCCTCTGGACAAAACTTTCCTCTCTTCCTTTTCTATATTGTTGTTCACATATTATTAGTTAGCAATAGTTATTATATTGTTTTTACTGTTCCGTCAAGGAAACATTTTGTTTCTTGAGGAACAACAGGGGGGACTGTAACGATTGGAATAATGCCACCTGCTGGATACTTACTGTAGAAGAGTTCTGCCCATGAAGGGAAGGTCTTTGAGGGCAAGACCAGGAGTCAGGAAGTGACGCGGACTAGTGGGAGGAGGAAGGAAGAGACTGGCGCTCAGTCTCGGTCTCTTTTCCTCTGGACTCTGGTGGAGAAGGGAGCTAGAAATGTGCTCTCCCTTTAATAGATAGAAATCTAGGCCTTTTTCTCTCTCTTTACCAAATTCTTATTCTCCTTAATAAATGCTTAAAAGTCTAACTCTTGCTAAAGCTTATAATTTATTGGCGACCACTCATTAGATATTTTAGACAGTTTAGCTAGAATTTTAGCCCTTAACAATGATCTCTTTGGGGAAAAGTCCTAATAGTGGTATTGCTGGGTCAAAGGGTATGCAAAACTTTATAGCCCTTTGGGCTTAGTTCCAAACTGCTCTCCAGAATGGTTGGATCAGTTAACAGCTCCACCACCAATGCATTAGTATTCCAATTTTCCACAGCTTCTCCAACATTTATTATTTTCCTTTTTTGTCATATTAGCCAATCTGATAGGTGTCAAGTGGTACCTCAGAATTGTTTTAATTTGCATCTCTCTAATCAATAGTGATTTAGAGCATTTTTTTTCATATGGCAATAGATAGCTTTGATTACTTCATTAGAAAACTACCTGTTAATATCCTTTGACTATTTCTCAATTAGGGAATGACTTGGATTGTTACAAATTTGATTTAGATCTTGATATATTTTAGAAATGGGGCCTTTATCAGAAGTACTGGCTATAAAAATTGTTTCCCAGTTTTAGGAATAGGTGGTGCTTTCCTTAAAATAATAAGCAGTATCTACCTAGAACAATCAGCAAGCATTATATGTAATGGAGATAAGTTACAAGCATTACCAATAAGATCAAAGGTGAAATAGGAATGTCCATTATCTCTTCTATTATTTCACATTGTACTAGAAATGTTAGCTTTAGCAATCAGAGAAGAAAAAGAAATTAAAGGAATTAGAACAGGCAAGGAGGAAACAAAACTATCACTCTTTGCAGATGATATGATGGTATATTTAGAGGATCCTAAAGAATCAACTAAAAAATTACTTGAAACAATAACTTTAGCAAAGTTGTAGGATATAAAATAAATCCACATAAATCATCAGCATTTCTATACATGACCAACAAAGTCCAGCAGCAAGAGATAGAAAGAGAAATTCCATTTAAAGTAATGGTAGACAATAAAAAATACTTGGGAGTCTGGGAGTCTACTTGCCATGACAAACCCAGGAACTCTATGAACACAATTATAAAACTCTTTTCATACAAATCAAATCAGTTCTAAATAATTGGAAAAATATCAAATGTTCATGGAATGGCCCGAGCCAAAGTAATAAAAATGACAATTCTACCTAAATTAATGTACTTATTCAGTGCCATACCAATTTAGACTACCTAAAAATTATTTTATAGAGCTAGAAAAAATAATAACAAATTCATCTGGAAAAACAAAAAGTCAAGAATATCAAGGGAAATAATGAAAAAAAATGCACAGGAAGGTGGGCTAGCTGTACCAAATCTGAAGCTTTACTATAAAGCAGCAGTCATCAAAACTATCTGGTACTGGCTAAGAAATAGAGTGGAGGATCAATGGAATATGTTAGGCACAGGAGACACAGTAGTAAATGACATTAGTAATGTACTGTTTTTGCTAAACACCAAAGACTCCAGTTTCTGGGATAGGAATTCAGTATTTGACAAAAATTGCTGGGAAAACTGGAAGAGAGTATTGCAGAAAGTAGGTGTAGACCAACATCTAACACCTTATACTAAAATAAGGTCAAAATGGATACATGATTTAGACATGAGAGGTGGTACCATAGGTGAAGTAGGAGAGAAAGGAATAGTCTACCTTTCAGATCTTTGGAAAGGAAAACAGTTTATGACCAAATAAGAGATAGTGAATATTATGAAATGCAAAATGGATGATTTTGATTACATTACATTTAAAAGATTTTGTACAAACAGAAGCAACGCAGCCAAAACTAGAAGGGAAACAGCATAAATGTTTTAACAAAAACACCAGATAGTAAAACAAAATTCAGTTGAATATCCAATTTTGAAATAAAACTTACTCAAACACCTATCAATTAAAAGTTATTAGACATACAAAGTCATCTTAATATTTGAATGCTAGAGGTATGAAAACTTGAAATACCTGTGAAGCTTGAAAAGAAAAAAACAGTAAAAGTTACTGCTTAACAGAATTATTGAGAAAAAACTATGAAACAGCACCACTGCTAAATAGAACAAGTTTTTCTGGAATATTAGGGAAATGTCCAGTTTTCAGAATTTTAAAATTTGTTTGTGTATTAACACCTAGAAACCAAATGATTTTTCCCAGGGTCACACCTTCATTTTACCCAGATAGGGAGTATCCCAGAGGAAAAACTTGAACCCAGATGTTCCTAACTTTGATATCACTTCTTTGTGAATTCACAGTAATGCTGCATTTCTAAACAGTTTCCAGTACTTGACATTCTTTTAATAATTGCATCCATAACAATTTACAGGCCCCCCCAAAAACTCTATAATTATCAAATATTCACTTTACAGATTGGTAAACTAACTTGTTTTAAGATCATGCAATTAACAGATTTCCAGATCCAAATTTTTTTTTCAGTTTTTTTTTTAGTGAGGCAATTGGGGTTAAGTGACTTGCCCAGGGTCACACAGCTAGTAAGTGTGTGTTAAGTGTCTGAGTCCAGATTTGAACTCAGGTCCTCCTGACTCCAGGGCCAGTGCTCTATCCACTGCACCACCTAGCTGCCCCCAGATCCAAATTTTTAAACACTTTGTCTTAATGCAAATTTCAAAACAAAATGCAACTTAGGGGAAAAAAAAAACTTACACATCTTATTAGAAGACATATTTCACTTAAAATAAGACAAATAAATTCAATTACAACTGGAAGTGTTCCCAAATGGTAAAATTCTCAATTTATCTAAAGCCCATCTACCAGCATTTCAGTGTCAGACCATTATTATTAATAAACTCATTTTTACGTGGTGATAAAACACTGGTGAGTGAGAAGCCAGATAGCTCCCCAGATTTAAATAGAACCTGATTATAACCTTAATTTGGGGGTTCACATTTAATATTGGAGATTAATTCCATTAAAGTTTTTAAAATGGGTAAATAAAAATCAAGCTACAGTCATTCTCTAATTCCCTCTCTATGTAAATTACCTTTCTGACAATTCTGCTTTGAGTGGCAGAGAGGATTGTTGAGTGCAAGATAAGGGATTTAGCTTGAATGGCAAGGGACACACACACATATACACACACACAAATGTTTTTTTTTTAACACAAATAACACTCTTGCACATGTACAAAAAAAATTAAGCAATAATAGTAAAGATTCTTAAGATAATTTAGCATGCACAAATTAGGTCCTCCTCTATATCCTCAAAGACCCATTAATTTGAACCAGATCAATTGGTCTCTTTTTTTTTTTCTTTAAAGAAATAGACATCTTTTTGAGGGACAAAAAATCCTATCAAAAACCCTATTTTCCTCCTCTCTTTTTTTTGAAGGGAGGAGGGTTCAGATTTAGATTCTCACTTAGTTGATTCAAAAATACCATCATCAAAAGAAAAAAAATCCCATTCAAAACCAAAGTTTTGGGCTAGCAGAATGGAGAGTAAGCTCAAAAAGGAGGTCTCACTGTGGCCATCAGTTTTGTGGGTCAAACTTAAAATCTGCTAATTTTCCAAGTACTTGGCATCATGTAGTATGTGATTTTGTCATGGGGCGCAGAGCACCCCAGAATTTCTCTGGGGCACACCGAGGAATCTTCTCCTTGAGAAACTAAACCAGAGGACAGATAACTCCTAGAGAGATAAGCTGAACCAAATCGGACTGAGCTAGCTTCTGATTCCTACCCTTCATTCTGGTCTCCCTTACCCTGGGGAGATAAATTTGGGTGTGACTGAGGCCTTTGTGTTCTGAAGAGGGATTTGTAGCCACCCCTCACCCAATTCCTCTAGTCACCACCAGTGGGGGATGGTCCTCCACTCCTCACCCAATTCCCCCAGCTACCACCAGTGGGGGATGGTCCTCTCTCACTAGAGGAACTTTTCATGGGCAGATGGTCCACCCCCATCAGTCCTCTATAAAAGTACCTTCCAGTCTCCTATTCAAGGAGATTTGGTACCTCTGAGCCATGTGCTTTATGCCAAATCTCCCCATGAAAAGTCCGAGGATTTCTTTCATGGTTTTCCTCCCCCCCCCCTTCCCTTCCCTTGCTCCTAAATAAACTATCACCTTATTCTAACTATGTTTTGTGTGCAAGAGGGTGTAATTCTTTAAAGAGGAATTCCGAAGAACCCCAATTCCTACCCCAATCCATACCCCATTTCCCGGATTACAATTTGAAAGCAGAACCCAACAGCTTTCCCCTTTTAAGACCTGCTGGAGTGGCCACATATGGTCCATAAAAGCAAACTGCAGCTATCCCCTTTTTGGGGGCCCTGTCAGAATGGACTCAAGTTACTAATTCTTCCATGGACATAACCAGACCCCAGTCAAAGAGCTTTTAGGAACTCAGTCGAAAAGGACTTGAGTTCTGCATTTTATAGACTTTTAGCAAGGCCAAGCCTCCAAATTATGAGTCCAGACTGGAACATATAACATTCCTGCTGTTGCCAATCGTCCGGAGGTCAAAAATGATGGCTGGCTGGACATGGAGTCTTCAAATCCCAGAAAGAGCCCTGATATGTTAACCTGGAAATTAATGGAACAATCGATATAGGAGAAATCAGGTTTTTAATCAGGGCAGAGGAATTATAGTTCAGAGTATCCAAAAGCAAGAAAGCTAGGAATACTCAAAGATGGGAACTGAGGTCACTGTTTATATGGGGCAACAGAACAAAGGGAACTATAGGATTGTACTTGAGTCAAGTATAGAAACTACTTAACTACTTAATGTAAATGAACCTTTAACAAAGGGAGCTATAAGACTGCCCTTCAGTTAAGTATAGAAGCTACTTAACTCTAAATAGAAACTACTTAATGTAAGTGAATTCTTTTACATAATAACCTAAAGTCCTGGGAGTAAGGTGGGGAATCTTTTGGGAAGGGATTCTTTGTTGGAGACAGGTAGGGGAGATACATAAGTCAATCAAGAAAGATTGATTAGCCCCAGGAAATTCATTGGCCTAGGAATGGGGATTAGGTGGGGATCAGCCAGTTCTCAGTAAATGTGTAGTTATCAATAGTATATATGTGTGTGCACATATATGTACATACATATATATGTATATATATGTGTATGTATGTATATATATATATATATATATATATATATATATATATATATATATATATATATATATATATAAATTCTGAGAAGGGGCCCATAAGTTTCAACAGAATGCCAGTCTATCAACAAGGTCCCATGCATGCTCACACACACACACACACACACACACACACACACACACACAATTTAAGAACCTTTGATTTAAATGGAATCCATTTTCAACTTGAAATTTGGTCTAGTTCTTAAAAATAAATGTGTTTCCACACACACACACACACACACACACACACACTCATTCTTTTTTTTTTTTTTTTGGTGGGGCAATGAGGGTTCAGTGACTTGCCCAGGGTCACACAGCTGGTAAGTGTCAAGTGTCTGAGGCCAGATTTGAACTCAGGTCCTCCTGAATCCAGGGCCAGTGCTTTATCCACCACACCACCTAGCTGCCCCAACACACACTCATTCTTAAAGAAAAGAGTGAAAATATTTTATGAGCATTTATCACTGTGTTTTATGTCTTACTTACCTAACATTTAATTAGAATGATTAGGGTTATTTTCCCTATTATATAGTTATTGGAAACTTGAATTGTTTTAATGTATTCAGTATAGTTATATTGTTCTAAGGGAACATTTGTGGGGAGGGGTGTTTTTTCTACTACAGTTAATAAGCAATGAATACAATGGAATTTTAGATTCTTTTCATCTTTCAGTCAATTGTGTGAAAATGAAAACATCCTCTAAGGTGCAATATCATTTACAAAAACCTGTGAGTTTTCTATGAATAATGTTAATGGGGCTATATTTGATGCATGGCTAGCATATTCTCATCAAATTTGTATATAGATGGGAAAATGGGCATAAAATGTGATTGATTTTTTTTCTTTTGGGCACTTTTTGTTCAATAATAATGTTTAAAACTTTTTCATGTTTTTCATATCACTTCCTCCTTCAAATGTTTTGCAGATTTGTCCCCTAATATTCTCACATTTGCATTGCATTATGCATAGATCTCCTTCATTTGTATGTGATTTAATACTACTGACTTTCCTGTGGTTTTTTCCTTCTGTATCATATTTATCTAATTTATAAGCATAATTAAAATATGCTATTAGAGACGAAGTAGGTTGACTCTACTCTCAGTGATGATAGAGAAAGTATGTTGTAAATAGCTTTGCAGATATTTTCCATCTTTCTTCTTTGTGTTGTTTTTCTGTTGTGATCATGCTTTCATAATAACTTTGGGTCTTGCTCTAAAGTTTAAAAAAATACCTTTACCCTAGACCATGTATCTCTGTTTTATGGCATCATTGTTCATAACCTTCTATATTATCCTGTAAAATTTTCCAAGTTAGTTTATAGTCTAAGATTTTGTCCTTGTCTGTGACATTTCTGTGCTTCCCAAGTATATGACAAGTACCAGTAAGAGAAGTGGATTTTGTTTTGTTTTGCTTCATTAACTAAGCTGTTTTTTTTTAGTCTCTGTTCACTTTTTTTAATGACAATTTATTAACATTATTAAAATTTTTATGTGTAATTGCTATAATATGGATCTACATTTTTTCCCTTCCATACATATTTCATTGTAATCCTCAGAATATGGTTTAAATAGGAAAAGGTGCTTTGTTAAATTACATTCCAAAATGTGTGTCTGTCTGTGTTTGTATTTCTAGATAGTGAATGTGACATTTATGAAGAAACAGGAAAAGAAACTGATGCACAGACTTTTGCACAATCTTCAGATCTTGGAATTCTCTTGTATTTTATGCTCCATTTATATTTTGCAAGATATTTTTCATTATTATACTCCCAAATTTGTAAGAAGCTATGTATATGGATCTCTCTCTCTGCCTCTCTCTCTCTCTCTCTCTCTCTCTCTCTCTCCATCATCTATCCCTATATCTAACTCCATGTGTATATGTGTGTGTTCATATGTATAAATGTACACACACATATATGGAGGGTTTTACTGAGTTCTTAACTCTTCATTTTCTGTGACAGATGCTGTTACAAACTGTAATTATTTTCATAACAAGTTTGCAATTATTTATCATGAATATTGAACCATGAGCTATGTGTCCCATGAAACTTTGGTTTGTTTTTATGTTAGAAGCATGTGATGAAAGCAATCCTGCCAACTCTTTTATTTGCTTCTCCAAAGAAAATTTATAAGACATCCCTCCATTTAGATATGACTTCCTTCTTTCTTCTGATTTTATTTATACTTAGAATGTCAATATTGATAAGATTAACTACTCTATTTGTATGTCTGTTTGTTGGTCATTGGACAAGGATCTGACATTTAGAGCACCAATAGCTAAATTGAAGTTTTCAGTCAGTGTGAAAACCATGTGATTCTCATCATTTTTTTTTATCACTGTCACTGTCATTTTCCTTTATTACTATAATGCCATGGCTAAAGAATTTGTTGGTAAGTACTCAGCCAATCAGTGTCAATACTGCCTGGACTTAGATAAGTTTGTCTTTTGAAAACAAATTCTCCTTGTTTAAGAGACAGGAATTTGAAATTTACCAGTTTTCTACCATGTTTAATCTATGGAAATAGCCATTGGGAGCACAGGGCTTTCACTTCATGAACATAGTCTTTGAGTACCTGGAGTAAGAGAACCTTTCATGACCTGAATTTTTTTTTTGAATGGTCCCTTTGGATATATCTCTTCAAACAGTCTATTTCCATAATGATATATTCTAAGTAGAACTTTGTGGAGGAACTAGCATTTATAAAGCTTTTTAAAATATACAAAATGTTTTCTTTACATTATATTATGAGATCTGCCTAGCAATCCCTATGAGGTATATATGCAAAGCATTACTATTCCTATTCTGCATTTGAGGAAACTGAGACATAAGTGTGTTAAGTAATTTGTTCATAGACAAACAAATATGTGTCAGAAGCAAAATTTGAACCTGGGTATATGTGACTCTAAGTCAAGCACTCTATCTATTTCTTCATACTGCCTCTCAGTTGTAAAAGCGTTTGGAAGACAACACAAATGATATGTACCATAGCATTTACCAGTTCAGTCTCCTTATCTATATGGACTCTGCAGTCATAGTAGAAGATAAATATTCTGAGCTCTGTTGCTACATATCCAAATGCACTATCGATGCCACATAGGTATGTCAAACTCAATATGAATATGTTCTAAAAAGAATCCATCAACTTTGTCCACAAACCAACCCTTCCTCTAACTTTCCCATATTTGTCTAAAGTACCACCATTCTTCCAGTCAACCATATTGTCAACCTTAGAAACACATAATCACATTCTTTAGAAATTGAAAGGGACTTCAATAACAATCTAATTCAAGGATCTATTATTTTTTTGGTGTAATTGACTTGTTTAACAGTGTGATGATGAGTCCCTTCTCAGAATAATATTTTTAAACACATAAAATATATATTACCTAGAAAACTGGTTAAAGTGGAATATAGTGACATATATACATGTGTATCTCTTTCTGTGTAGATATGTATATGAACTTGTTTATATATATGAACATGAAACATATATATATATATATATATATATATATATATCAATGCAAAATTCACCTAAAATACATATAGAGGATCTTGTGAAAAGCATTTTCTTATGTTATGGGCCCAGGGCAGCCCAGAAGTTCTCTGGGGCACATCAAAGAAACTTCTCCTTGAGAAACTAAACCAGAGGATAAATACCACTAGAGAGATAAGTAGAACCAGTTCCGACTGAGCTAGCTCCCTGACCCCCACCCTTCATTCTAGTCTCCCTCAACCCTGCAGCCATAAGATTAGGTGTGGCTGCTTCCTTTGTGTTGAGGAGATCTACAGCCACCCCTCACTCAATCACTCCAGCCACCACCAGTCGGGCATGGTCCTCCCTCACTAAAGGAACTTTCCACCATGAGATGCTCACCCCCATCAGTCCCCTATAAAAGTACCTACCAGTCTCCTGCTTGAGGAGATTGGTATCTCAAAGCCACATGCTTTGTGCCAAACCTCTCTCCCCATGAGAAGTCCAAGGATTTATTTCATGGTTTCCCTTTCCCTCCCTTCCCTTGCCCCTAAATAAACTACCATCTTATTCTAACTGCTTTTGTATGCAAGAGGGTGTAATTCTTTAAAGAGGAATTCCTAAGAACCCCAACCCCTAACCCAAAGTCCATAACCCAATTTCCCCCATGACACTTATATATGTTTAGGAAATGTGTTGCTGTATAATGCAGTCAATGGGGAAGAGAGTAGTTTATGATGCTTTCTAGCATAAACATGCAGATGCTTAAAACTGCTTTGTTTGCAAATAAAATAGTTTATGACCTGGAATGTAAATGCTAGCCACAATGAATTTAAACCTACTGTTTATAAAGCAGTTTCCTTATATAGCCAAGTGCTTTTTTAATAAGCATTTATTGAGTACCAACTGTGAGTGCAACACTCTATTCAGTGAATATATATGTGGCAATATAAGGGCAAAGAAAAAATATATATATTTATATATATGAAATCTTCCTATCTCTCTCTCTCTCTCTCTCTCTCTCTCTCATCTATCTATCTGTCTGTCTATCTATTGTCATATTGAGAGTCATGGAAGCTGGGGAGTCTTCCATAATGCAGAGTGCATTGAACTTGGAGAAAGAACTGAGTTCAATTCCTGTTTCAAATGCCAGTTGTGTGATTACAGACAATTACATTCACTGCTCAAACTTAAGTTTTCTCATCTCTAAAATGTGGTATAAGGAATTTATTGTGACTTGGGGTTTTGTAATCTTGAAAAGCCTAAGAAAAGATGGATATGTTCTTGAAGAGAAAATAGAACAAACAAAAGGAACTCTGATTGGATCTGTCATGTATATTAGGTTGGACTGAATAACACAAAGAACATTTATTGAGTCAACGTATCCAACAAATTACCTAAGCCCCCACCTGGGAGTTCCCCCATGTCCACATGAGCCAAATTATAATTTGAGGAGAGGAGAGGAGAGGAGGGGAGAGGAGGGCAAGGGAGAGCAGGGGAGAGCAGGGGAGAGCAGGGGAAAGCAGGGGAGAGCAGAGGAGGGGGGAGGGGAGGGGAGGAGAGGGTATGGGAAGGGAGAGGAGGGTATGGGAGGGGAGAGGAGGAGAAGAGAGGAGCTGCTGGTGGTTGACTTTCAGACCAAACCAGGAGACACTGCCCAGCTAATTCTCCTTAGAGCTGCAGATTCCAGGTGATGTTGAGTTTGTGTTTTTGGAGCAAGGCTGCCTTTTTAGGCCAGCTGAGCTAGAAGCAAGTTTAGGGTTTGAATCAGTTTTTATTTGAGCCAAGCTGTTCTAAGTAGCTGAGGAAGCAGAGCTTATTCAAGGTACCTTGGGGGCCTTTTTACCCTAGAGGTTTAGATTCTTACCATCTGGGAAGCAGGTCATATTTTTTCCTTTTCTCTATCCCCTTTCTCATTGTTCCTGGCCCTATTAACTTCATTTGTGTTGTAAATTTTGTTCCCATTAATAAAACCTGATTTGTTTGTGGAAAAGATGCTGTTGATCTCCTTCTTATCAGTCTGAGAGAAATAACTAAAGAAAAGGCAGTTTGGAACAGAGGAAACTCTAGACCTAGAGGTCTCTCATTATTTTCTGCACCCCAATATTATGGCAAGCCACCCAATTAACTCTCCCCATACTGAATTTGGCCCAGACAGTGGACAATAATAACCCTACTATCAACCTCAGAAAACTGTTGTGATGCAAAAATGAACACTTTGCAAAACTCCAAGAATTATAAAATTTACATATTTCTTGATATATTATCACCATACTTCTTAACTTCATAAATGAGAATAAAATTAAGAGAAGTCAGTAGATCTGACCAAAGTCATAAATCTAATCAATTACAAATTCAGGATCAGAATTCTGGCCATAGAAGACATACTAATTAGCTATAGTATCATTTTTATCCCTGCTGCTTCTAATAAGATGTGATGACCATAGACCCTGCTTCAGAGCTGGTCTCTCTCAAAATTGTCTCTTCCTGAATTTCTGTCTCTGTTTTGGAAAACCTCATTTGATTATACTTAATTCAAATACTTATATCTACCTCTAATAGAACTTCATTTGTCTGAAGTTGTTTTCATTGTTAAATGAAGGATTTCATCCTTCAATCAGGCTGTTACTTTTTTTTTTTAATCTGGACTGTTTCTAAATAATTCTATACAACCTCAAGACACCAAGAACCTTTTTTCCATGCTACCCCTTGGTGTGGAACCTATGCTAAGCCCACCTCGGAGCCTTGAACATAATAGGCACTTAACAAAAGTGCTTATTGATTCAAATATTAATTTCTTTCCACAATCACAAATTCACCCAGAAAACACATAGAACAGGGGTTTTTGGCTGTATTTTGATCAAATTGGCCCATTTGACACTGTGGTGAAACTTATGGACCCCTTTTCAGAATGTTTTTCATTGCAGAAAAAAAATACATGGCATTATAAAGCATATCAATTATCTTGATATCTAATAACCAAAATAAATCTAAGAAAAAGGCCATGGACCCTTGATTAAGGAACCATGGTTTAGAAGATCTTGTAAAAATGCTTTCTTCCCTGTGTTTATGAAATGTGTCTCTGCACAATGCAGTTTTTTGAGAAAAAGTGGTATATATAATGCTTAGCTTAAATATGTGAGAAAAGGAATTCTTAACTTATTTACTTTTGTAAAGAATTAATTGTTATTTGATGTTTTTATGACCCCCATCTTTTCGTTAGAAGTTAAAAAAAAAAAAACAAACCTTGGCATGCACTGGCCTGGGGCTCTGCAAACTGCATGGGTGCTCCACCCACTGGTTATAGCTGTTGCCATGGTGCTGGCACCTCACATCATCACCACTCGCCGACGCCTACATGGGCCTGGCATAATTATAATGATTGGAAGCCTAGTGAGGGCAGTCATGTGATTGTCAGAGTGGCCAGCCAATTGGCTGGGGGCTGTGTGGGGTGTGCTATGAAGAAGGGAGGGTTTGTTTTTGTTTTTTCCCTAGCATTCTAGCTGCAAGCTGGAAGGCTCTGGAAGACACTGCTATGTATTCTCAGCTGATTCCTGAGTGGTGGTGTTATCCAGGTTGTATAATTTCCTTTTCCCCATTATATTTCCTTTCCCTTAATCCTACTGATCCTGTTTGTGTTTTTTAAGTTCATTGTTGTTAAATAAATCCTGCTCTGTTCTGAAGGAGGCTGCCAGTCTCCTTCCTTGCCCCAATATTGCAGTGAGCTGCTTAGCTAACACTCCGCAATTAAAAATTGGTTCCCCCACTACTTCATGCATGTGTGTATGTGTGTGATATTATTTGATACTCATGATGCCAAGTGACTGACAACTCCTTTCTGAAAAAGCTCATGACATAGCCTCTAGAGCTCCTATATAATGTACAAGTGTTTGACCTTTTTCATTAGTTATTCCTGGCCATGAAAGGAAATGTTTAAGTGCTGACAATGAAGTGTTAAAACAAAATATATAAGGAGCATTGAGACTATTGTGATAAAATATAAACTTACCTTTTGAAAAATATATGGATTACAAATAGAGTCTAAATAATAATAATATTTAAACTGAGGGTTTTTTTTTATTTTTTAAAGATAAGACAGGAAAAAAACATTGGTGCAGATTGAACCATACTATTTCTCTTGTTTTTGGTGCTGTCATTTTTCTTTTTTGAGGTTTTTCCTTTTTGCTCTGATTATTCTCTTATAACATGACTAATGCAGAAATATGTTTAATGTTATTGAACATATATAACCTATAATAGATTACTTGCTGTCTTGGGGAGGGGGGGAAGGAGGGGAAATAATGCTGAATATTTTTTTTTGCTTTTTGCATATGTTAAACTCCTCAGCATATCTAGAAACCATAGCTTCCATATAGCATAAAAACATTAATATTAAAATATATTTTATTGAGAGGATTATCTTATGGAAAGTATTGTTGCTTTGATTAAAAATTATTTCCTGTAATATCTTATTCAAAATGAAAAGTACAACTCTGGTAATATAGCTTTGTGGATAGAGAAGGAAGAGCTGATGGTTGAAGCCTTGACCATGATACATACTGGCTGTGCAATCCATGGAAAGTTACCTCTCAGTGTTTCAGGCAACACTGTAAGACTATACATTGCATAACGCTTGAGTTCTGAAATAATGCTTTCACATCTGCTCCCCCACCAAAAAAGAAAACAAGGAATGAAAAAAAAAGGAAAGAAATGTATATCTAAGCAAAAGGATACTTGTTACTACCTTCACTGGACACAATCAAGGCTACCTGATTAAATGTGCTGGAAAGAATATGTTTTCTTCTGGAATCTTAATTACTTTGACTTTAACTCAAGCCATGAAATTTAGCCAGCCGTCAGCTACTGCTTAGACACTAATGGCAACTCACTAATTAAAACACAAAGGAAGCCTATTAAAGGTGTTCAAAAGCTAAGGTCCCTCTACAACTGTTCTAACATTGTTACAAAGACTTGGTGACAGTGATGATATGACTTGAACATTTTGTTTATTTTTCCCATTCATTGCTGAAAATGAGCCAGGTTTACAAAGGTCTTGTTTACTCCAACTTCTCACCCCTTTTAAATTTCTTTTGGTGTTGTTGTTTTCTTTAACTTTTGAATGGGGAAGGGGATGATTGGCTGGAAATGAATCTATAAAATAAAATGTTATAACCTGTATGTACTTCTGATATTCCTACCAACACATGTTGTCAGAGATTCAAATTTTAGAATAATTTAGGCATAGTGGAAGTTCTCCATCTCCATCAAGGTGGACAAATCAGAGAAAAAAAAAACTTATAAATTTGTTGAACTAGCTGTTAAAATGATATGGTATATATTTATATATACTCATATATGTATGTATGCATACATATATATATATATATGTATATGCTTAATTTAATCTATTAACTTGCAAGTATAATCTTGTTTTTTGTTTTTGTTACTGTTTTTGTAGGGCAATGAGGGTTAAGTGACTTGCCCAGGGTCACACAACTAGTTACCTATCAAGTGTCTGAAGTCAGATTTGAACTCAGATCCTCCTGAATCCAGGGCCAGTGATTTATCCATTGTACCATCTAGCTGCCCCCCAAGTATAATATTCAGGAAGAAAATACTATAATTAAAAAGGCCGCAATTGTTGATATAGTTGGTTTAAAATGAGAAAATACATGTTTATTAGAAAAATCATTAGATGATAAGTATATTAGGAAATAAGAAAATCTAAACAATCAGATTAGAACATCATGGTATACTTCATAAGGCCTTATTTGAAGCTAAGCATTACTTAAATCAATCCCCTGGAGGTTTAGATTCAATATTGGAACAGAACAAGAAACATGTAAACTATTTGAAAACTTACAAAAGAAGATATTTAGCAACAAAAGGCATTTTATAATATCCTTAAATTGATCATGTCATGATCCATCAGTCAAGCATCTCAGAAACTCTCTAACTCTTTATGGCTTCTTTGTTTTCAGGTAATGAGGAAGTAACATTAACATTGTTGTAAGAAAGGATAAGCTGGTTGATTTTAGGGGGAAAAAAAAACATGGAAAAACTCATATGAAATAATGGAGTGAAATGATCAAAATCCAGAGAACTTTGTATACAGTAACAGCAATATGTATCAAAAAATAAGTGAAGCACTAAGTTATTCTGCGTATTATAAATACTCAAATCATCTACAAAGAACATATGAAGGAAAATGATATCTGTCTCCAGATAAAGAATTAATAAATAGAAGTATGCATAATATTGTTTTACACATATACATACATACACACACACACACACACACACACACTTGTGTGTATGCAGTTTGGAACATAAAGTGTAACAAAAATAAATAAAAATCTTAAAAAGTAATATTAACATTTTGAACCTCATTGTTCCCCCACTGAGTTAACCAAGTCTTGAAGAATGTCAATATCTTTTAAGGAAAATAAACAAATAGTCTAACCTGCATGGAGGGTAGGGAAGAGTTAAGATATAATGGTATACACCTGAATTAACTTAAAGGTACATGCTCAAGTGCTAGAAATGAATGAGATACTGAGAGAGTATATATTAAAACCAAAGTATGGGGGAGCAGTAGTTCATGTAGAGTGTAACTATGAAAATGTTAAGGTAGGATGGAGCCAAGATGGTGGAGAACAGGCAGTGACTCGCCTGAGCTATCCCTAAGACCCTTCCAAATACCTTGAAATAATGCCATAAGATAATTTCTGGAGCAGTAGGACCCACAAAAAGACAGGATGAAATAACTTTCCAGCCTAAGGCAACTTAGAAGACTGGCAGGAAAGATCTATTGCACCAGGGTGAGAGTGGAGGACAGCACAGTGCAAGCCACACCAGCACAGACCCAGCTCCAGGACAGGCCCAGACCCAGCTACAGAAAACCAGGAACAGGCCTTGGGAGCTTCTCAATCAACAGCACCAGGAGCAACTGCTTCTGGGACTCAGCCGACACACTTTAAGGGGGTTGAGCAATTGGCCAGAAGATTACAGGGATCTCTTTGATAGCACTGAAGGAGGACACTGTTTATTTGACCATACTCAGATCCAGGTAACAGTCTTGGGTGGCTGTCCCATGAGGGAGAAGAGCACAAGCACAATGGAGCTTGCAGTCACAGTGGAGGAGGACTCCATTCAGTGTTCCAGGGCTGAAAAGCCCACCTGTGGTTGCTTGCAGACCAGAGCACAGGCCAGGAGAGTAGTAAACATACCTCTCTTTAAAACATACCACCTTGGAAAAATTAAAAACTTACAAATACCTTGAAGTATATCTGAGAACAGCTGCACAAAAGCCCTGAAGCTTGGGACAGTGTACTCTCCACCCTGGAAGCAGTTTCCTACTTTAACAAAAAGTTAAAAGTCAAGAATTAGACTGGAAAAATTAGCAAGTAGAAGAAAATACTGATCATAGAAAGTTTCTAGGGTGACACCCTCAAAAGAAGATAACAAAGTCAAAGCTCCTACATCCAAACCTTCTAAGAAAAATATGAATTGGTCTCAGGCCATGGTAGGGCTCAAAAGGGACTTTGAAAATGAAGTAAGAGAGTTAGAGGAAAAAATGGAAAGAGAAATGATAGTGATGCAAGAAAATCATTAAAAAAAAGTCAACAGTTTGGTAAATGAGACACCCACACAAAAATACTGAAGAAAATAACACCTTAAAAAACAGAATAGGTTAAATAGTAAAAGAGGTACAAAAAGCCAATGAGGAAAAGAATGGCTTGAAAAGTTGAATTGGTCAAATGGAAAAGGAGATACAAAAGCTCTCTGAAGAAAATAACTCCTTAAAAATTAGGATTGAATATATGGAAGTTAATAACTTTATGAGAAATCAAGAAACAGCAAAGCAAAACAAAAGAATAAAAAAAAATAGAAGGCAATGTGAAATATTGCCTTGGGGAGGTGGGGGGGGGACTCCAAGGAAATATCCAATTCCTTGGAAAATTGAACCAGGAGAGATAATTTGAAAATTATTGGACAACATGAAAGCCATGATCAAAAAAAGAGCCTAGACATCATCTTCCAAGAAATTGTCAGGGAAAATTGCCCTGATATTCTAGAACCAAAAGACAAAATAAAAATTTAAAGAATCAACCTATCATCTCCTGAAAGAGATCCTAAAATGAAAACTCCCAGAAATATTATAGCCAAATTCCAGAGCTCCCTGGTCAAGGAGAAATTATTGTAAGTAGCCAGAGAGAAACAATTCAAGTATTGTGGAGCCATGGTCAGTATAACACAAAATTTAGCAGCTTCTACATTAAAGGATCAGAGGGGATGGAATATGATATTCCAGAGGACAAAGAATCTGTGATTACAACCAAGAATCACCTACCCAGCAAAACTGAGTATAATCCTTCAGGGGAAATAATGGGAATTCAATGATAGAGAGGACTTTCAGACATTCTTGATAAAAAACAAAAACAAAACAAAAACAAAAAACAAACAAAAAAACACCTGAGCTGAATAAAAATTTTGACTTTCAAATACAAGATTCTAGAGAAGCATAAAAATGTAAACAGGAAAATAAATCATAAGGCATATTAAAAGGTTAAACAGTTTACATTCCTACTTGGGAAAAAGGATAATATCCCAAATATTACTTAAAAATCATACATAGTTGTGTATTTTTTTCTGAAAAATGTTATTGAGTATGAATCAATAAATATTGACTCATATGTTCCTTTTCTTATTTCTAAAAAAAAGAAAAATAGAGAATAATGTATATACACATTGTGAGAACCCTAGATGAAGGCATAAGAAAGGAATAGACAATTTTTTTGTGTGTGTGCATCCACATATATACATACACAAGTGCATGCATACATATATGCATATATGTGTATTGCACACATCACAAAAGCCCATTGGTTGGGACATTATGGATGGGTTGTAATATGTATTATATATTGTTATGTATGGAATAGAATAATGATATAAAAGAAAGCTTTGAAAGTTTTTGTTATAAGAGGGAGAATCAGAGAGAGAAAAACAGACAGACACAAAGGCAAGGAGACAGAGAGACAAATTGACAAAAACAGAGACATAACAGGGGAGGAAGGGAAAGAATAAGAGAAAGGGAATGCCATAGACTTGGACCTTTTTTTTATTTCACCAATTTATAGATTCATCAATAGTTCATTAAAATATCTTTTTTTGGAACCCAGTCTAACATTTGTACCTTCCCTTTTTACTTTGTGTTACCAGTCTTATGGGTATGAAGTGGAACCTCAAGGTTATTTAATTAGCATTTCTCCAATTAATAGTGATGGGGTTCTTTTTTTTTTAATTTGGTTTTTGAAGACTTGGGTTTATTCCTTTCAAAACTGCCCATTCATATCATTCAACCTTCTATTAGTTGCATGCATTTAATTTTATGTAAAAGGCAGAGCCATAGTTAACATAGGGAAAAGGGACTTTGTCCCAGGATAATAACATGCCAGGCAGTATGTTTTTGCCCAAGGTAAAAAATTCCCTTGTTAAGTCTTTGACAAAATGAATAAAATACTCATACTTTAAAAAGCCAACTGATTAAAACTTTTCTTCCTGTTTTTTAACTTTAACGTTGTGAAGCATCTAGAAGCCATGGGGATTATTTTTTCCTGAATTTTATAATGGCAACATTGTTTTAACTGTACTTTATAAAGCAACTGCTTTGATGTGTGAATCGTCATATTCCACAAGTATCCTGGCAAGGTCAGGAGAAAGTGAGAAAGGTGCTCAGGTGGGCAGAGTTTGTAGGAGTATCTCATCAAAAGTCTCACAGGAATGGCTGGCATAGATAGGGTTTGTGTTATTATTAATGGGGACATCAATACTGAAAAAAAACAGAGAGTAAGGAGCAAATGGAAAAAAGAAAGAGAGAGTTATCTTCATATTCATTTTGTATGGTAATAAACTTACTTATTCTAGTATTTAAAAATTGTTATTTCCTCCTATTTTAGGATTTAAAATTTTAAAATAATCTGAAATACTTGCTTAAGCATTAAGATACATAGTAATGGGGGCAGATAGGCGGCACAGTGGATAAAGCACTGGCCTTGGATTCAAGAGGACCTAAGTTCAAATCTAGCCTCAGATACTTGATACTTGCTGTCTGTGTTACCCTGGGCAGGTCACTTAACCCTTATTGCCCCACAAAACAAACAAACAAACAAACAAACAAACAAACAAAAAACAAGGTAATCTACTGTGGAAAGATTCATACCTGAGGGCTTATATTGTCAATAATTTTTATTGGCAAAACTTTGAGGCCAGTTTTCTATCCACTAAGGCTGGCTTTTCACTTTGCCAACATAACTCATAATTTAGGTTAAAGAAGACTGCAGAAGGAGTGAATGGATATAATATATAATAAAACTGAAAAGGTAGGTCAAGCTAGGTTCTAAATGACTTTCATTTTCAAATGGAAGAGTTTATATCTGGTTCTAGAAATAACAGGGAACTACTGGAGTTTATTGTACAGTAGAATGACATCATTAGACCAGTGCTTTAGGAAAATTACTTTTGTAGTTGTGTGTAGAATAGATTGGAGAAAGAAGGGAAACACTAGAGGCAGGGAGAGAAATTTAGAGACTATTGATTCCAGTTGATAATGACCCTATGAATAGACTAATAGAAAGAGGTATAATTTTGAATATACCAGGAAGATCCCCTCATAACTCTAGGTACCCAAATTATAGTACCTGTGTCTGAAACTGCTTTTAAGAGGGCAAAAATCTTTTAAACCACAATTAAATAAAAGGCTTAAAATGGAAATTTCCAGAGGTGAGGTAACAGAGTTGACTGGAATTTATTTTACATTGAATTTCACAGCAAAGGTTAGTTTATGAGAGTTGATTAAATAGGATGAGACTTTCAAGGAACTAATATAGCTTTCATGAGTCTGGGCCTATCAATCATGGCCTATTTAATATGCCCAGTATTTAACCTCAGGGTGAAGAAAATTACATGCAGTAATCACTACCTGACAAGGTGAGCTCAGGTCAAATCCTGCCTGTATGTGATCCTTTGCCTAAACATCCTATTCAAGGCATACTCTGTATAAAGGGATATATGTCCCTCAAATCTTGTTGGAATCTTGGTCTGTATAGAGGAAACATTTTGTGCCAACATCTTCTTAGGGTCCTGTAGATGTGGAAAACTTATTTCTGTCTCTATGTATCCATTAATAAAATCTATACTAGAAAATTAACTGATTATGGTGTATTGTGCCAGCCCATTGGATTCCTTTGAACCCAGAATGAAAACAATGAACCACATAATAGAATATACTTCATTGTTTCATGGCTGTGTGTTTGCATGAATGTGTGAAATGTGTTTTTAACTAACATAAGTATATAAAGTAAGTAATGAACCAATCTAGATTTGGTTACAAATGTTTTTGGATATTTCTAAATATGAAATCATTCCCCTAAAAGACAGGGATTCTACATCATTCAAAAAATAATAGAAAAAAAAAACTTCCCTAATTTATGAAGAGCAACACTATTTGGGAACAATGGTCTTGTGGTAGCTGTTTTGTTAGGTCCAATATTCATCTTCATGTGTGTCATCATATCTGTTTAAAAAACATCTGGACATGTGATTATATTATCATCTGCTATATGTAGTTCTTATCTATATAAACAATTCTCAAAACAGGTTAAATGAATCAAAATTAAATTAAAATTAAGACAGCATCCAAAAGTAGATGATTTTCTCAAAATAAAATAAATATAGATTATTAAAAAATCACCACTACATAAATTGCTATAAAAACAGGAACAGAGAACTCATGCATCTACTAAACTCTTTTGCTATTTTATGATATTGTACATGTTTTTTAGAAACAAAATGATTCAATATGCATTCAGAATTCATAGTTATTTTTTCTGGATTTTGGAGTTCCTTTGGAACTATCTTGGACCATTATATTGCTGAGAAGAATCGAATCTATCACAGGTGATCAACATATTGATGATACTATGTACAATGTTCTCCTGGTTCTGCTCATCTCACTCATCATCAGTTCATGCACGTCCTTTCAGGTTTCTCTGAAATCTGTCTGCACATTGTTTCTTACAGCACAATAGTATTCCACTACATTCACATAACACAACTTGTTTAGCCATTCCCAATTGATGGGCAACCCCTCAATATCCAATTCCTTGGCACCACCAAAAGTGCAGCTATATATATTTTTGTACATGTGGGTCCTTATCCCTTTTTTAAGATATCTTTGGGAAAAAGACCTAGTAGTGGTATTTCTGGGTCAAAAGGTATGTACAGCTTTATAGCCCTTTGGGCATAATTCCAAATTGCTTTCCAAAAGGGTTGGATCAGTTCACAGCTCCATCAACAATGCATTAGTATTCCAATTTTTTCACAGCTTCTCCAACATTTACTATTTTCCTTTTGTTGTCATATTGGCCAATGTGAAAGGTGTCAGAGTAGTTTTAATTTGCATTTTTCTAATAAATAGTCATTTAGAGCATTTCTTCACATGGCAATAGATAACTTTGATTTCTTCATCAGAAAACTGCCTGTTTATATCCATTGACCATTTCTTAATTGGGATATGACCTTGGATTGCTATAAATTTGATTTAGTTCCTGATACATTTTAGAAATGAGGCCTTTATTAGAAATACTCTCTATAGTTGTTTTTTTCCCCCCAGCTTTCTGACTCCCTTCTAATTTTGGATGCATTGCTTAATGTAATCAAAATCATCCATTTTGCATTTCATAATATTCTCTATCTCTTGTTTGGTTATAAACTCTTCTCCTTTCCAAAGATTTGAGAGGTAAACTATTCCTTCCTCTCCTAATTTACCTATGGTATCACCTTTAATGTCTAAATCATGCACCCATTTTGACCTTATTTTAATATAAGGTGTAAGATGTTGGTCTTTGCCTAGTTTCTGCCATACTATCTTCCAGTTTTCCCAGCAATTTTTGTCAAATACTGAGTTCCTATCCCAGAACCTGGAGTCTTTGGGTTTATCAAACAATACATTACTAAAATCATTTACTACTGTGCCTCCTGTGCCTAACCTATTCCACTGATCCTCCACTCTATTTCTTAAATCAGTACCAAATAGTTTTGATGACTGCCTCGTTATAATAAAGCCCAACTTCCTGTGCATCTTTTTCATTAGTTCCCTTGATATTCTTGACCTTTTGTTTTTCCAGATAAATGTTGTTATTATTTTTTCTACCTCTATAAAATAATTTTAGGTAGTCTGGTATTGCACTGAATAAGTAAATAAATTTAGGTAGAATTTTCATTTTTATTATATTAGATCAGCCTGTCCATTTGCTAAAGTTGTTAATTGTTTCATGTAATTTTTTAGTTGATTCTCTAGGATTCTCTAAGTATACCATCATATCATTTGCAAAGAGTGATACTTTTGTTTCCTCCTTGCCTATTCTTATTCCTTTCATTCCTTTTTTTCTCTGATTGCTAAAGCTAACATTTCTACTACAATATTAAACAATAGAGGTGATAATAGAAGTCCCTGTTTCACCCCTGATCTTATTGGGAATGCCTTTAACATATCTCCATTTCATATAATGCTTGTTGTTGGTTTTAGTTAGATACTGCTTATTATGTTGAATCACCCCTGCATTCCTGGTATAAATCCCACCTGGTCATAGTGTATTATGCTGTTGATAACTTGCTCTAATCTCCTTGCTAATATCTAATTTAAGATTTTTGCATCAATATTCATTAGGGAAATTGGTCTATAATTTTCTTTTTCTGTTTTGGCTCTGCCTGGCTTTGGTATCCACACTATATTTTTGTTATAAAATGAATTTGGTAGAACTCCTTCACCTATTTTCCCAAATAATTTGTATAGTATTGGAATTGTTCTTATTAAATGTTTGTTAGAATTCACTTGTAAACCCATCTGATCCTGGAGATTTTTTTTTTTTTTAGGGAGTTCATTAATGACTTGTTCAGTTTCTTTTTCTAGTATAGCCTTATTTAAGAATTTTATTTCCTCTTCAGTTAACATGGGCAAATTTTATTTTTGTAAATATTCATCTATTTCATTTAGATTGTCAAATTTATTGGCATACAATGGGGCAAAATAGTTCCTAATTATTGCTTTAATTTCTACTTCATAAGTGGTAAAATCACCCCTTTCATTTTTGATACTGGTAATTTGGTTTTCTTCTTTTTTTAAATCAAATTAGCCAAAGATTTATCTATTTTATTGTGTTTTTCATAAAAATTGCTCTTACATTTATTGATTAATTCTGGTTTTCTTGCTTTCAATTTTATTAATTTCTACTTTGATTTTCAGGATTTCCAATTTAGTATTTAATTGGGGATTTTTAATTTGTTTTTTTTTTCTAGCTTTTTAAGTTGCATGCCCAATTCATTGATCTCCTCTTTCTCTTTTTTATTCATGTAAGCAGTTAGTGCTATAAAATTTCCCCTAAGCACTGCTTTGGCTACATCACATAAGTTTTGGTATGTTGTCTCATTATTGTCATTCTCACCGATTTTCATCCATGATTGATTGTTTCTGTGATTTCTTGTTTGACCCATTCCTTCTTTAGAATGAGATTATTTAGTTCTGAATTAATGTTCAGTCTACCTTTCCATGGATCTTTATTAAATGTAATTTTTATTGCATCATGATCTGAGAAGGATGCATTTACTATCTCTGCCTTTCTACATTTGACCATGAGGTTTCTCTGCCCTAATACATGGTGAATTTTTTAATATGTGCCATGTACCCCTAAGAAAAAGGTATATTTCTTTCTATCCCCATTTATTTTTCTCCAGATATCTATCATATCTAACTTTTCTAACATTCTATTCACATCTTTAACTTCTTTCTTATTTATTTTGTAGCTAGCTTTATCTAATTCTGAGAAGGGAAGATTGAGATCCTCCACTAGTAGAGTTTTGCTGTATATTTCCTCTTGTTGTTCATTGAACTTTTCTAAAAATTTGGATGCTATACCACTTGGCACATACAAGTTTAGTATTGATATTACTTCATTATCTATGGTACATTATATTAAGATGTAGTTTCCTTCTTTATCTCTTCCAATTAGATCTATTTTTGCCTTTTCTCTGTCTGAGATAAGGATTACTACCCCTGCTTTTTTTACTTCAGCTGAAGCATAATATATTTTGTTCCAACTTTTTACCTTTACTCTGTATATACCTCCCTGCTTCATATGTGTTTCTTGTAAACAGCATATTGTAGGATTCTGTTTTTTTAATCCACTCTGCTATTACTTCTATTTTATGGCAGAGTTCATCCCATTCCCATTCACAATTATTATTTGTAAGGGCTAGAATTCTAGCTAGTCTGTCTAAAATATTTAATGAGTGGTCACCAATAAATTATAAACTTTAGCAAGAGTATTTAAGTATTTATTGAAGAGCATTAGGATATAATGATCAGAGAGAAAGGTAAAAATATAACTATTTCTAAGAGACCCCAGCATCTGAGCCGCCATGGCAAGGTCAGGAACCAGAAAAAGACCCAATGCCTTCTGTGAAGCTGAAAACATCCTCCCCCCCCCCCCCCACAGCTCCAAACTAATTGGCTGGCAGCTTTGATAGACAGTACCCACGAGCAAACGTCACTTCCTGACACCAACTACCTGACCATATGGCTTGCCCTAAAACACCTTCTCCTCTTGGTGGAGCTTTCCTACAGTCATGCTCCAGCAGGTGGCATCACTCTCCAACGGTTGGCGTCACTCCAATCATTACATATTACTGTATATTTCCCTCCATCCTATTTACCCCCTTTGTACTTTATTCCCCTTCTTTTCACCCTATTCCACCTCACCATCATTTTGCTTTTTACCCCTGCCTCCTCCAATATGCCCTCCCTTTTATTAGCCCCCCTCCCTTTTCTTTACTCTTTTCTCCCCTGCTTCTGCCGTCCCTTCTATCAGCCCCCCTTTTCCCCTTACCCTTTTACTTCCCTAAAGAATGAGCTAATAGATAGATAGAAAGATATATAGATGGATGGATAGATGGACAGATGGACAGATGGATGGATGAACTATTTTAAAATAATTGGTTTCCTTGGTAATCTTCTGTATTTTGTTATTTTTAATGGACTATATTCTGAAAAGGGTTTCCTATGCTTTATCAGACTGTTAAAGATGTCTATGACACACGAAATAATTAAAGACATTTTCAGAGCTAATAGTCACCTTTGGAATTATGTAACCAAACCTATCATTGTATATTTGAGGAAACTGAAGTCTAAATAGTTAAGTGACCTGCCCAAGGGCACATGACAAATTGCAGAGAAAGAGAAAGAATTCAAGTCATTCCTATTTATGATGTTGCTACATCCTAGGTGAAGATTTGAAGAGCCTACATTTTGTTCCTGAAGAGCTAAAATTAGCTTCCTGAGATTTACCACACTCTAAAATATTTCTCATTGCAGTCCTCTTTTTAAATACATTTTACTTTAAAAAAAAAAAAAGATCTTTTAAAATCAATCAGTGACTTTTTCTGAACATGTCCTGGAGAGGCTTCACAAACTTGAACTGATTATGTTTCATTAGGCAGTTAGTTAAGTGGCACAATTGATAGAGTACAAGGATTGTGAGACAGGGGTGTGTGATATTTGAACCAAACAAAAAAAGGCTCTTATACCTGACCTTGGGGACAGGAAGACTTACATTTATATCTTACTTCAGACACATACTTGCTATGTTACCTTGGACAAGTAATTTAACCTTTTTCTGACTTACTTTCCTCATCTTTAATATTGGGGTTGTAGTAGCATCAACCTCCCAGGATTTTTGTGAAGATCAAATGAAATTGTATTTTTAAAATGCTTTGAAACTATTAAAGTCCTCTATAAATATCAGATGTAATATTATTTTATCATTATCAGCTAGCATCTCAGATTAGGTTGAGTACTGAACTTAAGAGCCAGGAAGATCTGGGTTCAAACTCTATCCTTGACACTAATTTTGGTATAAAGAAGTCACTTAATTTATCTAAATTTCTTTCCTCATTGGAAAAATGAGGATTATATAATTCCTATTGTACTTAATCTCACAAAGTTTTGAAATGTTTAAATGAAATGATGTTTTGCAAACATTGAAACTCTCAATTAGTACCAGCTATTGTAATTTTTAAAATTTTCATCCTTGACTCTGGTTCTTCTCTATAGTTCCTTTCTACGTGTGCTAGCATTTTCATACCTGTTGTGCAAGCACATTTCTCTCTGAGTAATGGTCATTCATTTTTTTTTCTTTAGAAACTGTAGTGTTCCATGTGTTTGCAACCCTAAAACAGCATTGTAATAAAGGATATCATCTAAGGAAAGCATAATGGGAAATGAAGAAGGAATTGTTCATGAGAAGTGTGGGAGGTAACCAATGGACTGCACATGTGCTCCACTTGTATTCACATAATAAGATTGATTTCCTATAGAAAACTTACTGGAGGACATAGACAATAGTCATAGAAGATGGGCATGCAAGGATAGATCTCCATCTTCATCAATTTATGGAATACAAATAAATAATATATAAATAATAAACTTAGATATTATTATTAAATGGTATTAATAATAGTAATAATACTTCCACTTTTCAAGAACCTCCTACTAGGAAGGAAACAAGCATTTATTCAGTGCCTACTATGTGCCAACCACTGTATTAAAAGCTTTTCAAATATTATCTCATTTGATCCTCAGGACAGCCCTGGGAGGTAAGTGCTACAATTACCTTCACTTTATAGTTGAAGAAACTGAGATGGACAGAAATTAAGTGAGGTGCCTAGGGCTTCACATCTAGTAAGTGTCTGAGATTAGGTCATTCTAACTCTAGGCCCAGTTTTCTACTAAATATACACTAGAAAGATAAATATGCTAACATCAGAAAGAGATACTCTTGACAAATGTTTTCATATCAAAGACAAGGTACTTTTAGCACTACCATTCTCTTTTACTAAAGACTCTCTATTACTGGGTGAATGGAATCACAAATCTTCATTTTCGCATTACATCCCATTACCTCACATTAAACAATAGCAAGCCTCACAGAATCTATTAAGTAAACACTAGCTTCTTTCTGTGATTTGTAAAAAGCTTAAATGTAATGATCAAAGGTCAACAATGTGGACTTCACTTTATTTACAAGTTGGTTTCAGCTTGATTTTATGGAGTCTATTTCCTATACCAAGAGACAGTAGAGGTTTGGGATATAGAAGAGTCTCTAAGCTAGAAACTCAGTTTAGCAATATTACAGCAGTGGCTGACAGAAATGGCCATTCAATCACTTCGTAGAAGATCCAGGAATTCAGGATCTCTGTTCAATTTGTCAGTTTTCCTGGAATCTCTAAGGACTTGCCACTCAAAATATTGGGAACAATTGTCCTAATGCCTGAATTCACATAAATGAAAAGAGAGGTCATAATATCTAGGGTATGCACCTGTCATTTCTGACATAGTAACATTTTTATTACATTTACCATTAGGAGATACTTGTTTTTCCTAGATAAATTGAAATTTGGCAATGAACAAATCTAAGTCCAACAACAATCAACTCCAGGATTTCCTTAATTATAATCTTTTCTTTTCTTATTCTTTTTCTTTTTTTGGGGGGGGGAGCAATTGGGGTTAAGTGACTTGCCCAAGGTCACACAGCTAGTGAGTGTCAAGTGTCTGAGGTCAGATTTGAACTCAGGTCCTCCTGAATCCAGGGCCAGTGCTCTATTCACTGCACCACCTAGCTGCCCCAATGATAATCCTTTCTTGAGTTAAAATGTTAATTTACAGAATAGTCGACCTTAAGTCAAATGAATTCTCAAAATTATACTAAATCCAGGCAAAACCATAAGGCATTCCATCTTGATGTCATGAGTGACTAAGGGCTGATGGAAGCTGGATAAAAGCATGGGGTTCATTCCCTAATAATTTTAATAAAAATCATAAAGTGAAATAGCTCCATTCTGGAAGTGATTAGTTGCTCTTTTACAAGTATTAACTCATTGTGCCCAGAATAGCATCCACCTACTTTCTTCTTTTGCTTCATATGAAACTTGCCTCAAAGAAATGCTGTTGGAAGGGACAATCAAAGTGAGTAGAGAGAATATTTATGAACTTGAAAAGAATAATAGCTTAAAAAGAGAATTCATTTTCACAGGTATAAACTCATGTGGTATTGGGATATTCTACAAGAAACTCTCAGCATAAAAACAAAAAGTAGAAATAGTAAGTTCACTAAAATATAGAAATCTAAAGGGGAAAATAAGGAAAAAGGCAATTAGTGGGGAAAAAAGAAAATGGATGCAGAGAAAGAAAAGCAACATAAGCTAATGGGGTAAAGTGAAGTTTAAAATTATGGAGAGAAAAAGAAAAGATTTAATTACAATAAAAGTAGCAAAATATAGTGATGAAAAGAAAAAATGGATAAGAAGTAATAATTGATGTCCTATTATCATCAATTGAAATTACACATACATATAATATATATACACATACATATACATATGTGTATATATGTGTATATGTAGTACATATATAGTATATGTTATCATCAATTGAAATTATACACACATACATATATATATACATATATATGTACACACTCTTAACTGTAAAGGATTTCCATTTTAAAATAATGGTTTGTATTTAAAATATATGTAATACATGTAAAATATAAGTATATAACAACCTACTTGAGTCTCACAATAACCCTGTGAAGTAAACACTATAGCTACTTTAATTCTTTTATTACAGGTAGAGAAATACTAAGGTTGCACTACATTAAGTGATTCCATATTATTTTAGGTTCAATATAAATAAAATAGTGCTGCACTATGTTACTTTTTTTCCCCCCAGGATCGCCATGAACAAAAAATCAATCATTAGCCTAGTTGAGTAGCAATATGGTACAGTGGAGGTGTGTGGGGGGGAGCAGAATTAGAAGACGAGTTCAAATTCTGCTTCTGACAATAGTTCTGTGATCTTTGACATTCATTTAGTCTCTATGGGATTCAGTTACCTTATCTGTAAAATAAAGTGGTTTCATCAGCTCAGTCAACAAACATTTATTAAGTTTGGGCTATGCACTGATGATTTTACATACACATACACATACTCATACATATACATATATTTATGCCTATATTATACATATATAACATATACAGTGTGAATATATATATATATATATATATATATATATATATATATATATACAATAAAAGAATAACATAACTACTCAAATAGGTCACATTCAAATGGGAGGCAATAAGTACATATAAAAGTACAAACAGAATAAATATAAAGAGAAAATTACAAATAAACAGAAAGTTGTTAAATACAAAGCAGTGTGGGAGAGAGGACATTAGCAATTAAGGGCCTCAGGAAAGACTTCGTTTCAATGGTTAGTTAGTCAATAAACTTTGCCTACTACACCCCAGTCACTGTGCTAAGTCTTGGAGGTACAAGGAAATTTAAAAGATAGTTCTTGTTTTCAAGGAACTCACAGTCTAATGGGAGAGGCAAGATGTAAAAAGTAATGTATAAACAAGCTACATACAGGATAAATTGGAAATAATCAACAGAAAGAAGGCATGAGAATTAAATGGGATTGGGAGAGTGTTCCCTTAGAAGATTTTATCTTTCACTAGATGAATTTAGGAAAGTCAGAGAGCAGAGATGAGGAAGAATAACATGCCAGGTGTGGGTGGGCAGTCAGAGAAGAGGCCTGGATTTGGGAAATGATTGTTTTTGTTGTTTGTTCTTCATTCCCAAAGAGGACCACAACATTGGGAGGTGATGTATGACTTGCAGTAAATTAGATTTAAGTGAGGGAGGACTGTGCAAAGTTAACAGACTCACTTTCTTTTCCAGAGTCATATGGGTCCAGTGGCAAGATATAGATCAGGATGACTGTAGATGGCTACAGATATTTGAGACGATCAGGGTTAAGTGACTTGCCCAGGGTTACACAGCTGATAAGTGTCAAGTATCTGAGGATGGATTTGAACTTGGGTCCTTCTGACCCTAGGGTGAGTGTACCATCCACTGTGCCACTTAGTGTCCCTATTGGGAAATGGAGTATCTTATTCTAGGAGTTTCAAGTAGGCCTATGTTTCTAGATCAAAGAAGAACATGGTGGCTGAAGTTTAGTTTGAAGAAAGAGGGATTCTATGGAATTAAAGGGTGGACATGATCCTGGTGTGGGGGAAGGCAAATGCAAAAGCACCAGAAGTGGGAGAGCTCATGTTTGAGGAAAAATAAGAAAGTTTGTTGGACAGGATTACACAGTGAGGAAGGAGAATAATGTAGAATAAGTCCAAAAATGTAGGTTTGAATCAGTTTGTGATGGGCTTTAAAAGATAAATAGAGTAGTTTCTAGTTTAGTTTTAGAGGTAAAAGGTACTGGATTTCATGGAATAGGGGGCTGACATAGTCCCTAAAGTCACATCTAGAAGTAGACATGATAATATCATTCCCTCTTTTTAGTTAGAAATATGCCTAGAAAGCAAGCACAATCTGTATCTAGCACCATATCCAAAATATTTCAACATGAATTTTTTTATTATTTTTGACCTTTACTACTTAGTTAAATAAAAGTGTAATTTCTGCATTTTCTAAGAGGGAAGAACATTAGCCCTGTCCAATTCATAGGTCAGTTGCTTCAAAAAGTGCAGAAAGCTCTGGATTGGACGTAGAAATCCTCACTTTGAATTCTCAGCTTTGAATCTCAGCTCTGTTAAATTCTATCCATGTGACCTTGGTATTTTTCTTCATCTATAGAATAAGGGATGTGGGTTGGACTAGATGAACTCTAAGAGATTTTCAACTGATGAACCTGTGAAATTTGTTGAAAAGTAAAATAGGCTATATGCAAACTAACTATGATGATTAAGTTGAAGAGAGCTCATAATTTCAGAGACAAGAACTGTTCTCCCAAGGAAAAAAATGCACCAGAAGTGAATTCCTAGGACCTGCACAGATTGATGAGTGTTTCTGGTGCCCAGGGAATGAGATACTCATCAAAATGAGAAATAGTTATTTCTTGAAGGAAGCCCTTTATTTCATTGTTGTTTGCTTCATTATATCAGTGTAGGACCATAATTTGTTTTAATCATCTCTCAGGCCTGAAAAGAAGATCTATACAGTCAGCAACACCCAGCTGGGTAAAAGCTCCAGGAAGTCATTAATCCTTTCAGTTATTTTTTTTTAAGCAAAGCTCCAAAGGAATTGGAAATCAATGCCAAAGGTCACTTCACATTAAAAGGATTCCAATGAGTTAGAAATGCAGGCATTTATCAATTATGTAGGTATTGCTGATAAGAACTCCAGTCTTAAAGAAATATCTATGATAGAATTGCTATGGGTTTCAGATCTATCAACAGTTGCTCTAAGGGCAACAATTCCCTGTTAGGTATCAATAGATTAGTACAAATGAGGGTTAGTGGTCCTTGTTAGTAATTTGTAAGTTTACAAATACTTCTGGTACAATAACTGTGCATATTGGTTCTTTTAATCATAGTACTGTTTTCAATTCTGATACTGTCAAAAAGCATGAAAGAAATAGCAACATTGATGATGTAAATAATTACAATACTTCAATGAAGAGGGCTTAGGAAGTATGCTTACCTAGACAACTTTAAGGAACAGAGTGTCATTAATCTTTTTATTTGGAATGAAAAAGTACAGCAATTTAAGAAAATGACCTTTTATGTCATTTTGAGAGAAAATTTGTGATTAAGTACATTTTCTTGGTGGTAGTAAAAGTCAGATTAACCCCAAACTAAATTATTTATAGCAGCAAGGGGGAGAAAAGGACACTGGGAAAATTACTGATTTTTAAAGATCCCTGATCACAGAAATAAAGAAATACTATATTTGCCTGCTACAGGAGATGCATAACAACATTGTGCATAAAATTCTGCACCTACATCTGCATTCTTAAAGTTCTTCTACCCCATTAAAATATGCTGGAATCTCTGGATTTTATATCTATGACAATATGGCTGATTAATGCCTTTAAGATAAAATACAAACTTCATATTTTGGCATTTAAAGAAGGACTGTTTATATATGACTAAGATTTCTTTTTGTATCATTTCTCATCCTTTGAAACAGAATCATTCCTTATAATAATTTTAATAACAAAAAAGGAAGAGAAAAAATTAATCATAACCAAGAAACATGTTGGAAAAAATCTGTTATTAAATGAAATTTTCCACAGACATATGACCTCCACACTTCCCCACACAATATACCTGTAGAAAAAAGCAAGAGAAGATAAATTCTCTCTTCTTTTGAGGTCAGACTTGTTCTTTATATTTTATAGTTGTAATCATTGTGCAAATATTTTTTTTTCCTGGTCTTGCTCACTTCAGTTTGAATTAGTTAATGTAAATCTTTCCATGCTTCTTTGTATTCATCATGAGACAATGGTTAGTGCATACCCCTTGTAAATGACTATTTGAGAATGGATTTTGGTATGCTAAATTTTATTTGTCTATATATTTTGACATTCAAAAATTTTTTCAAAAATATTTGATAAAAATCATTTCCCCAAATTATCTACCTTTCTTCTTAACTTAGAGGCATTATTTTCATGCAAAAATTCTTAATTTCATATAATCAAAATTACATCTTTTACTTTTAAAAAAATGCTTTCTTTCCTTGCTTAGCTAAGAATCCTCAAGAAATCCAAAGTTGTGAAAATGTGCTTCTCTCCTAACATTTTTAGAGTAAGAAAATGAATATTTAGTCTATGTACAGGTTTTGAATTTATTGTGAAATATGAGGTAAGATACTCCTTTAAACTTGATTTTTTCCAGACTTCTTTCTAGTTTTCCCAGCAGTTCTTATGATATATGGTATTCTTTGCTGGGTGGTTTTTGTCTTGGGGTTATTGAGTTCCATTATCTCTCATAGTTCATTTTCTTAATTCAGTCCATTAATCTTCTTTAATATTTTTAAACAAATAATAGTAAAGACTTTTGATGATTTCTGCCTTACAATATATTTTTATCTCTGGAAGTGTTCTTTCATCTGAAATTCTATCTGTTCATTATTTTCTTTACTTTTCTGAATGTTAGTTCCCCTAAATTAATTTTGTTATCATTTTATCACATTCTGTAAAGTATTCACTTTGTAGTTTGATTGGCATAGCATTAAATCAGTAAATAAACTTTGGCAGTGTTGACATTTTTATTCTGTTGGCACAGTCCAGCCATGAGTACTGACTCTTAGTCCAACTATTTTGGTTATTTATTGTTTCTGTACAAGTATTGAATATTCTTTGCTGTCTTACTACCTAAACTTTAAAAATATTTGTGCCTATTTTGAATAAAATCTCACTGGATTTTGATTTAATATATAGAAAGTCTCTTGATTTTTAAAGTCTATTTTAATGTTGGAAAAATTGTTGATGTTATACTTCCTCCCAATTAATTGTTTGATGATTCCTCAGGAATATCTAAGTAAAACATGAGCAAATAAGTATGGTTTTGTGATCTCTTTGCCAAACTTTTTTGTTTTAAATTATTTTTCTTCTTATATCGCTGGTATTTTCAGAGCTAAATAAATTAATATTGTAAAGTGGGGGCATCCTTGATTTGTTGGTGTATTTTTGGGGAGAAACTTTGTTTATGATGCTTATTTTTTTTGTTTTAGGTAAATAAACACACACACATATATAATATGCATACACACATATGTAAACTTTCTATGCCTATAATTTGTGAGGATTTTAACAAAATTAGTGCTGAACATCATCAAAGACTTTTTACTGGATACATTTAGATTATCAAGTGGTTTTGATGATTTTGTTTTAATCTGATAAGTTATGTTGATTTTTTTCATAATGTTGAAGCATCTTTACATCATTAGTACAAGCTACATTGATCTTAATATTTTCTTAGATAAATTATTATAGTTTGATTAAATAAATTTCATTTATTTATTTATTTTGGGGGTTATATTAATAATATCAGTCAATGAGTTGCTTTTTTTGCTTTGTTCTTTCCAGTTTTAGGTATGAGAAACATTTGTTTCATAAAAGGCTTTGGAGAAGTGATTTTTCTTCTCATTTTTGGAAATAATGTATTTAGCATTGTTATTAATTGTTCTTTTAAAATTGGATAGAGGGCAGCTAGGTGGCACAGTGGATAGAGTACCAGCCGGGAGTCAGGAGGACCTGAGTTCAAATCTGGCCTCAGACACTTAACACTTACTAGCTGTGTGACCCTGGGCAAGGCACTTAACCCCAATTGCCTCACCAAAAAAAAAAAATGGATAGAATTCTTGTGTTAATACATCAAGGCCAGAATTTGTACTTTGGTAGTTCTTTTTGACTTGATGTCAGTCACATGCCACATTGGGAAATTTACTTTTCACTAGTCTTTTTAACTGCTCCAAGAATCAAACTTCTCCAATTCTGAGCCTAGCTCAAATAAAGTTTCTTTTCCTTCACATTTAGTGTAGCCACATATGTTGTCTCAATGGCACATTTTCCATTTTTGTTTAGTTCTATCGCCATGTTGATTCAACTGCTAATTTTTCAGGATTACAGGAGGTCAGTGTAGTTATTCTCAAAGTATCTTCTTCAGCCATGGTATTTCCTTAAGCTGGAGAGGCGATCGAGTAAAAGGAACTCAATTTTCTGCTTATTACCACCCCCAATCTTTGCATGACTAGGACAAATTACTGTGTTTTGCTTTTCACAACATTATGATGGTGAAAAGTCAAGGGAAAATTATGGCATGTGGCAAAAGAAAACACATGCATGCACACACCCATGTGCATGTACACACACACAAACTGCCCCCCCCCAAAAAAATGAAAGTAAAAAAAAAGTATGTTTTCAATCTGAATTCAGAATTCATCATTTCTCTCTCTGGAGGTAAATAGCATTTTTCATCATGGATCTTTTGAACTTGTTTTGGATCATCGTTGATCTGAGTGGCTAAGTTTCACCGTAGAGCATCCTTACAGTGTTGTAGTTACTATATTAAATGCCATCCTCCTTCAATTCACTTCACTTTTCACATATGTAAAGTGAAGTGAATAGAGCTATGATCACACACACATATACATATATGTATACAAATATACACATACATGATACACATGTGTGTTGTGCATGTGTAAATTTACAGTTCCTGTAATACTTCCCAGGTTTTTCAGAATCCATCTTGCTTGTCATTTCACATAGAATAATAGTATTCTATCATAACCATATTCCACAGCTTACCAGACATTCCTCAATTGATGACCATCGCTTCAATTTCTAATTCTTTGCCACCACAAAAAGGCTGCTTTTTTTGTACAAAAAGATCTTTCCCCCATTTTCTTTGATATCTTTGGGTTATAGACCTAGTAATAGTATTGCTTGATCAAAGGGTATGTACAGTTTTATTGCCCTTTGAGTGTAGTTCCAAACTGTTCTTCAGAATGATTGGACCAGTTCGCAACTCTACTGACAATGTAAAATGCCATTTCTAGAGGATACTTTTTCTGATCATACTGTTATGAGTGGTCTCTTCCTATTCCTTCTCATCTCCAAATCTCTTTCTCTCTCTTTGTTTCTGTCTCTGTCTCTGTCCCTGTCCCCATCTCTGTCACCTTCTCTCTCTCTCTCTCTCTCTCTCTCTCTCTCTCTCTCTCTCTCTCTCTGTGATATTATATTTTGTACTTAGCATTTTTTGTGTATGTGTTTTTTTAATTGTTTTATTTTGTTTTTTGAGGGGCAATGGGGGTTAAGTGACTTGCTCAGGGTCACACAGCTAGTAAGTGTTAAATGTCTGAGACCGGATATGAACTCAGGTCCTCCTGAATCCAGGGCCAGTGCTCTATCCACTGCACCACCTAGCTGCCTGTATGTGGTTTTTTTTTTCCACAAATAAAAATGTAACATCATTGAGGACCTAGATGTGGACTGTTTTAAATTTCTGTTCTGCATACCCATGGCCTCATATAATGTCTGGCACATAACAGAGGCTTCCATAAATTTTATTGAATTGAATGGTGACAACAATATATCTAAAGATTGAGTTACATAATGAAGGCTGAAAATTTCAAAATCTAATAGAAGTATATGCAAATAAACCTGAATGTAAATTTGTAGGAGTATATATTTATTTAAAAAATAGACATCAAATGTTTTATTAACATCAGTAATTCATAAATGATGACTACAAAAAGTCTTTGCTAAATTTATCTAAAAATCAGTCTTGTCCTTTGACTATTCTCCTTCCCAAACCACCACTTCCACTCTTTCATTTGGGAGACTTTTTCTTTTGGAATCATTTATGGCTAATAATAATATTGAAACCATGCCAAATTTTCTCTTAAACTACTCGAGGATAGGGATCACTTTGTTTTGTATTTATATCCATAGCATCCACTATATTACCTTACATAAATGAGATAATTTATTAAATAGTATCGATTGAGCTAACTTTTTTATAATTTCTGAGTTCTTCATATTTATAGATGAAATTGCAAATGTGAGAAAGGGAAGAGTAGATGTATGTTATGAACTCCAGACTGAGGCCTAGAGAGGTTAAATGACCCCCCCACACACACACCAAGGTCCCAGAGCAAAGATTTATCCTCTTGTCCTCTGACTCTAAAGTCACTGACCAGTAGACCTTTTTTTTTTTCTTTTTGGTGGGGCAATGAGGGTTAAGTGACTTGCCCAGAGTCATACAGCTAGTAAGTGTCAAGCATTTGAGGTCGGATTTGAACTCACATCCTCCTGAATCCAGGGCCAGTGCTTTATCCACTCAATGGACTCTTGAATCATGGTATCCTCTCTATGTTCATTGAAGAGAATTTTCTAGATACAAAAAAATAAATTTAATACATCCTTTATACAAATATTTGTCAATATATTCAATGCCTAAAACAAAAATAAGTGTTGTCTCACAAATTAGGAATAAAAATATGCCATATCACTCTTTTCTATTCTCATGGGAACTGATTTGCCACATGAGCTGGTGAGCAAAATCCTACTTATATTAAATCAACAATTCTCTAACATATTTTTTTTTTGCATGGTACTGGTCTATGTAATAGGGATACAAAGAAAAAAGTTACTGTCCTTGACCTAATGGAGCTTACACTCTACTAAATGTAGCAATGAGGTGAATTTTTTTTTCTTCAAATAAAAGAGTACAAAACAATTTCAAGAGATAACCAACAAAAGGAGGCAGGAGGGAGTTGGAAAAAGGGACTTAAAAGAAACTTTGGTGGTAGTGATAAACTGAGCATTGAAGGACAAGGATTTTGAGTCAGAAATTGGGGGATAATTTATTTTCAGCTTTAAATGTGCCTTATAAAAGCACCTCTATGTGTTCTGAGCAACTACCTGGAGCTTATCAAAGCAGGTTTCAGTCTGTGTTATTTTTTTAATAGAATTTTATTTTCCAAAATATATGTAAAAACAAAATTTTAACATCAATTTTTTTAAAACTTTGTGTTCCAATTTCTCTTCCCCCCTCCATTCCTACCACCCACCCACAAGAACTCAAGCAATTCAAAATAAGTTATACATGAGTAGTCATGAAAAAATTCCCATATTATCTAGTTGTGAGAGAAAACAGTAAAAAAAAAAAAACCCAAACTTCAGATTAAGGAATTGTCAAAGAGGAAAAGAAAAAAAAATTAAAATGTGTTTCCATCTGTTTTCAGATTCTATCAGTTCTTTCTCTGCAGATGGGCTGCAATCTTCATAAGTCCTTCAGGGTTATAGCGGATCATTGCCTTGCTGAAAATAACCACATGCTTCCCAGCAGATCATGCCCCACTATTGCTGTTATTTTGTATACAGCATATTTCACTCTACTTCAGTTCATGCAGGTCTTTCCAGGTTTTTCTGATAGTATCCTGTTCATTATAAACTATATATAGTATCTTAAGTTTGATAGAGAATTTCTTCATAAAATCCCAGCAAAATAGGTACCATACGTTTTGCCATTATAATCAATCATCATAAGTATTTCCCTCCATCCCACTCTCTTCCTATGACATTTACTCTATCTTCTTTTTACCTATTCCTCCTCAAAAGTTTTTTACTTCTGACTATTGTCTCCCTTGCTCTGTACTCCTTCTTTTCACCATTCCTTCCTTATCCTCTCCTCCTCCTACTTTCCTGCAGGGTTACATAGATTACTTCTCCCAATTGGGTATGAAATCTATTCCCTCCATGAGCCCACTCCAATGAGATCAGGGTCCGTGAGCTAATTCTGTGTTCTAAATTTTTCTTCCTCCCTCCCTCCTCAACCGTCCCTATGAGATCAAGCAATTCAATATGTCATACTGGTGCAGTAATGCAGAACATCTTCATCTTCCTTGAAAGTGTTTTGCTTTTTTCTACTCTCTCCCCCAATCTGCCCTTTCCTCCTTCCCTTCTTCCCTCCCCGCTTTTCTCCCTCCCCTTCCCTCAGGGCAAAAATATATTACTATACCTACTTGAGTATGTATGTTAGTCATTCTTTGAGCCAATTCTGATGATATTAAGGTTCACTCACTCCCCAACTCCTTTCCCCTCTTCTACTCTCCTCCATAAGCTTTTTTCATAGACCATCTCTCCCCTTCTCCCTCAACCAGTTTATTCCTCCTACACCTCAACACAATTTTAATGATGTCATCATGGATTAGTTAGGTGGCACAGTGGACAAAGCAACAGCCCTGGACCCAGGAGGTCCCAAGCCCAAATCCAACCCCAGACATAAGACACCCCATCCTGTCTGCCCCACAAAGAAAAAAACATAAATGCTTTACAGATATCATCCCTTCATATTTAGTTCAGACCTGTGTCTTCTGTGAGTTTCTTACTGAGATAGTTCTTATGATTTTGAAGTATTATCTTCCCTTGTAGGAATGTAAAACATTTGAACTTTTAATATCCCTCATGAAGTCTTTTTCCTGTTTATCTTTTTATGCTTCTCCAGGGTCTTGTATTTGAAAGTCAAATTTTCTATTCAGTTCAGGTCTTTTCATCACAAATGCTTGAAACACCTCTTTCTCATTAAAATCCCATTTTTGCCTTCAAAAGATTATATTCAGTTTTGCTGGCTACATGATGTTTGGCTGAACTCCCAGTTCCTTTGGCCTCTGGAATATCATATTCCATGCCCTTCTGTCCTTTAATGTAGAAGCTGCTAGATCTTGCTTTATCTTTATTGGAGCTCCACAGTATTTGAATTCTTTTTTTCTAGCTGCTTGCATTATTTTCTCCTTCACCTGAGAGTTCTGGAATTTATCTATAATATTCCTAGAGGTTTTCCTTTTGGGATCTCTTTCAGGAGGTGATCTTTGGATTCTTTCAATTTCTATTTTAGCTTCTGCTTCTAGAATTTCAGGGC
Source organism: Dromiciops gliroides (assembly GCF_019393635.1). Taxonomy (NCBI): domain Eukaryota; kingdom Metazoa; phylum Chordata; class Mammalia; order Microbiotheria; family Microbiotheriidae; genus Dromiciops; species Dromiciops gliroides. The sequence continues at coordinate 430,145,276 of NC_057864.1, read as the reverse complement.
AATTTTCCCTCACAATCTCTTGGAGGATGGTCCCAAAACTCTTGTTTTGGTCATGGTTTTCAGGTAGTCCAATGATTTTCAAATTATCTCTCCTAGATTTTTTTTTCCAGGTCAGCTGTTTCCCAAGGAGATATTTCACATTGCCCTCTATTTTCTCATTCAATTGGATTTACTTAACTGTGTCTTGGTTTCTCATAAGGTCACTAGCTTCCATTTGTTCAATCCTAATTCTTAGGCTATTTTCATCAGATAGTTTTTTAATCTCCTTTTCCATTTGGCTTTTCAAACTGTTGACTTTTTTCTCATGACTCTCCTGCATCGCTCTCATTTCCTTTTCCAATCTTTCCTCCTTTTCTCTACATCTTCTCTCTATTTCTCCTACTTTCTCTTCAAAGGCCCTTTTGAGAGCTTCCATGGCCTGAGACCAGTTCGTATTTTTCTTGGAAGCTTTGGATGTTGGAGCTTTGATCCTGTTACTATCTTCTTCTTCTTCTGAGGTTGTATTTCCCCCCAAAGAAATTTTCAATGGTCTTCTGCTTTCTCTGCCTACTCATCCTGGCTTACTATTTCTTGGCTTTTAATTCTTTCTTAAAGTGTAGCACTGCTTCCAGGACACACTGTTCAAGCTACAGCATGGCCCGGGGAATGGTTGGGCGTCTTCTCAGCCTGCCTGGCCTCCTGTTCATTTGATTTTAAACTCTCCACTGGGGGGTTGGGCTGCTTCTTGGATCCACTCCTGTTCCCAGCTTCAGAGGGTCCAGGTGTTTTGGTTTGAGGGGAGGCAGGTTTTAATCTTACCTGACCTGTTCTCAGGTCCGGAGATAACCTCAGGCCTACTTACTAAGCAACCAACCAGCAAAGCTTTCTGTGGTGTGGTTCTTAGCTTCCAATGAGCCTGCCTGCTCCCCTCCCCCCCCTGGGCCTTCAGTCACTCAGGATTTCTTCCTCGTTGCCTGCTGGGGTGGGACAGTCGAATCCTTTCCCCCCGTCCACTAGTACCCCTACACTTAGCACCCCGCCTCCCCTTGGGCCAGCCGTTCAGCCCGATTATGCACTCAGTTCTAGAAGGCATCGGTTCTGCAGCTGACTCAGAGGCACTGGTGCAAATTCCTCAGGTGGGTGTCTGTGTGTTGGCCCAAATGTGGGGTTAGGCTTTATTTGTGGCCCAGCACAGCCCCCTGAAATCTATCTATAGCTGTAGAAAACTCTCAGCCAGAATTTTTGTGTGTTTTCCTGCCCCAAGGGTTCTTTTATTCCTGTTTTTGGGGTGATTGTATCAGGAGCCCTCTGTTTAATGTCTTTCCTCTGCCATCTTGGCTCCACCCCTTCTCCAGTCTGTGTTATTGAAGTAAGTTTCTGCACTAGAATTTCCCTATGCTAAAGAATCTTGCATCTCATACTGAAAAAGTAGAATGTAATCATTTCTTTTTAATTTGTGATTTGAAAAGACAAATTGAATTCAACTATATTAAGTTCCTACTGTATACCAGACAATCACTTAAGCCCTAGGGATGCAAAGAGAAAAATAAACAAAAAAATTAGTTCACACAGCTAATGGAGTTTATGTACCCTAAAAGAAAAAAATACAACATAAATAAAAAGTTATATCAGGGAAACAGGAAGAGAGGTGTATATTAAGAATTTTGATAATTGGAGAAGACTTTGTTTAGAGGTAGCAGTTTAGCAGAACCTTGAATTGAACTAAGATTTCAAAGAAATGGAAGATGAAGAGGAAAAAGGTAAAGACTAAAATAGTAATCTGAAACCAATGTATCTAGGACAGAGATTCATAAGCAAATTCTTGCAAAGGGAGATTAGAGTAATAAAGGGACAAAGAGGAGCAGAAAGGAAAGGAATGAAAATGAACTGAATGAGAAAAACAAAGAAAGAACTGATATTTATTTATTTATTTTGTTTGTTTGCTTGCTTGTTTGTTTTTGGTGGGGCAATGAGGGTTAAGTGACTTGCCCAGGGTTACACAGCTAGTGTCAAGTGTCTGAGACCAGATTTGAATTCAGGTCCTCCTGAATCCAGGGCTGGTTGTTTATCCATTGTGCCACCTAGCTCCCCCAGAAAGAAGTGATATTGATTTAACACAGACTAAAGCACGCCATATTTCACTTTCCTTCATTTTTTATTTAATTCATTTTCTTGTATAAAATGACCAGCATCGTAATATTTTACATAATAGTACATGTGTTACCCATATCATTCCTTACCTCCTCAGCGAGGGGGGAGAGAAAGGAGGAAAGGAGGGATAAAAATTGGAAGTCAAAATGATAAATAAAAATGATTACCACTTTTTAAACACAGTTGCTTAGAGCACTAAGAGGCTTAGTGTTTGAGAGAAGGTCATCCAAGCCCAATGTGTGATGTGACAGTCAAACACAGGGCCTCCTAGCTTTGAGGCTAGTTCTCTATCCCTTGTGTTATACTGCTCCTCTATAGCTTTTGTATATAACATACACTCTCATCACAGAACTAAGAAGACAACACTCTGGTTCACTTTTTCATTTAATGATATGAGCATAAACCAAGAAAAATCCCCTACCATATTAACTAAAATCTTATATATCATTAAAATGTTACATTATTTTTTGAAGAAGGAACCTTTAACATTCAAGAGGATGGAACTATATTATCTAATGTTGAATATAATCATCACTATCATCAATAGAAACATGAACATTATTATTATGTAGCAGGGTTATCCCAGTCTTCTCTGCAACATGAATATGATATCCCAGTATTTAAGGCTCACAACATAAATTGAGCAGAACATTTGTATGTATGAATATACAGGTATGTATACATATGCATGTGTAAATGTGTGTAGGTATGTATACATGCAGAAATGTGTACATATATAATTCACATAACATACATACATATATACATTTTATGTAGGTATGTATACACACACATAAAAGCTTAAACTCTCATGTGCAACAATAGATGAATCAAAGAGCTCTGATTGCCTCCTAAAATATCCTGCTTTCCCCCAACTTGGGTTCTTTTGTCAAATACACTCTAGGTCAAATGATACATTATTTCTTGAAAATATGATTAATTTGGGGAAGCAAGGACAAGTCCAAGTAACATGAAGCAGCATAATAGAGCAAAAAAATCACCTTGTATAAGGTTTTACGAGACCTTTCTCAAAAGCTTGAGAGTCATTATTCCAGTAACAGCATATCAGGGCGGTGTCCTAGTTTTTAGAGAAACTCTGTGATAATAAAACAAGGACTACACTGTAAAGTGAAACTGTCATTAAAGCAATGGTTGGGGGATTTGATAGCAAATACCATTTCTTCTCCTGTGTTGTTTTGTTTTCCTCCAGGATTTCCTGGTTTAAGTTATTTATTTTGGTTGTCTTAATCTCTCCTGCATACTTGGCATTTTCAAATATAACTTTATACTTGACTTTTACTAATAGCAGAAAATAAATATACTATCTAAATAGAAAAATAATTAGTGCAATGGCTTTGCTTTCTCAAATAATGTAGTGTCTAGGAGGCCATTTTAGTTAAATGGGAACATTAATAGCCATTATAGATTACATTCTGTTCTTAGAGAAAGCAAACTTACAACAATTTATCTAGATAATTTGATCATCCAAATGTAATATTATTAAACTGTAGATGCTTATATAATAAATTACATGTAGAAACTTGGTATTAAGTATAAATAAAGTGGACAAAATATTGTGACTTTCTGAATAAAATTACACTGCATTTTCCTTTAACAAAATGCATATGATGGCAAATTTGTCTTTTTTCTCCAAATCTCTTCAAATGTTCAATGTCACAATAAAGCAATTATGTGCCAGATATAAAGTAATTACAACTAAATCCACAAGATAAGAAGGCAGCACCCCTGGGATAAGATAAGAACCTTATGAGTTAACATCAGGCATTGTTAATACCTAGAAGGCTTTCTAAATAGCACCCGAGTTTACACGAACCATTTACACAGGCTTTTGGCTGGTGCTTCCCATTTGGAACCTCCTTTGTAATATATATATATATATATATATATATATATAACCAATATTTCCTCAGATAGAGAGAAATAGTAGGTAGTTATTCTTTCCAAGCAAGTAAAGGAAAGGAGGAAAGTGGAAGGAAGAATCACATAGTTTAAAAATGTGCCAGTGCTGTAGGTCCATTGGGTCTGCAAGACCAAGAGGTGAGAAATTGTTTGGGTCAGTCCTGTCTCCCCAAGATCACTCAGGGCAGAGACTTAGGGTAGTGGCTACCAAATACACTGAGTGACCCAAAATAAGTGGCAGAAGAAAATGAACAAGAAACAAACAAGACGATTAAATACAAATTCCTCAAGTGCAAAGGGGTATTTTTGTTTTTGTTTTTTATTCCTAGTGGTTAGCACAAATGCTTATTGATTTATTGCTTGAAGGATAGGTAGATACTAGATAGATAGATAGATAGATAGATAGATAGATAGATAGATAGATAGATAGATAGATAGATGGTAGAGATAGATAGATGACAGATAGAAAGAGGTAGATAGGTAGATAGATAGATAGATAGATAGATAGATAGATAGATAGATAGATAGATAGATAGATAGATAGATAGATAGATGGATGGATGGATAGATGGATAGATAGATAGGTAGATGGATAGATGGATGGATGGATACTTCAGGTCCATGATCTCATTGATGCAAAGGTCAAACAAAACTATATGCTTTCTCATATTTCTTACCATAAATTCTTTCTTTGGAGGGTTGGGGGACATCCAAACCTCTGTGAACTTTCTTTTAGATATTTTGACATTACTTTGATATATCTCTATCTATTGTTGTTGTTCAGTTGTTTCAGTTGTGTCCAACTGTTCAAGATCCCATTTGAGTTTTTCTTGGTAAAGATACTGGAATGGTTTGGCATTTCCTCCTCCAGTTCATTTAACAGTTCAGGAATTGAGAGAAATAGGGTTAAGTGACTTGTCCAGGGTCACACAGCTAGTAAGTGTCTGAAGCCAGATTTGAACTCAGGAAGATGAGTCTTCTTGATTTCAAGCCTGACATTCTTTCCAATGAACCACCAAGCACATTTCTTTCTATATTTATATCTACATCTATATATATATATATATGCATGAATATAAAACATTGCCATATATGCTATATATGTGCAAATTATATATATGTGTGTGTGTATACATATATATGTATCCATGTGTGCATATATACTTATATTCACATAAATGCGTACATGTGTAAATGTACCCACTTATACAAAGCATTGGCTACCCTGGCCCCATTATCATGAAGTCTAAATATATTATGTAACACCCCTTCCCCAAGGCTCTCTGATACCATTAAGGCAGAATTTAAAAAAAAATTATTGATAATTTATTTTCCCCCAATTACTTGTAAAAACAATTTTATCATGGACTTCAAAAAATTTGAGTTCCAAATTCTCTCCCTTCCTTCCCCTCTCCCCCTCTGAGAAGTAACTATATATATATGTCATACTTGTGTACTCATACAAAACAATTCCATATTAGTTGTGATGTGAAACAAAACAAAGACAAAATATCAAGAAAAATAAAGTATAAAAAAGTATCCTTCAATCTGTATTCAGACACCATCAGTTCTTTGTCTAGTGATGGATAGCATTCTTAATCATAAATCCAGAGTTCTCTTGGATCATTATATTGCAGAGAATAGCTAAATCATTCATAGCTGATCATCTGCTGTTACTTTGTAGATAGTACACTTCACTTTGCATCAGCTCATATAAGTCTTTCCAGGTTTTTCTGAGAGCATCTTGCTCATAATTTCTACTACAATAGTACTCCATCATAATCACATATCACAATTTTTTTTAACAATTCCCCAATTGATGGGGATCCCCATGATTTCCAATTCTGTGTCACTAAAAGAGAACTGCTACAAATATTTTTATACACATAGGTCCTTTTTCTTTCTTTAATCTCTTTGTAGATACAGACCTAGTAGTGACATTGCTAGGTCAAAGAGTATGCATGGTTTTATAGACCATTGGGTACAGTTCCAAATTGTTCTACAGAATGGTTCGATAGATTTACCACTCCACCAACTGTGCATTAATGTCTCATTTTCCCCAAACCCCCTCCAATATTTGTCATTTTCCTCTTCTGTACTATTAGCTAATCTAATAGGTATGAAGTGGTACCCCAGAATGCCTCTCTCCAATCAATAGTGAGTTAGAACATTTTCCCCACATGGCTATAGATAACTTTTATTTCTGAAAACTGTTCATATCTTCTGATCATTAGTCAATTGGAGAATGTCTCTTTTTATATATTTCCCTCAGTTCTCTATTTGTTTGAGAAATAAGACATTTATCAGAAAACTTCCTTCAATTTTTTTCATTTACTATACTTTTCACAGTATTATACAAAAACTATTTCCCTTCATACTATTCCCCATCCCTGTTTATTCTATTTTTTCTCTCCTTTCATCCTATTCCTGTTCAAAAGTGTTTTGCTTCTAACCACACCCTCCTCCAATCTTGCATCACTTCTATCATCCTCCTTTCTCTTATTTCCTTCCCCTACTACTATCCTTTAGGATATGAAATTTCTATAGCTAATTGAGTGTGTATTCTATTCTCCTTTTGAACCAATTGTGATGAGAGTAAGGTTCACTCAATCCCCCTTACCTCTCCCATCTTCCCCTCCAATGTAAAAGCTATCTTTTCTCTCTTTTCTGTGACATAATTTACTCCATCCCAACTCTCCCTTTCTCCCAGATCATTCTTTCCTCACTCCTTACTTTCACTTTTTTGGATATCATCCCTTCATATTCAACTCACTCCTGTGCCCTCTGTCGAGAGAGAGAGAGAGAGAGAGAGAGAGAGAGAGAGAGAGAGAGAGAGAAAGAGAAAGAGAGAGATGATATACATATTGATATATACACCTTCAAACTGCCCTAACAATAAGAAAGTTCTTAGGAGTTACAAGTATCTTCTTCCCATGTAGAAATGTAATCAGTTTTACCTTATTAAAACCCTGGCCCAAATAATGCAGTAAAAAAAACACCACCACCACCACCACCACCACCACCACCACCACCACCACAGAGCAGCCTAATGCACATAAGAACAGAAAGAGACTATTTCTCAGCAAAAGAGGACAATTCCAATCACCTACTGATCAAGCTGAACAGCTCAGGGAGCAGTCCGGACCCAACCAGGGACAGTGCTTCTAGCCCATGTCAGAGTCTTCAGCACCAGCAGCTTCTGAGGCTCTGATCACAGAGTGGTGAGGGGGTTTGGCAGTAGGCAATATCTGCTGGAGTTGGGGCAAAGCTCCCTGAGTCTGAACCAGTAGGCTGAATCGAGTGGTGGTGACCTAGTAGGGGAGGGGCAAAATCGTGCCAAGCTTCTGACCATAGAGAAACCGAATTCAATCAGACTTCTATTTCCGGGTCAAAGACAAAGCAGCTGTGGTTACTCATAGGCCAGGTGGGCTGAGAAAAAGTGCAATGATGCCCTGGGCCACACTACTGCTCAAGCAGTGTGTCCTGGAAGCAGTCCTAGACTTTAAGAAGGAATTAAAAGCCAAGAAATAGTAAGCCAAGATGAGTAGGCAGAGAAAGCAGAAAACCATCAAAAACTTCTTTGTGGGAAAAGTAGACCACAATATACCCTCAGAAGAAGAAGAAGATAATAACAGGATCAAAGCTCCCACATCCAAAGTTTCCAAGAAAAATATGAACTGGTTTTAGGCCATGGAAGCTCTCAAAAGGGACTTTGAAGAGAAAATAGGAGAGATAGAACTAAGACGCAGAGATTGGGAGGAAAGAATGGAAAGAGAAATGAGAGCGATTCAAGAGAGCCATGAGAAAATGTCAACAGTTTGAAAAGCCAAGTGGAAAAGGAGATTAAAAAACTGTCTGACGAAAATAATTGCCTAAGAATTAGGATTGAACAAACAGAAGCTAGTGACCTTATGAGAAACCAAGACACAGTAAAGCAAATCCAATTGAATGAAAAAATAGAGGGCAATGTGAAATATCTCCTTGGAAAACAGCTGACCTGGAAAATAAATCTAGGAGAGATAATTTGAACATCATTGGACTACCTTAAAACCATGACCAAAACAAGAGCTTATACACCATCCTCCAAAAGATTGTATCTTTTTTTCTTTTCTTTCTTTTTTTTTTCTTTTTTCTTTCTTTTTTTTTTTTTGCAGGGCAATGAGGGTTAAGTGACTTGCCCAGGGTCATAGAGCTAGTAAATATCAAGTGTCTAAGGTCGGATTTGAACTCAGGTACTCCTGAATCCAAGACCAACATTTTATCTACTGCACCACCTACCTGCTGCCTCCAAGAGATTGTGAGGGAAAATTGCCCTGATATTCTAGAAGCAGAAGCTAAAATAGAATTTGAAAGAATCCACCAATCACCTCCAGAAAGAGATCCCAAAAGGAAAACCTCCAGGAATATTATAGCCAAATTCCAGAACTCCCAGGTGAAGGAGAAAATACTGCAAACATTTAGAATAAAGGAATTCAAATACTGTGGAGCTCCAATAAGGATAAAGCAAAATCTAGCAGCTTCTACATTAAAGGATTGAAGGGCATGGAATATGATATTTGAGAGGGAAAAGACACTGCGACTACAGCCAAAAATCACATACCCAGCAAAACTATGCACAATCTTTCAGAGGAAAAAATGGAATTTCAATAAGAAAGAGTACTATCAGTACTATTATTTGTGATGAAAATACATGAACTGAATAGAAAATTTGACTTTCAAATACAAGACCCTGGAGAGGCATGAAAAGGTAAACAGGAAAAAAAGACTTCATGAGGGATATTAAAAGATCAAACTGTTTACATTCCTACATGGGAAGATAATATTTCAAACTCATAAGAACTATCTCAGCAAGGAATTCACAGAAGACACAGGTCTGAACTGGATATGAAGCGATGATATCTGTAAACCATTTATGTTTTGTTCTTTGTGCGGCAGAGAGGGTGGGGTCTCTTATGTCCAGGGCCCGGATTTGGGCTTGGGAACTCCTGGGTCCAGGGCTGGTGCTTTGTCCACTGTGCCACCTAATTAACCCATGATGACATCTTTAAAATAGGGTTGAGGTATAAGAGGAATAGACTGGGGGAGGGGAAAGGGGAGAAATGGTCTGGGGAGAGGTAGTTCATATGAAGGAATCAAGAAAAAAGCTTATGGAGGGGAGGGGAAGAGGGGGAAGTAGTTGGGGAGTGAGTGAACATTAATATCATCAGAATTTCCTCAAAGAATGACTAACATACATACTCAAGTAAGTATAGTAATATATTTTTGCCCTGAGGGATGGGAGGGAGATAAGGAGGGGGGAAAGAGGGGAAGGAGGGAAGGGCAGATTGGGGGAGAGAGTAGTAAAATATAAATCACTTTTGAGAAAGGTGAAGATGTTCTGCATTACTGCACAAGTATGATATATTGAATTGCTTGGTTTCAAAAGGAGAGTTGAAGAAGGAGGGAGGAAGAAAATTTAGAAAACAGAATTAGCTCAAAGACCTTAATCTCATCAGAGTGTGCTCATGGAAGGAATAACATTCACATCCAATTGGGAGGAGTAATGTATTTAACCCTACAGGAAAGTAGGAGGGGAAGAGGATAAGGAAGGAATGGTGATAAAAGGGAGTTCAGAGCAAGAGAGGATAGTCAGAAGTAAAAAACTTTTGAGGAAGAATAGGTAAAAAGAAGATAGAAAATAGAGTAAATGTCATGGGAAGGGAGTGGGATGGAGGGAAATAGTTATGATGATTGATTATAATGGCAAAACGTATGGTACCTACTTTGCTGGGCTATTATGATGAAAATTCTCTGTGACGTTTAAGGTACTATATACAGGTTATGATGATCAGGATACTATCAGAAAAACCTGGAAAGACCCACATGAACTGTAGCAGAGTCAAATGTACTGTAAACAAAATAACAGCAATTGTGTAAGATGATCTTCTGAGAAGCATGCAGTTATTTTCAGCAAGGCAATGATCCAATATAACCCTGAAGGACTTATGAAAATTGCCACCCATCTACAGAGAAAGACATTATACTATCTGAAAACAGATGGAAACATGTTTTTATTTCTTTATTCCTCTTTGACAATTCCTTAATCTGAAGTTTGTATTTTTTTTTACTGTTTTCTCTCACAACCTAGCTAATGTGGGAATGTTTTCCATGACTACTCATGTATAACTTATTTTGTATTTCTTGAGTTCTTGTGGGTGGGGGGTGGGAAGGGAAGGAGGAAAAAATTTTTAAAAATTGATGTTAAAATTTGTTTTTGCATATATTTTGGAAAATAAAATTCTATTCAAGAAAAACAACAAAGAAAAAACCCTTATGACTTCCTTTTCCTGTTTAATTTTAATGTTTCTTATGAATCTTGTATTTGAAAGTCAAAATTTTTATTCAGCTCAACTCTTTTCATCAAGAGTACCTTGGGGGGCAGCTAGGTGGCACAGTGGATAAAGCACTGACCCTGGATTCAGGAGAACCTGAGTTCAAATCCGGCCTCAGACACTTGACACTTACTAGCTGTGTTACCCCGGCCAAGTCACTTAACCCCCATTGCCTCACAAAAATTAAAAGAAAAAATTTTAAAAAGAGTACCTCCAAGTCCTCTCTTTCATTGTATGCCCATCCCCCCCCCAAAGCCAAAGATAATATGCAGATTTTCTGGGTAGGTGATTATTAGTTGTAATTCCAGTTCCTTTGCCCTCCAGAATATCATATTCCAAATCCTCTAATCCTTTAATGTAGAAACTGGTAAATTTTGTGTTATTCTTACTGTGGCTCCATGATACTTCAATTGTTTCTTTCTTGATGCTTGTAATATTTTCTTATTGACCTGGGAGCTCTGAAATTTGGGTATAATATTCCTGGGAGCTTTCATTTTGGGAGCTCTTTCATGAGGTGATCTGTGGATTCTTTCAATTTCTCTTTTGCCCTCTGGTTCTAGAATATTAGGAAAGTTTTCCTTAAAACTTTTTTTTTTTTTTTTTGCGGGGCAATGGGGGTTAAGTGACTTGCCCAAGGTCACACAGCTAGTAAGTGTCTGAGGCCAGATTTGAACTCAGGTACTCCTGAATCCAGGGCCAGTGCTTTATCCACTGTGCTACCTAGCTGCCCCTTTCTTAATAGTTTTTTGAAAGATGATATATAGTCTCTTTATTTACATGGCTTTCAGGCCGTCTTTCTTTTTAATTATTGACTTTGGATCAGTTTTTCAGGTTAGTTGTTTTTCTAGTGACATATTTCACATGGGCTTCATTTTTTTTCATTCTTTGGTTTTGTTTTATTATTTCTTGTTTTCTCATAAAGTCATTATCTTCCATTTGCTCAATTCTAATTTTTAAAGAAATATTTTCTTCAGTGAGCTTTTGCCCCCATCTGTTCATTTGGCCAATTCAACCCTTTTAAAACAGTTTTTGTCTGCAGTGAATTTTTGTACCTCCTTTTCCATTTGGTCAATTCAATTTTTAAGGAGTTTTTTTTCTTTTGTGAATGTTTTTTCTCTTTTTCCATTTAATCAATGCTAATCCTGTTTTTCAAGGAATTATTCTCCTCATTGGCTTTTTGTACCACTTTTACCGTTTGGCCTAGTCTGCTTGTATCCTTTATCAAGCTGCTGACTCTTTTTTTCCATGATTTTCTTGCATCATTCTCATTTCTCTTCCCAATTTTCCTCTACTTCTCTTACTTGATTTAAAAAAAAAAAAAACCAACAAACTTTTTTTTTTTTTTTTTACCTTTTCCATGGGTTGAGCCCAATTCATATTTTTCTTGCAGGCTTTGGACGTAGAAGCTTTGTCTTTGTTATCTTCTTCCAAGGTGGTTTTATTATCTTCATTGTCACTTCTAGGGTCAGAATTTGTTTTCTGTTGTTTTCTCATTCTTTCCAGCCGATTTCTTGACTTTAAAAAGTAGGGCTCTACTTCCAGTGTGGAGGGAAGATTGTATCAAGCTTCAGGGGTTTTGTGCAGCTGTTTTCAGAAATACTTCTAGGGAATTGTAAGCTTTCAGTTCTTACAAGTAGTGTGATCTAAGGAGAGCCATGTTTACTACACTCCTGACCTGTGCTCTCTTCTGTCCTCAGACTGTGATGAGACTTCCTGCCCCACTGAGGCTGCAAGCTCTAGTGTGCTAGTGCTCTTTCTTGCCCTAGGATTTCCCCCGCCCACCCCCATGACTGTGACCCAGATCCAAATATGGGCAAAGTAATAGAGTCCTGCCTCAGTTCTAGGAACTGACTAGTTGTAGGACTCCCTTACTGTCTGTAGGCTGAGTGCTCCAGAAGCAGCCTCTGCTGCTGGTCATTCAGTGACTCCCAAAACCTGCTCTTGCCTTGCAGGGTCTGAGTCTGTGTTATATTGGCCAGTATTGGACTCTCTTCCACTCTCACCTGGGAGCAACAAACATCTCCTGCCAACTTTGAATGGAAACTTATTTCACCTTGAACTTTTGTGCTGTCTCAGGAGTTGTCTTTATCTCATTACATAAAGAGTTTTATAGGAGAGCTCAGGAAAGTAATTGCATTTCCTCCATCATCTTGGCTGTGCCTCTCAGGCAGAAAGTTGCCTGTGGGGGAAGGGGAGGGAGGTGCTCTAGGCTCTCCAAAAATGGTTCTATATTTCTTTGAAAGTATTAATCTACGAAATCTCATAGAAATGAGAAATTCTATTAAGTGAAAAACAAAATATCCAGCTAACTTTATTTTCATTCATTCATTTATTCATCCACTCATTCATCCATCCACCCATTAATTAATTAATTAATTTCTCCATCTCTCTATTTATTTGTTTATTCATTCATTTACTCTATTAAACCATTTATTTATTTATTGCTCATTTATTTATTGGGTAATTAATTGATAGATTGATAGATTGATTGATTGATACATTTGTTTGTTTATTCCATAGGGATAAGGGTTAAATGACTTGCCCAGGTTCACACAGCTAGAAAGTGTCAATTGTTTGAGGTCATATTTGAACACAGGTCTTCCTAAATCCAGGGCTGATGCTTTATGCTCTGTGACACCTAGCTGCCCTCTCTAGCTAACTTTAAATATCAAGAAACTACATCAGTGTCCACTATCATACATATTTTAGTTATCATTTTAATTTAGATTTGAAATGTTAACATTTAAAAATGTATACACCTTTTAATCTAATTAATTTATCATTAGTATTTCAGTCTAATCATTCCAAAATCCATGGATAATAAAGCACAATAATTTAGTACTTGGGGAAATTTTGGAAAACAGGTGTCAGGCATAAAATAACAAGACACGCTGGCTAGTTTCCTGGACTGTATGGGGTGGGGAGGTATTATTAATCTCAGCAGTGATTGTAATATCATAAATTATGATAAACTCAGTAAGTTCCAGCAGATAGTTTTAGAGCAGTATTTCTTAATCATTTAACTTTTCAAAATATGTGGTTTGATCACTGAATTTTTTACATATTTGTTTTCTTTTTCTTAGCATTATTCTGAGACAGTCTATTGGCTTCATCAAACAGTTCAAGGGGTACATGTCATTGAAAATAACTGTTAAGAATTCTTTTTTAGACCTAATAGTACCCTAATATGTCCTTTAATAAAAATCCTGATAAGTCAGTCTCACCTAAAGTCTTTAATGTAGGTTAGGTCTAAAGGAACTGCTAATGAAAATTTAGTTTAAACCTGGATTTCTGACCACAAATGGAAGCTATTTGTCTAGAAACTTCCCTCTAAGCAGAAAACCATCACTAAGCAAAACAATAACTGCAATAATTGGTATTGTTATCATCATCATCTTCATTAATAATTAGTGGTCATAGGAAAAAATCCTCTAGAATATTTGATGGAAATTCTTTCATGTATTAATGGGAGGTTATGGATAAAATTCATTTGGTTTGAAGGGGTATGGATGCATTGTAATCTTAATCAGTAGAGAAAATGTCCAGATCCATGAGCACATAAATCCATAAAAGCATAATGAAATTAATTAATTAATTAAAAAATTTATTAAGTGATGACTACATGCCATACACTATGCTAAGTTCTGGAGATGCAAATTAAAAAAAAAAAAAGATAAAGAATGCCTGCTCTCAGGGTACTTATATTCTAATTGGGGGAGACAAGACAAATAAAGGAGTGATGGCCATGGAAGGGTATTTTGGAACAGGAATTTACAGAGATAATTAGTATATTCATTAAGGTAGTAACTTAATGTACTTTTCCAAAAGTATGATACTGTTCATTTGATCACTATTACTAGAGAAAGAAGTAAAAAGAGGTTGGGAAATATATTAGGAATCTGGAATAAAGCATAATTGGGTGGGATCAAGGACCAAAAAATATAGATGAGTATATGAATTTATTCATACATTTGATTGTTTCATGTTAACTAAAGGTTGGTAGCATGCATGTTTTAAAATTCCCTTTGGAAAAAAGAAATTTCTTTTCTTTATTTTCTTAAAATTTAATTAATTTTTTCATTTGATTCTTTAGAACTTTGTGTTCCAAATTTTCATCCTCCCTCCCTCCTCAGACCTCCCTAAGAAATAAAGCAATTTAATATAACTTATACATGTGCATTAATGCAAAACATCGCCACATTAGTCAGGTTGTGAAAGAAATAGACAAAATAACTTTAGAAAGAGGAACTAACAAAAAATATATATACATCAATCTATATTCAGATACCATCAGTTTTTTCTTTGTTGATGGTTTACATAATCAGATTACCCACTATCCTCCATGGACACTAAGATAATTAATGGGAGAGTGTGACCCAAGCGTGTATGCATTATGATATTTTTATACTGATTGGGGTATATGGGAGTTCAGGAACTAGCAGCTCTTGTATGAGAGCTTGCTGAACCCTTCTAAGGGCCCATGCACCTTTGTTGTCCAACCTGGCACTCAACTCTCACTGATGTCTTCAAGAATCTATAGCATAGGGGCAGCTGAATGGCACAGTGGATAAAGCACTGGCTCTGGATTCAGGAGTACCTGAGTTCAAATCCGGCCTCAGACACTTGACACTTACTAACTGTGTGACCTTGGGCAAGTCACTTAACCCCCATTGCCCCACAAAATTAAAAAAAAATTAAAAAGAAGCTATAGCATGTGCAGCAGCCACAACCTGCTAAACCATCTTGGCAGACAGGATAGACTAGGCTGAAGGTAACCAAGGGGCCCCAGACTTGTTGGTAACTTAAGGGGTTGTCTACCTGGTGACGTTTAAAATCCAAAAGTGTGGTTGCCTTAAATTAGAAGCTTTAGCACTAGTCTTTAGGCATTAAGCATTTATTAAAGTATACCAGGTATTCTCATGGAGTTCAGAAAGTTAAGAAAAGCCCTATGTAGCCTAGAGTTCCAGCTGGTTGGGTTCTTCCTCAAGCCCTCTGCCCTGAGCCTGCTTCAATCACGAACTCCCTCAAACTGAGTGTGGAAGCTTTTTATAGGTCTGGAGCAGAGGCGGTCCTTTCATACTGCTTGAAGCTGATTGGTAGGCATCATCTAAATCCATTGGTTCACTGGACTTGAAGGTGGTCTCAAGTTAAGTTCAAAGTCTTTAACTTCTGAAAACAATACCGCTTTAAAGGCCAGCCAGGTGTGGTTACAATCTAATTAACCTGAAGTAGGCTAATCAGCAGTCAGTCCCTCTCACTTAATTCAATCAGTTTAGATGAATCTCCAGGTGGGCCTTTGAGTATCTGCTGAATCTCATTATTTTCTCACAACCCCAAGCATGTGAAGGTGTCCACCTGAGGAATGAGTAGATGCGAACAATTTTGTACAAATGACCATGAATGTGGCTGAAGCAGGCACTGCTGAACACTTAGAACTGTCAGACATCAACATCACTGCATCCTGGCCATCACCAGTTATCTTGAGGGTTTTTGTTTTTTTTATTACCACTAAACTTTGATAACTTTGGAAGAGAGAGTGAGGCTCATGACTTTGTGTAACTCTACCTCACATAAATTAGATCCATGCTTGAGTCAAGATATCACCCTGTGTTGCCATTGGTCCTCTTCAAAAATGAAGGTCAAACCACAATTTATACTTAGTAACTCTGATAGTATTTATTTTGCTTTATTTCTAAATTTCTAAATAGTATGTTTAGTATCTAAAGGTATCATCATTATGAGTAGCTATTTTTTTTTCCTTTTACAGTCTCTGCTTTCAAAGAGTTTACCTTTTATTGGGGAAGACAACATGTGAATACCTAGATAAATATAAGATTATCTGCAGAGTAGTTGGCTGATAATCTGAGAGAATAAGGTAACTAGCAACTGAAAGGACTAGGAATGTACTCTTTCAGTAGGAAAGTTTGAACTGAGTCTTATAGAAAGTCAGGAAAATAAGAGGAAACAAAAGAGCAGACCAATTCAAATATAAGGGACAGTCAGTGAAAGGCACAGAGAAGAGATGTAAAGCTTCATGCTTGAGGAATTGAACGATTCAGATAATTATAGATCTTCAGAGTTAAAAGTTAGATTAGAGTTCAAATGTAATGCAAATTGCTTATTTTATGAATGGGGAATACTGAGGGGTTTTTTTTGTTGTTGTTGTTGTTTTTGTTTTGTTTTTTGGTGAGGCAATGGGGGTTAAGTGACTTGCCCAGGGTCACACAGCTAGTAAATGTTAAGTGTCTGAGGCTGGATTTGAACTCAGGTCCTCCTGAATCCAGGGCCAGTGCTCTATCCACTGTGCCACCTAGCTGCCCCAGGAATACTGAATTTTAAAGAGATTGTTATGTACCCTAAGGTCACTCAGTTCATTAATAGACGAAGGACAACTAGAAAGAATATAAGTACCCTGATTCTCAAGTCCACTATACCATGTTGGCCCTGACTGGACTAATCTCACACAGACTGGGAAATAGTATGGATTTTCATTAACAAAGGACAAGATAATGAAAAATTCCTTGCTTCAAACAGAAGCTGGGGGTCAATTTTCTTTTTGACCAAGAAGTGGTAGCCTAACTGGCCTCGGTGGTTTCTTCAAACAATTCAATTCTGTTATTCCAATGGTTTTAGGTAATGCCTTTGGTGTCAAGATTCATAAGGATGTAATACCTCACAAAAATCATTTCACCTCCTAAATCTTCTAATTTCTGAACTCAGCATTTATATCTAAGTTGAGTCAATGTAAGAGTCAAGTTTTTTTTTTAAAGGAAAGGTCAATAATAACCACTGGATGAAATTATCAAACCCAACTATATGCTTTCCCTTTTCTGGAAGGAAGTCATGTCATTATCAATTGACCTCAAACATGGCCTTAAGAAAGTTATTCATTCTATTGTAACGATTGGAATGACGCCACCTGCTGGAGACTTACTGTAGAAGAGTTCTGCCCATGAAGCGAAGGTTTTTGAGGGCAAGACCAGGAGTCTTTTCTTTGGTGGCAGGAAGTGACGCGGGCTAGTGGGAGGAGGAAGGAAGAGACTGGTGCTCGCTCTCGCGCTCTTTCCTTTGGACTCTGGTGGAGAGTGGAGCTAGAAATGTGCTCTCCCTTTAATAGATAGGACTCTAGGCCTTTCTCTCTCTCTTTACCAAATTCTTATTCTCCTTAATAAATGCTTAAAACTCTAACTCTTGCTAAAACTTATAATTTATTGGCGACCACTCATTGGATATTTGAGACAGACTAGCTAGAATTTTAGCCGTTAACACTATCCTCATAGTTATAAGTGCTTAGTTGCTCTTCTTAACTCCTGTAACACTGTGCTTGTTCTCTAATATAACTATTGTAGCCTACTTTTTGTTTTTGTTTTTGTTTTTGCAAGGCAATGGGGGTTAAGTGACTTGCCCAGGGTAATACAGCTAGTACGTGTCAAGTGTCTGAGGCCAGACTTGAACTCAGGTAGTCCTGAATCCAGGGCCAATACTCTATCCACTGTGCTACCTAGCTGCCCCCTGTAGCTTACTTTTTAATATGGTTATTTATGTTCTTGAGAGATAGTGTAACATGGAGAGCTATTCAGTCAGAACAAACTGTGTTCAAGGTGTGCCTTTGATACATAATCTAGTTTGGTAACTTCTTCAAAGAATCATATATTTGGAGCTGAATAGGAGCTCAGAAGTCATTGTATTCACAAGCCTCATTTCACAGATGAGGAAACTGGGGTCTCAGAGAGATTAAATAACTGACTCATGATCAAGCAGGTAGTAAACTTCAGAGACAGGACATGAAACAATGTGCTGTGGTGACTAAAGGCAAATCATTTAATCTTAGAGGCAATGCTCTGAATCTACATGTTATGCATGAGTTGCCAATATGCATATTGGGAGTGAATTTCCAAATGGGGAGCTACTTCTACTGATGAAATAAGAGATATACCCCTAAAATGTATTTGTCCTATTCCTTCTGCTAAAGTAAATGTTTTTTTTTAGAGCAATGACTGTAATATCTAGGGCAGTTAGGTATCAGAGTGGATAGAACACTGGTCCTGGAGTTAGGAAGAGCTGAGTTCAAATATGAACTCAGACACTTGCTAGCATTGTGACCCTGGACAAGTCACTTAACTTCTTTTTTTTTTTTTTTTAGTGAGGCAATTGGGGTTAAGTGACTTGCCCAGGGTCACACAGCTAGTAAGTGTTAAGTGTCTGAGACTGGATTTGAACTCAGGTACTCCTGAATCCAGGGCCGGTGCTTTTATCCACTGTGCCACCTAGCCGCCCCCCACTTAACTTCTATTTGGCTCACTTTCATATCTGTAAAATAGAATTTACCTCATAGGGTTATTGTGAGGATCAAATGATATAATCATTATAAAGCAGACTATAAAGCACAATTCCTAGAACATAGTATGTGCCATATTATTGTTATTAATTATATCTCTATCTTTTTCACTGGCAAGCAAATTGCCTTCTACAAAGTAGGTGCTCAATTAATATCAGATTATTGAATAAAAATGTATTTCCATGCCCTGTTCTTTTTACCAGACTGTAATAGTATATATAAGGAGTTGAAATCCAAATGGTTCACTTCATCAACACTCCTAAAACCAAGCCCTCTAGAATTTGTGGTCCTCTCAGATATTTACTTCAAGCTGATCTGATTCCTCCAATCAAATGTTCACATTTTATTTAGTCATCTAATCATTTGACTTTTTTTCTTACTTTTGAGTTCATTAAATGAAAATCGATAGGAGTCATTTTATAGATAGAGAAGCTTTTTCTTTTTTTGGAAAGTGTTAGATTAAGATATGGCAGTAAATATAATAATAGTAATGATAAGGAGGAAAAAAGAGAGAGATGACTATCTCACAAATTCTTCTTTAAATTGGGATTTTTTTGCCTTTCATGAAAAGATATCTGAGTTAGGTTAATAATTCTGACTATGCATTTTAGACACTCTCCAAAACAGGATAGACAGTTCAGTTTATGGAACGTATTAATTATGGAGTCTGGACTGTTGCCAGAATTCAATCTGTTGAAAAGTAGTCAAGATTGGTACTTTATATCCAAACGAGAAACACTACAAAGCCACCACTGTAACATTTAGTTTGGTTTTGGTATAATGAAGAGAGAGTTGGTCTGTAAACAAGAAAAAAAATGGAGTTCCAGTCCTGCCTCTGATAAAAGGTTTGGCTGACCCAAGGCAAGTCACATATTCTGTGTTCTGGGCAGTTCCCTGAGAATTTAAATTGCTGAGAAGATAACAAATATCAGTGGTAAAGAAAGTTTCCTCACCCATGATTTTTCTATTTGAATGAAATTATATATCCATTATTATATTGATTCTATTTTGCTCACATCAAAATAATAATCTAGCCCTCATATGATCTTGTTCTTGTTGTTATGGAGTCATATCAGTCTGACTGTCACCCTACTCTAAGATTTTCTTGGCAAAGGTACTGGAGTGGCTTGACATTTCCTTCTCCAGTTCATTTTACTAATGAGAAAGCTGAGGCAGATAGGGTTAAATGACTTGTTTATAGTCCCACAGCTAGTAAATGACTGAGGTTGGATTTGAACTCAGGTTTTCATGATGTCAGGCTTAGAGCTCTATCCATTCACCACCTAATTGGCCCTAGGTGGGTCAGTGGCCACATTCTACAATGGAGCATATAAAATAGACTCATCATAAAATTCATTTTAAGGAGCTTTAAAGAACAATATGTGTGTTCAGATAGAAAGATTGAGGTAGATAGATGATAGATAGATGATAGATGAATAGATAGATTTTTAAAACTTCCCAACTGTCATTGTTAAGCATATGCCCTTGAGAAGTCAAACATAAAAAGAAAGAGGCCTAAAAATACCAAATAATACTAAATACTAAAATATTTATATTAGTCCTTTTTTTCCCTTAAAATTATTTTTATTACTATTGTGTTATGTTCAAAATGTCACAGAATAAAAATGTCAAAAGCTAGTAGCATGATTGGCAGCCTCTTGTAAGAAGCACTATTAAAGCCTGAATATTTTTTTGCTAAGTTTTCCCCAAATTTGAACTATCTTAATATTTAAACTACATCTAAGGAATGTATGAATATCTTAAAACCTTTTTTAAAAAATCAACTTAGCCTATTTACATCATTACACTAGTTTTTGTTCATGTTAATCTTTCATTAAACTAATCCTAGCAGTAATTTTCACATTTCAATAAATAAGAGCTTGGTTCAAGTCCTGCCTCTAACATTTTTTTTTTACATATAAGGTATTTTATTTTTTCCGTTACATGTAAAGATAGTTCTCAACTTTTGTTTATACAAGCTTTACAATTTCAGATTTTTCTCCCTCCCTCCCCTCCCTCCCCCCTCCCCTAGACAGCAGGTAATCTGATATAGGTTATATCTATATATCTATATACATATACATATAGATATATATACACACATATATATATATACACATAATAACATTAATCCTATTTCTGCATTAATCCTGTTACAAGAGAAAAAAAATCAGATCAGTGATGCAAAACCTCAAAATAGAAAAAAAAACAACAGCACCCAAAACAAAAGAAATAGTATGGTTCAATCAGCATCTATACTCCACAGTTCTTTTTTTTTTTTTTCTTGGATTTGGAGATCCTCTTCTATCATGAGTTCCCTAGAACTCTTCTGTACCATTGCATTGGTGAGAAGAATATAGTCCATCACAGTAGGTCAACACTCAATGTTGATGATACTGTGTACAATGTTCTTCTGGTTCTACTCATCTCACTCATCATCAGCTCACGTAAGACCCTCCAGGTTTCTCTGAAATCCTCCTGCTCATCATTTCTTACAGCACAATAGTATTCCATTGTATTCATATACCACAACTTGTCCAGCCATTCCCCAATTGATGGGCACCCCCTCAACTTCTAATTCCTTGCTAGCACGTAAATTAGGAGCTATAAATATTTTTGTACATGTGGGTCCCTTTCCCCCTTCCATGATTTCTTTGGGAAAAAGACCTAAAAGTGGAATTGCTGGGTCAAAGGGCATGCACAGCTTTATCGCCCTTTGGGCATAATTCCAAATTGCTCTCCAGAATGGTTGGATCAGTTCACAGCTCCACCAACAATGCATTAGCGTTCCAATTTTCCCACAGCTTCTCCAACATTTATTATCTTCCTTTTTTGTCATTTTAGCCAATCTGATAGGTGTCAGGTGGTACCTCAGAGTTGTTTTAATTTGCATCTCTCTAATCATTAGAGATTTAGAGCATTTTTTCATATGGGAATAGATAGCTTTGGTTTCTTCATCAGAAAACTGCCTGTTCATATCCTTTAACCATTTCTCAATTGGGGAATGTATATTAGTCCTTTTTATAGTAGAAAAACTGAGAAGTCAAGCTCCATTGCTTGGAGAATGGCAAAAAATGTCTATGCACATAAATTTACTTGGATATTATTTTTTTGTGTAAGAAATAATTAATTCAAAATACAGAGAAGCAAAGGAAGACTTGAACAAGAGCAGAGTGAACTAAGGAGAATCAGTAAAACAGTAAATTCAATGACTACAATAATATAAATGGGAAAAATAACAAATATGGTAACAATGAACCTTACTACTATACTATTATAATAACTAAGATTTGTCCCAAAGAAAAGGTAAGAAAATAAACCTTCCTCTCATCTTTGTAGATTTAGGGACCATGACTGCAATATTGCAAATATCATTGCTTTTTTTTCTCTTAATTTTTTAATTCTTTATAATAAAATTTGGCTTTCTAGGGAGGGAAGGTGGAAGAGATACATTTGGAAATTAAAGTACTATAAGAGGAAAATATATAACATTTTAAAAGAACTCACAACCAGTAAATTTTCACAGAAGAATTATGCAAAATGGGTTGCCATAAAAGACATATTATGATTCATCTCTGATGTGGTTCATTAATAACATTCTAGATATTCATCATATTTTGTCAGCTGGTTAGAATACTTGAATACAGGTTTTCTGATAATCAATATTATTTTATGTCATCTGTAATCACAAACCCAACCCTTCTATTTTACCAGTCTGTATTGCTATGTTAGAAAAAAATAACAAATAAAAATAGAGAAGTAGTGTGGATCTTAACAGTTGTCTAAATAAAGATTCAAAGGGTTTGGTGGACTGAATCCTCAATAGAAACAGTAGTGATATAGCAAGCACCAAGCTAATGAAATCGTTGAGTGCTTAGCTCCCAATAATAAGAAGGTAATAGTTGTAAAGTATTCTGAGCAGGTTATATTGCAGCAGGAACATCATATTCAGTTCTGAGTAGCTATTTTAGGAAGGATAATAATCATCTAGAGAACATGTAGAGGAGGTCACCTGTTAATGGTCATGACTACAGTTTAATCCATATGATAATGAGTTTAAAGTACTGGAAACATTTGCCCTAGAAAAGAGATTTTTCTTTATATCAAGCCTCATTTTGTCTCTTTGCAAATTACATCTGTTATTCCTGCTTCAGCAAAGCACTCCTCTTCCACAAGATGAAGGAATTTGACTTTCCCATTTTCTCCTAGCCTTTCAAATATCTGAGAATAGTCATCCTCCTCCTCCTCTATTTTTCTTCTGTTTACACAGTTAAAACTTTATAATTTCTTCAACTGAACATCATATGGAATAATCTTGAAACATGATACCCTCCAGGTTGCCCTCTTCCAGATTGTGTTGTAGTTTTTGTGACTGCTGCTGCTGCTCGTGTTCAGTCCATTCAGTCTTTTCTAACCCTCTGTGAACACATTTGGGGTTTTCTCAGCAAAGACAATGGAGTGGTTTGTCATTTCCTTCTGTACCTCTTCTAGGTACTCTCCAGTATACAAATGTCCCTTGTGAAATGTGGTATCCATAATGAAAAGAGTTTTCAGATGTGTTTTGTACAGTACTATTTCCATGTACCTCTGTACATTAGATTCAAAACCCAAAATAGATCTCTTTTTCTTTCCAAATCTTTATCCCTTCAAAACTTCCCTAAGACTGTTGAGGGCACCACAGCCCTCCTATTCAAAACCTAGGTGTCATCCTTGACTCCTTAGTATGTCTTATTTCCCTTATCCCATCTATTCCCATGGCCTGTTAATTTCACCTCCAATTCACCATCTATCCAGCTAGTAAAGTGATTTTCCTAAAGTTCATCTTTGACCGTGTCATACCCTGCTCCCCCGTGCTCAATAAACTCCAATGGCTCCCAGTAGCCTCCAGGATCAAATGCAAAATTATCTGTTTGGGCACCTGGTTTATCATTCAATACAATTACTTTGTCTTTGTGATGTTTAAAGTCTAAATGTGTGGTAGCCTTATATTAGAAGCTTTAGCATCAGTCTTTGGGCATTAAGCATTTATTAAAGCATACTAGGTATTAGAAAAAAAAGAGAACACATGGAGTTCAGAAAGTTAAGAAAAAGGCTTATCTAGCCTAGAATTACAGCCTGCTCTGGTTCTTCCTCAAGTCCTCCACCCTGAGCCTGCTTCAACCATGACCTGCTCGAAGCAAACTGAGTGTTGAAGCTTTTTACAGGTCTGCAGTAGAGGTGGTCCTTTCACAGTGCTTCAGGCTGATTGGTTAGCATTATCCAAAACCATTGGTTCATTGGACTTAAAGGTGGTCCCCTGCTGAGTCCAAAGTCCTTAACTTCTGAGAACAATCCCTTCTTAAGGGCCAGCCAGGTGTGGTTACAATCTAATTAACTTTAAGCAGGCTAATCAGCAAAGTCAATCACTCACTTAATTCAATCAGTTTAGATTAATCTCCAGGTGAGGTTCTTGTGTATCTGCCAAGATACATATTTTTCTCTTAGTATTCTGAGTGCTTTACACATCAAGATAAGGAGAGGGACTGGACTTGTGTATTCATTGGTGTAGAAACTCAACAGGGAGGAAAACTCTCTCCCAGTGCAAATTAGTGTGAAAAGCAGGGTGCCCCCCTCCCCCACACACACTGAGAAACACATTGTGAGAACCAGTGCAATGCCCCCCTGTGGAGAAAGCATGTGACTAGCATCCAGAAATTACATCTATTCATAGAACTGCCTGTAAGTCATATCAATCAATGCTACCAGCGAATTAGCTTGGAGCTCTGTGTGGGGACTGCCCTTCTTGTGGTTCTGCAAGAGCTTCTTCTCTAGCAGAATGGGGGATCCTTCTTTCTGTTGGAGGTTGAGGTAGAAGAAGCAGTCCAGGGGAGATAAACTTTCTGAACTCCACGTGTTCTCTTTATTAACCCTTAATATACTTTAATAAATGCTTAATGCCCAGAGACTGGTGCTAAAAGCTTCTAATTTAAGGTGACCATACATTAGATTTTAGTCATAACAATTAGATTTTACACATCATAGTTTGGTGAACCACGAATTGGGATGCTGAATTCCAGATCTTCTGATCTTCCAGTTGAGTAAGAAATTTCTCCCTATTTCCTATGTGCCAGTCCCTTTAAATTTCAAGGTAGTGGTATCTTTTCCACAACATATATTCTTAAAGAATTGCTTAGAGCCCTGAAATGACTGGCCCAAGATCATCTGACAGTTTCAGATCTGGGAGGCTGCTGGAACAGGTTAAGTATTGCTACAGTTAAGATGTTAAGGAAAAAAGACACAGAGAGACACAGGATGGGATTGGAAAGGCCGCATGCACTCGGGTAGAGGCAAAAGGCAAAGTTTATTTGGACAATATGACATATTTATACTTGAGGTAAGCAAAAGGAATGTCTTTGTGTGAAGTTTGCACCAAAAGAACAGGATGAGGGGATTAGTTTCGTAGACCTTGGGCCATGTAGGCCTTATCTATGATGAGGAGCATGTTTCTGTCCTTTGAAGTTTCCTTGGAGCCTAAGCAAATGCATCATCCTTGGTGCCCAGCAAATACATCTGCATCCGGAAAGGATTATTGTGGTTTACAGCCCTCTTATCAAGGGCTAACTAAGAATCAGTGCATATTTTCTGGAAGGGGATTTCTGTCTGTGAGCTTTGCTCAAACAGTAAAAGGGGGACTTGTGTCCCTAACAATCATCAGTCAGTATGTATCTGATGTGAGGTTTAAATAGAGTTGCTCCTTGTTTTGCACGTTAAGTGCTTAATAAATGCTTTGTTCTTCATTCATTTGTGTATTCATTGGTTCATTCATTCTCTTTCTAAATCCTCTGATCACATGGTTCTAATTCAAAAGCAAATCATAGGAGAGGTAGAAGGACCTAGACTTATTTATTCCAGAGAAGAAAAAGATTTAAGGAGTACATGATAACTATCTGTCCTCAAATACTTGAAGAGATTTCTTGGGGAAGATAGAATGATTTGATTCTATGTGACTTTAGAAGGCAAACATAGAATTTTCACCATTCTTTCTTTCAGAGCCATATCTGTTCTTTCTTTATTTCCCAGCCCACAGGGCTGGTTCTATAACCTAGCATAGCCTTTATCCTTAAAGAAACCTGCACATTTAAATTGCTTACTTTAAATTTGTTTTATGAATCATTTTCTCACCTTGGATGAACAATGTAACTATGAACAAAAATCAATTATACTTAATGTCTTTTATTTCTAATCTGTCCAGAACAAGGTTTCTCTAAAACAGAACATGTCCTGTTGTGTTCTAGGTTGCTAGATGGTACAATAGCTAGAGAGTGGGAACTGGGAGGGAGGGAGACCTGAGTTCAAATTCTGCTGCAGATGTTTTCTAGCTGTATGATTCTGGCCAAGTCATATAACCTTTCTCAACACCAATTTCCTTATCTGCAAAATTGGGACAATAGTAAACTACCTCTTATTGTTATTGTGATGATCAAATGAGATAGCATATATAAAAGCATGTTTTTGCAAACCTGAAAGTCCTATAAGATTTAAATATTGTTAGTTATTACATCTGTGCCTTACCCATGAGGAAAAATTCCATGTTCCTGGCTTTTTAGAAATAAACTACACTATGTCATAAAGTGATGGTAACAGCAGGGCCAAATTCGAATGATTTGGTGTGGATCCCCAAACAAACATACATTACAGTATGACACGCTGGTTTGGCCTATTTTGTCAGTGTTAGTTTATTGGAAATATGTCACTTTGATAGAAATGTTCCTCCTATTAACTCCATTAAATCACTAGAGGAACCCTTCTGTGCCATATGAAATCAACACCTGTGTTCCATGCTTTCTGAAGATGAATATGATTATTTTTTTAGAAAGAAGAATTTCAGGTATTCCCATTCTATTTGCACATCTTCATTATTAATGAATTCAACTGATGTGTTAAGAATAACCATCAGCAGACAACTTTCAAAGATGCTTCAATATTGCAAAATATATAACATCGGTTATCTTGTCGTACACACTCTTTCGTTATCTACAGCTGTGATCACAGCAGACATGTATTTTGATTAGATTGTATTGATTTTGTTAACATTGGTACAGAAATGCCAAAAACATAAAGAATGAGACCCAGTGATGAAGACAACTTTCAACCTTATCCTGCATATATGAAAGTGAATGCTATATTCTGAACAAGAGAGATAAGAGGGCCAGTGTTTACTAGACAAAAACTGAAAGGATAAAAAAGTCCTTTCAAAGTATGACAGGTAAACCATGGGGGTAGGGAACACAGAATTTAAAAAACAATCTGTACATATAAAGTCTATTTCACCAAGTAAAGCTAAATCTGTGATCAATTCAACAAACAAATTAAAATTTATTCTTTTCTTTCCTTTCCTTTCCTTTCCTTTCCTTTCCTTTCCTTTCCTTTCCTTTCCTTTCCTTTCCTTTCCTTTCCTTTCCTTTCCTTTCCTTTTCTTTTCTTTTCTTTTCTTTTCTTTTCTTTTCTTTTCTTTTCTTTTCTTTTCTTTTCTTTTCTTTTCTTTTCTTTTCTTTTCTTTTCTTTTCCTTTCCTTTCTTTCTTTCCTTCTTTCTTTCCTTTCTTTCTTTCTTTCTTTCTTTCTTTCTTTCTTTCTTTCTTTCTTTCTTTCTTTCTTTCTTTCTTTCTTTCTTTCTTTTTGCAGGGCAGTGAGGGTTAAGTGACTTGCCCAGGATCACACAGCTAGTAAGTGCCAGGTCTTTAAGGCCAGATTTGAACTCAGGTCTTCCTGAATCCAGGGCCAGTGCTTTATCCACTGTGTCACCTAGCTGCCCACAAAATTTATTATTTTCAAGCACTTTGAACAGCATAGAGATGTGCAAGTTTGTATCCTTGCTCCCTAAATATTTAAAATCTAGTGATGGGAGCTAGGGGAATATAAAAATATCTATAAAATAGCTATACCAAGAAGTTATGGTAAATGTGATAGAAGAAATTCAAGCAATGTGATTGAGCAGGAAAAAGCAGAATAATAGACTAAAAACACTGGGGTTAAGAGGAAATCAAGAACAGATCCATGAATGAGGAAGCATTTGAAATGGACCTTGATAAGTGGAGTTTCAAGATGTAGAGATGACAAGGGTGGCATTCTAAGTGGGAGAAACAGTTTAAACAAAAACCCAAAAGCAAAAAAAAAAAGTCCTGCAGTTTGTCCAAAAAATAATACTGATGTGTTTTCAAATGGCAGTCCAGTTTTGATCAAGCACAGGATGTGTCCAGGAATAATGGGAGTTGAGTACAGAAAGAAACTGATGATATTTTGTGAGATATGTTTTTATGACAGACTAAATTGTCTATATTTAATTCTATGGGCCATCATAGAAGAAATGGGAATGACTCAAGAGTAGGAATGTAGACATCAGGAAACAAGGATCTAACATCTGCAACTGGGATACTGGTTGTGGAGGGAGATCTGATCAGAAGAGGAGAAGGCAAAACCACTGTTACTAGAAGTAGAACACAAAGTATAACCACAATTAAAGTGGTTTTTCTGCTGAAACACACAAGTTATGGTTCCATAGCTTGGTATATTGTCTCCTCCTTGGAAAGGGATTAGTGCCAGACATCGGAGCACTTTTAGTACTGTAAGTGGAAGTACTCCAGCTTTGATTACTGAAGGTATTATAGTGGATATTAAGTATAGACAGATATTATGATATGATTGTTTGCAATTGATAAAGAAAAGAAAGTAGAAAAGGAAGAGTCAAAGCCAGAGCCTTAATGAATAATAATTTAAGAGGATCAGAATAAAAAGAACAGCTAATAAAGGATACAGAAAAGAAACAGTCAGAAAAGTAGGAGAGTCAAGATAGTTCAGTGTGATGGAATCCCAAAACAGAAAAGAAATCAAGAAAGAAGTTGTCACATAGTACCAAGTGCTGCAGAAAAGTCATGGAAAAAGAGAACTGCAAAGCAAGTGGATAGGAAGTCGAAGGAAAAGATCATTCAATGCATAATCTGTGATTTTAAAAGGATAGAAAGTTATATTTGATGAAATAAATAAATTCAATGAAAAGGTATATAAATAGTTAATTGTGTTTTGGAAAGCCCATTAAGTCAGGCATAAGGTCATAGAATGGATGACTAACATTCACAGTGTAATTGTGATCCTAAATTCTGAAAGTAATTCTCAACTGCTAATCTTGGATTTCTCTGTACTACTTGCAATAATAGAATCACATTCTCCAAAGCCTCCCTTGGTATTTTGCCTTTAATATGCTGTCCCATCCAGTGTTCTATGGACAAGTTTTCCCTGGTTTTATTGGTCCCCATTATTAGTTCTTTGCTTACCACAATTACCTCATAAGAAACACATCTCATTTCCATAAGAGCCTCAAGAGGAGAACTGTCAGGAATCTGGAGTTAGATTTAAAAAAAATAAACAACAAATAAATAAACAGACAAATAAAACATCAGAGACTCAATTGAAAGTAACAGATAACCACCAAACTGATATCACTTGTTAGATAAAGTCTACTTTAGAGTTGTAGAATTTCCTAAATTACAGGAGAACTATCTCATTATATGCCTTGTTATTACAGTTTACTATAGAACTTGTTTTAAATTATATTCCTTAAGATATGTATACCTTTAGTGAAAACCTGAATTTTTTTGCACGTAAAAGGTGGATGTTGGTCCTAACCCCAGTGACAGCATTATATAGCAACCTTCTAACAGGTCACCAAAATTCATACTATTACTACTGAATTCAGAGGCTGAAAGTTTAGTAATTATAATTCACTTTGGTTTTCTCAGAACGTAATAAAATCTAGTAAAAAGCAAAACCAAGCCTCTGAAAATAAGGTAAAGTGTTAGGTTATAATAAAAAATAAATACAAGGGGGGAGAAAGGGAATTCAATTTCACAAATATTTATTGAGTGCCTACTATGTGCCTGGCACAGTAATGAATGTGTGAATATTTATGGCTCAGTTAATCACATCCAAACAGGTTTATACCTACCTCAGTCTCACAAATGCAGACAGAATACAGAAGTATTTTTAGCAGATTTGATGTAGGTGGCAGGGGGATGGGCACATTAGTTTTGTTCAGACTCTCTGCCAAAATCTTGAAATAATACCCCACCATTCTTTTTTTCCATTCCAATGTGCCAGAAGGAGATTAAAAAATGTAGCAGTGAAGGTGATATAGGGCAAAAAATAGTGAGATTCAACCACAGTATATGTGGGGTTAACTGTTGGTAACATTGTAGTGAAGCATTTACACACACACACACACACACACACACACATATAATAGAGTAAATATCATGGGGAGTGAATAGGATGGAGGGAAACACAGTTAGCTATAGTAACTGAGAAAAATTGAAGCAGAAGCAAAAGCAATATAAGATGATGCTTTTGCTGCTGCTGATGGTGGTGGTACTTACTTTGCTGGACTATTGCAAAGAAAATTCTTTGTCAGGTATAAGGTACTATATAAATGTTAGCTATTATTGTTATTGCAATAAACAACCTCATGAGCGTTTTATAAGGAAATATTCCTTTATAGTACTATATAAATGTATTTTAGTATTAAAAAAAAAGATGAGTCGGATGCTATTAGAAAAACCTGGACAGACTTACATGAGACTTACATGAGCTGATGCAAATGAAATATTCTGTATACAAAATAACAATAATATTGTAAGATGATCTGCTGTGAATGACAGTTATTTTCAGTAATGCAATGATCCAAGACCACTCTGAAGGACTTATGAAAAATTCAATCTATTTACAGATAAAAAGAACTGATGATACCTGAATACAGATGGAAGTATATTTTGTTGTTATTGTTGTTAGTTCCTTTTTTCTAAAGATTTTTTGTCTGCTATGTTTTGCATGACTGCGCATGTAAAATTTATATTGAAATGCTTGAGTTCTTAAGCGGGGATAGGGAGGAAGGCTGATAATTTGAAACACAAAAGTTTAAAAATCGATGTTGCAATTTGTTTTTGCATGTAAGGTGAGGAAAATTCTAAATAAATAAATATTTTAAAAATATGATAAAAACAAATAGTATCTGTTACCTGTGATGCCCCCAACTCTAAGGAACAGTCTCTCTCTCTCTCTCTCTCTCTCTCTCTCTCTCTCTCTCTCTCTCTCTCTCTCTCTCTCTCTCTCTCTCTCATCTTCCTTATACTAGAGCTGAGTGATTTATCACAATGTTTATCATAGAGGTGGTCTCTAATGGCAAAAATGACATGTATGCACTACTGCTTTGGTCATTTCTGCTTGGCTCCTGATAATTGTATTTGCCTGGGAGTTCTCCCTTGGGTTATAGATAAGAACATAGAGAATCTAAAAAGGGCTGTATTATGTTGAATGTCTTCCTGCAATTGAGGGAAAAGGCCAGTTTTCTAAGGTAGGTTTTCTGAATCTGTTTGACCTTTTTATTATATCACATTAGGTTGATTTGGGGTTCTTATATGTCTATTCATATTTATGTATTCCTTAACCATCAGTCAATTCTGACAAAACATCTCTTTGTTGGCATGAAATATATTTTGTTTAATTTCTCTTTTTGGTAGCTGTATTTCTCCATTATTCTTTTTTATTAAGGAGGTAGAGCTGCTACCTTTCAAGGGTGAATGTCATTTAATAATAAAAATAGCATATAAACATATATGCTATTATATTCACATATATACTATTTTATATACATGAATGCATACATATACACACATAAATATATGAAGTAGGTTAAGCTAGGTAAAACAATGTATATGTGTGATCTCACCCAATGCTCAAAACAATCCCATGAGGTAGTTGCTACAATTAGTCCCTTTTTACAGATGAGAAAACACATGCTAAATATATAAAGAGACTTGATCCTGGTCATATATTCAGAATTTGAGCTGAAATCTTACTAACTCCACCTTAGATACTCTATCCACTAGATCACATAACTTGCTAGAAAAAAC
Organism: Dromiciops gliroides; assembly: GCF_019393635.1. Lineage (NCBI taxonomy): Eukaryota > Metazoa > Chordata > Mammalia > Microbiotheria > Microbiotheriidae > Dromiciops > Dromiciops gliroides. The sequence goes on along the minus strand of NC_057864.1, from coordinate 430,113,578 downwards.
TATTTTGTATTAATTCAAACCATTGTTTTCTAAGAATTGGTTTGTCTTATTTAATAGTTTATTTGTAGCCTAACTGGATTTTAATACTGAAATTGTGTGTGATAGTGTCTTCACTCTCATTTATTTTCTATCTATCCTATACATAATTTGTTTATACATATATATTTATTTGCTTTTTGACATCTCCATTAGACCATAAGCTCCTTGAGGGTAGGGACTATCATTTTACTTTTTTTTTTAACTCCAAAAATTATAATAGCATGTGGTACATAGTAGATGCTGAATAGATGTTTATTGACTGACCCTTCAACAATGTTGAATAAGTTTAATTTTATCCCAGAGGTACCTGAAGAATGAATGGTTACATAATGGAGATATCTGAGATCTATTACTTACTGAAGAGCCCTGAAATGTGTGCATAGTTTCTTTATATTTTTTCTTCTCATAACTTGTCTTTCCAATAATTTTCACTCATCATAAAAATAAATAAGCAACTAAAATAATAAATAAAATAATTAATGAATGAGTAAATTGATGAATGAATCAATGGACAAATGAATAAATAAGCAAATGAATGAATAGTAGATTCATAGAACATTTCCTCTCTGGGTTCCACTCCTGTGCCACAGCAGCTTCCTAACCTTGAAGTTTACTTCTCTCCTAATCTTCTTACCCTGGAAAGTTTACCACCCCTTCTCCATAAACTTCCCACTTTTCAGCTTCACTTTCTGTTTTATTTCCCCTTTGGATGACTTAGCAATACTACCAATGGCTTTCATGAAGACAGTATACTTTGAATCTCACAAACCTTCTAGAAATAAGGTGGTCACTTCTTTGTACTATGTCCTGACCAGATCACATTGGACATATTATGTTCAGTTCTAGTTGTTGTGGTTAAGTACTTAAGTCATGTCTGACTCTTTATGATGCAATTTTTGGGTTTTCTTTGCAAAGATGAGGAAACTGAGAAAAAAGAGTTAAGTGACTTGCTTCAGTTTCCTCATCTATAAAATGAGCTGGAGAAGGAAATGGCAAACCACTCTGGTATCTCTGCTAAGAAAATCCACAGAGAGGTTACAGAGTTTAATGATGAACAGGCAGATTTCAGAAAAAAACTGGAAAGACTTTGGTGGACTGATGTTGAGTGAAGTGAGCAGAATCAAGAGAACATTGTATACAGTAACAGCAACATTGTGTGGTAATCAGCTGTTAAAGACTTAGTCTTCTCAGCAATACAATGATCCAAGACAATTACTAAGGACTCATGATGGAAAATGCTATCCCCGCCCAGAAAAAAGAACTGTGAAATCTGCATGCAGATTGAACCATACCATTTCTATTTTTTTGTTTTTGTTTTTTGAGGTTTTCCCCTTTTATTCTGATTTTTTTCACATGACTAATGCATAACCTATATCAGATAGCTTTCTGTCTTCGGGAAGGGGGACAGAAGGGAAAGAGGGAGGGAGAAAAATTTGGAACTCAAATCTTATAAAAACAAATGTTGAAAACTATCTTTACATAAAACTGGAAAAAATAAAATACTATTAAGATTGAAACAAAAGAGGTTACAGAATTTGACACAACTGAAATGACCACCACCACCAACAACAAAAAACACTTTACAAATATAACCTCTTTTTATCTTCATAACAAAAAGAGGAAGTAGGTTCTCAACATTATATATTTGAAGAAACTTAAATAAGCAGAGTGGAAGTGTTTTCTCCAAAGTCCCAGAGCTATTAATGACAAAGGACAGATTTGGAGTCAACTCTTCTGTAAGTCAAATCCAGCATTATAAACTGTGCTGACTGGTTTCTTCAAAAGATAGGTTAGAGACACTGTAAAAGTTTATGAATGCCAGGCTTAAAAGTATAGATTTTTTCCTATAAGGGATTGGTAATCATTGAGGGTTTCTGAGTAGAATAGTAGTCCAAAAATTTTGCACAGTAGGAATATTAATTTGGCAAAAATGATTATATAGGAAGAGCAGAGGAAGAGAAATTGTTTTAGATGCTACTACACTAATCTTTGGAAAGGTAATGGGCAAGTTGATTATGGTGGTGACAATGTAAATAAAAAGAAAGGGATAAAAAGGGATTGAAAACTAGAGACACTGTGGATACAAAATTAATAAGACATGATGACTGATTGATTATAAGTTAAGGGGGGAAGATTGAGTAGTCAAAGATGAGTATGAGGCTTTGAGTCTGAGTGATTTTCTTACTTTCTCATCCAGGATATTTCTTTGTTCATCCTATCTGTTTTTTCATTCTGAAGTTAATTATTAGTGAAGAGAATGGAATCAAAGAAGGATATAAGTACAAGAACATACCCTTCCCAAAAGTTGTTCATCAACTCCACAAAAATACAATATTTGACCAACTACTTACAGTTATTAGTTCTTTCAGAACATTAGCATAAATGGATAGTGTTCTGAATGATTTTGCTCACAGTGGAGTTGTGCTGCAGTTAAAATATTTTTAATGCTGAGTTAAAAATGTATTAATGATGGTCTTGAGAAATGATGTTGACTTTAGCTACAATATCATCAAACTTTTACTAGGTCTGTATTTACTTGGTTTATATGATACTCTGACTCAAAGAAATGGGTCTTATGTTCACCCTGAACATAATTCAGGAGCCTTCTTTGTTGTCCTTAACTTTTGAAAACCTCAACATTTCACTTTTTCTCACCACCTTCTCCCCATTTTGATTTCTTATTGCCATAGCAACACCCCTAATCCATTTAGTTGGTTTTGGAGCTAAGCACAACTAACAGAACATCTTGAGGCTTACAAGCAATTCCTTTGCCAAATGTGATAACATGCTTCAATACCTTCAACAGTATTTTCTGCATTTTTAATCAAGAAGTAGGGTTTATCAGGGAAGGATTCAACATGTCAGATAGTAGATTTCTAGCCATCATCTCTGTAACCTTGTCCAAATCTGTTAAAAAGGTATGCAATCGGGGCAGCTAGGTGGCGCAGTGGATAAAGCACCAGCCCTGGATTTAGGAGTACCTGAGTTCAAATCCGGCCTCAGACACTTGATACATACTAGCTGTGTGACCTTGGGCAAAAAAAAAAAAAAAAAGGTATGCAATCTTTGACCAAACTGTGTACCAACTTTCTTAAGGGATTCCAAGATATCCTGCCTGTGTTCCACTCTATTTATGTATATCCATAACAGAAATATTCCTGTATTATTAATGCATCTATTGCCATAGGCAATAGGTTTATATACCTAGAGTTGGAAGGGAAATCAAAAGCCACAAAGGGTAACTCCTTCACTTTTTCTTCCATGTAGAAATTGAGGCAGATGGGTAGTGCAGTGAATAGAGCACTGGGATGGTGTCAGAAAGATTTGAGTGAAAATCTGGTCTTAAACACTTACTGGCTATGTGATTTTTGACACGTCACTTAACCTCATTGCTTCAGTTTCATCACCTACAAATACATGTGGATACTCCTTCCAGAGAAGAAGCTCAAAACTCCTTTGTTAGTGAAAGTATTTAAACCCCCTCTGCTGACTGGTTACAGATCTTAGTAAAATTTTAGGTCTCTATTGGTAAATAAATCAGATCCTGACTGATTAACTTTTAGCTTTTCTGGCTCCCTTAGTACAGGATGTTATCATTTCCATTAGCATGATGCAAATTGGTTTGACAGGTCAACTGAAACACAAAAAATATGACAAGAGTATATGAAGTATAAGTCAGTCTGATAGTTCAAACTTGAAAACAAACAATATGACAAGGGGATATGATTCAAAAGGGGTTGCCACAGTTAAGGATACCCAGATCTTTTTACAAGTATTAGGGAAGAAAACAGGATGATATAAATACATATATAATCTATCTATCTATCTATCTATCTATCTATCTATCTATCTATCTATCTATCTATCTATCTATCTATCATCTATCATCTGATTTTGTTGTTTTATCTTAGTGTAACATCTTTTTTTCTTTTTCTTTTTTTAGTGAGGCAATTGGGGTTAAGTGAAAACATTTATCATGTCCTTCACAAGTTATTTTGCCATATTAAGAAACTTCTCCCTCTTAGTTCTTTAAATAAGACTTCATATTACATGCTCGTGAGATCTCAGAATCATGGCTACTCTTTCTGGATCATTTGCAGTCTATCAATGTCCATTGTAAAATGTATCCTTTCACCTCAAATGTGAACAGAATAAAGAAAAAGTACAGTGGTATTATCATCTTCCTAGTTCTGGATATTATGCTTCTTTTCTTTTAATGCAGCCTAAATTTTCAATCACTGTAGACTTCTATTGAAAGTCTAGTCCACTCAAAGCCAAGTAGTATCTCCCTCCAAGATGAAACACCAATTTCTTTCAGATTTTTTCTCTTGCTACTTTCAAAAGGAGCTTTTTAACACTGATATTTTACTCCAAATGACCCATTCCTCAACCTAATCTGCTTGCCTTCCCAATCCTTCTTACAAGGAAGCTGGATATACGTCTCCAAAAGATTATACCCTAGCCCTCAAGAGACTGTGAAGCTAATTCCATTGTTCCTTGCTTATCTGTGTTAGGGATTATGGAATACTATGGGAATTAGTACATCATTGTGCACATAAAAAACAAAGAATTCACAAGGACCACCTTATATATATGTATTTATATCTGAAAGGATTTTGAGTTTAAGGTAAGGGTCACAGTAAAAGAAAAGCAATTTAGATTCATTCCAAGATGATATTTTAGTGGCACTCAAATGAGAACAAATTTATTGGGGAATCTATTTGCACACTATACTGGATAGCAGTATAATGCATTTTACAGGCATTTGAAGCTAGTAACAGAATGATGAGCAGGTCATATGTCAAAGAACAGTGGTGATGAAAAAAACTAAAGGAGGCAGCGAAAAAATTGATTTGATTATAAGGTCCAGTGGCAGAAAAATTCAAGTAGAAAGAGCCAAAGAGTCATTGAGTGAATGAGAGCTTTTAAATAGAAAAGAAGAAAAAGAAATAAAGAGATTTTTTTTCATAGTTTAACATTTTAAAATCTTGTCAAAAAGATTTGGTTGATTCATTTTCTATATAATCATTTTCTAATTTTGCAGTGTAACCAATTGGTATATATTTTCCTTATTATCAAGAGTAGCATTATCATTTAGTCCAGACCTATGATTTCATCTGTGTTTGGAAATAATAATGTAGAAAAGCTTTCTACCAAGGGATATTGGTTATTCATCTGAAACTTTAACACTTAAGGGTTTGTCTGGGCCACTGAGAATTAAATCAGTTAATCAGGCAATAAGCATTTATTAAAGACCTACTATGTGCCAGGCACTGTGCTAAGTAGGAGGGATACAAGAAAGACAAAATATCATGCCTGTCCTAAAGGAACTCACAACCTGTTAGGGAAACAACATGAAATCAAATATTTACAGACAAGCTATATGCAAAATAAGCAGGAATTAATCAACAGAAGGAAGACACTAGAATTAAGGAGGATTGGGAAAGGCTTCTTGTAGAAGGTAGGATTCTATTTGGAAGTTGAAGGAAACTAGTAGGTAGAGATGAGGAGGAAGCACATTCCAGGAATGGAAGACAGGAAGAGGAAATGTCCAGAGTTGAGAGAGAGAGAGAGAGAGATGATGCATCTTGTTCATGGAATAGCAAACAAATCAGTGTCACTAAATTGAAGAATATATAGGGGAGTATAAGGTTTGAAAAGACCTACCTATAATGAGAGTTAATATGTGTCAAAAGTAGACATTGAAAAAAAGGACTTCTTAACTACAAGGCTATCTTTCTCTCTACATCTTGATACCCATTATTATTATTATTATTATTATTATTATTATTATTATTATTATTGTTATTATTATTATTAGGAAGGTTTGAACTATCAGTGAGGAAACCACCTCTACTAATGTGAATCATTAATTATTCTGAAGCTTATAGTTATAGTGAATTGCCTAGGACTCTGAAAGTTTAAGTGATTTGCCTAGGACTGAACAGCCACTATGCAGGGGGTGGGTAGGGTGCATAGAGAATACTGGAACACAGATATTAATGACTCCAAAGCTAACTCCTTATCCACCCAATCATGATGCTTCCTTTTTCTTGTTGTTGTCATTATAGACTGGACCAGTGATTTTATGAGTGTAGGGAATTCCAAAGGAAGGAAACTCTTAACAATATAAGTCAGCGCTTTCTCTGAATTTTATAGTCTAAGACATTTTCCTAGAACCTTGAGAGATTAAGTGACTAGACCAGGGTGACTCAGTATGTTCAAGTGATAGAACTTGAAATCATCTGATTGAGAAACTGGCTCTCTATCACTGTGTCACATTGAAAATATTATCAATTATGTTGCTGTTAATTTAACTGTGAATTTGTTATTTTAGGTGTAGTTTTTTTTTTTCTTATAAGCTAGTAGGTATAAACTTTGTTTCTATTATTCCAGAGCTAAAGTAATGAGGTAACAATTCTCTAGTGATTTCAAACTGTGGACAGCAAGTCCCAATAATTTTCAGACTTCTAAATAAAATCCCATTTAGAAGAGAAAGTGTCAAGAATGGCTACATTAGTGAATAGAATTGTTAGTGCCTATGAATGGTATAGCAACTGGCCATTGTCATGGATAGAGCACCGGACTTGAAACAGGAAGATGTTAGTTCAAATCTGCCCTGAGACACTAGCAGTTTCATCCTGAACAAATCATTTAACCTGTATTCCTCAGTTTCTTCATATATAAATGAGGAAGCCATAGTACCTACCTCTCAGGTTTCTTGGGAGGATAAATTAAGATTAAATTTATAATATTATTTGAAAATTATTAATTTCTTTACAAATGCTAGTTATTATTATTATAATTATTATAGCAAATAATTCCAGTCATGTAGGGTTCTTTAAGCCACTTTTCCATTAATAGAGAATAATATAGTATCTTTATGGAACAGACCAAAACACAGAAGTTACAGATATTCTGTTCACTTCCTAGATCACCATGGAAGAACAGATCATGTTGCCATGTTTTCTGTTACTTTGAATATGATACATAGAACTTTTTCAAAAAAATTGTTCATCCAAATTAAGCAAATGATGTAAGCAAAGGTAGTGGTAAATATCAGCTAACTTGCATTTGGTTTCCTTCCATAATGTAAAGTTAATCCAAGGAATGGCATTCTAAAATGTGCCCATTATTATACCTTATATAATTGAAAACTAAGAAACACATTTCATAAATTAGCAGAAATATATCAACAATTTATGTAACACTCTAATTATCCTGTTTTCCATTTGACTTTTCCACTCCTCCTCCTAATGAGGAAGCTTGCTGTCTTATAGCCAACTAATGACAAAAAAGTTCTCTTAGAAATTATTTTTCTTAAAAATAGTTTTGTTAGATATCTTGATTTCCAGTAGCAAAAAAAACATTCCATTCTATTCACTTTACTTAGAAATGGACTTCTTTGGCCCCCCTGAAATGCAAATTAATAACATTTCCATTTAGCTTACATCTTTAGAAGGAAGAACAATGAACAAATGCATGAAACTCTCTATGTGCATATGAATGTCTCTTATTGTTATGTTATTTAAATTTGTAAGGAACCTTGAGTTCCCTAAAGCTATGGCAGCAGAAAGGACCTGCTCTGTGAAATAGGAAAGGTTTTTTTAGTAGTAGTCCAATGGCACTGTATCTGTCACTTATCCATATATTGTAGAATCTTGATTTCTAGATCTAGAATCTAGCACTGTGTCGGTTATTTAAATTCCAGAATCTAGAAAGCTTTGGAGAGGCATGTCACCAGGAACTTGGCCACATGAACTCATGAGGTAACCCTTCCAACATAATGGACCAATCTTATACACCATGTCACAAAATCCTTATCAACACTCATTCCTTTCTTCTTTGTTCCAGCCTATGGTGAAAAAAAAAAATGGCCCTTCTCTTACCAAAGTTAACCATTTCACTCACTATCATAATTTTATCCCCTCTCATCTCTTCCAATCTACAAGCCTTATCATTCTCTCACCTTCAGTTTCTTCTTATCCAATGGTTCCTTCACTTTGTCCATTCATTTGCCCTTGTCTCCTCCATGCTTAAAATAAATAAACAAAACACTTTTTACTTAATCTTACTACTCTCTCAACATGCTATGCTATATAACTTCTCCCTGTCAGGGCTGAACATCTTAAAGATGTCAGCAAGATTTATCAGCAAACACTTCATTCTTTAACTCTCTCCATTTCCAGTCAGTCAACATACTAAATGCTTAAAATGCAATTGATTAGATATAAAGGCAAAAACATATTCCATGTTCTGAAGAAGTTTATATTCAAAGGGCGAAGACAACATACAAAAATATTAGACGAGTACGGTGTAAATGGGAAGAAGAAGACAAAAGCAGCTGTAATGGGGTTGGAGTGGAAAAATCATCTTGGGAATTGATCTGAGTTTTGAAGGAAGCTAGGGATTTAGGAGGCACAGTTCTAGAAGCAGTATATTGCAGGCATGGAAGACAGCCGGTGAAAAGGCACCAGTTCAGGAGACAGAGAGAAGTGAATGAGGGTCAAAAAAAGTTAATGTTGCTGGATCTAAGAATGCTTGGAAGGGAATAAAGTACAAAACAACTGAAAAGACAAAAAAGGCTAGATTTCAAAAAGCTTTAAAAGCCAAACTGGATTTTAAATATTATTCTACAGGTAATACAGAACCATGTCAGTTTATTATGTGCATAGCATGTATTATATGATATATTGTGGTGAGAGAGACCTGAGGCAGGGAGCAACTAGAAGCATACTCTAATAAGACAGATGTGAAGTGATGACTGTTCCAAGGTAATGTCTGTGTGCATGGAGAAAGGGGGATGTATATAAAAGATGTTTTGATGAAACAGCAATAAATTCGATTTTGAGGGTGAATGAGGAGTCCAGTATGACACCAACATTGCAAGCTTGGACTACTGGGAGGATAATAGTGCATTGTATAATAAAAAGTATCTGAAGAGATAAATTCTATGAGGTGGTGGAGACAACATTGAGTTGGAATTCATACTTTCACACTTATGAATCACATGAGAGAGTTTAGGAGTTTAAGAAGTCCAAGAAAAACTTGATGATGCAAAACTAGATGTAGGAAGAGATAGATTTGAGATTCATCTCCATAGATATAATAAATGGATCCATGGGAGCTAATGACATGAGCAATGAAATTGTATAGAGGGAAAAGAGGCAAGGGGAGAGTTTGTTGTGGTGGTGGTGGTGGTGGGGGATTCCTGATCTTAGTGAGCATTCTCTGGATGAATATCCAGCAAAGGAGATAGACAATTAATCTGACAGAAAAAAGGACCTCAAAGAGAACAGTGTCATGAGAATCTAGAGAATAGAAAGATTGTTTTCAGTCCTTCCACTCTTCAATCTATCTTCCAAACAATGGCCAACCTAATATTTCCCAAAGATACATCTAAATTATAAGTTCCTTAAGGGCAGGGATTGTTTCATGTTTATTTCCTTTGTGACTGATTCATAATCATCTTCCCCCTAATCTACTACTATTATTATATTAAAATTTTAATTTAATAATTTATCACTTATAAATGTAATAATATTAATATAGAATATAACATTAAATATATAAAATATTAAAATGTAATATTAATAACAATTAATTATGATATTAATAATAATTAAATCAATCAAAAAGGTAGAAGGACTTATAAATGAAAGAATACCTGGATCTGATTTTGAAAAGCACAAGGGAACTTTTTGTCTGGTTAAAAATGATCAAGGCCAGGGAATTAGGATAAATGAATATCCCCTAGTAGAATTTGTGACACAGAAGATATAAACCATACACAGTCTCACATTTGCCCTAGATTTTGGAAGGCCATATCTCAAAGCATTTAGGGGAAAGGAAAGTATAATTTCATGGGCTAAAATTTAGAAAGAGAATAAGTTGAGGAAGGATGGGAAACTCTCAGGAAATCCTGAAAATACAAAAATAGACAGTTCCAATCATGGAGAAAAAAATGGAATATTTGGGAATATATTGCTATTAGTACAGAGAATTCACCAACCAACTTGGGTTTTTAAGGAGATGTATAGAAGATGTGGGCGGAGGATAAAACAACAGAGGACTGATTAATAAGAAAACACGCATCTTCTTGCAAGCATAGTATCAGGAATGCTAAAATATAGACCAAGTTGAAAGTCAAAACAAAACAAAACAAAACATAAGGATAAGGAAAAAAAGTATATTTCTTTTGATGTTTTACAGAAATGAAGGATGGGCAAAAGAATATAAAAAATTGAATTGGACCACCACTTAGGGTGAATGATATCATGGTGGCTCAAAAAAAAGAGAGGGTAGTGCTACTATTTTTAAATTTTTGAATCTGTTTTCTCTGTCTAGATAAATGACCTTTGCACTGAAAGACACAGAACAATATGATGAATAGGAGACTGACACCCATGATAGTAAAGAGAGGAATGACAGGATACTTAGCTATTCTTGATGAATTTGTCACTTAGCTCAGAAAAACCACATCGTTTGGTGATAAATACAAAAAAAAAATAATAGTGAATGTGATTCTTGAGTTGTTGGGATACTAGGAGAGGTACCACAGAACAAAAGGACAAGCATCCTAAATTATTTAAAGGAATTAAAATGGAATATGCAAATTATAAACCAATAAGTCTAACTTTATTGCTGATTTTGTAATTCTACATATTTAAAATTTTCCATTAGTATTTAGAACACATTGTGGTGATAACAGTCAGAACCCTCAAACACAGTTCATCGGACTGACATTATTTCCTATTTGAAAAATGGAAATATAAAGTTGGTAAATAAGAATAATGCAATATAGTGTACCTAGATTTTAGCAAGTGTTCAGAAACACCTTTCATGCTACTTGCTGGTATTTCTAGGTACCTGCTTGATGATAGAACAATTAGATTTATTCAGAATTGGTTAATCATTAAGCCCAAGAGTAATCATTACTCTTTTGATTTGGTGACAGTTTGGATGGTCTCTAGTGGAGTTCCCAAATGATATGTGCATAGCCTTGTGATATTTTACCATTTTTTTTCTAGGCTAATGAGAGTTAAATGACTTGACCAGGATTACACAGCTAGTAAGTGTCTAAGGCCAGATTTGAACTCAGGTCCTCCTGAACCCAAGGCTGGTGCTTTGTCCACTGTGCCACCTAGCTGCCCCCATATTTCACATTTTTATCAAGAATTTAGAGACAGATAACACTAAGAAAATTTTCAGATGACATAAAAGTATGAGGAATAGTTCAAACAAGATATAAGAGAATCAAATTCCAAAAAAATCTGGACAAGCTGGAATTCTAAGCTTAATTTGTAGGAGGTTAAATTTACCATGGATGTATGTAAAAGTTTAGGTTTAATAAATTAACTTCACAAGTACACATTTAAGGAGGTTTGACCAGAAAGCTGATTGTCTAATAAAGCAGATTTTATTGGGCTGAAGCCTAAATCTGATTCAACAGTGAGATAGGTCAGTCAGCCAGCAACAAACAATTAAATAATAAATACAAGAATGAATGAATGGATGGTTGAAGGAATAAATGAATGAAAGAATGAACAAACACACAAATAAATTAATAAATAAGGAAAGAAAACTAATGACCTCTTACATTGCAGTAAGAGGATACAAAGTTTCCCAGTAAACAAATATGATAAGCTGGTAAGTCTGTTGTACTCTGACTGTCTTGTCCCACATCTGGAATATTGTGTTCAGTTTGGAGCACCAGATTTTCAGAAGAACATTAATAATATGGAGAATGCCAGCAGAAGAGAAACCGGAATGATAAAGCATCTTAGGTTTGTTTCACCTGAGGCACAGTTTAATGAACTTCTAGTTAGTTTAGGTTTAGCTTGAAGGAAAAAAAGACTCCTGGGGCTGAGGGTCAGTGGAATACATGATAATGGTTTTCAATATATATGGAATAATACATTTAAAACTGGAAAGAACCTTTGAGGCCCTACTCACTCATTTTACATATTAGGAAACTGAGGCCCAAAGAAGTGAAATAATTTGCCAAAGGATCACATAGTAACAAATAATAATAATAATAAAATCATGAGCTAGCATTTATATAGAGCTTTAGGGTTTGCAAATTATTTTTTTTCTTTACATCTCGTTTGATCTTCACAACAACCCTGCAAGGTATGTATTATTATGTCCCCATTTAATAGAGGAGAAAATTTAATCTGAAAGAGGCTGAGCAAGGCAACAAGTACTTATTAATGATTTACTGTGTATTAGGCACTGTGCTAAGCACTGGGGATCCAAATACTAGTAAAAAAATAAAAAATAAATTAAAAAACCCTAGTCCTTGGATGAATTCACCAGTAGGAAAAGGGGGAAGACAACATGGAAGAAAAGATGTGATAGGATGAGAAGGCCTCAGACCCTGATGGAACTTGCAGCATGTGACCGAGATTGAGGAAAGGTGGCAAAGTCCATAAAATTGGAACGATAGAGTCTGGCACAGCCAAAGGATATATTTCAAGATGAAAAAGTCACAGAAGCAAATCAATGTTCCTGAGTGTGGTAATACTGAGGAAGCTACTATAGTAAGACTAGCTGAGGTATGATTTTGAGTTCCACAAAATCAGGAAAGTCAAAGAAGAAATAAAAGTAAGCTGGCTTAGGCTCCTCCACAACTTGAAACCCTGGGGAAAAGGGGGATAGTTCAAAACAAAGGAAGTAAGTAATTGGGACATCCAGTACAGAAGTTTAATTAGTAAGTGAAATGAGATGGTCTGGTCTGCATTTTTGGAAAATAATTTTGGCAGCTGTGTGAAGGTTAAATTGGTGTGAGAACAAGTAACCATCCATTTCGACAGTCAATGTGAGAAGTGAGCTCTTGGAATACAGTGATAGCTATATGAGCAAATTGAAAACATATGGAGCAGAAGCTGTGGCAGTAAAAACTATGGATTGGACAACAAAATATGTGGAGTGAGAATTAATAATTAATAATAATAATAATGACAATAACAACAACAACATTTAGATAATGCTTTAAAGTTTACCAAGCACTTCACAATATCTCTTTTAAGCCTCAAAAAACCCTATGAAGGAAGTCCTGACGTCAAGATGGTGACCACAAAAGAAATGGGAAAATTTGGAAGAGAGGTAAGTTTAGGAGACAGGATAATTACTTCTGTTTTGGACACAAGGAGTTTCATATTTTTTTTAAGGTAAGAATTATTTATTTAAGCCTTCTCAATCACAAGCAAAATGATAAAAGGTCAGCATATTTGTTACTGTGTGATGGAAGGTAATTTAAGGTCCCATATAATTTTCTGATCCACATACAGAGGAAAGGATGGTCCCTCAGCTGCTGTGTTCCCCTAGTGCTTGATTAGTATGGTCCACGTTTTCTTTATTCGTCCTCATAACCGGTTGGGAGAGGATTAATATGATGGTTATGAAACGGAGTATGGTTTCCATCTCCCTATGGGAAGGGTTTGGTCTGGATGCAGAGATGAGGATAGGGGACGCATCCCGGCCGTTCGTGATGCTCCCGCGATTTCAGGTAGGCGTTCCGCATGCTGACTGCTTCCCGGGGGTGTGAGGAAGACTGTCAGCGACCTCCACAGGAGGCTCGTGCCCTCCTAACCGTGAACACCGCTGGACAGCAACCGCCTTGCCAGGGCCCCGGACCTGGCCCAGCAGCAACAGCAGCTAACCGCTCACCATTACAGCCATCTTCCAACCGAGTTTTATATTCTTAAAGACATTCATTTCCAATCGGAAATTCCAATTCCTATATACTAGTGTAAATAAAATTCTTATTAATAAAGTTACTATTGTTCCTGAATCCACCAAATATTTAATTCAATTTCCTAAGCACCTACTATATGTAAAATCATGTGCTTGTTGCTGGATTGCTAAAAACAACAAATTTATCCCTTTAAAAATGTTACAACTAAGTATAGAATTACTAAGAGAAGGTCTAGCAACAACCATCATCACTATCAGAAAACAACTCCCAAGGTACTGTGGCACTAACAAATATTATTGCAGCACCTCTGTTAGCAATATTTGGGGAAGATGGTGTAGTATTATGATGAGACATCAGACAATAGACTAAGTTGAAAATGTCTTTAGAGATCATTTAGTCTACTCAAAATGAGGCAATGTATCAAAAAAAGAAAAAGTTTAAAGTCCATTTAAATGGCACTTAATTATAATGTTATCAATAAAAATCTAGGTAGATTTCTCAAATTGTGTATGCTGGTAAAATATGCTGGTAAAATGACTCTAATTACTGGCAAAATTCTAGAATGTGTTACAGAAGGGATGAGTTCTGAACATATATAGAAAGAGAACTGGAAAATGAGGTTTGAATTTTAGTGTTGTTACTTACAGTCTATGGGACATTCATATAGTCATTTAATCTCTTAAACTTTCCCTTTGTAAAATCAGAGTTGACTCTGGTGATCTCTAAAATTTTACTCAGCTGTAAATTCAATAATCTTATGATTATTGCTTTCCAGTAGTCTATTTAAATCCCAGAAAGTAATAGCAAGCAATAGATCATGCTGATTTCAAGCAATCAATGCAGAGATAATCACTGAAGTGAAGAACTGGCAGGCAGTGATGTGAAGTATTGGAATTATAAAGAGTAAAACCAAAACTATAAATAGCAATTCCCCAACCCCAGCATAGGTACCAAACCCATGCCAGGGGCAAGCAGCCTGATGTATACTTTTAGTTGTGTTGGAGAGACTTGATGAAAGCCTGGAGGAACAAGGGGTAGGGAAGATACACCATTTAACATATTAACTGATTATTATTATTACTAAGCTTTCTTACATCTCTCTGTAACTACTAATTCCAATTTTCCACTAGCTACAATACTTTTGGACCTCTTTGGACCTCTTTGGACCTCTCCATCATGCCTTCCTCCCACAGGAAACTCATCATTAGGAAATATCATTATCTGGAAAGTTCGAATCTCCTCTGATGCTTTCATCTAATCAGTACAACCTGTTCTTCTTATTAGGCCCTCTGATTAAAGGGCAAGGCCATAGGCTCCATGGTCTCCATTTAAATGAGGAGCATAGCACAGTTTTATCCCCATGTCCCACCAGTTACATTGCTTTTGGACTTCTTGGGATTTCTCCATCATAATCCTCCCCTTTTTCTGTTTACTCTCCCCTCCTTCACCCCATCTTCATAGATATATGTTGTCTTTCCCCATTAGATTGTAGGTTCCTTGAGAATAGGGGAACTGTCTTTATTTTTATTTATATTTGTATTCCTAGCACTTATCACAGTGCCTGGCACATATTGTTGTTGTTGTTGTTGCTATTGCTGCTGCTGCTATAGAGTCATTCTTCAGTCATGTTCAATTCTTTGGGATCTCATTTGAAATTTTCTTGGCTGAAATACTAAAGTGGTTTGCCATTTACTTCTTCAGATAACTTTATAGATTAAAAATAAAAATAACCTAAGGCAAACAGGATTAAATTACTTGCCTAGGGCCAAACAGCTAGTAAATATCTGAGGACAGATTTAAAATAAAAGAGTCTTCCTGACTCGACATATAGCACTCTATCCACTGTACCACATAGATTACCCTGCCTGGAACAGAGAACGTACTTAAAATGTTTATTGACGTCTATGTTTTTGAAGGATTGCAACTATTGTCAGTGTCCTTTATATGAGTGGCCTAGGATTAATCTCTGATAATTTCACCCTACTTACACAGTAAGAATATCAATGGTTGACAAATAAAGACTAAGTATATGAGGTGGTGGAGACAATCTTGTGTTGGAATTCATACTTTCACACTTATGACTCACATGACTATGAGTTAATAACTTAATCTCCTTGGGGTTTTACTTTATTCAGCTATGAATTGAGGGGATTGAAAGAGATGATATCAAAGGTTCTTTGGATGGTCTGTATCTATTCTATTATTTTATTTGATTAGTTGAGGGTAAATTCTCAATACAAAGAATTACAGAAGGCTTAAACATCTCTATTCAATCAAAAGTAAATTAGTGTTTTCTCAAAATCTTTCTCTGCATCTATTGATATAATCGTATGATTTTGGTTAGTTTCCTTATTGATGTGGTTGATTATATTGATAGTTTTCCTGATGTTGAACCAGCCCTACATTCCTGGTATAAATCCCACCTAGTCATAGTGTATTATGCTGGTGATCACTTCCTGTAATCTCCTTGCTAATATCTTATTTAAAATTTTAGCATCAATATTCATTAGGGAAATTGGTCTATAATTTTCTTTCTCTGTTTTGGCTCTGATTTGTTTTGGTATCACCACCATATTTGTGTCATAAAATGAATTTGGTAGATCTCCTTCTTCACCTATTTTCCCAAATAATTTGCATAGCATTGGAATTAATTGTTCTTTAAATGATTGGTAGAACTCACTTGTAAACCCATCTGGCCCTGGAGATTTTTTTCTTAGGGAGTTCATTAATTGCTTTTTCAATTTTGCTTTCTAATAGGGGCCTATTTAAGGATTTTCTTTCCTCTTTAGTTAACCTGGGCAGTTTGTATTTTTGTAAATATTTATCCATTTCATTTAGGTTGTCAAATTTATTGGCGTACAGTTGGACAAAACAGTTCCTAATTATTGCTTTAAATTCCACTTTATTGGTGGTGAAATTAGCCCTTTCATTTTTGATACTGGTAATTGGGTTTTCTTCTTTCTTTTTTTATCAAATTAATCAAAGGTTTATCTATTTGATTGTTTTTTTTCATAAAATCAGCTCTTAGATTTATTGATTAATTCTATAGTTGTCTGCTTTCAATTTTATTAATTTCTCCTTTGATTTTCAGGATTTCCAATTTAGTATTTAGTTGGGGATTCCTAATTGGTTCTTTTTCTAGCTTTTTTAGTTGTATGCCCAATTCATTGATCTCCTCTTTCTTTTTTATTCATGTAAGCAGTTAGAAATATAAAATCTCCCCTAAGCACTGCTTTGACTGCATCCCATAGGTATGTTGTTTCATTATTGTTATTTCCATGGATGAGGTTATTGATTATTTCTATGATTTGTTGTTTGATCCACTCATTCTTTAGAATGAGATTATTTAGTTTCCAATTAATTTTCAGTCTACCTTTCCATTATTCTTTATTACATGTAATTTTTATTGCATCATGATCTGAGAAGGATGCATTTACTATTTCTCCCTTTCTACATTTGGCTATGAGGTTTTTGTGCCCTAATACATGGCCAATTTTTGAATATGTTCCATGTACGGCTGAGAAAAAAGGTATATTCCTTTCTATCCCCATTCAATTTTTTCCAGACATCTATCATATCTAAATTTTCTAACATTCTATTCACCTCTTTAAATTCTTTCTTATTTATTTTGTGGCTAGATTTATCTAATTCTGAGAGGGGATGGTTCAGATCCCCCATTAGTAGAGTTTTGCTGTCTATTTCCTCTTGTAGTTCATTTAACTTCTCTAAAAATTTGGATGCTATACCACTTGGCAATACATGTTTAGTATTGATATTACTTCATTATCTATGGTACCTTTTATTAAGATGTGGTTTCCTTCTTTATCTCTTTCACTTAGATCTATTTTTGCCTTTTCTCTGTCTGAGATAAGGATTGCTACTCCTCCTTTTTTGACTTCAGCTGAAGCATAATATATTGTGCTCCAAATTTTACCTTTACTCTGTGTGTATGTCTTTGTTTCAAATGTGTTTCTGGTAAACAGTATATTGTAGGATTCTGGTTTTTAATCGACTCTGCTATTCGCTTCTGTTTTATGGCAGAGTTCATCCCATTCACATTCACAGTTATTATTATTTATGTCTATTTTCTTCCATTCTATTTAACCCCTTTATACATTTTTCCCATTCTTCAACCCTATTTCTCCTCACTAATGTTTTGTTTCTTTCCCCTGCCTCCCCTAATCTGCCCTCCCTTTTATCAGTCCCTCTCCTTTTTCTTTACCCTTTTCTCCCCTCTTCTGCCCTCCCTTCTCAGTCCCCCTCTTTCCCCCTTACCATTTTACTCCCCTAAAGAGTAAGTTAAATTTCTTTATCCAAATGAGCGTTTATGTTATTCCCTCTTTGAACTAAATCTGATGAGAGTAAGGTCGAAACAATGTTCACCCCTCCCTTCTTTCCCTCTGTTTTAATAGGTTTTTGTACCTCTTCATATGATTTAATTAACCCCATTCCACCTCCTCTTTCATCTTCTCCCCATAAACTCCTTTTTTCACCCCTTAATTTTCTATGTCATCACATCTAAGACAATTTATATTTATACCCTCTGTGTATATTCCTTCTGTCTGCCCAAATAAATATACAGTTCTCAAGAATTATAGGTGTTATCTTCCTGTGTAGGAATGTAAACAGTTTAACCTTATTGAATAACTTGATTCTTCTCAGTGATACAATGGTCCAAGATAGTTACAAAGGAACCATGATGGAAAATGCTCTCCAAATCTAGGGGAAAAAAAAGAACTATGGTATCTAGGTGCAGATTGAACCAAACTATTTCTATCTTTTTTGTTGTTTTTCTTTTTTTGAGGTTTTTCCTTTTTGCTCTGATTCTCCTTGCATAGCATGACTAATACAGAAATATGTTTAATGTGATTGTACATATATAAACTATATCAGATTTCTTGCTCTCTTGGGAGAAGGGAGGAAGGGGAGGGAGTGAGAACAAAATGAAACTAGATATCTTATAAAAACGAATGTTGAAGTCTATCTCTTCATGTAACTGGAAAATAATAAAATACTTTATATGCAAAAAGTAAACTAGTTAGGGGCACCTAGGTGTCGCAGTGGATAGAGCACTGGCCCTAGATTCAGGACAACCTGAGTTCAAATTCAGCCTCAGACACTTTACACTTACTATCTGTGTGACCCTGGGCAAGTCACTTAACCCCCAATTGCCTCACCAAACCAAACCAAACCAAACCAAACAAACAAACAAACAACAAAAAAAGTAAATTAGTTGTGGATAACTCCTTAATCAAGTTGAAAGGATCATAGTGGCTTTGAGTCATTGGTTGAAAGCTGATGATACAACAAAGGGAGCATGTTGTGATTGGTGAAAAAAGAAGAAGTCCTGTTTCTTACACTATATAGAAAAATAGCAAGTTATTTAAGAGCCAATCAAATAAGTAGAAGAGTACACAAATTTTAGGACCCAAAGATTCCACGGGCCTGAGAGGGAATTATTCTTTGTTTTTGTTTTGTTTTTTTTGTTTGGGCGGAGCAATGAGGGTTAAGTGACATGCCCAGGGTCATACAACTGTTTAAGTGTCAAGTGTCTGAGGCTGCATTTGAACTCAGGTCCTCCTGAATCCAGGGCTGGTGCTTTATCTACTGAGCCACCCATGTGCCCCAGGGATTATTCTTGAAGAAAGGAAAGACTGGCTCCTTTTGTCTCCTTCCTACCCAACATTGTTGTTCATCCTTTGTTTTCAAAGAAGATCAATGACATCATGATGTTGGCGGTGCCCTAATGTCTTTTTTTTTTTTTGCATGGCAGTGAGGGTTAAGTGACTTGCCCAGGGTGACACAGCTAGTGTCAACTGTCTGAGGCTGGATTTGAACTCAGGTCCTCCTTAATCCAAGGCCAGTGCTTTATCTACTGTGCCACCTAGCTGTCCCCACCCTGATGTCTTTTGAATTAGTTTTAAGTGAGAAAGAGTCACACAAAGTTATCAGTCTCACTATCTCTTTAAGAGTCATTGAAGTTCATTGAAGCATATTTTTTTAGTTCTTTTTCTACAGTTTTTTTTTCTGTTTTCTTTCACAACCTGACAAATGTGGAAATATTTTGCATCACTATACATGTATAACATTGAATTGCTTGAGTTCTTAAGGGTGAGCAGGGAGGGAGGGAGGAAGAGAATTTGGAAGACAAAGTTTTAAAAATTGATGTTAAAAATTGTTTGTACATGTAATTTGGGAAAAAATAAAATGCTATATAAAAACAAAAACAAAAAAAGAAAAGAAGCAGAAAACATCAATAAAAAACTTTTTGAAAAGAGAAATAAAGAGTCATCGAAGTTCAATATCAAGACAAGGGTGGCTGGTGAGATAGCCTGGAATGCAGGGAATGACTTTGTCATCTTCTATACCTGACCAATCTTTAAATACTCCACTCACTGTACCAACTTCAGCTGCCTTCATGGCTGTTGTAACAATTGTTTTCATCTGTCCATTCCATCAGGTGGAAGTTTTCACATACTTGGAGTCAATATCCCCCATTGGTTTGAAGTCTATAGGTTAACCTCAATCTGGTTTAGTATATCCACCCAAACAGTTTTACTGAGGTGAGGCTGCTGCACATGTTACAGCTTCATGGAGCTACAGGTGAGAGTTTGGGGACAGGTAGACACCAAAGGTAGATGAGCAGTCCTGAGAAGTCTTGACACCAGAGGTTCTAGTCCTCCCTTAACATCCCATACACCACATCCTATGTTGACCATGTTACTAGAAAGAAGGTGATAACACATACATTTAGGATTGGGAAAAAACATGCCAAGTGTAAATAAGTCTACTAAGAAAAGAAAAGTGAATCCACAGCCCTCCAAGTTTACTCCTAGAATCCTGATGGGAATTTTATTCAGTCACTCTGCAGAAATTTGCCCTATCCATGCCAATGGATGAGGAGTGAACCTAGAGGGTAATAAAGTCTTTTTTTTTCATTTCCCTGCCAAAAAATTTCATACCAACAATATTATAATCATTGAATTATACCTTTAATCTAACTGTTACATGTTCCATGAGAAGATTTGATGAAGAAAGAAGGGCCCAGAATAAGAAGTATAGGGGGACAAATGTTTCAAAGTAGGGATTATTATTTAGGGAAATGTAAAGACTCTTAAATAAGGCTACTTTTATGTTCATTTTTTATGTTAAAACATTATTTTAATATATAAAAATTATTTGGATATCAAAATTTCATAGATTATTTCACCTTCCTATGCAATTCACTGTCCTAGACACTAGGGAGAGAAGAAATAATGCCAACAGTTTCTGCCTTCAAGGATCTTTGTGGTGGGGGGTGGGGGAGAAGTAGAAATGCAACAGATATAGAGATGGAGATAGAGATATATAGAGAGATAGAGATATAGATAGTTTTATATATATATATATATATATATAGAGAGAGAGAGAGAGAGACTAGTTAAGTGTAAGATTATTATTTTTAATTTTTAATTAAAGTTAAGAATCAAGCATTTATTAAGCACCAAGCATATGCTAGAAACTATGCTAAGCACTTCACAAATATTTTATTTGATCCATACAATTCTGTGAAGTAGCCGTTATTATCCCTGTTTTAGTCAAACCCTGACTTCATCAGTTTGGAGAGAATCTGCTAAAGAACTTTGTAACCAAGGTACATTGGCATATTCTCTGAAACTATATTATAGACTAAGTAAGAGAGAAGCCTGGGTCACTAAGAGGATAAGGTAATTTTCACAGGTTAAATAGACAGTATATGTCAGAAGGGATTGAATCCAGGTTTTGCTGATTTTGTGGCCAGTTCCCTATCCAGCACTACCACACACTGCCTCAAAAAATAGAAAGCATTTACAAAGAGTATGCAAAGTAATGTCAAAAGGGAAATAACTCTGGGCAGCTAGGTGGCACAGTAGATAGAGCACTGGCCCTGGAGTCAGGAGTGCCCGAGTTCAAATCTGGCCTCAGACACTTAACACTTACTAGCTGTGTGACCCTGGGCAAGCCACTTAACCCCAATTGCCTCACTAAAAAAAAAAGGGGGGGGGGAAATCACTTTATTGCTTTAAATGGTCGTAGGGATCATTTTTTTGTGTGTAAGCCTTATAAATGCATTATTCAGGATACATGACACTGAAAACTGATTTCATGATTTTTGAATCACCTAATATAAGGGATGTGTTCTACCCATTAAAAATGGACTTGAAGAGCAGTATATCCTGGTCATCCTTTTTACTTAGCGTATGTCTAACAAGGCTTGACAAAGGGCGCTGGTTTAAGAATTTTCAGTGCTTTTGAAATGTCCCTCCTTCTAGGGGAAAAGTTTTTTTATTCACTTAAAAGATTTGAAGAAAGGGTTTGAAGCCATTAACTCCCGTACAGAGTATTTCAGACTTAATTGATTGTTAAGGGATATTACAAGGTAGTAGACTTGCTAGAAATAATCCTCTCTGAAGAATGGTACAGTTTGATGTATTCTGCTGAAGCAGAAAATGGTGACCCTCATTAAGTCAAGCACTTGAAAAAGAAGGGTAGCATAAAAAAGGGTATTTTAAACAATGATCTAGTAAAAGCGAAGCAGAAGACAAAAATGACATGAAAACCACCATTAAATAATGGCAATTGAACTCTACACATTATGTTTAGCTTGGAATGTTGGGCACTGCATTTTTATAATTTTAATAGAAAGGCCTTGAGCATAGGTACAAAGATAAAACCCAGCAACAGCAGACAACTATATTATTTCATCAGCCATACCACACCACCCCTACCCTCAACCCTACCCCACCCTCCCACAGTGCAAATGTCCTTTCCATTAAGAGGGAACAATATGATAGAATTGGATAGTTTGTGAGCATAAAAACATTCATTTCTTAATCTGGGAGTGTCAGGAAAGCTATCCAAGCTATGATACCAACATAGCCCTTTACAGAACTGGTGTTATTCTGTAACAGGGACTAGATCAATGGGAACATGATGTGTTCCAATCAGTATAGTGCAGTATAGGAAAAAGGTTATTGTACCTGGAGTTAGGAAACTCAGGTTTAATTTTATTATGAAAAAATTACTTATTTTGATCATCAGAACTTAACCATTCTGCTAGCATTGAGAGCATACAATGTACCTAAGCATGGCACTATTTACTAAAGTGTTATATTTTCTTTTGCTTCTTAAGAATGTCAGAAACCGGGGCAGCTAGGTGTCGCAGTGGATAGAGCACTGACTCTGGAGTCAGGAATACCTGAGTTCAAATCCGTCCTCAGACACTTAACACTTACTAGCTGTGTGACCCTGGGCAAGTCACTTAACCCCAATTGCCTCACTAAAAAAGAAAAAAAATGTCAGAAACCTACTTGTAGTCAGCATAGAATGAACCATTCGAAAGGAAAGATTAAAGATTCTTGGAATAATATGCAAGAAGAGAAGGGAAGTTACAAGTTCAAGGATAAAAATAAATAGGTCATGTAACTTTTCTGAGTCTAAATTTATTCATCTATAAAATGTGGATAATACTACTTTCAGAAGTGAGGGGTTTTTTTACATTTAAGTATATCACAGACTATCTGGAGCAAAAGAGGGAATTTTCGAGGCCTTCAGGAAACAAATTGGAAGCCAGTATAGACACATGATACAATCGTGATAGGAGATTTAAATTATCCTGACATCTATTTATTGAAGTTCTCTCTCTCATTCTCTCCCCCATCATTATCATCATCATCACCAATCAATCAATCAATCAATCACCATCACCACTACCTCCATCTTTCCTTCATCTTCTGAAATCATTGGCCACAGCTTTGATCAGAATTCTTAAGTTTTCCTTTGCCTGTTATTACTACATAAATTGTATTCCACTTCTCATAAGTCTTACCAAATTCCTCAGAAACTGTTTCATTTTGTCATTTCTTATAGAACAATAGTATTTTCTTATGTTCATATACCATAATTTGTTCAGTCAACCACTACTTTATGGGTAACCCCTTAGTTAACAGTCCTTTTCTATAATGAATCGAGCCATTATTGTACATGCTGATCTTTTCTGTCTTTATCTCCTTGGGATTAAGGCTTACTTGATGGTATCATTGAGTCAAAAGATAGGTTAGTGATTTGGGGACATACATTCAAACTGTATTGAGTCTGATGAATTCACCACTTCACCAGCAGTACATTATATGCTTATTTTCCAATAGTCTTTCCAACAAATGTCTTTTTGGGGGCACCATCTTCAATTTGATGCATATGAGACTGAAGCTCAGACTTGTTTCACATTTGTCTTACAATTAATACTTTCAAATATCTAAATATCTGGTTCTGATTTATTATATCTCTCTTAAGCCTCATATAGACTCCAAATTTAACATTTATGTAGAGCAGTCTTCCTTGATTTAGCTACATTAATCTATCCTTTTCACACATACATGCACAGTCATAAACATTTTTCAGAAGCTCATTTGATTGTCTAAATTTTACTTCAATTTTTTTCTACCTTTACTTTGGGTTAAATGAATGCCAACACATTAAATTATATACAGGCACATTAGGTCTCCTTGCCTTGGATCAGCCTACAAGTCCTACTCATTCTGGAATATTCCTCTACAGAGATAGTCTCCTACTGGTGAGTTTCTACTCTGACCCTTATTTTGGGGAAAGTGCTAGGATGGCCTTCCTTCATCCTCTTTCTAGTCTCCTTACTGCCTTTATAAACTTCAAAACCACACATTCCCTCCACCTTCATCACTCCCTCCACCCCCTGCTTTTCAACTTCCTTTTATGTGCTGTCTTCTTGCACTAGAATATAAGCTCTTTGAGGCCAATTATTATGTGTTTTTGGTTTATCATTTGTATATCCACCAGTTAGCATAGTGTCTAGCACATTTTAAACTTGCTTCCTTCCCTTAAGGGAATGGGTTGTTTCAATTTCCTTTCCTTTTTCTCTATACATGATACATAGCCCCACTATCTGTCTACACTTAATGAATACACATTGAATTCAATAACAACAACAACAACAACAACAACAACAATGGGCTTATTATGTTCCAGTCACTGTGCTAAGTACTTCACAATCATTATCTCATTTGACTCTCACAACAACTCTAGGAATTATTTTTATTATTATCCCTATTTTACAGATGAGAAATAGACAAAGAGAAGCCTAGGGTCAAATGGCTAGTAAGTGTTGGAGGGCAGATTTGGACTTAGGTCATGCTCTGTTGCCTAAAAGAGTTATTTCTTTTTATTTATGTAAAAACAAACAAATAAAAACATAAATTGGATGAACTCTTTTCAATAGAAAATGACCTACTTTTTTTTAAACCTCATGCTACATTTTTTGAGGAAGGGTTATGGCATTTTAGGACACAGCCAGATGGTATAGGCACCACATCTAATTTATGAGGAAACTGAGGTAAAGATAGTTTAAATGACTTTTCTAAAACCACGTAGCATAAAATGTATTTGAAGTCAGATTATTTCTAGTGACTTATAATTGGTATAATAATAGCTAACATTAGCATTTTAAAGTTTGGAAAGTGAAGAATATATATTATCTCATTTCAATTTCTTAACAATCCTGAAAAGTAATTACAATTATTACCAGTGTTTTACTGATTAATGAATGGAAGCAGCCAGAAGTTAGGCAATTTGCCCTGGGTCATGCAGCCAGCACATATATGAGGGTAGTTCTGTATCTATCAAGAGCTTTCTCTGCATCTATTGAAATAATCATATGATTTTGGTTAGTTTTCTTAATGATGTGGTTAATTATATTAATAGTTTTCCTAATGTTGAACCAGCCCTGAATTCCTGGTATAAATCTCACCTTGTCATAGTGTATTGTGCTGGTGATCACTTGGTGTAATCTCCTTACTAATATCTTATTTAGATTTTTGCATCAATATTCATTAGGGAAATTGGTCTATAGTTTTCTTTCTCTGTTTTGGCTCTGCCTAGTTTTGGTATCAACGTCATATTTGTGTCATAAAAGGAATTTGGTAGAAATACTTAACCTATTTTTACAAATAATTTGAATAATATTATAATTAATTGTTCTTTAAATGCTTGGTAGGATTCACTTGTAAACCCATCTGACCCTGGAGATTTTTTCTTAGGAAGTTCATTAATGGCTTGTTCAATTTCTTTTTCTGATATGGGATTATTTAAGAATTTTATTTCCTCCTCAGTTAACCTGAGTAGTTTGTATTTTTGTAAATATTTATCCATTTCATTTAGATTGTCAAATTCATTGGCATACGGTTGGACAAAATAGTTCCTAATTATTGTTTTAATTTCCATTTCATTGGTGATGAAATCACCCCTTTCATTTTTGATATTAGTAATTTGATTCGCTTCTTTCTTTTTTTAAATAAGATTAAATAATGGTTTATTTTATTGGTTTTCTCATAAACCTGGCTCTTAGGTTTATTGATTAATTCTATAGTTTTCTTGCTTTCAATTTTATTAATTTCTTCTTAATTTTCATTATTTCTAACTTAGTATTTAATTGGGGATTTTTAATTTGTTCCTTTTCTAGCTTTTTACGTTGCATGCCCAATTCATTGATCTCCTCTTTCTCATTTTTATTGATGTCAGCATTTAGAGACATAAAATTTCCCCTAAGCACTACTTTGGCTTCATTCCATAGATTTTGGTTTGTTGTGTTATTATTAACATACTCATAGATGAAGGTATTGATTGTTTCTATGATTTGTTCTTTGACCTACTCTTTCTTTAGAATGAGATTATTTAGTTCACAATTAATTTTCAGTCTACCTTTCCATGGATCTTTATTACATGTAATTTTTATTGCATCATGATCTAAGAAGGATGCATTTACTATTTCTGCATTTCTATATTTGACCATGAGGTTTCTGTGCCCTAATACATGGTGAATTTTTGAATATGTGCCATGTACTACTGAGATAAAGGTATATTCTTTTCTATCCCCTTTCAGTTTTCTTCAGACATCTATCATGTTTAACTCTTCTAACATTCTGTCCACATCTTTAACTTCTTTCTTATTTTGTGGGTAGCTTTATCTAATTCTGAGAGGGGAAAATTCAGAACCCCAGTAGTAGAATTTTGCTGTCTATTTCCTCTTGTAACTCTTTTAACTTCTCTAAGAATTTGGATGCTATATCACTTGGCACATACATGTTTAGTACTGATATTGCTTCATTATCTATGGTACCTTTTAGCAAGTTGTAGTTTCTTTCTTTTTTTTTTTTTTTGGAAGGGCAATGGGGGTTAAGTGACTTGCCCAGGGTCACACAGCTAGTAAGTGTGAAATGTCTGAGGCCAGATTTGAACTCAGGTACTCCTGAATCCAGGGCCGGTGCTCTATCCACTGTACCACCTAGCTGCCCCGTAGTTTCTTTCTTTATCTCTTTTAATGATATTTATTTTTGCCTTTGTTTTGTCTGAGATAAGGATTGCTACCCCTGCTTTTTTTACTTCAGCTGAATCATAATATATTCTACTCCAACACTTTACCTTTACTCTGTGTGTATCTCTCTGATTCAGATGTGTTTCTTGTAAACAGCATATTGTAGGATTATGGGGGGGGGTTGTTTGTTTTTTGTTTTTTGGGGGTTTTGTTGGTGAGGCAATTGGGGTTAAGTGACTTGCCCCAGGTCACACAGCTAGTAAGTGTTAAGTGTCTGAGGCCAGATTTGAACTCAGGTCCTCCCGACTCCAGGGCTGGTGCTTTATCCACTGTGCCACCTAGCTTCCCCTAGGATTATGTTATTATAATCCACTCTGCTATTTGCTTCCATTTTATTGCAGAGATCATCCCATTCACATTCACAGTTATTATTACTAGTTGTCTATTTCCCTCCATTCCATTTACCCCCTTTGTACTTTTCCCCCCTTCTTTCACCCTATTCCTCCTCACTAACATCTTGCTTCTTACTGTTGCCTTCCCCAATGTGCCCTCCCTTTTATCAGCCCCCTCCCTTTTCTGTACCTTTTCTCGCCTGCTTCTGCCCTCCCTTCTATCACTACCCCCCTTTTCCCCTTTCCCTTTTACTTCCCTAAAGAATATGCTGTTTCTTTATGCAAATGAACATACGTTATTGTTATTCCCTCTTTGAATCAAATCTAGTGAGAGTAAGATTGAAACAATGTTCCCCGCTCCCTTCTTTCCCTCTATTGTAATACATTTTTTGTACCTCTTCATTTGATGTATTTCTCCCCATTCCACTTCCCCTTTCCTCTTCTCCCCATAAACTACTTTTAACCCCTTAATATTCTTTATATCATCACATCAAAGACAATTTATATTTATACCCTCTGTTTATAATCCTGTCTGCATTCATATACATACATATATATATACATATATATATATATATATATATATATATATTTTCAGTTCTCACGGGTTGTAGCTATTATTTTCCCATGTAGGAATGTAAACATTTTAACATTATTGAATAATTTTTCCCCCTGTTTACCTTTTTAAACTTCTCTTGAGTCTTGTATGTTGAGATCAAATTTTCTATTCAGTTTTGGTCTTTTCATCAGGAAACCTTGAAAGTCCCTTATTTCATTGAATGTCAATCTTTTCCCCTGAAAGAGAATGAACATTTTTGCTGGGTAATAGATTCTTGGCTGCAATCCAACCTCCTTTGCCTTTCAGAATATCATATTCCATGCCTTGTAATCATTTAATGTTGAAGTTGCCAGGTCCTGAGCAATCCTGACTGTGGCTCCATGATATTTAAATTGCCTGCTTGGAGTATTTTCTCCTTCCACTGATAATTCTGGAATTTGGCTTCAGTATTCTTTGGGGTTTTCCTTTTGGGGTCATTTTCAGGAGGTGGCTGGTGGATTCTTTCAATTTATCCTCTGATTCTATAACATCCTGGAATATGGTGTCTAGACTCTTTTTCTGATCATGGCTTTCAGGCAGTAAAATAATTCTCAAATTGTCTCTCCTGGATCTGTTTTCCAGGTCAGTTGCCTTTTGTTAAGGGCTAAAATTCTAGCTAGTCTGACTAAAATATCTAATGAGTGGTCACCAATAAATTATAAGATTTAGTAAGAGTTAGGCTTTTAGGCATTTATTAAGGAGAATAAGAATTTGGTAAAGAGAGAGAAAGGCCTACATTCATCTGTCTATTAAAGGGGGAGCACATTTCTAGATCCCTTCTCCACCAGAGTCCCCAGGAAAGAGCGCGAGACCGAGCGCCAGTCTCTTCCTTCTTCCTCCCACTAGCCAACGTCACTTCCTGACGCCAAAGAAAAGACTCCTGGTCTTGCCCTCAAAGACCTTCTCTTCTTGGGCGGAACTCTTCTACAGTAAGTCTCCAGCGGTGGCGTCATTCCAATCGTTACACTTTCCAATGAGGTATTTCACATTTTCTTCTATTTTTTCATTCTTTTGATGTTGTTTGACTGATTCCTGGTGTCTCATGGAGTCCTTAGCTTCCAACTGTCCAATTTGAATTCTTAAGGTATTGTGTTCTTCAGTCAGATTATGGACCTCCTTTTCCATTTGGCCAAATGAATTTTTTAAGGAATTGTTTTCTTCAGTCAATCTTTGTGCTTCCTTTTCCAAGCTGCTGATTCTTTTTTCACAATTTTCTTGTGTTGCTTTCATTTCTCTCCCCATTTTTTCTTCTATCTCTCTCAATTTTTTTTTATTTTTCATTTTTTGGGGGGTGAGGCAATTGGGGTTAAGTGACTTGCCCTGGGTCACACAGCTAGTGTCAATTGTCTGAGGCCAGATTTAAACTCAGGTTCTCCTGACTCCAGGGCCGTTGCCCTATCCACTGTGCCACCTAGCTGCCCCTCTCAATTGATTTTTAAAGTCCTTTTTGAGCTCTTCCAAGAAGGCTTTTTTGTCTTGAGACCAATTCATCTTCTCTCTTGAGGCTTCACATGTAGGCAATTTGAGAGTATTGTCCTCATCTGAGTTTGTTTTGGGCTCTTCCTTGTAAACACAGAAGCTCTCAATGGTGAGAGCTCTTTTTTGTTTCTTGCTCATATTTCAGCTTATTATTATTACTTTTTTAAAGTTGAGGCCCATTCCTTGGGCTACAGGGTGACTGTTTCAAGCTTCTTGTGCTGGGGTATAGGAGCTGTGTCGCTGGCTTTCTACTCTGAAGCCTCTATGGCTTGCTGATTTCTCAACGCCCTGGACTTGCTCTCTGTGCTTGCTCCTGGTGCGTGCTGGAATGGTCAGGCATGGTCGCACCTGTCCTGTGGGCAGCCCCCTAGCTGGCAGCCTGCCCTCTCAGCTGGTGCTAGTGACTCTCACCACTGGCCCCTTGTGCCACTAGCCTACCAAGGCAGGATCAAGGGGCCCCAGTTTCTTCCAGCTGAGTTGCCCTGACCCCCCTCTATGCTACCCTGTGCTGAGGTGCTCTGTGCTCCCCCTGAGTCCAAGTGAGACCGACCTTTCCTGAAATCTTTTAAATTATCTCCATTTGGAAGATTGTGTCCGTCTTTTTGTAGGTTCTGTAGTATCAGAATCTGTTTAATGGCTTGATTTAATGTTGTTTCTAAGGGAAACTTTGGAGAGGTCAGGCAGCTTACTGGCTTCTCTTTGCCATCTGCTATTATTATTAATTAATTAATTAATTAATTAATTTATTTATTTATTTATTTATTTATTTTTTTTGAGGTGAGGTAATTGGGGTTGCGTGACTTGCCTAGGGTCACACGGCTAGTGAGTGTTAAGTGTCTGAGGCCCGATTTGAACTCAGGTCCCCCTGACTCCAGGGCTGGTGCTCTATCCACTGTGCCACCTAGCTGCCCCCAACTATTATTTTTAATCAAAAGATTTGAGTTAGAATATTGACCATTACTGTTTATCAGTGGGACTTCAGCAAGTCCTTTCACCTTTCTCTGCATCATTTTTCTCATCTATAAAAGGGGGGTGTTGGAATATATATATCAATTACTTAGTTCAACCCTTCTTATTTTACAGATGAGCTAACTGGGTTTACTTCTTGTAAGTTATAAGTTTATTTAGTGATATTCATGAACATATATAAAAATCTCTTCTTCCTCTCCAGAATTGAAATTTTTGACTCCTCTGTGTCTTAGGCACATAATCTTCCTGGTTTGCAGTTCTAAATTGCTTGTTTCTTCCTTAATATCAATTGGAATCTTATAACTATCAGTTTGGCTAAAATGATAGAAAGGGAAAATATCAAATGTCGCAGGGGATGTGGAAAAATTGGGACACTAATGCACTGTTAATAGGACTGTGAACTGATCCAAACATTTTCAAGCACAATCTAAAATTATGTCCAATGAGGTATGAAACTATTGTGGAAATATATTTTGATTTGGGGACCCTACCTTTGGGCTGAGATTAGAAAGCCTTAGGCCCTCAGGGTCTCTTCTGTGTGGGAGGAGCTGGTGCCCCTCCCCCTCTGCTTCAGCTGAGCCAAAAAGCCCTGTGGGCTATACACAATGCCAGGTCAGACAGCTGGGGGGAAGAAAGCCCCCAGCTCCCTCTGACCTGAGCAGAGGTATCTGAGAGATCTCAGGCTCTGGTGTAGCCTGAAGCATGTGAGGCTTGAGTGCATACCCCCCCCCACCAGCAGACGCAGCCCTGGCTGGAGGATTAGCTTGGTCTGTGGGGGCGCAGGAAGCCCCGAGATTTGAGTGGAGAGAAGAAAAGGTCTAGTTAGACAGCAAGGGGTTCGGACGGATGAGACGAGGCGGAGAAGAGGTCAAGCGACAGCTGACGAGATTAGAAAGGTTGGAGCACGGCAGACTAGAGATGGGGCTACAAGGATGCAGGAGAAGATGAGAAGGACTAGGAGCAGGGAAAAGAGAGGCTGAAGGGCAGACTGACAGAGCAGACAGACAGAACGTCGGTGAGAGAGAAACACAGGTTCAGTGGTGGCAGTAAGGAGAGGAAAGTTAGAAGCAGGGGGATTTACAAAGTGAAAGGGTACAGGCGGAGTTAGTGAATGGAGCTGAGCAAGTGAAAATGCCCTGAGGTGAGAGGTGGCTAAGGCCCTTATTGTATTAAAAAAGTTTGAAGTGCAGCAGGTGGGAAAGAGAAGCAGTGGAAAGAGACCACAGGAAAGCAGTCAGGTTTTGCATTTTATTTCCCTGTATTCTTAATTTTAAATAGTATCTCATAAATAAACTCTGCTTTGATTATTTAGTTAAGAGGCTTCTTAATATTTTGCTTATCAATTTGGGAGTGGAGCAGTGTGGTGGAACTTTATAAATGGCCCACATTAAATTAATAGCAGTCAGATAGCCAGCTAGTCAACAGAGTCCCAGAATAAGTACCCCAGTCAGATTAGCCCCCCATATTAGCCCTAGTCAGTCAAAATATTCTTACATTTGAATGGCGACCACAGCAGGACTTGTGACCCAATTATAATTTTCCAAAACTTATCATTTTTTCTATAATTATAATTTTTCATAAGTACAATTATATAATTTTTTCCAGACTAGATTATCAATAATAATTTTTTTATACTATATAAACTGGAGCAGCTAGTTCATATCCAGCCTTAGACACTTGACACTTACTATCTGTGTGACCCTGGGAAGGTCACTTAACCCTTGTGGTAAAAAAAGTTTTTAACAGTTGGTTAGCGATAATGGAGAGATGCCAGTTTTTGAAGGACCACCCTTTCGGGGAGGAGACTATGACAAACAGCCGTGTACTCCACCTCCGCCTGTTAGACACTCCACTTCTGGGGTGCAAGCTTAAAAGGCAAGGAGAGAACAGAAGCGAGGTCTTTTGCCTACTCTTCTGGTCGGATGACTGGCGCTGCATACAGAGACACTGACGGAGGTTGGACTCGACCCGTCTCGCCGTAGCAGCATGTGCTTGACGTGGCTCTCCTCCCCAAAGTTGGCCTTGGGTTTTTGTGAGTTTTATACGGAATATAGACTAAGCTTAGACTTAAGACGATTTGTATAGTATTTCTACTTTCCTATCCTTCTAATCAACATCACCTTGTAATTTCCAAACAATAAAAGCTCTAACTAGAGATCAGAAGCTTCTTCCATTTACTAGTCTGGGAGATAAATAAGGGAAAGGTTAAAAAGGGGAGGTTAATGCTCTAGTATCCAATTTTAAATCTCACACCCTCATTACTCCAGCTCAAAACCCAGCAAATAAAAACAAACAAAAAAACTACATAAACCCTTTGACTCAGCAACACCACTCTTATATCTGTTTCTCAGTTTGATCAGGGAAAAATCAAAAGAATCTCTGTTTTCTAAAATAGATATAACAGCTCTCTTTTTGGTAGAAAAGAACTTAAAGTTGGAGGGGATGCCCATCAGTTGAGGAATGACTAAATATGTTGTGGTATATGATTGTGACAGAATCCTACTATGCCAAAAGAAATGATGAACTGTTTGATTTTAGAAAAATATGCAAAAAATCAAAGGAGTTATTTTTCTCATATTAATAACCAATGATGAATTTGAGATTAAGATTTTTCCTTCATATTTCCTCATTCAAAGTCCAGTCTCTTAAGGAGATTTCTGACCTTGGTGGAAATTTTACCCCACCAAGATCATCTTATCTAGGTGGACTAGAGAACTTTACAAAGAGAATCTAATCTAGGTGAATTCCAGCCCATTGTATTCTATTTAGACAGGCTTGTATCTGGGTTTGTGGGGGGCAGATCCCTCTGTCTAGATTGCCAGAGTCTGGGGGCTGATCTG
The DNA here is from genome assembly GCF_019393635.1 of Dromiciops gliroides. NCBI lineage: Eukaryota > Metazoa > Chordata > Mammalia > Microbiotheria > Microbiotheriidae > Dromiciops > Dromiciops gliroides. The sequence goes on along the minus strand of NC_057864.1, from coordinate 430,080,202 downwards.
TGCAGATGGTAATAAGAGTGACATGATCAAAGTCATGCTCTCCATCCCCTCATTAGAATAGGCCCACCTTCCGTTATGATATTCATTTTCTCATTAATTGCTAACCAATCAGAGATGACTTCTGCCTTTTGGGAACACCCACTTTTCTGACTATTAGAAGCACGAGCTGCTTCTATGATTCATCTTTTGGTTTCTGAAAGAAAGCCATGACTATTCTATTAATTATCTGCTATTCATAATTAATAAAATTATTAATTAACCAGAATCCATGTCTCTCAAACTTTTCATACATCACAAAACCTTGCATGAAATAATAAGAAGTGAGATGAGCAGAACCAAAAGGACACTGCATGCAGTGACTGCAATATTGTTCCAAGAATAATTGGGAAAGACAAAGTCATTCTGAGCATTACAAATACTCAAATCAACCATAATGAACCTATCAAGGAAGATGTTATCCACATCCAGAGAAAGAATTGATGAATAAAATGTGTATAATGTTATATATAATATAATTACATACATATACATACTCATACACATATGTATACACATTCACGTATACACATACATATGTGTGTATGCATCAAATGATGGCCTTCTGCTTTAGCAGCATGAGAAGAGAGGGAGGGAGACAGTTCAGAACTTAAAATGTAACATAAAATAAATTGAATTGAATTAAAAAATAAAATAATGCAACCATTATGACGGGGTTCTCTACAAATTTGTTATAGAACAAGGCAATCCATCTATACCTACTTTATCAAGTCATTATCCCCATTCTCCACAATGGCTCTTCCAAAACATTTCATCCCTTTTCAAACCTCTCATGGGTTTCCCTCTTCCCACTGTCTCAGCTGAGAATTCTGTCTCATATATTACATAAAAATTGATGCCATTGGCCATTAACTCCATCTTCTCCCTTCCTCCTCATCTCCTATCACTCAGATCTCTTTTGCCCCTATTGCTTCATTTATCCCATATAACACAAAGAAGTAGCCTTACAATTTACCAAGGTTCACCACTTTATTTGCACTATGAATAAAATGATCTGATTCCATTGTATCTCCCCCACAGGCTGCAACTCTATCATCCCCAGTCCATTACTTATCTTCAGTCTCTCCCTGTATGCTAGCTCCTTCCCTATTGCCTATAAACATACCTATGTCTCTCTCATCCTCAAAACACCCTCAATTGCTCCTTCTATCCTTTCCATCTTCCTATTTTTCTCCTGACTTTTGTGGTCAAACTTCTTAAAAAGACCATCTACAGAAGATTCCTCTACTTTCCTCTTACTCACTTCTTAACCCCTTACAATCTGGCTTCCTAACTCATCATTTCACTAAAACTTACCTTTCCAAAATTATTAGTGAACTTTAAATTGACAAGTGCAAATGGCTCTTCTCAATCCTCATTTTTCTTGACATTTCTGCATCCTTTGACACTGTCAACCATCCTCTTCTCCTCAGTACTGTGTTCTCTCTATGTTTTTGAGAACACTACTCTTTCCTGATTCTCTTCTGAACAAAAGATCTTGCTTTCTCAGTTTCCTTTGCTGAAACTTCCATCCAGATCTAACACTATCCTCCTACTACCTTAAGTTTATAACCTAGGTGTCATTTATATCTCTCACCCTAACTTCTATATCCAATCTGTTGGCAAGATCTATTAATTTACCCTTGAAACCTACTTCAAAAACAACCTATTTTCTCCTTTATAATTCAAATCCCTTCATAACCTAGTCTTCCCATCTTTTCCAGTCTTCTTATACCTTGTTTTTTTTGTCATATACACATTGATCAAATGACACTGATTTCCTTGCTCTTCTATGAAAAAAGACGTTCTTTATTTAGGCTTTGGTATTTTCTCTGGCAGTTCCCCATGCCTGGAGTGCTCTCTTTCCTCTTATCTGCCTATTGGCTTTTCTAAAGTCCCAAATAAATTCTATCTTCTATAGTTTTCTTGTTGTTCTTCAGTTATTTCAATCATTTTAAACTCTTCATGACCCAATTATTAAGGGGTTTTCTTAGGAAAGCTACTAGAGTGGTTTGACATTTCCTTCTTAAGCTTATGTGAAAAAGAAGGAACTGAGGTATACAGAGTTAAGTGATTTGCCCAGGATCACATAGCTTATAAGTATCTGAGGTCAGATTTGAACTCAGGAAGATTAGCCTTTTTTTTTTTTTTTTTTTTTTTTTGAGATATTTTATTTTTTCCGTTACATGTAAAGATAGTTCTCAACTTTTGTTTATACATGCTTTACACTTTCAGATTTTTCTCCCTCCCTCCCTCCCCTCCCTCCCCCCCTCCCCTAGACAGCAGGTAATCTGATATAGGTTATATCTATATATATCTATACATATAGATATATATATACACACACATATATATACACATAATAACATTAATCCTATTTCTGCATTAATCCTGTTACCAGAGAAAGAATCAGAGCAGTGATGCAAAACCTCAAAATAGAAAAAAAAAAACAACAGCACCCAAAACAAAAGAAATAATATGGTTCAATCAGCATCTATACTCCACAGTTCTTTCTTTCTTTTTTTTTTTTCTTGGATTTGGATATCCTCTTCTATCATGAGTTCCCTGGAACTCTTCTGTACCATTGCATTGGTGAGAAGAATATAGTCCATCACAGTAGGTCAACACTCAATGTTGATGATACTGTGTACAATGTTCTTCTGGTTCTGCTCATCTCACTCATCATCAGCTCACGTAAGACCCTCCAGGTTTCTCTGAACTCTTCCTGCTCATCATTTCTTACAGCACAATAGTATTCCATTGTATTCATATACCACAACTTGTCCAGCCATTCCCCAATTGATGGGCACCCCCTCAACTTCCAATTCCTTGCTACCACGTAAAGAGCAGCTATAAATATTTTTGTACATGTGGGTCCCTTTCCCCCTTCCATGATTTCTTTGGGCAAAAGACCTAAAAGTGGGATTGCTGGGTCAAGGGGTATGCACAGCTTTATCGCCCTTTGGGCATAATTCCAAATTGCTCTCCAGAATGGTTGGATCAGCTCACAGCTCCACCAACAATGCATTAGTGTTCCAATTTTCCCACAGCCTCTCCAACATTTATTATCTTCCTTTTTTGTCATTTTAGCCAATCTGATAGGTGTCAGGTGGTACCTCAGAGTTGTTTTAATTTGCATCTCTCTAATCATTAGAGATTTAGAGCATTTTTTCATATGGGAATAGATAGCTTTGGTTTCTTCATCAGAAAACTGCCTGTTCATATCCTTTGACCATTTCTCAATTGGGGAATGACTTGGATTCTTATAAATTTGATTTAATTCCCTATATATTTTAGAGATGAGGCCTTTATCAGAAGCACTGGCCTCAAAAATTGTTTCCCAGCTTTCTGCCTCCCTTCTAATTTTGGATGCATTGCTTCTGTTTGTACAAAAATTTTTTAATTTAATATAATCAAAATCATCCACTTTGCATTTTATAATATACTCTATCTCATGTTTGGTCAAAAACTGTTCTCCTTTCCAAAGATCTGATAGGTACACTATTCCTTTCTCTCCTAATTTACCTATGGTATCACCTCTTATGTCTAAATCATGTATCCATTTTGACCTTATTTTAGTATAAGGTGTAAGATGTTGGTCTAAGCCTAATTTCTGCCATACTATCTTCCAGTTTTCCCAGCAGTTTTTGTCAAATACTGAGTTCCTATCCCAGAAGCTGGAGTCTTTGGGTTTATCAAACACTACATTACTAGTGTCATTTACTACTGCATTTCCTGAGCCTAGCCTATTCCATTGATCTACCACTCTATTTTTAGCCAGTACCAGATAGTTTTGATGACTGCCGCTTTATAGTAAAGCTCCAGGTTTGGTACCGCTAACCCACCTTCCTGTGAATTTTTTTTCATTATTTCCCTGGATATTCTTGATTTTTTGTTTTTCCAGATGAATTTTGTTATTATTTTTTCTAGCTGTATAAAATAATTTTTAGGTAGCCTGATTGGTATGGCACTGAATAAGTAAATTAATTTAGGCAGTATTGTCATTTTTACTATATTAGCTCTGCCTATCCATGAGCAATTGATATCTTTCCAATTATTTAGATCTGATTTGATTTGTGTGAAGAGTGTTTGGTAGTTGTGTTCATAGAGTTCCTGGGTTTGTCTTGGCAAGTAGACTCCCAAGTATTTTATATTACCTACCGTTACTTTAAATGGAATTTCTCTTTCTATCTCTTGCTGCTGGACTTTGTTGGTCATGTATAGAAATGCTGATGATTTATGTGGATTTATTTTATATCCTGCTACTTTGCTAAAGTTGTTAATTGTTTCAAGTAATTTTTGACTTGATTCTCGAGGATTCCTTAAGTATACCATCATATCATCTGCAAAGAGTGATAGTTTTGTTTCCTCCTCGCCTATTCTAATTCCTTTAATTCCTTTCTCTTCTCTGATTGCTAAAGCTAACATTTCTAGGACAATATTAAATAATAGGGGTGATAATGGACATCCCTGTTTCACCCCTGATCTTATTGGGAAGGCCTCTAATTTATCTCCATTGCATATAATACTTGCTGATGGCTTTAGGTAGATACTGTTTATTATTCTAAGGAAAGCTCCCCCTATTCCTAAACTCTCTAGTGTTTTTATTAGGAATGGGTGCTGTACTTTGTCAAAAGCTTTCTCTGCATCTATTGAGATAATCATATGATTTTGGTTGGTTTTCTTATTGATGTGGTTGATTATGTTAATAGTTTTCCTAATGTTGAACCAGCCCTGCATTCCTGGTATAAATCCCACCTGGTCATAGTGTATTATCCTGGTGATCACTTGCTGTAATCTCCTTGCTAATATCTTATTTAAGATTTTAGCATCAATATTCATTAGGGAGATTGGTCTATAATTTTCTTTCTCTGTTTTTGCTTTGCCTGGTTTTGGTATCACCACCATATTTGTGTCATAAAACGAATTTGGTAGAACTCCTTCTTCACCTATTTTTCCAAATAATTTGTATAATATTGGAATTAATTGTTCTTTAAATGTTTGGTAAAATTCACCTGTAAACCCATCTGGCCCTGGGGATTTTTTCTTAGGGAGTTCATTAATAGCTTGTTCAATTTCTTTTTCTAATATGGGTTTATTTAAGGATTTTATTTCCTCTTCAGTTAACCTGGGCAGTTTGTATTTTTGTAAATATTCATCCATTTCATTTAGATTGTCAAATTTATTGGCATACAGTTGGGCAAAATATTTCCTAATTATTGCTTTAATTTCCACTTCATTGGTGGTAACATCACCCTTTTCATTTTTGATACTGGTAATTTGGTTTTCTTCTTTCTTTTTTTTAATCAAATTAACCAGTATTTTATCTATTTTATTGGTTTTTTCATAAAACCAGCTCTTAGTTTTATTGATTAGTTCTATAGTTTTTTTGCTTTCAATCTTATTGATTTCTCCTTTAATTTTCAGGATCTCTAATTTAGTGTCTAATTGGGGATTTCTAATTTGTTCTTTTTCTAGCTTTTTAAGTTGCATGCCCAATTCATTAATCTCCTCTTTCTCTTTTTTATTCATGTAAGCATTTAGAGCTATAAATTTTCCCCTAAGCACTGCTTTGGCTGCATCCCATAGATTTTGGTATGTTGTCTCATTATTGTCATTCTCTTGGATAAAGTTATTGATTGTTTCTATGATTTCTTGTTTGGCCCATTCATTCTTTAGAATGAAATTATTTAGTTTCCAATTGATTTTCTTTCTACTTTTCCCTGGCTCTTTCTTACATGTAATTTTTATTGCATCATGATCTGAGAAGGATGCATTTACTATTTCTGCCTTTCTACATTTGACTATGATGTTTTTGTGCCCTAATACATGGTCAATTTTTGAAAATGTGCCATGTACTGCTGAGAAAAAGGTATATTCCTTTCTATCCCCATTCAATTTTCTCCAGACATCTATCATGTCTAACTTTTCTAGTAATCTATTCACCTCTTTCACTTCTTTCTTATTTATTTTTTGGCTAGATTTATCTAATTCTGAGAGGGGGAGATTCAGATCCCCCACTAGTATAGTATTACTATCTAATTCCTCTTGTAACTCATTTAACTTCTCCTCTAAGAAATTGGATGCTATACCACTTGGCGCATACATATTCAATATTGATATTACTTCATTATCTATAGTACCTTTAAGTAAGATGTAATTTCCTTCCTTATCTCTTTTAATGAGATCTATTTTTGCCTGCACTTTGTCTGAGATAAGGATTGCTACCCCTGCCTTTTTTACTTTAGCTGAGGCATAATATATTCTGCTCCAGCCTTTTACCTTTACTCTGTGTGTATCTCTCTGCTTCAAATGTGTTTCTTGTAAACAGCATATTGTAGGGTTCTGTTTTTTAATCCACTCTGCAATTCGCTTCCGTTTTATAGCAGAGTTCATCCCATTCACATTCACAGTTATTATTACTGACTGTCTATTCCCCTCCATTCTATTTACCCCCTTTGTACTTTCCCCCCTTCTTTCACCCTATTCCTCCTCACCGACGTTTTACTTCTTACCCCTGCCTCCCCCAATCTGCCCTCCCTTTTTATCACCCCCCTCTCTTTTCTTTACCCTTTTCTCCCTTGCTTTTGTCCTCCCTTCTCAGTCCCCCCCTTTCCCTTCCCCTTTTGTTTCCCTAAAGAGTGAGTTAAGTTTCTTTATCCCAATGAACGTATATGTTATTCCCTCTTTGAGTCAAATCTAATGAGAATAGGGTTGAAACCATGTTCCCCCCTCCTTTCTTTCCCTCTATTATAATAGGTTTTTTCCACCTCTTCATATGATATAATTCATCCCATTCCACCTCCCCTTTCCTCTCCTCCCCATAGACTCCCTTTTTATCCCCTTAATTCTTTTGTATCATCACATCAAAGACAATTTATATTTATAGGAAGATTAGTCTTACTGATTCCATGTCCAGTGCTCTATCCCCTGAACCATCTAGCTGCCCTATCTTCTATAGCAGATGTACCTAATATGAGGCCATGAACACATATGTGGTCCATGATATTTCTGCATTTGATCAGAATTACATTTAAATGTAATTAGACAGGGGAGTTAGGTGGTGAAGTGGATAGAGCATTGACCCTGGAATTAGGAGGACCTGGCTTCGAATTCAGCCTCAGACACTTGACACTTACTAGCTGTGTGACCCTGGGCAAGTCACTTTACCCTCATTGCCCCCCCCCCAAAATAGGTTTTGACAGTAGAAACTGCCAATGAAAAAATAACCTACACATTTGAGTTGGAAATCTATTTGACTTTCAATTTCTTTCTTCTTCCATCTTCAGGTTGTTTTCTTAAATTTTAATGTTTAAAGAAATGATGTTGAGTAAGAGTCACTTCACACAAGACTAATACAATTAGATGCAAACACATACTTTTAATTGCCTAGTTATTTGGAAATTGTAAGGCTAGCCCATGATGCTAAAGTTACATAATGAAGAAAGAACAGTAAAATAAGAGGAAGTTATAAGGGTTTTCTGAGGTTCCCCCAAAGGTGTTCTGGGGAGGAACTATTCTTAAGGTGAACAATTCAGGACAGGACAAGACATGTCTTCCTAAGGCTGATTAAGTAGTCTATTGATAATGAAATACAGTGGTCAGTGGGGGTCTTGAGTTACAGACCCATTCTCAGCTCCTGAATCAGCAGGAGATGGAAATGCCACAGCAGCCACATTCTGAGGCCTGTAATTGGTAGGAGCTATGCAGGGGGAAAATTGCTTTTCATTCCACAGCAGCACCCCAAGGCAATTTAGAAACACTGTGGAGGGCTTAGGAGAAAGTTGCTTTGCATTATCTTGGAGTGGAAGAAATTTCATCTTGATAGATAGTGAAAAAAGGCTCTTTCATAGCTGGCAGACTTTTTAAATACATTTAATTAAAATAAAGAAGAAGTTTTGCATGCAGGAATCTAAGAGACACCAGCACTAACCTGGCATATTATATCCCCAATTTGGAAGTTGGTACTTCGAAATCTGTACTCTACTGCATTTGAAATTTGACTCCTCATAGTCTCTTGGGCTCATGATCTGGACTCATTTGGAGCTTCAAATTACTTATATTAGGTATATTTAGCAGCAGATACAAAATTACCTCAATTGGAAATGTAACCCCAATTGGTTTCCCTGTTCTGTTTTGGCTTTATATTGTGTGCTTAAACTTTACACTGTCTGGTTCTCTATCTGCCACCAGGAGCTTAAAGACCATAAAGATGGTATAAAGATTGGTTGAACCTAAAATCTTTGTTGAATTCAATCATTCTAGGCATGGTGTTGAGGAAGTCTCACTTACTTTTTGTAATGATCAATTCCTTTTCTGGATGTTAAATAACGATTCCTAAATCAGACATTTTATAAATTTCAGAGCACTCCATTTGTGCAAGATCCACACTCTTCCTTTATTTCTTCTAAAAATCAGGACAACTCCTTTCCCCTTCCAATTCTGAAACAGCTTTTCTGTTTTTTGCAATCTATTAAAGATGATTCAAAGTAATCTGGCAAAAGTGATCTGTCGGTTCCCTCTGTGGCCAAATGCCATGTCACTAAAAGAGGCACCTTGTCCAATAGGCTTTTTACCCATAGCACTAGGTACTGAACAAGGTGAATAGCATTCATTACTCCCAACATGAGATATTTTCTATGTACTACAGTTGGGGCCTAGAGAAAACAACATAGGGATAGTCAAAAAACCCACTTGTCTCAGGTATTGGCTGACCCACTTCAATCTGCTCTGCCAGGAGCTGGCCAAAGTTCTCAGAGATAGACTGCCCCCACCTGGTTATATTCAAACTCCATGAGGATCCTAGGTTAGCTCCCCTTAATATCTGCAGTGCCTCTTCTCATGTTCCTCCTTGCCCCTTGTTTCTGCTGTTCTTTCTTTCAATGGTTTAAATGATAGACTACTGGCTTTTGAATTTAAAAAAAAGTCACAATTCCCCAAATTTCTCCTATGAAATTAACAGTCCCTTTTAATCATATTTCAGTCTCCAAATGTTTATGATTTCTATTTTTGTGCTTCCTGATTTCATCAAATATGCAAATTAGCTGAGGTATCCATTTTCCTGTGTAGCTTTCCAAAGGCTTAAACAGGCTTCTCAATTTCTTTGGTGTCCTTGAAAGTATGATTCTTTACATTCATATTTCTCCAAAGTTTAAATAAAATGCCTTTTGGTTTCTTTTGTAATCTCAAACTGTTTCCATATATGCATTACGTCACTCTTATCATGTTCACAAAAAGTGCTGTCTTCAAAGCTATATCACAGATCCTTTTTCCTCTAATACTTTGCAAATCCCATCAAACAGCTATTTTTATTCACATGCATAAATTATCAGTATATATAAAATATTTTTCTACTCATATTAGGTCTCAAAATGTCTAGAACAGTAATAATATGTTACATCCATTGAAAATTAATATAAATCATCCTTTTCACAAAATATTATTTTTGCCCTTTTTAAGGTGGCTAGGAAGTATAGTGAGTAGAGCACTGGGTTTGGAATCGGGAAGACCTGACTGAGTTCAAATCCAGAATTAGACACTAGCTGTGTGACCCTGGGTGAGTCACTTAACCTGATTGCCTCAGTTTTCTCATCTTTAAAATGGGAATAATAACAGCACCTACTTTCCAGGGATATTGGGAGGCTTAAATGAGATAATAATTATAAAGAAGCTTTTAGCACAGTGCCTGGCAAATAGTAAGCACTACATAAATGTTACCCATTGACTGCTTCTTGTGAGAGGAACCTTAAAGAGACAGTGTACTTTATGTGTGAATGTAGTTAGCCTAGACTTACTGACTTAATTTTGTGTATACCATTTAAGTAGGCTTTTCATAGGTCCATACTTGTCTCTACCCCACCCCCTTTTTTTCTAAAGTTCAAAGGTCATCTTCTTTGCAGAAAGTTTTAAAAATTTTGTAGTACATGCAGATTATGCCAGATGTCTTATATAACCTGTATCATATCATTCTCATAATTTACTTACGTACTCAGTAAGCTATTAAGATAAAATATTTTTACAGAAAATAACTGATAGCTTAATCCCCTTAAAATATTATCATCATACTGTTCACCTACCTAAGAATTTATAATTGTTTTCTGTTTCCCTTAAGATCAAGTCCAAACTACTCATCTTGATAGTCAAGTCCCTCTATTATCATACCCAATTCATCCAAATAAAGTGCCCATTATTCCTCAGTATGACTCTTCTACTCTAAGGATAGAAGTCTCCTTCACAAACTCACATAATTTCTGAGTTAAAATTAAACAATCATAAAATTTTAAAATTGAAAGTGACCTTGCTGGTCATTTAGGGAATAGGAGTCCACTATTATCTCAAGGCCACACATAGCACTTATGAATGACTCTAATTGTTGTTAAGGTTCCCTGACTTTAAACCCAAATTTGTCTCTATAATTTCTACTTGCTACTCCTGGTTCTCCCCTCTGGCAATAAAGTAGAGAACTTAAAAGCCACCTAGTTCACACTGAACTTGATAAATTGTTTTATAATTTTGCTTAAAAACCTTAAATAAAGGGGAATCCAATACCCCTAAAATAATTAATTCTCTTGTGTGTGTGTGTGTGTGTGTGTGTGTGTTGCAACTAATAGAATGGAACAATGGATACAAATCTAAGCCTGGAGGTGGGAAAACCTGAGTTCAAATTTGATCTCAGAATCTTACTAACAGTGTGACCCTGGGAAAGTCACAACATAGATGGATAGATAGAGAGATACATAGGAAGGTAGATAGATAGATAGATAGATGATATATAGATAGATAATAGAGTAGACAGACAAATATATAATGTACATAGATATGGATATATCTACTTATGTATATTGATATAAATGTATGTGTCACACAAAAAGGACACCTTGGTTCAAATCCTGCCTCTGACTTACTGGGCATCCCTGGATAAATCACAACTTCTCAGTGTCACAGGAAACTCTAAGACTTTAAGTTGCAGAAAAGATGATGGCCTGCCCTGGTAGAATAAGTTCCTCATCAGGCAGTTCCTCATTCCAATAAAAACATAGACAGGTTCAGCCACTATCACAAATTCCCTTTTCAGAACACATCCAAGACAGTTTTTCAATTTTAGTATAGCAAAATATAGGGACAGAAAACAAATTAACCAAATACTTTACTCTCTGTGTAAAGATGTCTATGTGTATGAATGCATATGTGTGTATGTGTGTATGTGTGTGTGTGTGTGGTTATTGGGGGAGAAACATCTATATCTAGATAATGACTGATATACATAGATATATACAAACATACACATAAATACATATGAGTATATGTATGTACAAACATGTATATGTATGTATATATACATATGTTAGCATTCATATGAAACTTAAAGGTTTGTAAAACTCTTTGAAAATATCTCATTTTATCCTTGTGTCCACCTTGGGAGGTAGGTGCAATTATTATTCAGGTCTTCTTGACTCTAGATCAAGTACTGTATGAATGTATGCATGTATATATGCATGTGTGTGTATGTATGTATGTATGTATGTATGTATGTATGTATGCATAAAATAGAGCCATAGTCTAGGTTTAACTTTAGATAATATTAGCACCTCAAATGTGTCTCTTAGTACCTTTATCTTTCTTTTGTGGCATAAAAATCAAAGGGATTTAGACAAAGGTATTCTCTAGCAGGAAAGGAAATGTGTTGTTTCAAATTTATTCAGTGTAGAACCAGAATTGGCTGGTTTGACAGTTGTTTAGCATTGCATTACATTGGAGATAACCTTGGCTATAAAGGCAGGATTACCCTTACATACATTTGTAAACCATTTACAACAGGTAGTTCTGAATTTCCTTCCTTTAACAGGATTTTGGCACCTTCTAGAAACAGCTAAAATAAATTGGTTTTAAACATTTTATGTCACCCAACATTAAGTAGGATTATGTGGATGTATCCTACATCAGGTGACATAATACAGATCTTCACAAACCAGCAATAGGCAGACTGAGTTGGAGAAGTAGAGGAAGAGGGGAGAAAAAGGAAAAGCAAAAGCCCCAACAATCATTTCCTGACCTGATCCTTCCTCAAAATCCTTGACCACACACACACACACACACACACACACACACACACACACACACACACACACTTTCCCATTTTATTCTTGAAAATATTAAATGATACTGAACTAATATTAATTGTCACATGCCTTCTAATCATCTCATGGATAGTGGGCTCACCTTGGGGTCAAAAGTATTGAGTTCAGTATGTCTAGGATGAGGGGTATTGTGATTTGTAACTGAAATAATGTATGTAAAGCCATTTGCAGACTTTAAACCACTATACGAAAATCAGTTGTTGTCATTAGCCTTTCATCACCAAGTCTCCAGTATATTATTAGATTTATTTCCTGAGATTTCTGCTTCATTTATGGTGAGTAATAAAGGAGTATGATAGTCAATATTTAGCAACTTGGCTCAAAAAATAATTTAACACACATTTTTAAGTTTAATTTTCATTAATAATAATTTCTTAAGCCTAGACAGTCAATGGAACAATTAATAAAGCCCTAAATTGTAAAGATTTTGATATCTGAGGTGAATATGCTAACACTGAAAACTTAATAATGTTCTCCCGAGACAGAGTTCGCTTTATCACAACCCTGTCTAGGACACATAGGAGCTCTGGATAACTTCCAACTTTATGACACTGTGGAGGTCACTAAATTTCTCTAAATCTTTAGATGATGTATTTTGTATTGCTTTTCTAAACTCAGAAACTGGAGTTATTCACTTATAACTATTGTATGAATCTTTTGGCCAAATTAGGAAAGTGTCTGAGCATGCACTCTATATCATTTAAGTGTAGCCCCATCCCACCCCTCAAAGAAATATTGAAGTATGAAATAGAAGCTGAGCTTTCCCATAGGAAATACCCTTGTCAGGATTTTCCAACTTCATCTCCACCTGGCAATAAGCTACTAAACAGGTAATTATAAGTTTAAAAAATTCACTTTATAAAATGTAAGCGTTGTGTCAAATGGACTTTGAAGATAGGTTGTAAAAATGTTCATTGCCTATCTATGACCTATTTTCTTGGGTTTATGTATGTCACATTACTAGTGTTGTGGTTTAAGAAAAAAGGAATGGATTGCATGCATATTACATATAAATTTATCTTTCCCTACTTCAGTTGGTGAAGTATTTCTATGCACAGTGAATTTCTAGAGACAGAGAAATTTAGAAGTCCCCTAGCTCTCAACCCTAACTGATGCATGAATGTCATTTATAATATCCCCAGCAGTGAAAGAAATACCACTGCTGGTGTTAGGAAAGGTAAATTTAAATCAGGGCTCAGGTACTGATTAGATGTGATTCCCTTAAAATCTTTAATCTTCAATTTCTTCTTAGATAAAATTGTGACATTATATTTACATTTCTTACTTCTGAAGAGTATGGTGAGAAAAAGTGTTTTGAGAATCTTAAAGCATTCTGGGATGTTATCATTACAGAAACTCAGTCTACATAACTCCTATCAAGATACGTCATTCCACATTTGGATAGATATGATTGTTAGGAAATTTTTATTTATATTGAGCCAAAATAAATTTCCTTTTCATTTCTACATATTGGCTCTACTCTTGCCCTCTAAAGTCAAGCAAAATTATTCTAACCCCCTTTTCATATGCCATTTCAGTCCTTTTTCACCTGCATTGAACTTTTTGTGAACTTATTTGGGGTTTTCTTGGCAAAGATACTGGAGTGGTTTATCATTTCCTTATCCAGTTCTTTTTACAAATTAGGAAAAAGAGACAGATAGGGTTAAGGACCAAATTACTCATCCCATATCAGCATAGCCAATAAGTGTCTTAGGACAGATTTGAACTCAGGAAGATGAGTCTTCCTAACCCCAGGTTTGGGTTTCCCCAGGAGAAATAAAAAAGCTTGGTTCTTGCCAGTTTTAATAATTGACTATTAATAAGAGATAATCATTTCTCTCACTATGATATGAGACTGACCATCATGTTCACCTTCTAGAGCATTTAATCATTTCTAATTATCTTTTGACATAACTGATAGTTGACAAGACTTGAAAAACATGAAGTTTCAATCTCTCTTCAGATACTTTTTTTTTGCAGGGCATTGGGGGTTAAGTGACTTGCCCAGGGTCACACAGCTAGTAAGTGTCAAGTGTCTAAAGCTGGATTTGAACTCAGGTCCTCCTGAATCCAGGGCCAGTGCTTTATCCACTGCACCACCTAGCTGCCCCTCTTCAGATAATTATTAGTCTTGTGATTATTGACAACTCCCCTGACCAACTACTTTCTTCTACCTCAGCCACACATAAGGGTGATCATAACCTTTACCATCTCACCATGATCTTACTCTCATCCATACATTTCCTTTTACTCTTCCAAACTCTTTACAATTTGGTTTCCAACCCACATCATATGTCAGTTGCTACTATCTCCAAAGTTATCCTTGATCCATTAGCCAAATCTGATGTCATTGTCTCAATCCTCATATTTCTTGATGTCTCTGAAGCATTTGTCACCCTCTTCTCTTGAATTTTCTCCCCTTACTGAGTTTTTCTTTCATTATCCTCTCTTCAACCCCTCTACTTCTTGTCTACCATTCTCAACATTCTTTGTTGGACCATCACCAAAATCTCATATGGAACTGTGCATTCACAGGAAATTGAGACTAACCTCTTTACTTTTCCTTCTCTACACTCTCTCTCACAAGCCTCTACAATCCCCCCCTACCATGTGTTCATTATTATCTCTATACAGATGGCCCTCATATCTATATATTAAGTCCTGGTAGATATTTTAAGCTCTAGCCTGGTTTCACCAACTATCTTTGAGTATTTCAAATTGCATACTTGTTTTCATCTCAAAGTCAACATCTTCCCAGATAGATCTCTTTCTTTTCCCCAAAACTTATCCCTCTTTCTAATTTCCTTATTTGTTATCAAGGTAATTACTATGCTTTCATTCGCACAAGTCTGCAACCTAGGAAGCATCCTTAGCTCCTCACTCTCCCTCAAACCACATATCCAATAATATTCCATGGCATTTGAGTCTTTTATATCTATCTCCTTTGCTCTCCTTAGAAAGCCACTCTCAGAATTCAAACTTTCATATTGCTTTGTTTTATTCTTTTGTTTTTGTTTTTGTTTTGTTTTTGGCTTGGCAATGAAGATTAAGTGACTTGCCCAGGGCCACACAGCTAGTAACTGTCAAGTGTCTGAGGCTCGATCAAAATTCAGATCCTCCTGAATCCAGGGCTGGCTCTCTATCCACTATGTCACACAGCAGCCCTCTCATGGCCTGTTGTGATAGCCTGTGACAGAAATTATTATTTCTCTCTTGTACTAATAACTAATTGTTGATTTCCCCCTTTCTACTTTCCTCATCCAGAAATTGTTCTAGTGTGTGAAATCTTTCTCAAAGACTTAGCCAGGCTAAAGATCAAATCAAAGATAGTAAAATAAATTCTAAGTTTAGGCTAATGGATGGGTTCCTGCTCATTGTGTTTGCTTCAATAGGTCTAGGAAAATACAAATTCTCCCTTTTGTCAGACTGGTGATATGGAAATCGATAAGTCTCTTTGATGAAGACTTGGGTGATCCAAGTCATGTACCTCAAGAACCTCAATGCAATATCATCCACCTCTCATAGTAATATTCATTCTCTCATTAATTGTTCACCAATAAGCATTGATTGCCAGCCTGAGGAACACCCACACTTCCAAGGGCAAATAAAACCTAAGCCCACTGCCATAAGGAGTCTTTGGTGTTTGAGAGTACCCTTGATCTCTTATTAAAATGCTAGCATTATTAATAAAATGACTCATTGCCCAGAAAGTATGTCTCTTTAACTTTTTAAATGTCACACCTTTTGATATGTCTCTGTGCATCATCTCTCCTTATTCCAAACTCTCTTCCATACAACTGCCAAAGTGATAATCCTGAAGCCCAGGTTTTACTATATTATATTACTCTACTCTATATATACCAATGGCTTTCTATCACCTCTAGGATGTTTTAAAAGCTCTTTACAATATGATTCAAAATGAATTTTCTATTCTTATTGAACATTAGTCCTCTTCAAACATTCTATCATTCAGACAGCTGTCTTTTTGCTCTACCTCACATATGACATTATGTTTCTTATTTCACTGCCTTTGCATAGGCTGATCCTCATGTCTAGAATGCCTTCTCTTCAAACACTCTCATTTTAAAATCTATACCTTCCTTCAAAGGTCAGTTTAAATGCTACCTCCTACATTAAACATTTTTTGAACCTCTAAGATGTCAGTTCCTTGTTCTCCATCTCTTCCCCAGTATCAAATTATACATATAAATAATGTAAGATCCATAAGTACAGAAATGTTTTCTTCTTCTTCTTCTTCTTCTTCTTCTTCTTCTTCTTCTTCTTCTTCTTCTTCTTCTTCTTCTTCTTCTTCTTCTTCTTCTTCTTCTTCTTCTTCTTCTTCTTCTTCTTCTTCTTGAATCATCAGTAAGTGGAATAGTACCTGTCACTAAATAAATGCTTATTGATTGGTCCATTACAATAATTTAACCTCTTTGATCCTCAATTTTCTTATTGGAAAATGAGGATAACAAATGGGTTGTTACAACTAACAGTTATACAATTTATGATAATTCTTTTTAAACTATAAAACGCTATGCACTATTTTGATTATACTGATGATGGTGGTGGTGATGGTGACATTGAGAACTAGTTCTAAGTCTCTAGATGTGTTCTCACCACAGTGGAGTCATGCTCTTAGTTGAAATATGACAGATAATATAATTGTTTTCTGGGTAAGAGTAAATATGTCTCTCCCCACATTTTAAATGTATAGAAGAAAATAAGGTCCATGGTTTCAAAATTGGATCCATCATTTCATACACCATTAAGATTTAAAACATTTAATTCACCTCCAAATGTACTTAATTTTATCCTAAGGAAGTGATTTACTTCAGTGAATCTATATTTAACAGAGCTCTCTGGCCATTGAAACAATGTTATCTGATTTGGCTATTATATGTTTTCCCTGGCCTATTGTGGCTTTCTTATTTTTCCATCTCTTTCAGATCCACTCCCTCAAAATATTTTGAATACACACACACACACACACACACACACACACACACACACACACACACACACATATATATATATTATTACCATTAAAAGTTGAACTTTGACCTTGGTTGGGGGCCTCTTTATACCTTTTGCAATTTGAAAAAAATAAATTCATACTTCAGTGTGGGGGAGAAAAAAAGTACTGGTGATGGAGTCAGCTGTTTTGGGTTTGTACAGAAGATGCAATATTCTGTAGCTTCCAGGCTATAGGAAAATCATTTAATGTGTCTGTTCCTAGTTTTCCATATATAAAATGGGACAGCTAGGTGGCACAGCAGATAGAGTACTAGGGCTAGAGTCAAAAAGACTCATCTTTCTGAGTTCAAATCTAGCCTTAGACACTTAGTAGATGCGTGTCCCTGGGCAAGTCACTTAATCCTGTTTGCCTTAGCTTCTCATCTTTAAAATGAGCTGGAGAAGGAAATGGCAAATTATTCTAGTATATTTACCAAGAAAAACCCAAATGGTTTCATGAAATGTTGGACATGAATAGCAACAACAGAAAATTACCACAAAACTCTTACTTCAGAGAGTTGTTGTAATTTTTTTATAAACCTTAAGGAACTATATGTTATAGTTTGCTAAATGTTCAAGGTCAGGGACATTTATTTGAAGTTAAAAGATATAGCTCTAGGCATTAGCGATCTTAAAAAAACAAATAAACAAAAACAGTGCTTGTCATTAAGGAACTTGTAATATTCTGAGGAGTAGAATATGCAAACAGATAAATTAATATAAGATAATTTGAAGAGGGAGGGAGCAATAGCAACTTGGAGAACCAGGAAAGACTCACCATAGAAGGAAGCATGTAAGGTGACCCCTGAAGGAAATGAAGGATTCTATGAGATTCAATTGAGGAAATAATGCATGGGAGAAATTTTTGGCAAAGGTATTGAGGCTAGAGATAGGACATTAAATTTGAGTGATAACAAGTGTATCAGTCTGGCATAAGAAGATGAACATTTAACAAATCTATAGAGTAGGAGGCTGTAGCCACATTAGATGAGATTTTAAATGATAAATTGAGCAGTTTGAATTTTCTGCTACAGGAAAAAAAAAACCACCAACTCACCAACCACCCTCAATTGAAGTATGACAGTCAATATTTTATTTTAGAAAAATATTTTTAGTAGTTTTGTAAAATATGGATTAGAGAATCCAAGAACCACATGACCATTGATTTCAGCCAAACCATGGTATACTATTCATAAAATCAGTCTACCCTTGATTATTTTGCCTTATATATAGCTTGAATTATCTATACAATGAATGCTCTATATCCCTACCCAAAAAACATTTTCCCCAATAGCATTTAATGATCACAAATAATTGTATAATTCATCACAGAAAAAAAAAAAACTATGCCCCTATCCCCACCCCAATAATGGGAGCTGTCTTAGATTTAAATATGTTTGTGAATATGTTTATTGTATATAAGCTCTAGACAACTCTCTAAGACCTGCTGAAGTGCAGGGCATTTTCTAGACATCAATCAGTTAAATCAAATCAAAGGTGTGGTCTTTATTCCTATATGTTTCTCTGTGTATACAATGCTATCTATCTATTGATCCATCCATCCATCTATCAATCAATCTATCCATCTATCTATCACACATAGACATATATATATATATATACATGTGCACAAGTACATATAACTATACATACATAGTATACATATAACACAAAGTATACATATGTAGTATATTTACATATATATATGGTTATATCTGTGTCCATATCTATCTATATCACATGTATGTGTGTGTGTATATAGTGAGTGTATATGTTTTATCAACTTAGAAATAAAACACCTCATTGATGGGAACCTCTGTGGGATAGGAAAAGATTACTGGCCCTACATTCAGTCAGGCAATCTGGAGGTACATAGCTTTTCTGATATTCATTAGTTTCCTAGCTGTAGGGACATCACTTGGTATCTCTCTCTCACACTCACACACAATTTCAGATAACAATAAAAAAATCTCTACTTTCTATATACATAAAATAGTGTTATTATAGCTTATAGCATACAACACATGATTCCCTACAAATTGCCTTCTTTAATGATTGTTTTCCTTATCTTTGTATTCTCTTAAATTGGAGGAGTTCATGATGCAAACAATTTAATAATAAATAATAAATAAATTCTTATTAATTAATTGATCCTTGGAATGAAATGTCCTTTAGAGTAAGGAATGCTTTAATCTTTGTCTGTACATTCACAATGCCTAACACAGTTTCTGGCACATAGTAGGTACTTCACAGTAAATAGACATTGATCTATCAGTTACTGTTATGGCCCAATAGAAAGGAAACTATTTCAGGAAGGAACCTTTTTATTTTTGTCTTTCTACCACATGTACCTAGGAAAGTTGGCACTTAATAAATTTGCATGTGCTTTTATTTTAAATCTATCCCAGCCCCTTATTTTTATAGACAAATTAGAATAAAGGTTAGAATTTAAAAGACTTACTGAAGGTAGTACTAGAAAAGTAGTACTAGAAAAAGGATTCTGTCTCCATAGCCAATGCTGCTTACATTGTGTTTCTCAGTGTTTGATCCTGAGTAGATCTCCCTTTAGAAAAAAATGCTAATATACTTCCCATTCAACAGGATCCTATTACAGCATTCTGCCAGCCTAAAATGTGTAAAGCTATGCAAATCACTTTATAAACCTTAAAAAAGAATTATATAATGAATAGCTCTTATTAGTAGTTATCTAATTACTAATAATAATAATACAATCTGCACAACTTTTTATATACATTCAAGTCTAACTCCAGATTATTTACAACATCTTGTTATTGGTTAAATAAGTTAATAATTTAGCAATTCATTCAAAAGCATTGCAGGAACTCTGTATGCATAGAAACTTAATCGTATGCTTTTCTGGCAGGCTCTTTAAGTAATAGCCAAGGACAGGTGTTGTAACTATGCAGCTAACCCTTATGCCAAAAAATCTTAGGGAAAAGGGCCTGGGTATCTCTTTTTGAGATTGGGAAGGGAAAGGATATTTCTTCAGTTCTCTTGCCTCCAATGAAATTTGAAATATTAATACATCCTTCAGTGTACCAAATCATATTGATGTTAACAGTCAACTTGAAAACAATTTTCTAATATTTTAGAAAAACAAATTATTAAAAGGATTGGTAAAAATCAGAAACCCTTAAATGAGCAACTATTCTCAAAGATTCCACAGTACAAGTCCCCAAAGCCACTTAGGGTCCAAAAGATGAAGGTCCCTCTCTATGAGGCCCTTTTATCTAGACAGTATATAGCTTATATGTACTAATTTATGCGTTGTCTTCTCATTATGATGTGAGCTTTTTGAGGGCAGCAGCAGTGCCTTTGCATCTCTTTGCATACCTAGAAATTAGTACAGTGCCTGGGCAAAACGGAAGACCTTGATAAATCCTTGTTGAAATTTCCTCCTTGGAGTGGTTCTATAACAGGTTATTACTAGCTTGACATCACTATCTTTCTCAATAGCAAGGCCATTTTTTCTATTATTTTTTTTCTTACTTGCTTATAATATATATACACACATATATATATATATGTATTTATTCATCATTTATGTGTGTATTCTTTAATTTATGTATTTAATTCAATTCAATAAACAGTTATTTAACACCTACTATGTGTTTGCTAAGTGGAGGGAGTACAATAAGAAAAAAAAAAAACTATGCTCCAAGGAATTTACAATCTAATAGGGGAAAACAAAATGCAAAAGTAACTGAAAAGGTCTGTGGGAGGGGAACTATAGTTAGGTTATTCCATGGAATCAAAATGAAGTAGAGTAACTGATGGAAAATGGAGTTGATAGATATTTGTTTGTCTATTTCCTTGCCTACCCATTCATTTATTTATTGATTATTTCATTTTGTCATTGTTTCTCTAACAAAATGAAGAAAAGACTTTAAGGGTTCTCTATCTTTATCCCTATAACCACACAAGTGAAAGAAAAAAAAGACTCAATAAATCTTATTATTGTGGTATTAGAAAAGACATCAGTTAATATATAATCTCACCCACAATCCTTCCAAAATCTCTAGTACAATACTTCCAACATGATGTTATACAGCTTTTACTTGAACACCCCAGATGAGGGAGAATCCACTACTTCCCCAGACAAAAATTCCACTTTTACATAACTTCAATTGTTAGGGAGTTACAACCCATATAACCTTGCCATTTTATACTTAAACTAAATGTCCTTCTTTTTAAAAAAAATTTTTATAGAATTTTATTTTCCAAAATATATGTAAAAACAAATTTTAACATCAATTTTTTTAAACTGTGTTCCAACTTCTCTTCCTCCTCCATTCCCACCCCCACCCACTAGAACTCAAGCATTTTAAAGTAAGTTGTACATGAGTAGTCATGGAAAACATTCCCACAATGTCCTTCTTTACAAATTCCACCCTTTGCTTCTAGGTTTGCCCTCTGTAGCTAGGGAAAATGTCTGATCCCCCTATCATGTGATGTACTTTCAAATACTTCAAGAAAACTATAATCTTCCCCTGAATTTTCTCTTTTTTAGGTGAAATGTCTTCAGAGTTCACCTTATTAATCAGGAGTTACCACTTCTGTGTCACAGTTCCAGAAAATTAGTTAAGACTGAGAAATACTTTTTTAATTGATGTCATTCCCTTTGTCCATTTTCCAGATCAAATTTATCCCATGTGGACCTGTCTACAATAGACCTTGAGGCATGAATACATTTAGTCTATTCCCTTTTCCTAAAAGGGAAGGACTATAAAGACCCATCAAAGGCTATACAATCCCCAAATGGAGCATTACAACTTCCATCTTGCAATTCTTCTGTCACCGTGGTAGTGCACAAAAGCTACCAGGCAAAGCTTTTCTTCCAAACTAGCAACTTGAACATGAAATGATGATTTTCTTCTCTTTTCTTGTTCAGTAAGACTAAAACTGTCCAGGATGACTGGAGTATTCTCCAAGGCATTTCAGACTCATCAGGCCAAAGATTTAAAACAAAAAGGATTGTAAAAATAGCTGAGGCCAATGTTTTCCCTATACAGTTGAGGAAAATTAGGCAAAGAACAATTATGTGACTTTCCCAAAGTCACACAGTTAATAAGTGTCAGAGTCAGGGTTTGAACTCAAGTCTTGCTGTATTCAAATTATGCTCTCTTTCTACTATGCCAGGCAGCTACCTCCTTCATCAAGCAGTTCAGAATATTGTGGATTCAGAATTAGGTAATAAAAGAATTTATATCACAATAGATTTAGAGCTGAAAGTGCTCTTAAAGATTATCTAGCCAAACCCAATTATTTTACAGATGAGGAAACTAGAGAGGTTAAATTACTTGCTAAATATTACAATACTAGTGATAGAAGCCTAATGCATCGAATGGTTGTAAGGAAAGTACATTTTAAAATTCCTTTATTGGCACTAGAGTCTTCATTTTATTTTATTCATGTTGGTCAATAGAACAGAACATCACTGAAATTGCTCATTGAAATTGTCATGGGGCACTTGATGATAGGGTACTGACTCCAAGTAATCTTGGCATAGAAATGGAATGTCATTTTACTAAAATACAGTGACAGTAATACACCACTTTAGCTAACCCTTTGCATTGAGAACAAGCTAATCTGAACTTTGCAGGTCTTTAATAACATCCATTATTTTAATTTTATCGGGGCCTGATGGGTATAGTCATTAATTAACCATATAGACAGTTCTACCTCATTTACTAGGACATTAATCCTGCAGGAAGCAATGCAGTGGCCTGTAGAAAATGTGCAGGTGTCCAATCAATACCACCAGTTTACCTCTTCACAAAACATTAAAGAGAATCATTCAATTTTATGCTGCTCAGATGGCTCTATACAGACTTTAAATATATACACCCACATGAACATACATGTGTGTATATACAGGTCTATATATGTGAATATATCCACAGAAATATAAACATGTGTGCATACAGGAGTGTATATGCATATATATGCATGTATATGTATATACACACAAACATATACACATATAAATTGACACAGAAATTTTGCTTCTCTGATTATTCCATGCTTAATACTTAGCTTCCATAAAATTGATACTACTTCAGTAGGGAACTATTCATGGCAGATATGTGCATATCCTCTGCCCTGAACACACATGCACACACATACACAGACACACACAAGCACACATATACAGAACCCCAACACTTTCCTTCAGCCCTCCATGAAAAGGTTTTAGCAACCCTCTGGATTGCAGGAATGATTAAAGGATGTAATAGAGACACGCAGATCTATCTGCTTTTTCCTCTATGCAGAAAAGACCTTCTAGGCAGACATTTCAGTTCAACACATTCATTACCTTTTAATTGCTTGTAAATTGCATTGTGACCTGTCACATCAATAGCCAAATCTATTCAAAGGAGCCTGACACAATTGGACTAAGTGTGTTGTTAAAAAGCTTTACTAGCTGCTGTTTGTGTGTGTCTGTGTGTGTGATATTTATGATGATATGATAAAGGACACTATATGAATGACAAGATCACCTGAAAATTTCATTTATCTATTTTGTTTGGTTATTTTTGGCTAATATGTCTTTAGATGACCTCTGAAATACCTTTCCATGTAGCCAGGTTTAGTGGTGAAAAAAAATACAACAACCCAAAACTATAGTCATTTTAACCCTGGTGTTGAACATAGATAAATTTAAAAACCAAACTGAATAAAAACAAATGAACAAACAAAAAAACCCTTCCCCGCTTACTAAAGAAATCCAAAGGTTTCCAATGCCATATCTTCCATATGAGGGCCGCTACAGAAGATGTACTTGCATGCAAAGTCACAGCTGAATAACATGTTTTATTTAAGATTCTGAGCTATGCAGCAGAAAAATCCCCCTTGGAGAAAAGATAAGCTGACTACTTTCAGGCCAGGCTGCAGCAAGCACAATGCCACCAATAGTAAGCTAGTATGCCAACCACTGAGAAAGCTGAGGCCTAAAAATCATTTCTCCACTGGAAAGACTTATTCAAATCTATTGCACAATCATTTATCCAATGTCCACATGGCGTCCCCACGGTCAGATGATTTCAACAGGCAAATGTGGCTGTTTCCAGCCATTGCTTTCCCCTTGTTGGTATACTGTGAGGAGTAAGTAGTGCCTTCAACCCAGGCCTCAAGTTGTACTTTCAATCTTCATGATCAGTTTGTGATTTTTCTCGATTCTTTTTCTTATTGTAAAAATGTAAGTTATTTTAGCTGCTTCCTTCTTTCTTTTCTTCAGTCATATTTAAATATCTAATTGAACGTTTTTTGGGTTAGGTGAAGGTGGTGGTAGGGGAGTAGGGAAGGTATTTTAACATAAGAAAAACCTTGTTCATAATTAATGTTACAAAAAGTGAAAAAAGTGTTGTTTTTTGTCACTTTAGGTCATCAAACAAAGTCTGGATGGTCACTTGCCAAGTATTTTTATAAAGGGATTTGTTTTCCCCCCATTCAGCATGGTCTAGAGCAGATTTTCTTAAACTTTTTCCACTCATGACCACTTTTTGCCTGAGACATTTTGACAAGACTCTGGACATATAGATATATAAAATAGATATACATAACCTTTTACTGTTGACAAATTTTTTCACAATCCCTGCTTTCAGTCATGCAATGACCCACAGTTTAAAAAGCTAGAATCTAGAGCAGTGGGGTCAAAGGCAAATAGAGGGGCAGCTAGGTGGCACAGTGGATAGAGCACCAGCCCTGGATTCACGAGGACCTGAGTTCAAATTTGACCTCAGACCCTTGACACTTACTAGCTGTGTGACCCTGAGCAAGTCACTTAACCCCAATTTCCTCACCAAAAAAAAAAAGAAAGAAAGAAAGAAAGAAAGAAAGAAAGAAAGAAAGAAAGAAAGAAAGAAAGAAAGGAAGGAAGAAAGGAAGGAAGGAAGGAAGGAAGAAAGAAAAAGAACAAAAAGAAAAGATACTAGAGTAATACAGAATTTCCTTCTCCAGATCATTTAACAGACAAGGAAACTGAGGCGAAAAGGCTTTAGTGACTTGCCCAGGGTCACACAGATAGTAAGTGTCTGAGGCCAGACACCCAAATACTGGAATATAGCTATTAAGCTCTTCCTTCCACCACTACCAAACACTGCTTTGCATGTTTTCACTTTTCTATGCACCTAGAAGTCTCTAGTACTTCCAATTAATTTTCCTATGACAGACTTGAGCCCTTCGGTTACTCCAGTTTTTCTCCTATAGAAGATACCCAATTTATTAATATTCTTTCTACACTGTGAAACCCAGAAATGAATATTTCTACTCCAGGGATGGTCAAGTCTGATTTTATCTTTACAACAACCTTGGGAATTAGATGCCATTATTATTATTATTATTGTATTTTTACATCTAAGGAAACTGAGGCAGATAGGTGTTAAGTGACTTGCTCAGTATCTCACAGCCATTAAATATATGAAGTCATATTTGTATTCGTATCTTCCTGAAATCAGGTCCACCTCTCCATCCACTGTGCCACCTCACTGTGTCAAACACATGCTGCCAAACCATGACTCTACTTTTAAAGTTTATTTTGTGAACCAAAGTATAAATTTATTTTATGAAAATTTCTACAATCTAGTTAAGCCTGACTAAGATTATTCTCAATATATAATCATGAGGAGAAAGAACAATAGTAGAAATTTGAGCTAAAAGATTAGAGAATCACCCCAGATTCCTCAGGGGTGCAAATCCTACCTCCAGAACCTTGAAAGTAACATATATCCTTGTTCTAAATCTGAGACTTTCAATTGAGAATGGGAATTAGGATAAAGTTCTTAAGAGCTTATATGGAATACATATTCCTATATAAAGGTCTAGAGAACTATTCTAGTATAAATTGTAGAACTGAGATGAAAAAAAAAATCTGGGAGTTATAGTAGACTACTTGCTTAATATAAGTCAATAGTATGCCAAAAATAATTAATGCAATTCTGTGCTGCATTATGTAAAAGCATATTAAAACTTTAATTCAAAATTGAAAATATTAAGAAATATTTTTTCTAGCCTAAATTCTCTCTCAGACTTTTCCATTTAATAAATTGCATAAAGGTCAAGAACAAAAGTCAGCATCCCAGGGAAAGAGATTAAGGATGATAACCATACTTGGGACAAAAAAAAAAATACTCCTGGTTTATTTAAGATATTAGACTTCGGATTCTTTGAATGGGAAAGAATTACAGCCTGCCTAAAGGCAGTACCCTCTCTCCTAATTCTAAAAAGATTAGTGTATTGATCATAGGAGAGCAGTTCCTATGAATCATTAAGGGGAGTGATCAAAGTAGAAACTGAGTAGTTTTAGAAGAAAAATGACTATTAAATGGAATACAAGTTTAACTCCAGTCTTTATTTTCACATATTGTAACCTTATCCTTGTTCAATATATATATATATATATATATATATATATATGTAATGATTGGAATGACGCCACCTGCTGGAGACCTACTGTAGAAGAGTTCTGCCCATGAGGTGAGGGTCTTTGCGGGCAAGACCATGCGTGTTTTCTTTGGTGTCAGGAAGTGACGCTTGCTTGTGGGAGGAAGAAGGGGGAGCCTGGCGCTCTGACTCACGCTCTTTCCTGTGGACTCTGGTGGAGGGGGAGCTAGAAATGTGCTCTCCCTTTAATAGATAGATCAATCTAGGGCTTTCCTTCTCTCTTTACCAAATTCTTATTCTCCTTAATAAATGCTTAAAAGCCTAACTCTTGCTAAAGCTTATAATTTATTGGCGACCACTCATTAGATATTTTAGACAGTATAGCTAGAATTTTAGTTTTAACATATATATACAGAGAGAGAGAGTGCACAATCATCTGCAAACAAAAAAAAAATATGCATAAACCCTCTCTCCACTTCAGTGTTGTCTTGTAGCCTTTTCAAGTTGAAGAATTTACCATCAGTGTGGTAGCTAAGCTTGATGCCATGTTGTAAGAACTTCTTTGGGCAACCACATTTTGACATAATTTTCCATAAGCCTTCATGACTGATAGTATCAAAGGCCTTGGTCAGGTCAAGGAATGTTGTGTACAGACCTCTGTTCTGCTCCTGTCATTTCTCCTGGAGTTTTTGGGCAGCAAAATACATGTTAACTATTCCTCTACCCTTTCTGAAGCCACATTGACTCTCAAATAGATGACCATCTTCTAGGTGAAGGATCAATCTATTAAGGAGGACTCTGGGAAGAATCTTGCCAGCAATAACTGAGAGGCCCTCTCTGTGCTTATCACAGGACAATCTATTTCCTTTGCCTTTATAGAAATGGACAATGGAGGCATCCCTGAATTCATGGGGGACTAGACTACTCAAATTACTTAACAGGAGGTAAAAAATAGAAGACACAAGAGGAGGCAGGATAGTCATTCTATGCAAAAGAAGACAACTCTGAACAATGTTAGTTTTACTACCATTTGACATTGGGTCAGGCCTTGTCAATTGGGCCCAAAAAATGCTTCAAGATGTAAGCAAAATAATCTTAGGGGAAAAAATCAGTCTAGGGTTTCTGTATTAATCTTTTCTAAATTATAGGTTGCTATGTAACTTATTCCTATCTCTGTGTTTCTGTATCACCAATTGGGTTATTGCTTCAAAGACCATGTCTTTTATTTCTTTTGCTTTTTGTAAAGCACTTAGCTCAATGTTCTTCATGTCTCTTAGGCCCACCCATTTTGTAATAGACTTCCTATTTTGGAATACATTATCATTTTCTTGGTGTTTTATAGGATTAAAATCATAGCTGAAAATATATTTTTTTAAGTCAGATTCTATCACTTTCAGTATACTTTAGATTCCATAGAAAATACTAACCTGAAAAGTACCAGACGGTTTGAGAAATTAATTGGAAAAGGAAATATTGTCCCCATCTAAAACAAATTAATACAGGTCTAGAAAAGAAACAAAAAATTGTGGTAAACACTGCTATTTTGTAGTTAATCTCTAAAATATCTCTTTTTGGAGCCAGTAGGAAACCACATAATGTACTTTCATCTTAATGCCCTAAAACTGGTGGAATGGCATAATTCTAAACCTTTAAGATTTTGAAGGCAAGTGGCCAAGATGAAAATATATTTCACATTTATAATACATATATGTATAACATTTATGTGCATTATACAGGCAATATATATATAGTATAAGCATATCCTTATTTTGCATGTATTATATATGTATTTCTATACAACCATATATACATATATATGTACACACATATATTTATGTGTGTATATACATACACACACACACACATATATATATTCCTGACAACTTATCTTTGGATATCAGACTCAGTATCATATATTAGAACAATATGATATATACATGTAGAATATTACTCACATTTTCCCAACAAAATTATACTTTCACAGATATAAAATTCTATAATATGCTAAACTTTGGAAAGTTGTTATAATCCTGTCATGAAATGTATTTTATCCAGCAAAATATTGTGTATTTTAATGAGAGCCCATGATGCATTAATTTATATTTCAGCCCTCTGGAAGAGGCAACCTTTATCTTTGTGCTACCCAAACTCCAAATTCAGCTAAATCTATTTTTTTTCTTAAATGGTTCTTTGATTTGTTTTCCTTTAGATAAATGGGGGAATGCTGAGTTGTCATTAATGCTAGCATTCATAAACATTAGTCTTTATAATTTACCATTTCCCAACTGGGCAAGTCCACATTTCCAATGGTCACCCAATTAATGAATGTCTAATAGACCTATCTACAAATCTTACAATACAATACTTTCACAAAATAAATTGGGCTAAATCCTGTAAAAAAGAAAAAGTGATGTAGGACTGTGAGGGTACAATTAAGTATACAGATGCATAGTTGCTCTCCAAGGCCCTAAGGGAAATCTATAATTAGTTTTCCTGCTATTACAGGCATTAGACAATATTTCTGAATCAATAAAGATTTCTTTTCTTGAATCAGAAGAACAAATCAGGAGCAATCCAAGGCTTCCTGGCCTAATAAATTTCCCAAAGTATCCCAATATTAAAAATAATCAACTCAAATAAACCATCAAGAACTAGTTGTTTTATAATCTATTAATGCATGAATGATAACAAAAAATGGAGAGCATACTAATAATAGTTTATATCTCCAATTTAAATGTATACTGTGATAGTATCTGCCTTTATGAATCATTTTAGAGTAAAAAGAAGAAATCGAGTGACCTGATTGGCTTATAAGAATTCTAAGCTGAGACTCTGGACATTCATGGCCTAGAATTTACAATTCTCATTGCTTAATTAATGGCAAGAATTCTGAGCACAGTTACTATAATCAGCACAATTCATGTGGGCTCAGTATTTATGAGTCTCATCAGTTAGTGAGGTAGGCAGAAGGAACTGAATACTCTGATGGACTAATAAGAATTCCAAAAGTAGGAACTCTAATATAGTACAATTCAGAGTGCTCAAAATATATGATTAGCATATGCCATGTAAATAGATTTTTAAACTCAATTTTCTAGCCTTCATGCTATCATTTGATTTTAAAGTCAGAAAAAAAAAAACTATTAAATTATTGGTACCATCTCTCTCTGACAGTGGGGGTGGGGTTTGGGGAAATGTCTATAAAAGTAATTTTAGCTTCTTGCTTCCTGTTTTCAAGAGCACAGTTCTTCCTTCTTGCATATTCAGTGAGACCAGACACACCTCTAATAACATGCTAAATAGAAATAGATGTGAGAAAGGGTAGGAGGACTTCTTATTGATTCATTTCCTTTGTGATCACAGAAAATCCAACAATCAAAAAATTAAATCCACCCAATCTAATTATAAGCAGCACCAAAATAGAGGGGTAAATGAATGAGTGAGCCATAAACGTTGGCATCTTAACATTTAGAGCCAGAAGAGATGAAGGAGATTTTTCTAGTCTAAAACTTTGATTTCACAGATAAGGAACCTGAGGAACTATTCAACAACTTGCCCAAAGCCAAGCAAATAAAGTATCAGAAGTGGTATTTCAATAAAGGTTTTGGATATCAAAATAAGACCACAACTACAGTGGGGAGATAGGGACATTGTAATCAGAATAATGAAATTTAGAAGACACCAAAAACACTTGTAGTTTCAACAAGAATATACAATTTAACTTTGTACCTCCTTAGCAACACATTTAAAATGGTACACTAGCACTATGCCCACTTTTCAAGTAAAATCTTTCTCATTAATGTTCTTCCTGTCTCTCCCCAGTGGTTGTGGTACCCCAAGCAGTGGGATCCCAGGGATTCTGTCCCTCCACAATGGAGTGTTTTCTCAGTCTCTTACTCAATGGGTCTTGTATCCTTAGTTACCAAGTGTCTTCCTGTTTCCACCCCTCATCCTAATTTGTCATAAAAATTAGAGAACATAAAATTACTTGTACTCAAACAACATGTTGTTGTATATAGAAAACTAGCCTCAGTCCCCAGAAATCTTGACTCTAACAACTATTGGTTGTTCAAGTTAACTAATTATCTAGTTCTCTTGTCTAGAACTATAACTTTATAGAGCATGTATTGACCAGGTCTCAGAGAGGGAGTTTCCTTCACTGGGGCTTCCCTATAATAATGAAATCCTAAATCTAGTCCATATTAGAATCCTTTTCAATTAGTCCATCACATTTTCTGAGTATCTGATAGATGTAGAACTCTTACAACCAGTGTGAGAAAATAATGGGATTTGACAGATACTCAAAGGCCCACCTGGAGATTAATCCAAATTGATTGAAGTGAGAGTGATTGGCTTTGTTGATTAGCCTACTTAAATTTAATTAGATTGTAACCACACCTGTCTGGCCCTTCACAAGGTATTGTTCTCAGAAGCTAAGGACTTTGAACTCAACAAGAGACCACCAGTGAACCAATGGTTTTGGATGACACTAACTAATCAGCTTGAAGCAGTGTGAAAGGACCACCTCTCCTCCAGACTTATAAAAAGCTTCCACACTCAGTTTGCTCGAGCAGTTTGTGGTTGAAGCAGGCTCCTGGTGGACGACTTGAGGAAGAACCAGACCAAGCTGGAACTCAAGGTTAGATAGGCCTTTTCTTAACTTTCTGCACTCTACATGTTTGACTTTTACTAATACCTAGTATGCTTTAGTAAATGCTTAATGTCGTAAGACTGGTGCTAAAGCTTCTAATTTAAAGTGACCACAGATTTAGATTTTAACCATCACATCAGTAAGGAATGAAGAGAAATGACAAAAAATATAAAGTCCTTTTTGATTAAAAGAAGGAGGAGGAGGAGGAGAAATCAATTTAGCTGAGGGAGACAAAACACCCTTTATAGGACTGGTCTTAGGAAAAAGACATTTGAAGCAAGTTTATCCCTTTTCATCAAAAGGAGGTGAAAAGAGAACTGTATAATAAGTTAGAGGCCAGAGGAGAGTTCCTTGATTATAGAGCAGAGGTCCCAAAAAGCAAAATGAAATTGGTTAGAAGATGAATAGGCTAGGTTATGGGGATCTATCAGTAGGTAAGGGAGTTCGGAGGTCTGGTGAGGTGGTGGCATGAGAAATGATTAGCTCAGAAAATTGGTTTTAACTCTGGAGTGAAGTAGAATAGAAATGATGCATCTGTAGTTTAAATAGAAGGTTAGATGACTGAGCTTGGAAAGAACAAAATCTATATTTTCAGCATGGGCCTCATCAACACAGAGGACAGTTGTGAAAATTTCCAGGTACATTTGGATGGACTGATAGAATGGAATATGCCCACCTTAGTTGTCACCTCAGTTTTCCTTCTGTTTCTGGCACTTGCAGGACAAGGGTAGGGATAGAAAGACATGAGATAAGGCACTTTCTTTATGAAGATGTCCTATTCAGTTTTACCTCTAGATGGCCTTTTGTACCTTAATGACCAAATTGAGGCTTCCAGGTTTATAGGATTCCTGGTAGGAACAGTTTTCTTTATAATTTATTTCTCTTCACCACCCATTTCACAAATTCAGTGACATTACTTATTTCAAGACAACTTCTGTACTATCTCTCAAATCTACTTTCTCCTTTCTATCAAAATTTAAGCTGTTCTGTTTCTGGTCCCCACCTCTTATTTTCTAGAACAGTAGTCTCCAAACATTTTTTTTTAATTGCTTACCGAATGAGTAAAAAAAAAAAAAACAAAAAAAAAAAGGCATTGGGGGGAAAAGGAACACATATTTCTTGAATACCTAATATATGACAAGCAATATGCTAACGGATACACAAATATTATAATATTTGATCTTTGCAACAATACTGGTAGAGAAGTGTTATTATTATCCCCATTTTATATTCAAGGAAACTGAGGAAAACAGAGGTGAAATGACTTTTAAGAGGTCACACAGCTGTCCAAGAGTAGATTTCAAGTCAGGTCTTCCTGATTCAAGGGCCAACACTTTATTTGCTGTGCCACCTAGCTGCCTAAATAACATATGCTCAAAATACATATATTTATAAAAAAAAATCTTACTCCCAATATATGCACACTTACTGAATTAAGTATAAACTCCTATTTCACGTTTAAAATTGTTCATAGAGTTCACCTGTTAAAGAGGAGAAAATATGGGAAAAATAAAAGTTTCAGGGAGATAGGTACACTAGTACATTTATGTATAGAGCTTTGAATCAGTAAAATCATTTTGGAAAGAAATGTGAAATTATATAAATAAATTATCCACATTGATCTTATACCTTTTAATCCAGTGATTCCACTACTATATCAGTACCCTATGAAGGCCATGGATTTCAAAAGCAAAAAAGTACCCATATACACCTAAATAATTGATAGCAGCACTTTTTCTGTAGAAAGAATTGTAAACAAACTAGATACCTACTAGTTGGGGAATAGTTAAACAAAGTGAGTTATATAAATGGAGTGGTTTTTTTCCCTGGCCCCAGATTTCTACTTTCAGATACCTGTAGAGTCAAAACTTTTTAGAATCAAGGCTTAAGAGAAGTCCCAAAGGGAAGGTCAGTCCTATCTCCATCTTTCTCTCCAGGTTCCTTTCTACACTGCATATCATATAAAAGGAATAGCCAAATGGCTAGTTTGGCTGAACCATACTATATGCCAACTTTCTTATACTGTGCATTTAAAACCCATATGGGGTCGCATAATTCATTGCGGGTGTAATAAAAATTGGCAACAGTTAAAGGTTATATAGACCTATATTATATACCTATATACTCAGGGTCACATAAAAAGTTCTCAGGTGAAAAGGGGTTGCAACTGGAAAAAAAATTAAGAAGCCCTTCTATATGTAAAATCTGATAAAATGTGATGAGGCTGGAAAGGTTAGTTCAGACCATATTGTGAAGGGTTTTTTGTTTGCTTGCTTATTTCATTTTTAAGGTATATTTTATTGATATTTTTAACTTCTTTATATCATCAAATTATCCCTCAATATTCCTACCTTTCCCTTACCCTCTTGCAAAGACCCATGCATAGCCCTGTCATCTTTGTGCTCATCAAACTGTGCTGGGAACCTCTCTCATGCTTGCCACTGCTAGACTTCCTGATACCATTTATCTCAGTGCTTTTATACAAGACTCATGAAATCTCTCAGTCAGCTGGAACAGACTTCCTGTTTGGCATCATTTCACTTTATCAAATGGCTTTCAAAGACTTTTCACACTAAGTTGAAGGACTATGAGTGAGATTGATTGATTGGGCATCTTGTCACACACTTTAAGTGGGATGGAATTGAGCAAATCAATCACTGCTCTCTCACACCTGGAATGCACACCCTTCTTATAAATAGCTCTAAGAACCCCTAATTCCCTTTAAGGCTCATCTCAAGTGCCACTTTCTTGACAAAGCCTTTAATGATCTCCAACCCTTCTCCCCCTTATTAGTATCTTCTGCCACAAGTGAATTTATATCTATTTTGTAGCTCTTTTGAATATACATACATATATGTGTGTATGTATGTATAGGTATATATATATACATATATAAAATATATGTACACATATGACTATATATAGATATACAATTATCCCTTACCCATTATGACTTTCTTATGGTGGTTTTAGTATATCCCTGGTCAGCCTAAGAAATCAAATGGGAAATTGCAGGGAGTTTTTCAGAAGCTGTAGATGACACATGAAACCCAGCAGAAGATACAAAGTTTAGAAAATCAGAAATACATAAAATAATTGTATAGTATGATATAATATCAACACATTTTCCTGTGATGTGGGTAGGATAATTGCAGATTATATAGATGACAGATATAGATAGATGGTATAGATTACACACATTATATGTTTATATACTCACACATACACACATATGTATTGTGAAAATATATATATCTGTATACACACATACACATGCATTTACATATACTGTTATAGGTATGAATATTAATATGGATATTGATTGATATAGATGCAGATAGAGATAGAGATGTATATGCAGATGTAGATAGAGATAGGGATAGAGATAGAGATGATAGAGATAGAGATATAGCTGATAATGTATAGCTATATGGACACACACATATAGACTCCCCAATATTGATGGCAGTCTCCTCCAAGGCAGAGATTGTTTCATTTTGGGCTTTGCATCCCCAACACCTACCATAGTGTCTGGTACATAGTATTTACTTAATAAACGCTGGTTAGTTAACAGATATGGGTACCCCAAAGCATTAATATAATGTATACTTTATAAAACCTGAATGAAAAATAAAAAGAGATAAATATGACACCTAATAATGTTTAAAAACTTACTTTATATTTAAAAAAATAATTGTGGGTTAAGGTTAGCTATCGAACCTATAGAGAGAGAAAACCTTCAGGTCAACTCCTTCACCTAAACTCATTTTTCCCCTTTTCTTTCCTTTCCTCTCCTCTCCCTCCCCTTTCCTTTCCCTTTTCCCCCTTTCCCTTTCCTTGCTTCCATTTTGTCTTAGCTCTTTCTCTGCTTCTTCTTTGCTTTACCATGCCTTGAATTACCTTACATTCACATGCTTTGTATGACCTTTTAAAAGTTTAAAATATAATTTCTGGGTAGCTAGTCATTTTATTAATAAAGTCAGCATTTTAATAAAACTGGTCAGTGGCAATCCTGAATGCCAAAGACCCTCATGGTAGCAGGCTCAAGGCATGTATGACCCTAGAAAAGTGGGTGTTCCAGAAGGTGGCAATACACTCTGATTGGTTAACAAGTAATGAGAGAATTAATATTACAATAAGGAGCTGGATTTATTCTAATGACCATTGTTAGCCCATCCTTGTCATTTTTGGAGACTTTTTCTTATCAATATATTCCCAGGGAAGTACAGGTAGCGTGTGAGATTCAAGATATGGAGAACAGAATATCCAAATAAGGAAGAGACTTCCATGCCTCACTTAAGGTGCATATAGTATGAGCTAGCCATACAACATTTTGACCAATTAACTTCCTGCACATGTGCTCCTATACCTCTGATTCATACTTGCACAGACAAAGGAAACTTTCTACCAAGTATCCTTATATAACCTACATGTATAAATATCAGGGAAGATTGGTGAAGAGCTAAATGTGAATTCATGTAATGTCTGCCTGCCATCCCAGACACTGACCCCCTGTAAGTAAGTCTTCTTTAAATCTCTTTAACCCTGTAGCTGCCAATGGCTTTCTTCAGTATGGAATTATTATCTCAGGGGTACTGGGGGAGGAGTACACCTGAGCCTCTGCCAGTACCCAATAACTGGCATAGTTTACATGATACTGTACCCAACAAACAAAGAATCTGTATTGTCCATCTAAACTTAAGTCAAGTTTTACCTCAGATTAGATCATTTAATTCTATATTCCTTTATTCATTTTCTCTCTGTATATTCAACTTACAAACTGTAATATTCAACTTCCTTTATTTTTATGCTTCTCTCTAGCTTCATGACTTTGTTCACTGGATTCCCTAAACCTGGATTCTCTCCAATTTAAGTATAATGTTTTGAACTCTCCATCAGTTATGTAAGTATATTTCTTTCACATCTATTGTATCATACATTCCTGGAGAATAGTATCTGTGCTGGAATTATAATAGTATTCCAAGGAGACCAAATACTGTGCTTTCCTCATAGTAGGAGTTTTATAAATATTTGCTGAGTCGAATTCAATTTATTGCAGTAAAATAGCCTGTCTGAGCAATCACCCTCCCATTTCTGTCCAATGGGAATATAAATACATATATAAGTATATATATATGTATGTATTTATAAATATATATGAATATATAATTATGTGTATATATGTATATATACATATATACATATGTGTGTGTGTGTGTGTGTGTGTACAGCCCACCTATATATACCCTCTTAGGATGTGGCATGTGTGTATGCATTTGTGCATGCATATTGGGAGGATCAATGAGACAAAGGATGAGGAATCATTTTGGAAACAAATAATAAAAATGTAATCTATTATCAATATTATCATTCTAAGTAGGCCACTGAAGTAGTGAGTGCACATATAAATGGTTTACTATCTTATGCACTTCACTGACATCAATTCAATAAGAATTGAGAAAAAAAAAGAAAGAGTTCTAGAGAAAGGTCTACCAAATGCTGATAGGACTTCCTATGGAGAATTTTTTTTGGAGAACATGCACAAGACAGGCAGCAAATAACAAAAAGGTATATGTGTTGGCCCATATAATTAGACTCATTGGCTACATCTATGACATAATCAACATATTAACAATAATAATATAATATAAAATAATTTTATAATAATATATAATATAATAAAACAATGTATTGTAACATAACACAGTATAATATAATATAACGTTGTTTTTGTTGTTTTCCTTCATCCTCTTTTTTCTTTCTTTTTCTTTTTTCTCTTTTTTTTTGCAGGGCAATGAGGGTTAAGTGACTTGCCCATGGTCACACAGCTAGTAAGTGTCAAGTATTTGGGGCCAGATTTGAACTCAGGTGCTCCTGAATCCAGGGCTGGTGTTTTATCCACCACGCCACATAGCTGCCCCTTGTCCTTCATTCTTAAAGAGGACCATGACATCAGGGTGATGTCATGATTAGTACTGAATTGGATTTAAGTTAGGGGAGACTGTGCAAAGTCACTAACCTCAATCTCTCCTCCAGAGCCATTTGGGTCCAGTGGCAAAATATACATCAGGATGACTGGAGATGGCTCCAGATGTTTAAGGCAATTGGGGTTAAGTGACTTGCTCAAGGTCACAAAGCTAGTAAGTAAGGTGAGATTTGAACTCAGGTCCTCCCAATTTCAAAGTCACTGCTCTATCCACTGTGCCACCTAGCTGCCACATGACAGACATGACATGATATGACACAACACAACAGTGATGTGATTGATATGATATGATATAATGCAATGCAATATAATGCAATTTAATGAAATATAATGTAGAACTCCTTAGTTGAACCATTATAAGATAGTTATCAACCTTAGTTTGGAGGCAATATTAGAATCACAGAGTTCTTACGAATTTTGGTAATGGGATTGAAGTTATTCATGTAAGAGTCTTAGAAACTTTAGGTTCAAATCTTGCTCCACTATGTACTACCCAAATGAAACAAGTCATTTTTACCTTGCTAAGTTTCAGATTCCTTAATTTGGTTTAAATTTAATGAATGCTTATAACAGAGATATGAAAATCTCAGGGTTGACAAGAAAAAGCTCTTTGAGAACTTTAAAGCCCTATAATTAAATAGATATAATTTAAAATTTGAATAAAATTCCTATTTTGATGCCTCTTTGTAAAAAAACAATATTAACTTAACTATAACTAATCTGGAAAAAATTATAACTGTACTTATATGAAAAATTATATCTATGTGAAAAATTATAAATTTAGAAAAATTATAATTGGGCCGTAAGTCCCATCTGGGGTGCCATGCAAATGTGAAAATATTTTATTAACTTGCCTAATTTGGGGAGACTAATCTAACTGCAGGCCTAATCTGGGGCCTTTTGACTGGATGGCTATCTGACTGCTATTAATTTAATATGGGCTGTTTATAAAATTTCCCCATATTTTCTCCTTCCAAATTGATAAGCAAATGATTAAGAAGCCTCTTAATTAAATAATCAAAGCAGAGTTTATTTATAAAAACCAATGTAAAAGATAAGAGAAAAGAAATGCAAATTATATGACCTGTCTGCTTTTAATATAGTAAGGGCCTTTGCTGCCTCTTGCCTTAGGGTATGATGCTTGGACTTGTTTACTCCTTCAGTCCTCTACAGCTTTCACTCTTTTTCTCCTTCATTTTTTTCCCCATTTAGCTTTCACTGCTCAGCTCCTTTCCCCTAACTCCAAGCCCCCTTCACATTGTCAACCCCCTTGAAAAGCCCCTTAGCCTCCTCACCTCTGTTGCCAACCTCCTGGTGTCTCTAGCGTCTCTGTATCTTAGCCCTTTCTTGCTTTCTCCATCCTCACTTTCTCCAACCTCTTTGTGCTGACCGCCTTCTGTTCTCCTAGTCCTCCAGCGTCCTCCAGCCTCCTTGCTCTTAGCTTTTTCTCCATCTCTGTCAACCCCTCTCTTTACATAGCCTCAGTCTCCTTAGCATCCTTGTAGCAGCCTCCCTGTCTGTCTGCTCCAACCTCCTTCATTCTCTGACTCCCCTGATATATATCTTCCTTCTCTCCCCTCAAACCTCAGGCTCCCTGCACCCCTGCACATGCCAAGCTAATCTGCCAGCTGCGCTAGGACTGCAGCCGGGGGTGGGGGGGTTCTCAAGTGTCTCATGCGTACCACACCCGGGGCTCATGGGGCCCGTGTCCCCTGCTTGTGTGCCTGGGACCTCTGCACAAGCTACTCCAGAGGCTGTCCTGGACAAGCCCAGGATGTCTGGGGTAGATCCCCTCAGGGCAGAGGGAGCTGGGGCTTTTCCCCCCAATTGTCTGACCTGGTGTCCCATAAAGCCTACAGGGCTTTTTGGCTCAGCTTAGCAGAGGGGGAGGGGCACCAGCCCCTCTTACACAGAAAAAACACAAGGACTTAAGGCTTTTTAATCTCAGCCCAAAGGCAGGGTCCCCAAATCAAAATAAATTCCCACATCTTCATGGCACAGAGATGAATCCAAGTCATTTTTAGGGCCATACCAATAGAATACAGGTTCTGCCACATCTTGTCCAAAAATGAAAAGCTTTTATTGTCCTGAAAGCAGGCTAGGCCTATTGTCTCTGAACTACTCTTGCCCAGTTCTGTAAGACTCAGCACCAGAAATGGGTCACAGGGAGCAGCCCTTCTCCTTCTATACCACCTCCTCCTCTTTGTCTTCTTCCTCCTCCTGCTCTTCTTCAGTATCCTTGCTCTACTTAGCAAAAAACCTGGTTGGTCAACACAATGCCCAATAGCAACCAAATAGATAAACACATTGTTGTTTTTCAAACCTTAAAAATGGCAGGTGACAAAATGAGGAAAAAACAATAGCTCTGAATTTTGAGTCAAAACACTCCAGATCAGTTTCAAGTTCTGCCAATTACAATTTGTGCAATGTTAACCCAAGTCTATTAAATTTCTTGGTTTTCAAGAGCACTGGAACCATTTAAATTCTGCCACACACACTCCCTATCTGTATGACTCTGGACAAGTCACTTAACATTTCATCCCATTTCTTCCTTGGCAAAATGGTGTTAATAATCAAAACTACCTCACAGGATTGTTGTGAGGATCAAATTATACAACATACATACTGTAGAACTATAGAAAATTTAAATAGTTATATAAATGCTATTGTGGTTGTTGTTAATATCATTAAAATGATTAAATTAAATGATTAAAAGACACTGCCCTAGGCACTTGGAATATATTTTTACCTCCCTACCCTATGAGTGCTTATATTTTAACTATAGTTAACAACACATAAATATATAGGATATACAAAAAATAGGATATACAAAGAGATATTTAGAGGGGAAAGCACTCAAAGCTCAGGGTGATGTGGGGAAAGAAGTGGCACCTCAGTCCCTTTTAAAGATTCCTTCTAATGCTAAATCATATAATTTTTCTCAATACCAGCTCGCCTAATACCACCTCACATGGTTAACAGTTGATTCACAAACTTTTAGGGAAATATACTGCAGACCTTGTCTTTCAAAGTTAACCTTAAAATTCTTAAGCTATTTATATTCTATAGAAAATGAAAATAAAAACCAAGTTTTTTGAATCGAAATGAGACCAAAGAAATACAAAGACAACAGCAGGTTGTGCTTAGAATATAGTATTTCTTGAGTCTCAGGCCATACATTTCAGCACAGTCTGTACTTTTCCTTGAAACAATTTATTTCTGCCACCACTCTGTTTTGAACATCAGACTCTGAAAGCTAATTAAAGCCAAATTGAATGGTTTAGGCCAAACCTAAACAGTGATGAATTTTCAGGCTGTTTTTGTGTTTCAGGGTCTAAAAGTTTCCAGTAAGAGACGACATCATAAGCCAAGTTTTGCCTTTGTTTTGCTTTTCCAATTTGGTCTCATCACAAATGCAGTTGGCA
Organism: Dromiciops gliroides; assembly: GCF_019393635.1. Lineage (NCBI taxonomy): Eukaryota > Metazoa > Chordata > Mammalia > Microbiotheria > Microbiotheriidae > Dromiciops > Dromiciops gliroides. The sequence goes on along the minus strand of NC_057864.1, from coordinate 430,039,552 downwards.
GGAGTACTAAGAATACAAAGTCAGTAACGATAGGTAGAGAGATAGATAGATAAAATGCCCAACTTTTCTGCAAACTACACTAAAATCTGAAGGAGTACCATTTCTTACATGAATTAAACAGAAAGGTCTTAAATAAAGCCTGGGAGGCTGGTACAGCCGCTGCTTTGTTGAAAACCTAGCCAGAAAATGTGTCCCATTCATTTGTCATAGAGTACGTTTCTGAATCTGTTACCTAAGTCCTCAGGCACAACAATAACTAGCTGATGGTTGGAGTGGAGAAAAGGGGAACTAAGGCTTCTCATCAAGGAATATACTTCTATGGCATGTTTCTTCCCCAGGGGGTCTACTTCCTTTCCATAGCAACCTGTCAATCAATCAACAAGGATTTATTAAATGTCTACTATCTATAAGATACTGTATTAGGTGTTAGAGTTTTTTTTGTTTTGGTTTGGTTTTAGTTCACTGATAGTGGGAAGAAAAATGTTCCTACTCTCAAGAAGCTTGCATTCCATTTGGGGAAATTGTATGTATGTATGTATGTGTATCTATGTATATTCATGTATATGTCAACAGAGTAATATGTAAATATTATTTAATATTAATTATAGATATGTATAGTTTATATTTGTGTGTCTGTACATATATGTATATATGTGTAAATATCAATCCAATCCAATTAAACTCATCAAGTACCTGCTATATGTCAGGCAGTGTGCTAAGCACTTGGAATATTAAATAATAATAATAATAATAATAAATCCCTAACTTCAAGAAGTTTATAATCTGATGGGAGGAGACAACACACAAGGAGGCAGGAAGGGGGATGGAGAGGAAAACCAGGAGAAAAATCATCTTGTTCCCTGTAGTGGAAACCAGATTGAGCAGCAGACACAGAGTGGGGTGAGCTGAAAAACCAAGTTTCTGGTCTCTATAAAGGAAGGCACTGAAAAGAGTTTGAACCTCTCCATTCTAGCTCTCCAATGAGAAGAGGTAGGAGGCTGAGGAAAGTAGTGTCAGTTAAAGCTTGGGTTAACAGCATTCATTAAGTGGAACTATGTGTCAAGTCCATGCTAGGCACTGAATATGAAGACAAATATTAAACAGTTCATATGCTCAAGGAACTTCCATTCTGTTGAAATACAAAATAATCTGGGGAGTCACTTGCAATCTTTGGGAATCAGAAAGTATTGATGTAAGAGGAGGAGATTAATAGGAGCCTTGCAAAACCCTTCGGATGATACCAGGTGCAGGGGAGGAGGGATGCCATCTGTCCAGGCAAAATTGACTGCCTATTCAAAGACACAGAGATAGAAGATGGAACATTGTGTTTGAAAAACAGCAGGATGGACCATAGAGTGTATAAAGGGAGTAATGTTTTCTTAATTCCAGAGGGGGAAAAAACCCCAGATAATTCATATTTTGACTCTTTAATCTACAAACACACCACATTTTAGAGTTCTACATAGATAATTTGCTTAGAGTATCTATAGTATGGAACACTAATTTCTGTCTAGGCAAAAATTAAAAATGAAATTTTAAAAGGTCTAATAAAATCTAATTGAATTATGTTTTTAGCAAGGCAAAAGAGATTCCATTTTTATAACACTTAGTTAAATGAGTCTCCCACTGCTCATTTAAGTCTTTATCATCTTTCAATTTAGATGTAATAGAAGATCAGTAATTCTTCACTAATTTTATATTTAAAAAAAAACACTGTGCTTAACAAGATCCAACTAGCATTTAGATCAGAAATACATGGAGTCAGTAAATAAAGAGATGACTCATACGGAAGCCATTTAGGACATGTATTTCTTTTGTTGGTAGAAAAAAAATTCTTATTTTTAGATGTGTATAATTCATAAATTCATTTACTCACTTATCAATTAATTTGTTCAATTAATATTTTATTGTGTATCTACTATGTGAAGGATTATATGCTGAGTACTGTGGAGGATCCAAAGAAGTTTAAACCTGATCCTTAGCTTACAGTCCAATAAGGAAAATAATGTACAAAAATGACTATAATGTAGGATATTATGATACAAAAATCAATACAATATAGAATGTGAATTGGGGAAGGGGTAAAGACACTTTACAATTTTATTCCCATCTACCATTCCCATCTGATTTCACATTTTCTTTCACTCAATTTCCAATTTAGGCAAGTTGATTTCCATTCAAACTGTTTCCTATACATGTGATTTCATTATCCCTTTCCCTGCCTTTTTTGGGGGGAGGCAGTGAGGGTGACTTTCCCAGACTAAGTGTCAAGTGTTTGAGGCCAGATTTGAACTCAGGTCCTCCTGAAACCAGGGCCAGTGTTTTATCCACTGTGCCACCTAGCTGCTCCCCTTTCCATGCCTTTTTCCTGGTTGTTCTAGAATACACTCCCTATTCAACTGTGCCTTTTGCCAACTCTATCTCTCTTTAAGAAACACTTTTGTTTTATGTCCTATATACCTTTTATCCTTGTATTTTTCCTTCCTCCAAACCCCTCCTACTCTGGTAGGTAACACTTTTTTTTCCATTTTTTTTGGGGGGGCAATGAGGGTCAAGTGACTTTCCAAGGGTCATACAGGCAGTAAGTGTCAGGTGTTTGAGATTAGATCTGAACTCAGGGCCTCCTGACTCCATGGCCAGTGCTTTATCTACTATGCCACCTAGCTTCCCCCAACACTTTATTTTTTCTAAAAAAAAATTCCTACTATTATGTACATATTATATGTGCCATTATGTACATAATATAATATATACATAAAATTCCTACTATTATGTACATATTATATGTACTATTATGTGCATATTATATGCATATATAATATATTATATATTATATGCATATAATACTATTATGTACATATTATATGCATATATATCCATCTCCATGAAATGTAATATACAATGTAAAAGTCCTTGAGAAGTTGGATTTGGGGGGCATTGTTACTGTTGTTATTTGTTTTCGCTTTTGGATAGTCAGCACTTAATATAATGTCCCAGTAAGTAGTACATACCAAATAAATATTTATATGCTTAGGTCTAATTGAATTGAAAAAACTTGGCATTTGAACTGAGCCATAAAATAACTGGCCAGGTGAAGGGAAACATCATTCCAGAAGGGAGTAGTAGACAACAGATGTCCTGAAGTTGGTAATCACAACTCATGTTCATGAAACAGAAAGTAGCCCAGTTTGGACTCAGTATAGAACATTTAAAGGGTAATAATGATAAATAAAATTGAAAAGGTAGACTGGGAACAAATCAGGAGAGCCTTGAATTCCAGACTGTGAAGACTGAATTTTATTCAGTTGGTAAACAAGAGCTGCTGAAAATTATTACATAGCTAGCACTTTATGGTTTTTCAAAGCATCTTACAAATTATTTCATTATATCCTCACAATGACCATGGTAGGTGGGTGCTATCATTATCACTGTTTTATATATGTGGAAACTGAGGTAATCAGAGGTTAATTGATTTGGCCAGGATTACACAGCTCCCAAGTGTCTGAGCCTTGATTTAAACTCGTCTTCCTGACATTAGTTAAGTCAGCTAGCTTCTTTTATTATTATTATTATTATTAGTAGTAGTAGTAGTAGTAGTAGTATATTGAAGGAGGTACAACAGTAGTATTATGTGTCATAAATATGAATTAAGTAGGAGTATGTAAAAAAGGCTGCTAAGGGAAGAAACTAGAAGCAGGGAAATTTGTTTAAGTCTACTACTATAGTGCAGGCAATAGAGAATAAGGGTCTGAACTAGAGTGATTATAGTGGGAATGAAAAGAAATGATTGCATGTAGGTACCAAGAATGTTATTCACTGAGTCATCGGATATTGGGGAATTAGGGGCAGAGAGGATTCAAAACCTTGGAGACTTAAAACATGGGTGACTGATTAATATAAAAATCAGAACTTTCTACTACCAGAACGGAGTGAAATAAAAATGCTAATGTATTTTGTAAAAAAGGTTAATAGTTGCCTAAGTGGTCCATAAAACAGAAACTTAAACATAGCAACTTGAAAAATTTAATGAGAGGGCAAATACAAGTTCACCTTGTCTTTTCGTCTTCCCTGACTTTCTCCTCTGGAGACCTCTTAGTGTCTGTAGATTATTATATTGGCTCCAGGATTAGGTGACGTATGCCTGGAGCTGATTAAATGGTTTAACATTTATGCACTTGGGGGTTCCTGTGGCATAGTGCATACAAACTTCATTTAGAGAGCAAAGCATGTGCCTTCTGCTAGTGGGGCCATGAGAGTAACTATCCATTCCTAAGATCCATCTATCATTTTTATATTTAAAGAAAGCATGCCTACTGCTTGATATAAGTCTTATAGGTTATAGATGGTAGCAGAGCTACTGGCCCTTACCAACACCAGCCAAAGTCATCAACTAGACAACTAGCCAAGAAGACACCATTACCTTAGTAAATGTTAATAGATTTAATTTTTATTATTGTTTTGTCTATAACCAAAATATTTTATGGATAGAAAAAAACCCTCTCTTTTCTCAATTCTAATAGAAAACAACATTCCAATCTTCTTATTAAAATAAAGGTACATCTTTTTTTAATGCAATACTATTTCACTGATACTGTATGGTTACTAGCTATAAAATTCCATAGTTTCCAAAGAATGAAGTTGAACATCATTCAAAAAAGAGTGGTATGGTAGTTGGTGGGTACAAACAAAGAATCATGAAGAAGGGGTATAAAGGATGTGATCAAATTGATGTATGATCTAAAAAGAAAATGGACTGGTTCTGAGGAAAGAGTGTGGTATAACTCATCTATAGTCTTTGTGCTCCATTGATATGCTTACAATTTCAGAAGAAATAAAGTAAGAACATTAGAATGTTGGGTGGACTTGATGGGATTGACTTATGGGAGGACATGGATAAGAGTTTCACAAGATGGACAGGAATGAATGGGTTGTGATCTCCTTTATTGGAGGGAATACTACAGTGAATGAGAACATAGATACACTGTTACCTTAGAGTAATGAAGAAGTAGTCTCGGCAGTTTATATCATAGCTAGTTTTAATGGAAATATGATGACTGAAGTCTTATATAGAATTGGAAAGTGCAAGGACTGAGGGGTGGTGGGGATTAGGAATAGCTTCTGGTATGTATAGCACTGTACATTCACATTGAAGCAAATCTAATTTATCAAGTTTTATTTGCGTATTTATCTGGCACTATATGTTTATCTTACTCTCTTCTTTCTCTTCCTTAGTGAAGTTGTTCCAGATTTGGTTTCAGATGAGAATTTCATAAAATAATATGAGTTTAAGTGTGTATACATTATCAAATATGTGTTTCAAGAGATTTGTAGATCAGGTAGAAATAATTATTTCCAATTTTATCTCTATAATAATTTGATATTAAATATCTTACAAAGTGTAAGAATTTACCAAATGTGTTCCTGAAATTTAAGTGAGATCAAACCAATGGAAGCTCCCATTTCTTATGTCAAATGATTAATAATAAGATACCTGAATACTTTTGCACAGAAAGCTATTTTCTTGAGTTGCTAGTTTTTTGTGGTTTTTTTGAAAGAAGTATATTATTAATCCTATGTTGGATTGAAAAGTCCAATGAAAATCACAGAAAAAATTGAATCACAGATTAGAATGACAGTGTAGTAACCTTCTAACTAAATCCTGTCATTTTAAGGATGAGGGAAATGGTGCCCAGATAAATCATCAGTGGTCCAGAGTCATGCATCTAGTTAGTGCTTTGGCCAAAAGTGGAACTCAAGTCTTCTGACACCGGGTCCAGTATTCTTCCCATTATATAAAACAAAATCAAACAGAAATTCTCTTAAGCCACTGGATAAGGAAAAGAATAGACAATATGATAGGTGGCAGTATGTTGTCATGGATACAGCACTTGAATTAGAGCTGGGAAGACTTGAGTCCAAATCTCATCCCTAACACTTAATTATGTGTATGACTCTGGGCAAGTCATTTAACCTCTCTGAGCTCTAGATTCCTCAATATGTGAAATGAGGATTAGAATATTCATAGCACCTAATTTCATGGGGTTCTTATGAGGATGAAAGGAGATAACTTTTGTAAAGTACTTTTAAAGACTTAAAGAAAGAAAACAAACACTTCATTAAACATCTAATATTTACCAAGCACTGTTCTAATCCTGGAATATCGGTGGTATTATTATACTCATTTTATAGTTGAGGAAACTGAGGCAAACAGAGGTTAAGTAACTTGCTCAAAGTCACACAATTATTGAGTATATGAAACTGGATTTGAAATTAGGTCTTTCTGGCTCCAGGCCCAACACTGTATGTACTAACTAGCTGGTTTAAAGCATTATATTGGTTCTTCTTTTGTCTTTCTCCTTCTCCTCCTTCTCCTTCTCCTTCTCCTTCTCCTTCTCCTTCTCCTTCTCCTTCTCCTTCTCCTTCTCCTTCTCCTTCTCCTTCTCCTTCTCCTTCTCCTTCTCCTTCTCCTTCTCCTTCTCCTTCTCCTTCTCCTTCTCCTTCTCCTTCTCCTTCTCCTTCTCCTTCTCCTTCTCCTTCTCCTTCTCCTTCTCCTTCTCCTTCTCCTTCTCCTCCTTCTTACCATTATCTTATCAGTATTATTATCTTATTAATAATAATAATGAGGGGCAGCTAGGTGGTGCAGTGGATAGAGCACCGGCCCTGGAGTCAGGAGTACCTGAGTTCAAATCCGGCCTCAGACACTTAACACTTACAAGCTGTGTGACCCTAGGCAAGTCACTTAACCCCAACTGCCTCACTAAATAATAATAATAATAATAATAATAATAATAATAATAATGAGTAGCTAGCATTTATGTAGAATTTTAAGGTTTAGGATATGCTTTAAATATATCTCATTTGATAGTTATTGAATTGAGGATTTATAAATCAAGTTTTTTTCCATATTTTATGTTGTGGGAGAAAACGTTAAAATTATAAAAATTTTAATAATTTAATAAATTGAAAACCAAATTGCTGTCCAAATATAAATTTTCTCATTAAAAATTGACATGGAGAAAATATCATCCTCATCACCATTGTCACTTCATATCACCTAATAAACACGATTAAATATAGTAAAGAAAGGTTAAAAATAATAATGTTGTTGTCTACTTAGGTTTTTATATAAGTGAGGTGTGAATCCCAATTAGATAAAAGGCTCTTTATCTGAGTTCTTTGGCATGGGGAGGGAGGGAAGGGAGTTCTATTACAGATTTTAGTTATTTGTATTCAACGAGAATTTTGAATTTAGAAAATAAATGTATTCATGTATTCATTCTTCAACTCTGATATCAATTTTGTATCAATTTATTTGCATATTAAAGTTGCATTTACAACTGGCAGCCTGACTGGCAAAGCTGAATATGAATGTTCTGATAAAATATTGAGATAACTGCAACCTGCTGATCAACAGGCAGCCCATAGATTGTGGTTCAGAAACCTGGCGATCATGCAAGATGTTTCCTGCTGGTTTCCTAAATATTTCTGAAATTGAGCTATAATTTGCAATTGCCTAGGAGATAAATAAGAGTTTTATCTTTTACATAGCACTGATAATGCAAGAATAAAGGAGACTTGAAATGCTTCAGAGTAGAGATCATAACCCTTTTGGGAGAAGAGACTTTTTTCAAGGGGAATGGAGAAGAGAAGTTTTGAAAGTGAAATCTTTCATTTATGGGGAGGTTTTATATATATATATATATATATATATATATATGAAGGGTAGGTGGTATGAGGGAAAGAGGCCAAAGTGAGGTTACTAAATTCATTCTCTTCCCCCACCCCTTTGGAAACCTAATATCCTAAAAAAAATCAGCAAAAGCAGCTGGCTTACTTAGTACAAACAGATTGGAGTTCTACAAGTTATGATTTTATGATCTACTAAGTGAATTTTTCAGGATTCTGATTGTTCCATTTTAGAAGTCTTATTTCTATTGTGAATAATCTAGAGAATTTGTCCCTTTTTCTTCTTGAACAATGCCAATCCATTTAGTTTTAGGGAACGTGCTCTGATATTGTGGAACAATAATTGACAGAAAGATAGGAAATCAGCATTCTAATTGAGAATTCGCTATCTAGTTTGGATGATGATCCAGAGAGACTGTCATATCTCCAAGGCTTCAAAGAGAGTGATTGTCTGTGGATGTGATAGAACTCCACTATAATTGTAACCCTGGGGATTCTTGGCTGGCCATATTGCTAAGCTGCCTGAGGTATGATTTATGATGAACTAAACAAATGTAATTGTGATTGTGATAGGAAAACTGAATCCTTGAGAGTATGTCAGCAGCAACATTATTTAGCGGAGAGATAGATCTACAGTCAGAGAATTTGGCTTTGATTCATGGCTCTGCCATTCACTTCCTCTGTGACCTTAGGGAAGTCATTATACCTCAATTATCTCATGTGTAAAATAAATAGATTGGACTATATGACCAGTAAGGCAATAATAGTCATTGCTAACATTTATAGAAGGTTTTTAAAAGTTTATAAAGGTTTATTTTATAGAAGGTTTGTAAAGCATGTACATTTATATATATATATATATATATATATATATATATATATGTGTGTGTGTGTGTGTGTGTGTGTGTATATATATATATATACAATTGATTCTCATAAGAACCATGTGAGATTGATACTTTTATTATTTTTATTTTAAGATGAGGAAACTGAGTCTGGGAGAGATTATTTGACTTACCCATGTGGAGGATGTCTTCCTTAGAATGGTTGCCTATATCCAAGGTCAGAAAAACTGAAATTGTGGAGAAAACATCTCCCATACTCCTAGTAGATGTGAATCATGTAGTACAAAGGTTGGTCAGATAGTTTCAGCCATTGTAGAGAGTGAATATTTTGTTTTTGGTATGAGTCAAGTCAATAGGCATTGAATAAGTGCTTACCATCTGGCACATACCCTTCTAAGGCCCTGAAGATACAAAGAAAGTCAGAAACATCCCGTCTTCAGGTTGCTTACATTCTATTGGAAGGAATAGTACAAATTGTGTACATAAAATATAAACATACAGTCCACAAAAATCTTGGTCCACAAAGGACTTTTGTAAGACTGTATATAGGTTAAATTAGAGATAATCTCAAAGAGGAGGCACTAGCATAGCAGCATAATAATTTGATAGATGATCGATAGATACATAGATAGATAGACAGACAGCAAGATAGAATAGCTAGCAAAACTAATGTTATTTATCATCTACTTTGTGATAGACACTAGGGAAGCACTTTACAATTATTATATCCTTTTATTCTTATAGAAACCCTTGATCCTTCTATGAATAATTCTGAAAGTGGTAGTTTCAAATCAAAATAAAATCAATAAAGTTGTATTAAATATCTTAAAAACATTGTATTAAATACAATATATTTCAGACTCCATACTGCATGCTGGGGATACAACAAAAACAAAAAAGACATTCCTTGACACCAAAGAGCTTACAATGTAATGGGAGAAATAACTGTAACTCTAATTCTGTATGTGTATGGATGTATATATGCATGTATGTATATGTATATTGTATATATGTATATGCACACACATATATACTTATATGTACATATACACGTATAAGTATATGTTAATATATAAAGAAATTTGCATATTTATGTATATTTATATATGCACACATATATGCATGTGCAGGCAAAACCAGGTGTACCCCTTCTGAGCAAATATTGGCTTTTTTACTCTTTTCTTAAGATCCTATCATATGTATCTGTCATACATCCTTCTAGTATGACTTTGATTACTGACAAATTTAAGTGGGAACCCTGGATTAGGTAATTATGCTAATGATGACATGCAATCATTTGCCAACAACTATTAAAAGTTTAAAGAACAATTAATTATTTTTAGATATTCTGCCCTCTATCACAGAAGTGGCATTGCTATTGCTATTGCTATCTTCAGTACATTGTAGCAAGGCATACTATTGTGGAATATGTCAATGATTTTTATCAATTCAGAGCCATCTTGAGCTGGTATAATATAACTGAAAATATTTTCAATGCAGTCAAGTTTATTTTACATCATGGGGGCAATTACCATAGTGCCACTTTCCATGTAACTTGGCAGGGCTGATGGACATATTTGTATAATTCAATAAAACCTGAATGACAACATGAGGCAGAAGTGCAAGATTTAAGGAAAATCACCAATTAAACCAGAAAGGTAACCATGTGCCCTCACAGCTAGAGATCAGATAATGGTTAAAATTTCCATGGACATGATAATATGTGGCTTGTTCTTCCTACACAATCAGTTCATCCCCTCCCACCAGTCACACACACATATACATACATACACACACATATATGTACATGTGTCTATGTTTATATCTATATCTACTTATCTCTATATAAGTGTCCTTTATGTCACTCCTTTCAATGCACTTTCTTCTTTCGTAATGAATTACAGGATGATCACATCAACATGTAAAAAAGTAGAATATTTCCTACAAAGTATAGGAAGGATATAGGCATTGTGATCCTTGGGTATCCAGGAACTAGCATAATAGTACTGGGATAATGGGTTGAAGGGTAAGAATGGAAACAAATGAAGAATGAAGGAATACTTAAAAATAACCTCCTTTTATCTCACTCTTTTGAATAGGTCTAGAGCTTGGGCTCTCTAGATACAGTAGGATTGACAGAAATGAACCAAAATATACCATTTGACCAGAAAAAATCCTTTCTTCATCTCTCATGCCAATACTGAGACTAATAAGATCCTAAAAGTTATTTAACAGGTTTTTTCTACTGGGGGCAGCTACATGGCATAGTGGATAGAGCACTGACCCTAGCTTCAAGAGGACCTGAATTCAAATCCAGAATCAGACACTTAACACTTACTAGCTGTGTGACCCTGGGCAAGTCACTTAACCCAAATTGCCTCACCAAAAAAATTAAATTAAATTAAATTAAAATTTCACAATGTGCTTGATCCTCAATAGGATATTGAATATATCTCCTCCCTGTAGCTCTAGAGGTATATGATCTATTTTTAGGGCATGTTCTTTCATGTTAAGATCACACATATTCAGAATATGTTATTGGTCTGTTGGGAAAGTCACTTAACCCCAATTGCCTCACTGAAAAGAAAAAAAAAAGTTATTGGTATGAGCCTAATTTCAGTCAGTCTGCTTTCCAGTCTTCCCAGTAAATTTATTTTTAATCAAATGAGTATCCCTTTCATAATTTGATTGGTATGGCATTAAAATGTAAATTAACTTTGGTGGTATTTATTGCTATTTTTATTACATTCGCATTACCTATCCATGAGTACTGAATATATGTCTAACTATATGAGTTATACTTTATTTCTTTAAAGAGTGCTTTGTCATTGAATTGAAATGAGTCTTTGATGTGCTGCAGTAGATTGGTCCTTGGGAACTTTATTCATATTGTTATTGTTTGGAATGGCTTTCCCTTTTTATCATTGACTTGTATTTTTCATTATATAGAAATACAGTTGGCTTTTGAGGGTTGCTTGCAACTTTGTTGAAGCTATTATTTTTATCAGTAACTGTGCTGGTTTCCTATTGTTTTTAGGTAAACCATCATAATCATCAAGAAATAGATACAATTTTATATCCTCTTTAATTATATTTATACTGTTGATTTATTTCTTGTGTCATTTCTATTGCTAACATTTTCAGAACTATAGCAAATAGTAGTGGGGACAAGGAGCATCCTTGCTTTACTCTTCTATTTGTTGGGAAAGGTTCTAGTATATTCCTATTTCATATGATATTTTATTATAGCTTTAAATATACTTATTATATTATGAAAAATTCCTCTATATCTATACTTTGCATGATTTCAGCATAAATGAATGTTGTGATTTACAAAATGTTTTTTTTCTGAAAATATTGAAATGATCATTGTTTTGGATATTTCTGTATTTAAATATGATCAATTATGTTGATCATTTTCCTAATAATGACACATCCTTCCATGCCTGATATAAATCTAACTTGTTGATGATGAAAATTTATTGGATGAAATACTATACTCTGTTATACAGGATTTTATTTTAAATTTTTTAATTTATGTTCATTAATAATAATAGCTTATAGCTCTCCTGTGCTTTGCCCTTCCCTTTTTTTAGGTATGAAAATTCAGTTGTCTCATTAAATAAATTTATCAGGGTACTTTCTTCCCAATATTTTTATGAAATTTGAGTATTTTTGTACTAATTGTCCTTTTTTTGTTTGTTTGCTTTTTTAGTGAGGCAATTGGGGTTAAGTGACTTGCCCAGGGTCACACAGCTAGTAAGTGTTAAGTGTCTGAGGCCGGATTTGAACTCAGGTACTCCTGAATCCAGGGCCGGTGCTTTATCCACTGCACCACCTAGCCGCCCCACTAATTGTCCTTTAAAAGTCTGCTAGAATTCTACTGTGAATGGATCAGGACTAGGAGTTCTTTTAACTTTTCATAGTAACTCACAGTTCTATTTCCTTTAAAGAGTTTGGATTATATAACCCCCATTTAGTATTCTTTAGTTTGTGTAATATATATATATATATATATACACACACACATATATATATATACATATATATATATATATATATATATATATATACCTCTTTTGTGTTCTTGATTTTCTTAGTATATCATTATACATAATGGGTTCAAATAATTATTTTTATTTCTTCTGGTATTGTTACAAATTTTTAAGTTTACTTTCCTCACTTCATATTTTCCTGAGTTGATTTTCTTCTCTCTTTTTAATCAGATTAGTTGAAAAGGTACCCATTTTTAGCGTTTTAAAATTTTTTTTTCTAATAACCAGGTTTTTATTTATACATCATTTCTATTGGGCTTTTGTTTTGGATTTGAGTTATCAAGTGTCCTTTAATTTTTATTATCTCCTTTGTACTTCTTTTACATCTTTTTTTTTTTAATTCATGGGCTTTCTATTTTGAAGGAATATTTAGTTTATTAGTTCTCTTTTTCCATTTTGTCAAACATTTTTATTTTTAGGGATATATTTTTTCACTGAGTAATACTCAATTTGCATCCCCAAAATTCTGTTAGGGTTTTTCAACATTATATTTTTTTTCTTTCAACAAAGTATTCATTGTTTGTAAGATTTACTCTTTGGCTCAGTCATTTAAGAGTTCTTGTCAGCTTTCTGATTTGGTCTCTGTCTTTTGTTTGTACTCCTTGAACTGTTTAATATTTATATTCATTATGGTGTGTAACTATATGTTTACTATTTTTACCTTTCTTTGTGTGTTTGTAATATCTTTATGCCCCCAATTCATAACCACTTTTTTGTAAAAGTTCTTTGTGATCTGAGATATATGTACATTCTTAAGCAATCCCATTTAGATCCTCTAAGATTTTCAGCGCTGCTTTTTAAAAAGTAATTTGTTGCAGTCTTTATTGTGCCTTTTGTTTTTCTTTCTGTTAGATTAATCCAACTTTAGGGGCAACTAGGTGGCACAGTGAATAGAGTAGAGTGTCAAGCCTGGAGTTAAGAAGACTCATCTTTCTGAGTTCAAATCCAGCCCTGTGTTACCCCGGGCAAGTTGCTTAACCCTGTTTGCTTCAGTTTCCTCATCTACAAAATGTGCTAGAGAAGGAAATGGCAAACCATCCTAATATCTTTGCCAAGAAAACCTCAAATGAGATCATAATGAGTCAGACTTTGACATAACTGAACAAATCCAAAATTGAGAGAAGTTGTCTTACAAAGTTATAAACAAATCCCCTGATCCTTTTACCTCATCTAGTGTCTATATGCCCTTCTCTTAATACTATCTTGGCTATTAGTTTATCTATTTATACTCAAAACATTTAACTGGATTTTCTTGCTCCTAACATCTTTGGAAATTTCAGTTTGTTTATTTGTTTGCTATCTCTTTTCCCTATTGCTTACTTTATGTATCCCTGCTGGTACAGTGGGTAGAGTACTAACCTCAGAGTCAAGAAGACCTGAGTTCCAATCTTGCCTCAGACACTCACTAATTGTGTGACCTTGCACAAGTTACTTAACACTGTTTGCTTCACTTCCTCTTGTATAAAATGAACTTGAGAAGGAATCGGCAAACCACTGCAGTATCTTTGCCAAGAACACTCCAAAATGGGGTGACAGAGAATTGGACACAACTGAAATGACACAACAACCCTTTTGAAAGAATCTTCCTTAGACACTGGAACCTCAAAGTCATCTTAAACTTCTACAATGGTCAATTCAAAGTTCACCAGATTTATTCTATATGCAAAATGACTTAAGGGAGGGAGAAAGGGTAGGGGAAGAAATTATTTTGTATGGATGATAACACCTTTCCCTTAGGTTTTTCAGAATAACACACAGTCATACACATATACTTTGTCATAAGTCACTCTGTTCCTCAATTCTGTGATTAAGCTTTTCGCAGGAAAGAATTCTGTTATGTTACTATCTCAGCCCAAGCAAACTTCTGACTTTTGGGTTTCTGCACCAGGATTTAGGAGGGGTGAGTAGAATTAAGCTATTTTGCAAGTCAGTTGTCAAACCTTGTTTTCTTATTGCCACAGAATTGTGGGTAGTGGAGGAAGTGTGCTAACTCTGTGAGTTATGGATTAGGGTCTAGCCCCCTCTATTTCTTGCTCTTTTAATTCTTATTTCATTAGGGTTTTGGGGTCTCAGAGAATGGAGACAAAAATCTCTTACACATAGTTCCTATTTTAAAGAGGACTGAGAGGTCATGAGGATCATAGAAAATTACTAGTCTTCCATCTTGGAGAAAGTGAGAGATAACTTCTAAAAGGACAAATAGAGAGGCATATACCTGGGTTTTTTGTTTGTTTGTTTTTGTGGGACAATGAGGGTTAAGTGACTTGCCCAGGGTCACATAACTAGTAAGTGTCAAGTTTCTGAGGCCGGATTTGAACTCAGGTCCTCCTGAATCCAGGACCAGTGCTTTTTCCACTGGAAAACCTAGCTGCCCACATCTGTTTTTATTTAGTAAGAAGGACAGTTATAGTGGTAAGCCACTTAAGAGGAGCATAATTGGCCTCTACCCTGCTGCTGCCTTTTTTATTGAATAAATGTGCTTTTAAAAAATCTGTCAAAGGATATAATTCCTGGATTTACTATTATTTCTCATAAATATCTGTGTTGGATCCTGTCCATATGTTGCCTAATGTTTCTTTATCTGAAGTATAAGGAAACAATGAGAGCCACACTTGATTAAGAAACCTTTCCTAATTCAGGGCCAAGAGTTCAACACCAGCTCATTGCTAGAATACTGTGCTTTCTAATTGGATAACAACTTCAAGCACAGACTTTCCAGGAAGAACAGCCATATCTATAATATTACTACACAGACAAAAGCTTAAAAACTTAGAAATTACTCTATGTCAGGAGCAGCTAGGTGGCGAAGGACCTCAGTTCAAATCCGACCTCAGACACTTGACACTTACTAGCTGTGTGACCTTGGGCAAGTCACTTAACCCCCATTGCCCCACGAAAAAAACAAAAAAAGGAAACTGGAAAGTATGGTTGGGAGGACTGTACCCAGAACGGGGGCATTGTGTTCCTTGCAATTCAGACCAAGCAAAACTGCAGGTGGAAAATAAGAGAATTAACTGGAGAGTCCAGATTAAATAATAAACTTTTTTTTTTAATGATATCTGGGACTGTTTTCAACACCAAGGTCCAGTTTGGTGATGGGATCAGGATTGGAGAATTTCC
Organism: Dromiciops gliroides; assembly: GCF_019393635.1. Classification (NCBI taxonomy): domain Eukaryota; kingdom Metazoa; phylum Chordata; class Mammalia; order Microbiotheria; family Microbiotheriidae; genus Dromiciops; species Dromiciops gliroides. The sequence goes on along the minus strand of NC_057864.1, from coordinate 430,023,846 downwards.
ACAATTCCTTTAGCTCTTAGCTGGCAAGTTTCTGTCCTTAATATCTACTGAGGTTTTATAAAACAAGGGGCACTTAAGGATATGAGCACATAGAAATTTATCATGTATCCAGGTTCTGACTGAGAAAATTGGGGAAGTCTGAGCCTTTACCTAACCAATATGGAATGACAGATGGGAAGGAAAAAAAAAAAAAAAAGGTCTACCTTTCCTCATCAAGCAACTCCAAATATATGAGGCTATCTGTCAAGTCTGAACACATTCTGTATGCTCCAGTGATATATTTAAGGCTATTTAGCTAAAGTAGCAAAGTATCATAAATTGATTTATCTAGTATCATGTAAATTCTGTAGATATCCAATCAACCTTTTTAGGGATATGCAAATAGATTAATTCTCCAAGAAAGCAGACCTAGAGAGGATGCCTTACTTAAAGTGAGTTAGTGGTTTTTATCAAGTTTTTAAAATTTTCTTTTGTATCTAGAGGTAGTGAGAAAAAGGGAAGGGGGAAAGGGGTTGAAAGGAGGCTTGCACAGCATGTTTTGGAATAATATGTTGTCCTTAGGTGGATAGAAGCCTTCTTAGTATTAATGTCCTTAAACATATACCCTTCCAATGATCTTAGTGAGAATCTTCTAAGCACTGTTTTAATCTCTATAGAACTAGGAATGGCTGAGAGTTGAATATTCAAGATAATTCTTCAGGGGGATTAGCTAAGAATAATAGGGGGACTGCTTTGGTACTTATATTATAAGTGTTTCCAAAACAGTTTCTCTCTTGATTTTTCTTCCCTCCCTGATTTTTCCCCTCTGAGTCTTCATTAATTTTTGGAGGAAAATCATAATAGATGCTAAAGCCATTCTTAAGCTATTCAAAAACATAAACAAATATTTTAACTCAAGAATCGTTGCTGATTCACCCTACTTGAACTAGATGGTGGCTGTTTTGTCCTTCATTCTTGAAGAGGATCATGACATCAGCGTGATGTCATGACTTGAAGAGAATTGGATTTAAATGAGGCAGGACTATACAAAGTCATGAACCTCAGTCTCTACTCCAGAGACATCTGGGTCCAGTGGCAAGATATACCAGAGGATGACTGGATATGACTCTGAATGTTTTGAGGAAGTGGGGTTTAAGCGACTTGCCCAAGGTCACACAGCCAGTAAGAGTCAAGTGTCTAAGGCTAGATTTGAACTCATGTCCCCCTGATTCCAGGGCAAGTGCTCTATCCACTTCACCACTTAGCTACCTTGCTCTTACCATGGGCTTTAGTGAAGGCTTAGCCATTGTTAGGGTCCTAGAACCTCCTTAGGTTGCCTATATTCTTGTTGTTCAGTCGTTTTTCAGTCATGTACAACTCTTCATGAAACCATTTGGGGTTTTCTTGGCAAAGCTATTGGAGTCGTTTGCCATTTCCTTCTCCAGCTCATTTTACAGATTGGGAAACTGAGGGAAACGTGGTTAAGTGACATGCCCAGGGTCATATAGTTAATAAGCATCCAGAGCCAAATTGGAACTCTGGAAGTTAAGTCTTCCTGTCTCCAGGCCTAATATTCTATCTGTCATGCTAATATGGGAAAATATGGGGGATAAAACTGAGGCTCGAGTTGAGACCCCTGAAATGAAAGTAGAACATACTGTTTGTTCCCCTGAAGTCTGTGGTTTAGTACCAACTTCCTGACTTATGCCTCTGTTTACTGAAATATGCCTTCCTGTCTGCCAAGTAGCTCACCACAATGTACCTGTGAAAACCTGCATGCATTTTCATGCCTAAGAGATATAAAAACTGCAGCTTGGACACTTGGTGGCTGCCCAGAATATCAGAGGCGACTCTGCTTTGGGCCGGCTCATCAATAAACTGCTCTTCCTTATTCCTGAGTGCCGTTTGGGTTTCTCCGTTGGAATTTCCCACAACGTTTGGTGCGATCGGCTGGGAAACCCTCTCAGGTAGGCTGTATCAGATAGCCTCCCGTGAGTAACTGAGAGCTGCGAGCCCCAGGAAACCTGCCCCGAATAGAGGTGTTGCCACCTGCACCCTGTTAGCAGGACTCTCTTCGGGAGCGGCAATCCCAGGACCGTAGCTACTCGACCGACTGGGCTCTGCTTGGAATTTGGAACAGTGGGCTCCAGGAAGACACCGGTAAGGTAAGGGCCCTGGGGTGCCATGTCTGTAGTCAGGTCCGCTGCAGGTGGAAGGGGAGACTGATCACCTCCTGATTCAGGTTCAGGTACAGGTTCAGGCTCAGGTTCAGATACAGGCTCAGGTTCAGGTTCAGGGCTCACCATTTGGGTGAGCTTTGTTTAACTTCTGTTTGATTCTGTGTGTGTGTGTGTGTGTGTGTGTGTGTGTGTTTTGGCTCTTCCGCCAAAAGCTATGGAGTTTGAGTGGGCCCTCCCATCTCCTGATTGAGGGGAAAGGCACCTGGCTGAGCTCTGTGAGCATCCCCATCCCTTCTCTCTCTGCGACACCGTACATTCTGTCCTTTCCTCATGGGTGGGACTCAGTCTCAGCATATAGTCTTGCACTGTTTGATTAGGAATTTTAAGAGAGGGTTCAGGGGAGATTATGGAGTCAAGATGACTCTGGGGCGTCTCCAAACCCTGTGTACCTTAGAGTGGCCACATTCAATGTGGGTTGGCCCTCAGAGGAAACTCTAGACCCGGAAATCGGAGCAGTTTATAGGGTGGTAGTTGGTCTCACAGACCAGCCCAAGCACCCAGATCAGTTCCCCTATATAGACTCCTGGTTGGAAGTTGTCCACACTAAGCCCCCATGGGGTTCAAATGTGTAAGGAAGCACAGGGACAGGCTAGGATTTTTGTTGGCCAGGCATCAGGGTCACACCCACGAGCCAGTCATCTTAGAGGGGGCACCAGAAGACGAGCCTCCCCCATATATCTCGACTTCACCACCACCCCAGAATCCAAACCTCTATCCACCTATGGCTCTCTACAAGACTCCCTCTCTGTCAGTCTTATCTCCTCTGCTTCCTCTGGCCCTTTCCCTAGACCAGAGAGGGGGACAGAGCCCCCTGATGTAGCCAAGGTCAGACCTGCCTTCCAGATGTCCCTCTAAGAGACTCTGAGGCAGGGCCAAGAGAACCCAGATGGGACTTAGCAACCAGACTGGTCTGTCTTCTATTATTAACCCTTTACCATCAATGACCTCCTGAATTGGAAAAACCATACCCCTCCCTACTCTGCGAAGCCCCAGGCCATGATAGACCTTGAGTCAATTTTCCACAATCAACAATGTCACCCTCACAGTCCACCCAGTGGTTCCTAACCCCTACACCCTATTGGCCCAGATACCCCATGAGGCTGCCTGGTCCACATGTTTGGGTCTCAAGGATGCTTTCTTCTGCCTGAGAATCACCCCAGCCTGTCAGCCCCTGTTTGCCTTTGGGTGGGAGGACCCGGACTCAGGCTGGAAAACCCAGCTAATCTGGACTCCCCAAGGATTCAAGAATTCCCCCACTCTTTTTGGGGACGCACTGGCACGGGATCTCCAGGCATCCCCTCGGCAGGAGCTTGGCTGCTCCCTGATCCAGTATGTAGATGACCTCCTCCTTGCTGGATCTACATGAGACCAGTGCTGGATGGGAACCCAGGCCCTGCTGGATCTCCTTTCTAAAGCAGGATACAAGGTCTCCAGGAAGAAAGCCCAGATCTGCCAAACCCAGATGAAATATTTGGGGTTTATTGTCATACAGGGCCACCGAACTTTGGGTGTAGAGAGGGTAAAAGTCATTCTCAACATTCCCACACCAAGGACCAAGAGGCAGCTCCATGAATTCCTCGGGACAGCCAGATACTGTCGCATCTGGATGCCAGGGTTTGCCCAGCTCTCCAAACCCCTGTATGAGGCCCTCTTGGGACTGGAGCAGGAGCCCCTACTTTGGGGGGAGGTGCAAGAGCAAGCTTCCCGGGAAATTAAGAGCCTACTCACACAGACCCCTGCATCAGGTCTCCCTGATGTCTCCAGGTCTTTTAATCTATTTGTGACTGAGAAGAACAAAGGTGCCCTGGGGGTCCTTACCCAAACTACTGGGCTGTGGGAGAGGCCCACTGCCTACCTATCCAAGCACCTTGATCCTGTGTCAGCAGGATGACCTCCATGCCTGAGAGCTGGGAGCTACTGTCCTCCTTGTCAAAGAGGCTGATAAACTGACTTTGGGACAGACTATCCACCTTAGGGTCCCTCACTGTGTCATCATCCTCATGAATTCCCATGGCCACCTGTGGACATCTAACCCACGGCTGGCCCAATATCAGGGGCTCCTACACGAAAACCCCCAAGTTCTAGTTGAGACAGTTAAGACACTGAATCCTGACACTTTCTTGCCCACCAAGCAAAGCCCCCCCCCCCCCAACATGACTGTGCCTAGGTCATAGGGGAAATACGCTGTAGCAGACCCGACCTGTCTGATCAACCCCGGCCTAACCCTGACATCCAACTCTTCACTGACAGGAGCAGCTTTATGAGGGATGGTGAACGACTGGCAGAGTACGCCACAGTTACTCAGGAGGCAGTAATAGAGGCAGGACCCCTGCCTCAGGGGTGGTCAGCCCAGAGGGCAGAACTATGGGCCCTCATACGTGCCCTGCAACTGGCAGAGGACATGTCAGTGCACATCTGTACTGACTCATGGTATACTTTTGCAACCCTCCAAATCCATGGGGCCATCTACAAGGAGCAGGGACTCCTTTCTTCAGGGGGCAAGCATATTAAAAACCAGTCTGAAATTCTGAAACTGCTTGAGGCTGTCTGGAAACCCAGAAGGGTCTCAGTCATTCATTGCTGAGGCCATCAGGTTGGGGATGATCCCATCATAAAAGGCAACAATCTTGCTGATAGGACAGCCCGTCAGGCAGCAGAATCAGCTGGCACCAGGGAGGGTTACCTCCTTGTGCAAAGGGGGGAATCGGCACCAGTAGAAACTGAAACTGAAGCCCTAGCATACACCCTGGAGGAGGTAGGCTGGGCTCAGAAGGAGGGGGCACAACAGAATACCACTGGGAATTGGGTGCTCCCAGATGGGCGCCTCTTTATCCCTCAGAAGGCCACATATGCTTTCATTCGCCAGCAGCATCTTCTCACCTACCTGGGGAACACTGCCCTAGTAGCCATGCTTCAGAAATGTTGCTATGCCACTCAGAATAACCCCAGCCAGGGCCCCAGTAAACCTCTGGGGGTTCAGCCAGCAGGGACAGACCCTTTCGAGGACTGGGTAGTTGACTCCACAGAGATTAAAGCCTGCAGAGGCTATAAATATCTTTTGGTTTTGAACTGCACCTTCACCGGCTGGGTTGAGGCTTTTCAAACCCGAACAGAAGAAGCAACAGAAGAAGTGGTTAGAGCCCTTCTCCAAGAGATTCTGCCCTGTTCTGGCATTCCCCTAACAATTGGGAACGGCAATGGCCCTGCTTTCGTGGCCACCGTGGTGTGGGAGCTGGCCAAGGGTCTGGGAATCAAGTGTAAATTGCATACTGCTCACAGACCTCAGAGCTCAGGGAAAGTGGAGTGTATGCATAGGACCCTTAAGTCTACCCTAGCTGAATTCTGTCAAGAGATCAGTCGGCCTTGGGTAGACATGCTACCCCTTGCCCTCTTAGAGTTAGATGCACACCAGGAGTCATAGGATACTCCCCGTATGAGCTCCTATTCGGGAGACCACCCCCACTCACCAGGGCTCTCCATGATTCCAAAGGCATAGGAGAACTCACCCAGGATGCAGCTTTGGCCAAGATAGGGAAGACTTTAGCCCAGCTACACAGAACAGTTCTAGAAAGGGAACCTATACCCCTTGGTTACCCAGTGCATCGTTTCCAGCCGGGAGACCAGGTCTGGGTCAAGGATTGGAAGAAGGAACCCTTTCAACCTATTTGGACGGGCCCCCACATAGTGGTTCTTGTCACCACCATGTCTTAAAGTTGCAGGTATCATTCCCTGGGTCCATCATTCCAGAGTAAAGAAGGCTCAGCTGCCCAGCAGTAGGTGGAGGTGTAAGTTGGTTCCTGATTGCCCCAACAAGCTTCAGATCATGAAGGAGCAGTGGGACCCTGCCAGCAGGCCGTTGGCCCAGAAGCAGACGACTGTCTGACATTAGACAGCTTTCCCAAGACCCCTGTGCTGATGTAAGAGACTCATTTAACCATTTTGATTTTCCTCCTCTATGAACTGGCACTTGCTATATATCTGTTTTGCCTGAATAACTGCTTTATCGTCTTCCTGGTTCCCCAGCTGTCTGTCTATGCTGACTCAGACTTTGTTTCTCCAGTTATGGCTGTGTCCCCTGAACTGGAGGGAGTAGGGAGATCAAAGCAGGCCCTAGATGATGCCCCTCTAGTACCAGGGGGGGTATAGAGGGGGCATCAAAGTGGGGAATAATATGGGAAAATATGGGGGATAAAACTGAGGCTCGAGGTGAGACCCCTGAAATGAAAGTAGAACATACTGTTTGTTCCCCTGAAGTCTGTGGTTTAGTACCAACTTCCTGACTTATGCCTCTGTTTACTGAAATATGCCTTCCAGTCTGCCAAGTAGCTCACCACAATGTACCTGTGAAAACCTGCATGCATTTTCATGCCTAAGAGATATAAAAACTGCAGCTTGGACACTTGGTGGCTGCCCAGAGTATCAGAGGCTACTCTGCTTTGGGCCAGCACATCAATAAACTGCTCTTCCCTATTCCTGAGTGCCGTTTGGGTTTCTCCATCGGAATTTCCCACAACAATGCCACCTAGTCAGCTTTACACAAAATTCCCCTTGATTATTCAGTGGTCATCAGAAGACTCTGAGCATCTCTCTTTTGTTTCTTGGGCCTCATGGGAGAAACTACAGCTAATTTGATTAATTTTTCTTTTTAGTCCTGCATAGGTGTTTTTCAGGGCATCTGTACTCTTTCACATCCTAGCCCATCAGCATCTCCTCATTCAGTTATCTATTTTATCTGAGTTTAAGCAGACTATTGGATATGGCTACAACCTTGTAAGCTTTGAAAGTTTGAAATAGAGAGCAACATAAATATAGGTGATGTGGTCCATGTTGGGTTTTTCTAAAGGCTAAGCATAGATAAGGTGGTAGCAGAGAACCAAAATATAATAATAATAGTGATAACAGTAATAATAATAATTGTTATTGTTGTTATTACTTAACATAGCTATAGTTGAAATGTCTATTCACCAAGTTTTATGAAAAATTCAGAAGTGAATTCTATAAGTTAAATAGTTGGGTTTTTTTTTGGGGGGGGGGCAGGGCAATGGGGGTTAAGTGACTTGCCCAGGGTCACACAGCTAGTAAGTGTCAAGTATCTGAAGCCGGATTTGAACTCAGGTACTCCTGAATCCAGGGCCGGTGCTTTAACCACTGCGCCATCTAGCTGCCCCTCATGTAGTCTTTATTTCCATAATTTGAAATTTGGAATCAGATTATTTAATGTTAAGACAGGTATTGTCCTATCAAAAGACTTACTTAAAGATTAACTTAAAGTTAATCCCAAATATGTATCAAAATACAGGATTTCAAATATGTATGTGATCACTGACAAAAACACAACCTTTCTGTCCTTCATTTATAAAGAGGGTATAAAATACTTGCATCAGTTACCTAACTGGATTATTCTGAAGAAAGTTCTTTGTAAACCCTAAATAGAATGAGAAATGTGTATCTTATGTGATCTTTAAAATTGGAATTTTCTTTGACCTATAGAATTTTTCCCTCAGGTCATGTAGAAATTATCTGGTTTCCCACATACTTAGAAGAATAAAATGAGAGAGCTTGAAAAGTTTTTTATTTGTTAATAAGGCATGTAGGTAGTTTCTGAAGGTAATTCTGAAATAGGACTTCTTAAACTATTTGAGCAAAGACAGTCTGAAATAAACTTAGATATTTTCAAAGAGAACATCTGATTTGAATGACACTCATTTGTTGCTCATTTCAATAGTCAGTATATATGATATAGATATTTGTTTTATAGCCTTTATATATTTTACATTTCATTGTTTCTGAGGTTTAAAGGTAGGTTATACTTTAAACCCAGAAAATTCCCCTAGAAACACTGAAAGATTTTCATTGTACTTAATGAAATATGTGCTATGTGGACAGGTTTTAAAAATTAAATATATTGAGGCAGCTAGGTGGCACAGTGGATAACGTACCAGCCCTGGATTCAGGAGGACCTGAGTTCAAATCCAACCTCAGACACTTGACACTTACTAGCTGTGTGACCCTGGGTAAGTCACTTAACCCTCATTGCCCCACCAAAAAAAAAAATAGGCAATTGAAAGACACATGGTGAATGTAAGGGGGCTATGGTAACATAATGAAGAAATGTAATAACTGATGTTTTTGAGTATGTGTATAGTCAGACAAGATAGTAAGCTGGTCATTTATCAAGACAGAAGGTGAAAAAGACACCCTTTATGATATATTGGCACCCCTACAGAGGAGTAGAATGCTGGGCCTGAAGTTGAGAAGAACCAAGTTCAAATCTAGCTTTATATACTTACTGGTTGTATGAATCTGTCTGCCTCAGTTTCCTCAGTATAAAGATGAAGATAATAATAGTACTTACTTTCCAGGGCTATTGAAAGGACCAAATGATATAATACTTGAAAATTACTTAACAGAGTACTTGGAAAATAGTAGATACTTAAAAAATACTTTTTTTCCTTTCCTAAATACACTTGCCTGCATGTACATGCACACACACACACACACACACACACACACACACATACACACACACACACAAGTAAATACTTCTGCCTTCAGATTCTCAAATGGCAAGAGATCTCTAACACATTTGGTGGCATCTCTAAGAAAATTTATGAGAAAACATGAAAAAGTGCAAAGGATGATAGGTTATGATTTAGGGTGGTGGAGAAAGTACCAGTGTCAATTAAATTAAAGCATGTTTGTTTTTTCCCCAGTGTGTCAAATTTATCATACAATAAAAGAGAGAAAATTACAGCTCTGAATTAGATCTATAGATGTAAAAAGGATTAATTAATAGGGATAAATACATAAATGAATCCTATAGATTTTCAAAGATGAAAATATTTAGAAACAATAAATATCAGTAATTATCTGTTCCCTTAAAATGATTGAACTTGGAATCAGAAAGGTTAGCCTTGCAAGCCACATAAATTTACCAAGCATCATTGGCTAAAGGGATATTTTCAGTAATGTACATATGACATTACCTTTCCTGACAAATATGCTGACCCCATAACTCTCGGGTTATGTTGCTATTACTTAAGAGTCTTGACCATGACAACATAGCCAAAGTATTTCAATATTTCTCTAATGCTTTTATGAATCATCCAAGGCTTTCAATGAAATAATTACACTCTTTCTGGCATAATTCATCTTCTCAGCTCCTACAAACTGTTGTCACACTTGGCATGGTTTTAAATGGCCATAGGCTTATCAGTAAATGTATTTTTCAGGGGGAATAATGGTGTAATATATTGACAGCTAGGTGGTACCACAGATTGAGTGCTGGTTCTAGTCAAGAAGACCTAAGTTCAAATTCAGCCTCAGATACTTACTATAGCCATGTACTCCTGGGCAAGTCACTTGATTCTGTTTACCTCAGTTTCCTCATCAGTAAAATGAGCTGGAGAAGGAAATAACAAACCACTTCAGCATTTTTCAAAAAAAAACAATGCAAATGGGGTCATGAAGAGTCAAATATGGCTAAAATGACTAAACAAAAGATATATAAATGAAAGAGAAAGATACATACGCACACATATAAAATTTCTATATGGTACATGTATATATAAATGTACACACACATGTCATATACATTATATATTTATCATACGTATATATGTGTATATATATATTTTTTAGTATTGCTGTATAATTATAATATGACACTCAAAATAATCAAGCAAGAGGCTCATCAAAATTTTTTGCCAAATAAGTCCTAAGATTTTTCTACTCATTAAATTGATAGACTTTAATGGAAGGAAATTAAGGCTATGGACATATTTCTTTATGCTGCCAACCCTTATCTACAGAAAGTGACATATCACCTCATAAGGCTATTTCTGTACAGTTCAGATGTAACCTCTACAGGAAGATTTTCTGACATTAGATTTATGTGTGGTTACTAACCATATTGGTGGCATAAAAGTGAGAAGAGTGGTTTTCTTTGCCATTGAATCAAGACCAATACTTTGCATCTTATCTGAGTTTTAGTCTAGACCTTGTCTAATTCAGTTAGTGGGGCAGTGATGCTGATGAAGCCAACTATATGGTATAAATCACTAGGCAAAAAATATCCTCTGAAAGAGAAAAAACTGTACCCCAGTTCTCAGCCACTCATCCCAGAAATGTATATCATTATACACAAAGGGAAAAGATAAGATAGTACAAGTAGCTGAGGATAAAAAATATCTACTCAAAAGTGAGATTAAAGATATTGAAATATTGATGGTCTAATAGTATGATCTTATATAAATGGTAGATTTATAGTATTAGCTGGCATTTACATAGAATCTGAATTTTTGCAAAAATACTTTATGTTTGAGATCTCATTTAATTCTCATAATAACCTTTTGAGGCAGGAATTATAGGAATTATCATCAGCATTATACAGATGAGAAAACTGAGGTTTAGAAACTAACATGTCATGGTCATATGGATATTAAGGGTGGGAGCCAAAATTTAAAGTCAGAAATCTCCTGAGCCCAAGGTCAGTGCAACTCCCAGTATGCTATGTTGTTCAAAACATATATATCTACACATAGAAAAAAGTACATGTCATAGATTTGGTCTATCCATAAAGGAGATAGGCAAAATCCTTTCTACTTGAATATTTAGGAAGATAGTTTGATAGGTGAGTATATAGATGATAGATAGATAGACAGATAGCTGATAGATGATAGATTTTGTTGTTGTCATTTTTAATCATGTCTTTCCTCTTTGTAATGCCATTTGGATTTTTTCTTGGCAATGATACTGGAATAGTTTGCCATTTTTTTCTCCAAATCATTTTTACAGATGAAGAAACTGGGATAAACCAGGTTAAGTGACTTGCCAAGGGTAACACAGCCAGTAAGTACCTGTGACCAGATTTGAACTCATGTCTTCTTGATGTCCTATCCACTTAACCACATAGCTGTCTATATAGATAGATAGATAGATGGATAGGTAGGTAGCTAGGTAAATAAGTAGGTAGATAATATAGAATATGGATTGAATGCTTACTCTACTTCCTCAAATGGAGGTTTTTTTGAGGAACTAAAAAATCAGAAGAAATAGCTGGATGGAGGAGTTGCCAGTGTAAGAAGACCATTGGAATGGGATTGAGAAGCAGGTCAGAAGTCTTAAATTTTAAGGAAGCATGACTAATGTGTGTGATTCCTAATTAGAAGTAAAGATATATGTGGTAAATTATTCATAAATAATTAAATTATTACTAATTATTAGAGTGCTGTAGTGTAAAGATCACTTGAAGTAGAATCATTAAAAGAGCCAGTACAAATTCTACCTCTGATACTTCGTGGTTTTATGACTATGAAAAAAAATCAGGCTCCTATGAGTCTCAGTTCTGTCATCTGTAAAATAGGAATTCCCTATACCAATGAAAACACAAGTCTGAGCCTCAAAATTGGCATAAGAAAACCTATTACAAGGGGGCACTGTGAGCCTAATTGACACAATATATGTAAAAACATTTTGGAAACACTAAAACACTCAATATTTGTTCTCATATTTCTATATATGTATATCTGCATCAATATTTACACCTTTCCATATCAAGTAGATTGGTATTTATGGGGTAGATTTCTTTTTCTTTCTGCTTCCCTGCTTATTCATTCTATCATTTAAAAAAAAGCTGGCACAATTTAATCTTTTGCCCATATACATTTATTTATCGTTTCTTGAAATACAGCATTGGAACACTGGGCTTTGATAAAATGCACTGGGATTCAAATGAAGCTGTTTGACCATGCCTTGAACCCAAATCACTCTGTCTCTCACTGCTTGGCCAAGAATAGATTCCATCCAAAGTCTACGTTGTTCAGTGTTTGGGTTGTGATGGTTCAGAGTAAGTGTAAATAGCAATAGTTTCTGTCTGGGCCAGAAATCCTAAGGGTCCTCCCCCATCTAGATTATTTGTTTAATTTGGTAAAATAGGCCATGTTTTGCCTCATTTCTCTTCTTTTGTTTTTTTTTTCCCCCAAATTTATTTATTTTTTTTTCCCTTCCTTCCCATCCCTCACACAGAAGAACTCAAGCAATTCAATATAAGTTATACATGAGTAGTCATGGGAAACATCTACACATTAGCTAGGTTGTGAGAGAAAACAGATAAAAAACAAAACTTCAGATAAAGGAATTGTCAAAAAATGTGTTTCAATCTGTTTTCAGGTACCATCAGTTCTTTCTCTGTAGATGGATTGCAATTTTCATAAGACTTTCAGAATTATATTGGATGATTGCCTTGCTAAAAATAACCACATGCTTCCCAGCAGATTATCTTACAATAGTGCTCTTATTTTGTATACAGTACATTTCACTCTGCTTCAGTTCATGTAAGTCTTTCCAGGCTTTTCTGATAGCATACTGTTCATCATAACTTTTATATAGTACCTTAAACTTGACAAAGAATTTTCTTCACAATAACCCAGCAAAGCAGGTACCATACATTTTGCCACTATATTCAATCATCATAACTGTTTCCCTCCATCATATTCCCTTTCTATGATATTTACTCTATTTTCTATCTTCTTTCACCTTCTTCCTCCTCAAAATTATTTTACTTTTGACTGCCCCCTCCCCTGCTCTCCCCTCCCTTCTTTCACCCTTTCCTCCTTATCTTCTTCTCCTCCTACTTTCCTGTAGGGTTAGATTACTCCTCCCAATGGATGTGAACATTATTCCCTCCTTGAGCTCACTCTGATGAGATTAAGGTCTTTGAGCTAATTCTGTGTTCTAAATTTTTCTTCCTCCCTCCTCATCCCTCCCTATGAAATCAAGCAATTCAATATGTCATATGTTATGCAGGACATCTTCACCTTCCTTGAAAGTGTTTTGCTTTTAAAGGCTCCCTCCCCCAATCTGCCCTTCCCTCCTTCCTCTCATTCTACGCCCCCTCCTTTATCTCCTTCTTCTCTCACTTTCCCTCAGGGCAAAATATATATTACTATACCCACTTGAGTATGTATGTTATTCCCTCTTTGAGCCAATTCTGATGATAGTGAGGTTCACTCACTCCCCCAATTCTTCCCCCTCTTCCCCTTCCCTCCATAAGCTTTTTTCTTAGTTCCTTTATGTGAACAACCTCTCCCCAGTCCACATCTCCCCTTTCCCAGGCCATTTCTCCTACCCCTCAGCTCTATTTTAAAGATGTCATCATGGGTTAGCTAAGTGGCACAGTAGACAAAGCACCTGCCCTGGACCCAGGAGGCCCCGAGCCCAAATCCGGCCCCAGACAAGATACCCCACCCTGTTTGCCCCACAAAAAACAAGGATAAACCAAAAATAAATGCTTTACAGATATCAAACCTTCAAATTCAGTTCAAACCTGTGTCCTCTGTGTATTCCTTTCAGCTACCCTAATACTAGGAAAGATCTTATGTGTTCGAAGTATTATCTTCCCATGTAGGAATGTAAATAGTTTAATCATTTAATATCCCTCATGATTTCTCTTTCCTATTTATCTTTTTATGCTCCTCTAGGGTCTTGTATTTGAAAATCGAATTTTCTATTCAGTTCAGGTCTTTTCATCACAAGTGCCTGAAAGTCCTCTTTTTCATTGAAGTCCCATTTTTACTTCTGAAAGATTATACACAGTTTTGCTGGGTATGTGATTCTTGTCTGTAGCTGAGTTCCTTTGCCCTCTGGAATGTCATATCCCATGCCCTCTTGTCCTTTAATGTAGATATTGCTAGATCTTGTTTTATCCTTATTGTAGCTTCACAGTATTTGAATTAGTTCTTTTCTAGTGGCTTAGAATATTTTCTCCTTGACCTGGGAGCTCTGGAATTTGGCTATAATATTCCTGGAGGTTTTCCTTTTGGGATCTCTTTCAGGAGGTTATTGGTGGATTCTTCCAATTTCTATTTTGCCTTCTGCTTCCAGAATATCAGGGCAATTTTCCCTCACAATCTCTTGGAGGATGGTGTCTAATCTATTGTTTTGGTCATGGTTTTCAGGTAGTCCAATGATTTTCAAATTATCTCTCCTGGATCTATTTTACAAATCAGCTGTTTTTCCAAGGAGATATTTCATATTGCCCTCTATTTTTTTTATTCTTTTGGATTTGCTTTACTGTGTCTTGGTTTCTCATAAAGTCACTAGCTTCCATTTGTTCAATTCTATTTCTTAGGCAATTATTTTTATTTTTTTATGTCTTTATGTCTTTATTTCATTTTTTGAGTGACTAAAGTTTATTTTCTCCATAAAAGAGGAACTGTCATATAAAAATCCAAGATTTATGATATTAGAATATACCTAGATATTTATCATCCTCCCTATAAGTTAGTCTCTTTGTTTTCACCAGCCTTTGGTTTTCTTTGTAATCATTCTTTTTCAAGTTATATCTAGAGATAGTTTTCAACATTTGTTTTTATAAGATTTCTACTTTCAAATTTTTCTCCCTCCACTCCCTCCCCCCTCCCCAAGACAGCAAACAATGTGACATAGGTTATATATGTACAATCATACTAAACATATTTCTGCATTAGCCATGCTGTGAAAAATCAGAGCAAAAGGGAAAAATCCCCAAATAATCTTGTAATAATTATTACAAGATTATATAACAAAAAAAAAGGTAGAAATAGTATGGTTCAATCTGCATCTGGATTCCATGGATTTTTTTGTTTGTGTGTCTTTTTGTTTGCTTTTTTGGATTTGGAGAGCATTTTCCATCATGAGTCCTTTGGAACTATCTTGGACCACTTTATTGCTGAGAAGAATTAAGTCTATCACAGTTGATCAACACACAATATTGTTGATACTGTGTACAATGTTCTCCTGGTTCTGATCATCTCATTCCGCATCAGTTCATGGGAGTCCTTCCAGATTTCTCTGAAATCCACTTGTTCATCATTTCTTCATGTCTATTTTTTTTAAATTTTGAATTCTAAATTTTCTTCCTTCTTCCCTCCTCAACCGTCCTTATGGAATCAAGCAATTCAATAGAATTCATACATGTGCAGTTATGCCAAGCATTTTCACGTAAGTCAAGTTGTGACAGAAAATAGAATAACTTTAGATAGAGGAAATAATAAAGAAAATTATACTTCAATCTGTATTCAAATACCATCAGTTCTTCCTGTTTGATGGTTTGCATTTTTGATACATCCTTCTGATATCATCCTGCTCATCATTTCTTTCACAGCTATTATTGCTAACATTATTACCCTGAATCCTATTCCCTCCCCTTGGTATTTACTCCATTTTCTATCTTCTTTCACCCTATCCCTCCTCAAATCTGTTTTACTTTTTACTCCCCCCTGTCTCAATCTGCCATCCCTTCACATCACCCTGCACCTTTTCCCTTTCCCCTCCCACTTTCCCTCAGGTAAAAATATATTACTATACCCACTTGAATGTTTATGTTATTCCTTCTTTGAACCAATTCTGATGAGAGTATGGCTCAATCACTCCCCCACTACTTCCCCATCCCCCCCCACACTCCATAAGCTTTTTCTTGTTTCTTTTATGTGAGTGTTTTTACACCCTTCCAACTCTCCCTTTCCCTTTCTTCCTAGGAAATTATTTTCTTCAGAGAGCTTTTGTATCTCCTTTTTCCATTTGTCTTTTTAAGCTGTTGACTTTTTTCTCATGACTCTCCTGCATCACTCTCATTTCTCTTTCCATTCTTTCCTCCACCTCTCTAAATCTTCCTTCTCTCTCTCCTACTTTCACTTCAAAGTCCCCTTTGAGAGCTTCCACGGCCTGAGACCAATTCATATTTTTCTTGGAAGCTTTGAATGTAGGGGCCCTGAGGTTGCTATCCTCTTCTGAGGGTACACCTTGATCTTCCTTCTTGCTAAAGAAACTTTTGATAATTCTCAACTTTCTTTGCTTGCTCATCTTATCATCTTTTATTTGACTTTTAACTCCCTCTTACAGTGGGGCCCTAATTCCAATCTACAGTGTCCCAAGCTTCAGAGAATCCCAGGTGTTTTGATTTGGGGGAGGGCAAGTTTTTCTCTAGCCTGGCCTGTTCTCTGGTCAGAAGATAACCTCAAGACAACTTGCTAATTAACCAGCCAACAGAACTGTGTGTGCTGTGGTTCATATCTTTGATGAGTGTGCACCCCTCCCCCATAGACACTCCTGTATTCCCCCCCACCCAGCCCCACCCTGCCAGTCATTCAGCCCTCTCACCCGACCACAGTCTTAGTTCCAGAAGACGTTATTGCTGAATTTGATTTGGAGGCTTGAGGGTAAGTTCCTCTTGCTCAGTGTGTCTGGGGTCTGTGTTGGCATGATCATGGGGATGGACTCTGTTTGCAGCCCAGTATGGGCCCCCTTTAATCTGGAAAATAATCTCAGCCTGTCTTTTTGTGAGTTTTGCAAGTCTAGGGCTTGTTTTATTGCTGTGTTGGGTATAATTGTGTCAGGAACTCTGTGTGTTTAATGTCTTTCATCCGCCATCTTGGCTCTGCCCCTTGTCCTCTGCCTCATTTCTTCCCAACCTTAATCACTGAATGGGTGTTGCCTCAGACAAACTAAGACCTGGAAAATCCCTTAGCTTAAAAAAGGCCAAGGTCTTCCAATGGATCCCAGGTCACCTCCAATTCATCCTGATCTGTATCTTGCCACTTGACCCAGATGGCTCTGGAAGAGAGAGTGAGGCTGGTGACTTTGCATAGCCTTGCCTCACAAATCCAATTCACTTTCGAGTCAAGACATCACCTTCCTGATGTAATTGGTCCTCTTTGAGAATGAAGGAAAAACATCAATAATAATTATTACAAGATTATATAATAACTATTTCTTTTCTTTATCATGGCATTTGTCAATATCTCTAGTCCTTGCTTTACATAAATTCACATTACCCAAACTTGCCTTTAGATAAATAATTCTGAAAGAAATCTGAATTCCAAAAAACAGTCTGTTATTTTATTTTATGGTAGTCCTTTCTTTCTCTCTCCTTCCTACAACTCAGCTCCAAGGCCTCCCACACTCTCACCAAAACACATAAACAAACAAACAAAAAAATAAAATCCTAAAAAAAAAACCCAACCTGTTCAGTGAAGTCTAAAGAATGGACTGGTTGAGAGACCTGTGCCTGGAGAGGAGACGTTTGCTTATTCCTGCCCTTTTACCCACCTACTCACATGGAATATTTTTCTTCTGTCAGTCTCTTCTAGGGTATTATGTGTCTATCCATGGCCCTGTCTGTGTCTCTCCTGTCTGTGTCTATGTCTGGCTCCCACATCTGCCCCTCCAATCCCAGCCAGGGGCCTGACCAGTCCCTACCTCTTCTTCCTCCTTCTTTTGCTTCTCTGTTCCTGGTCCCCACAAGTCCTTAAACCATGTGTCAGCCCCCTTCTTGCCTCACCCCTCCCTCCCTTACAATTAGTGATTTCTCCACAATTGTTTCTTTATGATATTGATGTAGTTTTTGCTTACCTTTTATTACACTTTTCCAATATACTTCTAGGATTTTTTTTTCAATTTCAAATTCTAGTCACAAACATGATGCAAGTGTGCCACAACAACAACAAAAAAAGCCCAGCACTGATTCCACATTTAACATGGTCAGAAATATTAATCACTTCTGAGAAATATCTATATATAGATAAAGAGATAATTCTCAGAAGTTATTTACATATACACATATGTATATGTAAATATATGTGTATATATGCATTCATATACATATATGTGTGTATCAGTAATTCTAAGAGTACACATTATTTTCAAGCTAGACTGAAAGACATGCTTAGACTCATTGACTAATGGAGACTGTCTGATCCTACATGGAAACAGAAGAGGTGTTGATGAATCCTAGACACAAGTATGACTCATACCTTAGAAATCATGCTGGAAGTCTAAATTCTATTTACCTGTCAGTTGTATTTTATTAATTTCCTTTTAGGATCTAATATATAAGCATATCTATCCTATTGTATAATATATCATTTCCTTTCAATATCTATCATATATCAAATAACTTAATTACACACTAAAAGAAATTAAAGGAATTTGCCTGATTGCGTAGGCAAAATAAGAGGAAGAAAGTAGATAATTTCAAAGACTGGCATTAAAAAAAAAGGAATGTTGAATCTACTCCTCCTTTTCCTTCATTACCAACCCAGTACAGATCTTCATTACTTCTAGATAAAATGAGATGAAATATATAAATCTACTCTATATTTATATTATTCTGATTTATTTATATCAATTCCTCATTCACATGTGAATTCTTAAATGCTAAGATTCTTATGTTTTATCTTTGTATTTTCAACCCTTAGCACAATAGTAAGAACATAAATGCTGGTTGATTTACTGAAATAAAACATTTCTTAAGCCTTAAAGAATTATATAAATGTCTAATGTTTTTCTTACATGCCTGAACTACTACAAAAGTCTCTTGGTCAATCTTTCTAACTTCCTTCTCCCTTTCTTCCTGTTCATCCTTCAAATGACTGCCCAAATTATTTTACCTTATGTACTTATCTGATGATTTTACTCCTCAAAATCCTTCAGCTATTCTCTATTACCTATTGAATATAGACCAAACTCTTGAACTTGACATTCATGGTCCTCCACTGTTCCTTTTCAACTTTATCTTACATTAATGTTGAGTATAATCAACCTTATTTAAACCAGTCTAATTTTTTTTAATCTCCCAAATGGGTCACCTATAATCAATCCCCTCTCCATAATCAAGTGTTGAAAAGCTACCTAGTCTTCAAGATATAGTACAAATAGAACACATTGCATATAGCTTTCCCTGATCAAACCAATTTAAAATAATCTCTCCCTACTCAGATATTAGATAACACTTTATTGAGATTTTTTAATACACTTACCATGTTATGTTTTGCATTAGTATAAGAATGACTGGCACATAATAGGTACTTAATATATGCTTGTTTACTTGTTTTATAAACACAATCTAAATAGGTATTTCTTTTTTTCTCTCTTGGCCCTTTAAAAAGAACAGTGATTATGAAGGCAGTATGCTTGGTTGTCCAACTTTACTCAATTAATCAACAAATAGCTATTAGTTGTAGTGGTAGTGGTAGTAGACATCCACCAGTCGCGGATGACCATGGATCAGCTACTTGAAAAGCCACAGGCCACAGTGTGGCTGTGCAGTCCAATACGGGAGCCACAGATCCTGAGTGACTTATAACCAGTAACTGCTGCATCCCATATTGTATCTACCCCATGAGGAGTAGCTGGAGTGTCCTCTCCAGGG
The DNA here is from genome assembly GCF_019393635.1 of Dromiciops gliroides. NCBI lineage: Eukaryota > Metazoa > Chordata > Mammalia > Microbiotheria > Microbiotheriidae > Dromiciops > Dromiciops gliroides. The sequence goes on along the minus strand of NC_057864.1, from coordinate 430,004,439 downwards.
CGCTGGCCTAGGCAGATCAATATGGAAAACAAGCTGTTGCCCATGCAGCAGTTTTTCCCTCTCTGCAACATTGGTGGATCCAAAGGAGAGGCAGAGCCAATACAGTTTGGCACCATTGCCACCACAGGAGTTGCCAGAGGGATATGATGTCCAACATCCAACTGCCTAAGGGACTCCGACTCCTGATTTTTCCTCGGGATTAACTCCCAAAGCCTTTCTCACATATGGGTATAACCGCAAGGTAGTGGAGGTTTAAAATCAGGGTTCCTTCCCCTAGGCGGGTTGCCTGCCAAGGCTAATGAGCCCCACCTGCCCGAAGCAACTGGTTTTAAGGCACCCATGACTCACCTTCGCCACTTCTCCTGTTAGTGGAAACAGTTCCACCACAAGAAGGCCAGGAGTTGGGCTTCGGTTGTCAGAGGCTATTTGAGATGCAGCTATTGGAGCATTTTATAGAGAGTGGGAGCTTATCCCCATTCCCACCCCGGCATGACAAACCTTTGGAAATAGCTATTATTCACTTATTAACCTACAAGTACTAATAGTCATTGTGCTGGGAATACAAAAATAGGGAAAAACACTATTATGCTAAAATTATCTGTTGTCTGTATTCTAATGATCATTATTAAATACCTCTCTATGTAGGAGGTAATTAAGTAATTATTTTTTTGTGCTCAGCTTTTCAGATGTAGCCAATAGTTTCTAACAGTCTGGACTCCTGCAACAGACTTTATGGCGCAACAGATATCTGGTGGAAGTTGAGGTAGTGTGGGAGGTGAAACTTTCCCGTCAGCTTCTCCCTCATCTCAAGAATTTTCAACACATTGGAATCTGCTCTTGTGACCTGTCTCTGAAGAATAACTTTATAACTCAGGGAAGACTACTTAATCTCTTAATGTCTTAAGCAGCTAAATCTAAGACTTGAAATTACAGAGGTAATTTATTGAAATTGGTGAAAGTTTATAATCTAGGAATCAGTTCTCCCAAACAAATGAAATAATAAATCCAGGTCTTTTATAATTAAAGAAATCTATACATGCCTAAAGGCATAACAACTATTTTAAAGAAATTGCAAATATGTAAATATATAAGCATATTTATACATACCAGTAATAATAACTGAAAATTATGATTGCCAATTAAATTAATAACAAATAAGTTATAAACTAAAATAGAATGCTTTCAAAAAGAGATTTGATACATATATATAATGTTAAGGCTAAAATTCTAGCTAAACTGTCTAAAATATCTATAAATTATAAGCTTTAGCAAGAGTTAGACTTTTAAGCATTTATTAAGGAGAATAAGAATTTGGTAAAGAGAGAGAAAAAGGCCTAGATTCCTATCTATTAAAGGGAGAGCACATTTCTAGCTCCCTTCTCCGCCAGAGTCCAGAGGAAAGAGAGTGAGACCGAGCGCCAGTCTCTTCCTTCCTCCTCCCACTCGTCCGCGTCACTTCCTGATGCCTGGTCTTGCCCTCAAAGACCTTCGCTTCATGGGCAGAACTCCTCTACAGTAAGTATCCAGCAGGTGGCGTTATTCCAATCGTTACAATAAGAAACTAAATGTTAAATATAATCATAGAAGTAACATTAATGATAACACTGATTATAATAGCTGATATTTTTATTGTACTTTTATATTTAAGGGGTACTTTAAATACAATTATTTAATTTCTCCCTTTCAAAAATGACATGAGAATACTGAATAAATAATTTACTTATTCTTTTTTTTTTTTCAGGGCAATGGGGGTTAAGTGACTTGCCCAAGGTTACACAGCTAGTAAGTGTCAAGTGTCTGAGGCCGGATTTGAACTCAGGAACTCCTGAATCCAGGGCCGGTGCTTTATCCACTGTGCCACCTAGCCACCCCCAATAATTTACTTATTCTTAAACATGTATGGAACATTCACAAAATTGATCCCGCTTTAAAGTATAAATAATATAAATAAACTGAGAAAGGCAGGTATTCGAAACAGTATTTTATAGAACATAATATACCAAAACAGTAATTCATAAGTGAAATATAATAAAAAGATGCAGGCTCCAGAGGCAAATAAATGTTAAATAGCTAAATAATGCTTGGACTAAAGATTAAATTATAGAAACAATAAAAATTCTATTAAAGAAATGAAAATATAAGTACTACATGTGAAAATTTATGGAATGCAGCTAAAGCAGTTCTTAAAGGCCAATTATATTCCTGAAAAATTATAACAAGGAGAGAAAAATATTAATGAGTTGAGTTTGCTACAAATTAATATATCAAAACATGACACACTACAAAAAAATTCAGCATTAAATGACAATTAGCAACATTTAAAAGGACAATTTAATTAATAAATGATAAGCAGTGTAGTATAGCGGAATAAATGCTAGACCAGGAGTCAAAAAGATCTGCTTTGGAAACTACTTCTGTACAACATTATGCAAATCACTTAGCCCTTCTGAGTCTTGGTTTCTTTATATAAAAAAAAATAGGGATATTTATAACTACCTCAGAGCTAGTATAAGGATTAAATAAGGTAATCTATATAATGTGCTTACAAACTTTAGTGTCAATTATTATAAAATAAAAACCAAATATCTAAAATTTAAAAAAACAAGAATGGAAAGAATACAATGTATGGTGAAAACAAAAGGAAAATCATCAGACTACTATATAGAGACATTCATCTATGAAATATTGCATGAATGGAATTTAATTTATGTAAAAAATATAAAATACCTAAATTCACAAAACAAGAACAATAGAAGCTAAATAAATGGATAGGGTAAAGATAAATTAAGGAAAATTAAATGAATTGCCAAGTTAAAAATCATTAATAGAGAATTTCTTGATTCTGCATAACAAGTAATCCTTATGACTTTTTATTCAAAAATATTTTAAAAATAGAAATTTCTTCAGTTCTTTATGAGTATGGTCCTTATTCCTCCCACCCTAAAAAAGACCCATATATAGATCAATGCCTTAATGTTGAAGAAAATATTACAGACACAGATAGTTTACAATATTATTTCAAAACCATTATTATCAAGTTGGATTGATCCCTGGGAGAGGATAGTTTAGTGTTCAGAAGGCAATTAGCATAACAAATTACTTAAAAAATGCATTGTGCCAATAAATATTAAAAGCCATTGGATGAAGCAAAGCAAATGCTTCTTTTATAATTAAAACATTAAGTATAAACATAGAAATGGAAAGACTATCCTTGACAAGATAAAAATAATTCATCTAAATATGCCATTAGTGTTATAATGAATAGAAAAACATTAGAAACTTTCCAACTAACAATAGGAGTAAAACAAAGTTTATATTTTCAACATTACTTGCTGACTTAGTTCTACCAATGCTATCACAAAAAGAAACTAAAAGAAAAAAATCACTACCAAAAAAGTAAAATACCTATATTTGTGTGTAACATAATAGTTTAATTTAGAAATCCAAATAGACACAACAATAAAAAAGAAAAAAAAAGTTGTAAATTAGGTTCATCAAATTAGGAGAAGATAAGCCTATAGAAGTGACATTTTGGGGGGCAGCTAGGTGGTATGGTGGATAAAGCACCAGCCCTTGATTCAGGAGGACCTGAGTTCAAATCTGGCCTCAGACACTTGACATTTATTAGCTGTGTGACCCTGGGCAAGTCACTTAACCCCCATTGCCCTGCAAAAATCAACAACAACAACAACAAAAAAATTAAAATGGATTGAGAACAAATAAAACTACTTATAAAATAAAGAAAGAAATGAGAGTTTTATATATGTTGACAAAATTTTTTAAATGTTATTTAGAATAATGTGAAAATGTATCAAATTTATAAACTAAAACTACAATGGCACACAGAGTATACATAATTTAAAAATTAATAAACAGAAATTAATTAGAAATTTAATTAATATGGAAATTCAATATGATACTAATAAAATATCATTGGACTAAAAGTCACTATGAAAGTCAGTATCCACAAATATTTTATATAATAGGTCAAATTTAATAGGGATAAGTAGTAATCCTATTAATTACTGTTATATCTGAATGACACTAAATAGCAGTGGAGAATAGTGGATAAAATATCAAATCTGACTGGAAACTGTAAAAAGATAAAGTCTTTAGTATTCATATGCTATGTACCAGAAAGTTTGCAATTTGAGCTATTCAGGAGAATTTCCTCATAGGGAATACTCGATGATGATAAATGTGGTCAAAAGTGAAAGCTTTTAGAGTTGGTTAGCGATAACTGAAGGACGCCAGTTCTTGAAGGACCACCCTTTTGGGGAGGAAACCGTGACGAACAGCCGTGCGTCTGCTAAGCACTCCATTTCTGGGGTACGAGCTTAAAGGCAAGGAGAGAACGGAAGTGGTGCCTTTTTCTCTCCACGCTGGCTTGCTGGCTCTGCACACACACACACACACACACACACACACACACACACACACACACACACACACACACACGCTGACTCAGGTTCGACAGCGTGGTCCTTGGTGATCGGCCTGGTCCTCCATAATAGCATATGCTTGACACGGTTCTCAGCCTCAGAGGTGGCCTTGGGATTTGGTGAGTTCTATACGGAATATAGACTTAGATCTAAGACTATTTATTTGTATCTCTACTTTCCTATTTCTCTAATCAGCATCACATTGTTTGTTGGCTAATTAATTCCCAAACAATAAAAGCTAAGTAATCCATCTCTAACTAAAGCTCAGAGGTTTCTTTCTCTTACTGGTCTGGGAGATATATAAGGGAAAGGTTAAAGGAGAGTTTAATGCTCTTATATCCAATTTTAAATCTCACATAAAATCATAGATACTTTGTGTTGCTATTGTTGTTGTTACTGTGGTTGTTTATTATTGCATTGTTGGCTCATATGTGATGCTTTAATGCTTACAAAGTACTTTCTATAAGATATCTTCTCAACAATTCTATTTGCACTTATATTTGCATACAAAAAATCAACTTCAGGAGAAGGAGATTTGGCAGTCATGGTAAAATAGTTGTTCAGTTGTCCTTAGTGATGTCTGAATCTTTGTGACCCCATTTGGTGTTTTCTTGCAAAGAGGCTAGTGTCGGTTGCCATTTTTCTCCAGCTTATTTTACAGATGAGAAAACTGACTCTAGGCCCAGATTTTATCCACTGTACCACCCATGGTGATGAACTAATAAACATGAAAATTATGAAGAAATATAGTCAGTGAATCAATCAATTAGCATTTCTTAAGTGCTTACTGTGTGTCAGGAAAAATGCTAATCATTGGGGATAGAAAGGTAAAAGACAGTTCTTACATAAAACGTGCTATAGACAAAATAAATTGGAGATAATATCAGAAACAAGACATTATAGTTAAAGCAGACTGTGGAGAGCATCTTGTGGAAAGTAGAAATTTTGTCAAAACTTGAAGAAAACCAAGGAATCTGAGGAAGGGGGAGCATTGTAGTTATTAGTAATAGTCACTAAAAATGCCCAGAGTTGGGAGATGGACTGTCTTCTATGAAGAACAGCAAGAAGACTAGTGTCACTAAATCATGGAATACTTGGTATGGGGGGTTAAGGTGAAAGAAAACTGGAGCTGTAGAAAAGGACCATGGTTAAAAGGGGATTTAAAAGGCAAAGGGAAGAATTTATATTTTATTTGGGGGTCAATTCAAAGCACTGCAGTTGATTGAATGGAAGAGGGTGAGATGGTTAGATTTGCACTTTAGAAAGATGAATCTCATAGCAGAGTGGAGAACAGATTGGAATGGGGAACGACAAGTCGGAGAAACCAACTAGAAGGCTATTGCAATATCGAGGTATGAAGGAAAGAGAGCCTAAACCAGAATGGTTGTAATGTCAAAGGAGAAACATTGTATAAAAGACAGATATTATGAAGGTAGAATCAATAGGATGTGACAATAGATTGGATACAGGGGGAGTGAGAACAGGAAAGAAGTTGAGTATAACACCTGGGTTGTGAATCTGAGTAACTAGGAAGATGGTAATCTCCACAGGAATATAAAAGTTAGGAAGAGGGAAGTTTTTATGGGGAAATAAAATTAGTCTAATTTTGAGTTGTTAAATTTACAATATCTATGAAATCTCCATTTTGATGTGTCAAATAGTGAGTTGGAAATGCAAGACTAGAAGTCAGGATAAAGGTGAGGACTGGATAAGCAAATCTAGGAATCATCAATATAGAGATAGATAATGATTTAACTCATTGAAATTGAGATCACTAATTGAAATAGTATATAGGGGAAAAAAGAAGAAATAACTGACATGACCTTTAAAATCCAGAAAAAGACAGTAAGATGGAGTAGTCAGATTAATAGGAGGTGAGCCAAGAAGCAGCATCATCATAAAAACCTAGAGGAAAGAGAAAATCAAGGAAAAGAGTATGATTTATGAAATACTATAAAGAGTTTCAGAAGGGTAAGAACTGGAAAAATTCCTTAGATTTGGCAATTAGGAAATCATCATATCATCATCATCATCATCATCATCATTATTATTTATTAATTTATTTATTTTTAGTGAGGCAATTGGGGTTGAGTGACTTGCCCAGTGTCACACAGCTAGTAAGTGTTAAGTGTCTGAGGCCAGATTTGAACTCAGGTCCTCCTGGCTCCAGGGCTGGTGCTCTATCCACTGCGCCACCTAGCTGCCCCCATTATTAACTTTAAAGAGCAGTTTCATTTAAATTATGAGGTTTGAAGACAGACTGAAGAGAGTTAAGAAGAATATGAAAAGAATGGAAATGTATTTATGGACAGCCTTTGTAAGGAATTTTGACATAAAAAGGGGCAGAGATAGAGGAAGATAGCAAACAAAACTGAATAATAATGATGATAATGATAATGGTGGTGGTGATGATGATAAAAAATAATATCATGTATAGTATTTTAAGCTTGATTTAATCCTCACAACAAACCTATGAGGCGAGTACTATTCTTTTTTTTTTTTTTTTTAAGAATAAACATTTTTATTTACGGTTTGGGATTTCAATTTTTATCCTTTCCTTCTCCCCTCCCGGAGGTGGCAAACAATCAGATATGGCTTATACATGTATGGTTATGCAAAACATTACAATATTTGTCATTTTGTACAGGGGAACTTGATTAAAAGAAAAGAATGAAAGAATGTGAAAAATGGCATGCTTCAGATTTTTCCATCAATACCAATCCTTTCTTTGGAAGTAGATAGTATGCTTCAATGGGATTGTCTTGGATCATTGTATTGTTGTGAATAGTCAAGTCATTCACAGTTCTTCATCAAACAATATTGCTGTCTCTGTGGACAATGTTCTCTTAGTTCTGCTCACTTCACAATACATCATTTCATACGTGTCTTTCTAGACCTTTCTGAAGTCATTCTGCTTGTCATTTCTAATAGCACAATAATATTCCATCATCATCATATACCACAGTTTGTTTAGCCATTCCCCAATTGATGGGCATTCTTTTGATTTCCAGTTCCTAGCCACCAGAAAAAGAGCTGTTAGAAATATTTTGTATGATTAGGTCTTTTTCTCTTTTTGGGGATATCTTTGGGATATAAACCTAGCAATGGTATTGCTGGATCAAAGGGTATGCACAGTTCTAGAGCCCTTTGGGCATAGTTTCAAATTGCTCTCCAGAATGGTTGGATCTTTTTACAACTCCACCAACAGTGGATTAGTATGCCAGATTTCCCAGATACTCTCCAACATCCAATATTTTCTGTTTTTGTTATATTTGCCATTCCGATACATGCAATGTGATACCTCAGAGTTGTTTTAATTTGTATTTCTCTGATTAATAATTATCTAGAGCATTTTTTCTTATGATTAGAGATAGCTTTGATTTCTTTGTCTGAAAATTGCCTGTTCATATCCTTTGACAATTTATCAATTGGGGAATTATTTGTATTTTTATAAATTTGATGCAGTCCTCTATATATTTGAGAAATGAGGCCTTTATCAGAGATATTTGTTTCAAAAATTCTTTCTCAGTTTTCTACTTCCCTTATAATCTTGGTTACATTAGTTTTGGTTTTGCAAAAGTTTTTTTTTTTAATTTTATATAATCAAAATTATCTATTTTACATTTAATTTTATTCTTTATATCTTTTTTGGTCCTAAATTCTTCCCCTGATGATAAATCTGATAGATACATGATTCTATACTCCCTTAATTTGCTTATGGTATCATCTTTTATGTGTAAATCATGACCTATTTTGATTTTATTTTAGTATACCGTGTGAGCTGTTGGTCTATACCTACTTACTGGCATACTGTTTTTCAGTTTTCCCAGCAGTTTTTGTCAAATAATGAGTTTTTGTTCCAAAAGCTTGGATCTTTGTGTTTATCATATACTAGATTACTATAGTCATTTACTATAGTGTTGTTTCTATCTATTCTATTCCACTGATCTACCTGTCTATTTCTTATCCAGTACCAGATTGTTTTGATAATTGCTGTTTTGTAATACTATTTGAGATCAAGTATGGCTAGACCTTCTTTGTATTTTTTCCATTGATTCCCATGATATCCTTGAACTTTTGTTTTTCTAAATAAATTTTGTTATTATTTTTTCTAGCTCTATTAAGTATTTTTGATAGTTTGGCATAGCATTAAATAAATAAATTAAATTAGGTAGAATTGTAATTTTTATTGTATCGGCTCTGCCTACCCATGAGCAATTAATATTTTTCCCATTGTTTAGATCTGGCTTTATTTCTGTAAAAAGTGTTTTGTAGTTCTGGCCATATAGTTGCTCGGTTTGTCTTGGGAGGTAGACTCCCAAGTATTTTATATTGACTACAGTTACTTTAAATGGAATTTCTCTTTCTATCTGTTGTTGCTGGACTTTATTGGCCATATATAAAAATGTTGATGATTTATGTGGGTTTATTTTATATCCTACAACTTTGCTAAAGTTGTTAATAATTTCAAGTAGATTTTTGATTGATTCTCTAGGATTTTCTAAGAATAACAACATATCATCTGCAAAGAGTGATAGCTTTATTTCCTCATTACCTATTTAATTTCTTTAATTCCTTTTTCTTCTATTATTGCTATAGCTAACATTTTTAATACAATATTAAATAATAGAGGTAATAATGGGCATTCTTGCTTCACACCTGATTGTATTGGGAAGGCTTTTAGGTTATCCCCATTACAAATAATGCTTGCTGAGGGTTTCAGATAAATAGTACTTATCATTTTAAGGTAAGCTCCTTTTATTCATATGCTCTCTATTGTTTTTAATAGGAAGAGATACTGTATTTTGTCAAAAACCTCTTCTGTATCTACTGAGATAATTATATGATTTCTGTTGCTTTTGTTATTGATATGGTCAATTATGCTGATAGTGCTGATAGTGACCCCTCACCCTATCCCTTCTCACAAATTTTACTTATGATCACTGCCTTCACCTATATTCCCTTCCTTGTATCAGTCCTCTCTCCCCTTTCTATTATCACTGGCTCTTTTTACACTTCCTTATAGGGTAAGATAGATTTCTATATCTAATTGAGTGTGTTTGTTATTCCCTCTTGGAGCCAACTTTGATGAGAGTAAGGTTTAATCCTTGTCCATGTCCTCCATCTTCCCCTCTATTATGATAGTTCTTTTATGCCTCTTTGTGTGTGTGTGTTTGTGGCAGGGCAATTCACCTCATTCAATTTCTTTTTTTTTTTTTTTTTTTGGTAAGGCAATTGGGGTTAAGTGACTTGCCCAGGGTCACACAGCTAGTAAATGTCAAGTGTCTGAGGCTGAATTTGAACTCAGGTCCTCCTGAATTTAGGGCCAGTGCTCTATCCACTGCACCATCTAGCTGCCCCACCTCATTCAATTTCTCCCCTCATTCTTCAGTGCAATTTCTTTTTACCTCTTTATTTTGTTTTCTGGGGTGTCATTCCATCAATATCACCTCATGAGAATACTCTCTGTCTATACATACTCCTTCTAATCATTCTTGTAGTAAAGTTGTTGAGTTACAAATATTATCATCCCTTCAATATTACCTTATGACCACATCCTCTTTACATATAATTCTAATTGTTTTAATAATTGCTCTTATAATAAAGTTAAGACTTATAAATATTATCTTATCATATAAAAAACAGTTATTATTTATTGTTTCTTTTTTTCCTATGTGTGGTAAATAGTTTTAACAGTCAGTTAGCGATAATGGAGAGACAGACACCAGTTTTTTAAGGAACACCCTTTCAGGGAGGAGACCAATGGCATGAGCTACGCACGCCAGTCCGCCTGCTAAGCACTCGACTTCCGGGGTGCGAGCTTAAAAGGCAAGGAGAGAATGGAAGTGGGAGCTTTTTCCTGCTCTGCTGGTCCCCTGGCTGCACTGCACAGACAGATGCTGACTGGAGTTCAACTCGGCCTGGCTCGCGGTTAGCAGCACGTGCTTGATTCGGTCTCTCTCTCTCCCCAAAGGTGGCCTTGGGCTTTTGGTGAGTTTTATATGGAATATAGACTAAGCTTAGACTTAAGACTATTTGTTTTGTATTTCTACTTCCCTATCCCTCTAATCAACATCACCTTGTGACTACCATACAATAAAAACTCTAACTAGAATTTTCCCTGAAAGAATATATTCAGTTTTTCTGGGTAGGTGATTCATCGTTGTAAATCTATATCATTTGTCTTCTGGTATATTACATTCCAAGTCCTCTGATTCATTAATGTGGAAGCTGCCAAATCCTGTGTAATTCTGACTGTAGCTCCACAATATCTGAATTGTTTCTTTTTGACTGCTTGCAATATTTTTTCTTTGATCTGTGAGCTTTGAAATTTGGCTATGATGTTCCAGGGAGTTTTCATTTTGGGATCTCTTTCAGGTGGTCATTGGTGGATTCTTTCAATTTCTATTTTATCCTCTGGTTCTAATATTTCAGGACAGTTTTCTTTGATAATTTATTAAAATATATTTTCCAGATTTTGTTTTGTTTTGTTTTGTTTTTTTGGTTTGGGTTGGGTTTCTTTTGCTCATGGCTTTCAGGTAGTCCAACAATTCTTATATTATCTCTCCTGGATCTATTTTCTAGGTTACATGTTTTTCCAGTGAGAAACTTCACATTTTCTTCTTCTTCTTCTTCTTCTTCTTCTTCTTCTTCTTCTTCTTCTTCTCCTTCTTCTTCTCCTTCTTCTTCTTCTTCTTCTCCTTCTTCTTCTCCTTCTTCTTCTTCTTCTTCTTCTTCTTCTTCTTCTTCTCCTTCTTCTTCTTCTCCTTCTCCTTCTTCTTCTTCTTCTCCTTCTTCTTCTTCTTCTTCTCCTTCTTCTTCTTCTTCTTCTCCTTCTTCTTCTTCTTCTTCTTCTTCTTCTTCTTCTCCTTCTTCTTCTTCTTCTTCTTCTTCTTCTCCTTCTTCTCCTTCTTCTTCTTCTTCTTCTTCTTCTTCTTCTTCTTCTTCTTCTTCTTCACTTTTTTTGATTTTGTTTTATTTTATCTTGGTGTATCATAAGAGTCATTAGTTTCCTTTTGTTCATTTTTAATTTTTAAATAATTATTTTCTTCAGGGACACTTTATTCTTCCTTTTTCATTTGACTAAATCTGGTTTTTAGGGAGTTATTTTTCTCAGTAAATTTTTGTATTTCATTTTCATGGTCCATTTCTGAACTCAGAACTTTCTGACTTTAAATCCAACACTTAGCCATGAAGCTGTTCAATGAATGGATAAAGATGCTTCATTTTTACTGAGAATGAGAGATTTATGAATTATTTATTTTGTCACATTTGCATTATTCTCGTTCAATTAATCAATATTTCTAAGCACTTACTGTGTGTCTGGCACTATACTAAGTGCTAGATAATAAAATAAACTTAATAAAATAATTGAATTTGAATTTAAATTATTTTTATTACTCCAATGCATATTTATATACATTGAGAAAATAAGCCTAAATATTTGTTTGGATATGTTTGTGTTTTAGTAAAGATGATACAAAATCCAAACTTAATTTGAGAAGAAAACAAGGAGGTTGCTGAAATTCTTATGAATAGTTTTAATTCGTGTCTTCCCATTTCTGAATGTGGAGCAAATAGGAATGGTTAGTTAAGAAATTATTCAAAACATATTTAAAATCATTCAAAATATTTTTGTAGTGATTGTGAGAAAATGGGTAATTGTCTCCTCTCAATGGGAATGGATATCATACTCCTCCTGACCTGTTTTTAGGACAAAGGTCTCAGATCCCCTCCTCCCCCTCTGGCTAACAAAATCTCATGGTTCAAGTAGCCCTGGTCTCAACAAGGTCCACTCCTGAGTTGTGTCCATATAAGGAAGAAGGATGGGAATACTGTGTTCTGATCAGCTAGTTTTTGCACATACATTGTAACCCTTGAGTAATCAGACCAATGATGAAAAAGGGAAGGGTCCATTCGTGTTAGGGACTAGGGTTTAAAACAAGGCCTGTGAGCCCCCTTTCTTTGCACCCACTAGTTACACACTAGGGTGCCTCCTTCTTATGAGAAAGAAATACAAGAGCCTTTGTCACATAGCTGCTGAGCTCCTGAGAATTACTGAGAAGATTGTTTTCTCTCACAGTGATTCTGTTCATGTAAAACTCATTATGGAAGTTGGACTCTACACTGGTTTAATCAGTTCTCTGTCTTGGTATGCTGACATTAGTTACTGCAGAAAGGAGGGGGCTATGGGATTTGGACCCTTAATATATAGAAAATCAGCAATCCAAGATCCTAGTAACATAAGAGATCCAATCTTTCAGCATGAATTGTAAACCAAAGGAGGATACATTTGCTCCACATCATTAGTACCCCTTTTAAAGGTTAACATATAGAAAAAAAGGAACAGGAAGTCACATGGCTACCATATTGGTGAACAGTTTCTAGTTCAATATTAGCTTGGAATTAAGTAGAGAACAGATTCTCCTAGAACACATCCTTTTTCAGTACCTGGGGCAAAGTAGTCAGCCGGAATAAAAGGAGCAGCTCAATTATAAGAGCTCTCTGATAGGTCCCTCACCTGGCTAAAGCATCCTAACAGGTAGCCTAAAACAATGCCAGATTCTTCCTCTCTGTCCCCTCACCCCAAGAATCCTGTCACTAGGAATAAAATATGGTTGAATGGAGCAAAATCGCTCCAGAGATTACAGATTCTAATAAAAAAGAATTGATATTAAGATGATAGTCTATGATCTCAAGGACTGTATAATATGATTTTGAAACATGAGAAATATGCAAAATGCTACCCACTACTACCTGACCATGGTACATGCTTGGCTTCACCACTATCCCTCAATTACATTAAAGCATCCAATCTAGTTGATTCTATTGAGACAAGAGCTTCTGGTGTTTTTGTTATTGTTTTGATTTTTGCTAAAATTACATCTGTCAGACTTTCCTTGTAATAGTAGAATGAGTGGTAAATACACACACACATGCACACACTCAAAAAAGAAATTCCATATTATTAAAGACCTAAAAAGGGGGAGGAGGGTGTCCCTTAGAAGTTCAAATTGAGACATCAGTTGATAGGTTGGAAGACATGCCAAAAGATAAATTGGATCATAAATATACAGAAAGCATCAAATGAGAGAATTGTCCCAAGCATTCTAGAAAGCAATTCAGAACTATGTTTTAAAAATGGCTAAAATATACATAGCTTTTGATTTTATGTGTCATTGCCAGGAATATAGTCCAAGGAGTTAGATAATTAAAAAAGAGAAAGGGGAGGGGCAATATAAACCAAAATACAGATAGTTATACTTTATAGCCATAATGATTTGGAAACAAAGTTGATATCCATGAATTGTGGAGTGGCTAAATAAACTATAGTACATAAATATAATGGATTATTATGGAATATTAATACACAAGAAAAAATTATGTTAAGACTAGAGAGAAGCATGGGAAATATATAAACTGATATAAAGAGAAAGCGAGCAGATGAAGAAAATAAAACACTATAAACAATGGCTTTAACAATGTAAATATAAATAATAGCAATGATGACATTTTAAAATTAAAATGAATAAACATGACCTTAAATAAAAGATATGAGAAGTAACTTCCCTTTCTTCTTTGCAGATTTCAAAGACTATCAGTGAGGAAAACAGCATATAATTTTAACCTGCATATAAAGACATATCATATCACTCAGTTGAACTGTATACTTTAAATAAATTAGAATCAATAAATGTATGTTAGAGTTGAAGTCCTACATAAATTCAAGGGAGCATAAATTTTACTTGTGGAATTTTCAAATATTTGCAAAAATTGGACATAAGCAAAAGTTATAAAAATAAAAAAATTAAAAAGCAATGAGTTAAACACTAATTCTTGGTCATTAAGAAAAGAGATCAATCAATGCCTTCTTGGAGAAAACAAGGAAGGGTTAATGAAAAAAAAAGATTTTTATATGGGTCCTGAAAGTTTAAAATAGGTTATGTGGAGAGGGGTTTGGTATTTTCAAATCATTCTAGAAGAAAGAAGAACATGAGTCAATCTTTGAGGAGCAAGAAACAATAGGGCATATCTGGAGTCCAGTTTGGCTAGAACATAGGGCTTGTTGAGAGGAGAAATGAGAAATAGGATTCTGATTTTCAATTAACCTAGGAAAATAAGAACATAGAATAACTATTTTAAGAGAGTACACAAATTGTACTGTATGCATGACAATATTAGACATTTCTATTTGATTGGTGTTTTATAAAAATCAGCTTACACATATTTCATTCAATACCCATGATAGCCATGTGGGAGTAGGTACTATGGGTATTCTTGTCGTCATTTAAAAGATAACGAAGATGAAATTAGGAAGTTGTTACTTGCCTATTATTATGTAGTAATTCTGAGAAGTGTGATGTTTAAAATCTAATGTGGGTCTTTACCTGCCCCACCCCCTCAGTTGGGGGGTGGGGAACTAGCTAAGATTTACTGATAAATTCAGCAAGAGTTTAGGCTTTTAAATATTTAATAAAAAGTAAAGACAACACATGGGAGTCCCCATAATGCCAGGAAAGTCTATCTACTTTTCTCTCACTTTTTCTGCCTGCCACCAAACTCACAGTCCCCAGAGGAAAAGAGGCTCAGAGATAGGGAACCAATCTCCCTTCCTCCTTCCTGTCTCCCTTCCTGGAAGGGATTGTCCTTTAAGCTGATTTGTTGAGCGTGGTCTCCTGTTAATGTAGTCCACAAACTCTGAGAACAACACCCCACTCAGGGCTGGCCAGGTGTGGTCTCAATTTAATCAACCTTAAGTAGGTTCTCAGTCAGTCTCTCAGTCTCACCCAGTTCAACCAATTCCAATTCAATCTTCAGGTGGGGGTCCCCAGGCTTCTACCAAATCCCATTATTTTATCACAGAAGGACATTGTACTTTATTTATTCATGACTCCAAGTATATGGTTTATCTGCCACAAAACCCTATAGTTTTGTGAGAATCTATTATAATCAATGTTTCTATTGTCAAGACCTACTTTTTTTTGGGGGGGGGGGGCATGGGGGGACAATGAGGGTTAAGTGACTTGGCCAGGGTCACACAGCTAGTAAGTGGCAAGTGTCTGAGGCTGGATTTGAACTCAGGTACTCCTGAATTCAAGGCCACTGCTTTATTCACTGTGCCTAGCTGTCCGCAAGACCTGCTTTTGATGGAAGAAGGAGATTTTGCTGCTTCAGAGAAAAGTCTGTGAGCCAAATCTCATCACAGATTGTCATCTTGCCAGTGTCTCTGCTTAACAAAAATCTCATTGACCAAATAACTATCATAAACTCTAAGAGTTTCACAATAAGTTGTGATTTTCCATGGAACAAAGACAGGACTTCACAAAATGACTTGGTTCTCCAGTGAACCTGTCCTAACTCAGCAGTGTATTGTTCTATACTTGGAACCTCCCTTCCTTGTTTGGTAGCTCATGCTAGCTCCTCTGAAAATTCATGTTTTTATTTGTTTGTTTTTTATTGTTTTGCCTCTCCAAAAGATCCATCTCTTGCTTTGAACCTTGCTTGAACTTATATACTCTTAGTGTGGAATTTGCCATCTAGATCAGGTTGGCCTTTTGGTACCATAACACAGACCATGAAAAGCTAGTTCTCAGTCAGTCTTTGCTTATCTTGCCTCTGGCTTTACCTTTGGGGTTAAGTGAATTCCAAAGTAAATGTCGACTCTGACTAAATAATGCTTAGCTACATCTATTTCTGTTTTAACCTTGGATCAGCTATAGAGATTCCAGAATTCAACATTTGAGTATAAATGAGAGAATCTATTTAATGTTGAATATATGTAAAGTACTATATTAAGTGTTAGAATACAAATGAAAAGCAAGATAGTTTCTGTTCCGAAGGAGTTCACATTTTACAAAATACAAAAAAGGTGTCTCGCTAGCCAGGCAGCTAGAATTACCCAGTGGTCCTTAGAGTACAGAAAAAAAACTAGATGATACTGAATCTTTACCCATGTTATTTCCATTGATAAAACCACATCCATTGATGATGTTACTTCTTTGACAGTATGTCTTTAAATTTTTATTTTCAAATAATAAATTTGTAAAAGGGCTCCATAGCCTCCTCTGCTATGGTTCAGATATAAATAAATACATCAAAATTATTGAGAAAGCCAGATGATGCAGGGGATTGAACACTGGGCCTGAAGTCTGGAAGACTAGAGTTCAAATCTGGCCTTAAACACTTACTAGTTGTGTGACTGTGGATAAGTCACATAACCCTATTTGCTGCAGTTTCCCCATCTGTAAAATGATCTGGAAAAAGAAATGGTAAATCACTCCAGTAACTTTGCCAAGAAAATCCCGAATTCTGTCACAGAGTCAGGCATGCCTGAAAGATTGAACAATAAAAAACAAGCAAAGATTAAGTTTTATTTAAAATATGATTACCAGTATATAATAGAAAATAGAGAAAAAAGTGTTGCAACTGCAAGCTAGCCTACACACACACACACACACACACACACACACACACACACACACATACTAGTCAACAAAGGATCATTGTGAACTTAAAGATAGCATCTCCATAAGGATTTCTCCCCTGGACCACAGATATAAGAACAGGGCAGGTAGCAGAACTGATTGGTATTACCATTCCCAGGGTTCTCAGTATTACCTTCATATTAGTAGCAGTTAATTAGAGGCTGGTTTTGGTTTGGTTAGCTTGGTGAGGTTGAGAATAATGGGCTTCTTCTCTATAGAATTTGTTTCCTTGGATGATGATCATAGGAGACTAGGATAAAAGTAGGGCTGGTGGCTTACAGTACTCTATTATGCTTCACCATTATTCTTGATTACTTGAAAAATAACCTTAGGGCAGCTAGGTGGTGCAGTGGATAGAGCACCGGCCCTGGAGTCAGGAGGACCTGAGTTCAAATCCGGACTCAGACACTTAACACTTCCTAGCTGTGTGACCCTGGGCAAGTCACTTAACCCCAATTGCCTCACCAAAAAAAAAAAGAAAGAAAGAAAGAAAGAAAGAAAGAAAGAAAGAAAGAAAGAAAGAAAGAAAGAAAGAAAGAAAGAAAGAAAGAAAGAAAGAAAAAGAGCCTGTGTGCAGGAGGTCTTACTCTTCTGCACATTAGAACATCATAGGTTAGAAGATTCCAATGTGTGCATAGGACAGCATATCATTCATACCTTTCCCCCATTTACTCATATCCAGACAATGCCTATTTGTTTCATCTATAAGTAAGCTTTACACTGAAACTAAAACCAGACTGAGGATGAACAGAGGGGTGTGTGTTTCAGAAATCCTGTCTCATAAATTAATTGACTTCCAATAAATTGCATGGGTTCTCTTTGCACTAAATAATGGCATTATCCAGATAGGGAAGGGTGTCATGCTGTAGCATTTAGCACTACTGTCAGTTGTTTTTTATCCAGTTTCATTGCTTAAAACTGACATTTCCCTAATAGTAAAATGGTTTGTCTTGCATTTTATGTCATTGAAAATTATGCACAACTCAACAACAGCCAATCCCAGTTGAGTCATATCAGTATAAATAAGAATGCAAAAAAAAGTGAAGTCAATAATATTACCAAAAATAGGCGTTTAGGGTATAATATGGGCATTCAGACTGCACAGATGTTCAGCAGAAATGAGATCTGCACCTCAATTGAGTAAGAGTATTACCTGTTTTATTACTCTGACTTGATACAGCAGGCAAGGGTAGAGTGTCTATGACCTTGCCTGCACCAGAGGACGTACTGCTTTGAAAATCCCTGCTCAGAATCAAGCATGTTCATGCAGTGAGCAACCATGAAGCCAGAAAACACAGCTACAGCAAATGCTTTAATTTATGTGAATGACAGATAATACTTACAGCATATGAAAATGCAATGATATATAATGCTCATGATGCTTAACTTCTTAATGGGTGAGGGAGGGGGAAGGGACAGAGAGAATTAGAAATTTTTAAAAAATAAAAATATGTGGAAAATTAATAAATGCATAAATTGCAGTGAATAAATAAGTTAATAAAAAGAACTGAAAGATGACATTTCCTCAGAAGAAATAGGAGTTTAGAATATGAATCGCTTATCTAGAATTTATACCTTGAATAGAATTTATACCTTGTGTCCTCACAGCAATTACAAAATGCCTTTTCATAATCTTATTGTTGCACAAATTTTAATATTCTGAGAAGGGCAAATAAACACAATGACTTACAGAGTTTGCAACTCTCTGGTCAATTTTCCTCTTCAAATACTGTATTCTACATATGCATATAGAATAATGCTTGGAATACTATACAGCGTATACATATATGTATTATAGAATAGTGAATTAACATCAGGAGAAGAGAAAGATTTCAAATATCAATAATTAACACGGGAAATCCTTGTAACTTTTGAGTTGTTTTTTTTCATATAGGATTTATCTCTCTAATTCTGTGCTTCTGTCATTGCCCAAAAGACCAAAAAAGAAAGAAAGAAAGAAAAAAATTCCCAATAGCCTCTCCTTCCTTTACTCTTTTTGTTCATTTGACCTTAAGCCAAATGGCTAAAAAGGAGTATACAGCATGGATTCTACTTCCAAAGGAGAATACAGTCTACTTAAGAAAACATTATATATACATGAAAAGAAGATAAAAATGTGAGCTAGTGTCCACAAGATGAAAAATGAATGCCATGTAGCAGAAGTTAAATGGATGGTGGGAAGAGAATGGTCTGAAGAAGTTGAAGACCTCTGTAGAAGAAGTCAAGCTGAGCCTTGAACGAAGAATAGGACTTAGATAAAGGGAGAAGGGTAATGCATTTTGTGCTGGAGATGGAGGTAGAAGAAAAACAGAGTGGGGATGGGTAGCATGAGAATAGACATTAAAGTAAGAATGTGTGTGAAATGATCCTAAGCTATATTTTTATAGTCATAGTACCTAGAATAAGGGAGAAAATAATGGTGCTCTTGATCCTAAGCTACATTATTTTTTATAGTCATGGTACATAGAATGAAGGAGAAAATAATGGTGTTGTACTCTTTCCTGAAAAGGTTATTCACATGTCACATCTGGAGATCTTTTTTTATTTTTTCAGTTCTGGTCATTTACCCTCAAGGTTTAAGAAGGAGATTGATGAACTGGACTGCTTTCTGGAAAAGGTGATCAGGGTGCCAGGAGACTATGGAATACAAAGATCAGTCAAAGATCTGGGTAAGTTTAACCCAGAGAAGAGATGACTTCAAGAGGACATGACAGCTGTCTCTAACTATTTAAATTGTTGTCATATGGGAGAGATATGAGACTTGCTTTGTTAAGCCAAAAGGGCAGAAATGTGATCAATGACTAGAAGTTTTAGGAAGACAGATGTCAATTCTAAATTGAAAATGCTTCATAATAATTTGAGCTGAGCAAGAATATAATAGGTTGCCTTGAGGAATACTGGGTGCCCCCTCTCTGGAGTTCTACAAGAAGTGGCTGGTTACTTGTCAGTGATGCCGTGGACATGATTTTGTTTTAACTTAGTTCAGGAATAGGCTAGATTGGAAGACCTCTGTGGTTTACACCAAATATGAAATACTGTGATTTTGTTTCTTTAGGGAATGAAAAGACAATTCTGACTAAAGTGGAAGCTTCATTTAAGAAGTAGGTGGACATATGGTTAGAGACAGAATTGGTGGTCTGATTATGGAGGTAACAGAAAAGTGTTGGAGTTGTCCTCATGCGGTGGAGGAAGACTTGCCCTATTAAATTATAAGTGGGAAGGGAAAATGATAAATGGGAGTCATCACTTAAAGAGTGTGGGCAAGTTTAGAGAACTGATTAAATATTGGGGAGAAAAAGAGGGAGAAGCCAAAAATGATCTCAAGATTTTAAGGCAGGTTTGCTAGGCAAAAGGAGTAAATAGAAGTACTTGAGGATGAGGGTGAAGGGGGTTCAGAGAAGGGAGTTGCTTTTATAGGGAAATTGAGAAGTTCAGTCAGTTATAGACACTCAAGTATAAATGTCTTATAGACAGATGGAGATAATAGAGTTTTGGAGGGATCTGGAAGAAAAAAGAATAGTTCATTTAGATCATTATAGTACAAGTTCCTAGGACAGTACCTGACACTTACTAGGCACTTGATAAATGCTTATGAATTCCCTCCTCACTTTCATCAAATAGAATCAATAACCAGCTTTCTTCAAAACTCAGTTCACATGCCACCTAGTACTAAAAGCCTATCTGAAACCCCTCAGGTGTTACTATTTTCTTGCAAATTACTTTGTATACATTCTGCATTTGTTTTTCTGTATACATGTAATTTCCTGTCAGTAAAATGTAAGCTCATAGATGGCCAGGATGGTCCATTTTTTTGCATGATATCCCATTGCATACCACATTGCCTGAGAGATAGCATGCACCTAAAATATTTATTAAATTGAATTAAATTTTATTTTGATCTGTTATATAGATGCCCAAGGAGTACACTAATTTACCTTGGAAAGAGGGAGGTAAAAGGGGTCCTTTTATATTTTTGTTCTCTCAAGTTTTGTCTTAGAGTTATAAACTCACCTTGCACAGTTTCCTCTCCTTTTATTCTGCCCCCAGCTCTACATTACTTTAATCCTAGACTCAAGAATTTTCCATTTATGCGATATGTCTTCATTCTATCCAAATGGTATAATAGTGTTGGGTCTAATTTGGTAAGGACTGCTCTTTTTTGTTTGTTTGTTTGTTTGTTTGGTTGGTTTTTTAGTGAGGCAATTGGGGTTAAGTGACTTGCCCAGGGTCACACAGCTAGTAAGTGTTAAGTGTCTGAGGCTGGATTTGAAGTCAGGTCCTCCTGAATCCAGGGCCTGTGCTCTATCCACTGTGCCACCTAGCTGCCCCAGGACTGCTCTTTTTTATTGGAGGGACACAATAATACCTAAAGAAGAGTCACACCACCACCTTTGTAAGAACGTTTCTCTAATCCTTCAGTTTGCTTCTACATATCCAGTTCAGGATTCACATACGTCAAATAGAATTTCATTACCATTCCAATAAGCAACTTGTTAAGACAAGAATAGTTTAACTAGATTTTTAGGAACTGACATGCTTAGCCATCCTTAACAATATCCTAAGTCATGATTATAACTGACATCAGATCCATCTTCTAGTTTTTGGTGACATATCCATCTGTCATAATAACTCTGCCCTCTTCTATTTGGCTTAGGTCAGAATAAAATATCCCAGGAAAATGTTTCCAAATAAGTCATAAGCATGGATAGTCCTAGCGAGGGAACTGGATTTGCCAGCATATCCTAGGGGAGCATACCCATTAACCTATCTGAGGAATTTGATTACCTCTTTAAAAACTGGCTTTATTTTGACATCACAAATCATTTTCTGCAGTCTAACCAAAGGAGCCAATCCATATAACAAGGAATACAAAAGAGGAAAATTAAAATTCAGCATAAGTAACCAATACATCAATGAGGTTCACAACTGTAAGCAGTGTTCCACACCCATTGTGTTCCACTTTTGCAAAGAGGCATTCCTCTTCATATCGTTTTTGAGAGAGTCAAGCTCAGCCACTAATTTCACCACATTCGTCTTTGTTTTACTGTTGTTGCTCCCACCATTTATATTATTAGAGATATTGTTTATGTTGATTTCTGGTTCTGTTTACCTTTTTTGCATCTATTCATACAATTCTTCCCACATTTCTCTATACCCATTATTTTCATTTTTTCCTTATAGTGTAGTAATTCATTATATTTATATTTACTACAACATGTTTAGCCCTAGCTGCAGAAATAGACTGTTTCTTGTTCTTTACTACTCTAAACACTGCTGCCATCATTATTTTAGAAGGTGGGGATTTCTCCTTATTATTGATTTCCTTGAGGTATATATGTACCTGGCCATATGATCACTAGGTCAAAAGGAAGAGATAATTTCGTCTCTTTCTTAGCATTGTTATGTGTTACTTTTTAGATTGTTTAGACCAATTTGCAGACCTACTAAGAGTGCATTAGCATACCTGCCTTTCCACAACCTTTCAAACAGAGAAGCATGGGAAGATATAAAAACCTACTTAGCCTAAACTAAACAAAAGCATAAAACCAAGATGTATATATGACCACAGTATAAATGGAAAGGACACCAACACAATAAAACCTGAATGATGTAAAAGTACAATGTCAAAACTTACTCCCAAAGAAGAAATAAAAGAATATATCTCCCCTATTTATTTGCATGGAATTGGTATTGGGAGATATTGGTATGAAATTCTGCATAAATGATGTACTTGACTGATGTTTTGATTAATTTTCCTGATTTTTCTCTCTCTCTTTTTTTATTCTTTGTTGTGAGGGATACTGATCTTTTAATGGCAAGGATATAAGGAGAAATTGTAGGTAACATAAAAACCAAAGATAGGAACCAGATGCATGATTTCATTGGTACAGGGATTTCTAGGATGGGAAAACTTCCTCTGCCATTTTGGGTTCACACATTTTCTTCAATGTATAATCCTATGGAGTTGCTTAGTTGCTTATGTGACTTGACCAGGGCTACACACCCAGTATATAAAAGTCAGGATTTGGACACGGGTCTTCTTGGTTCTGCGGGTAGTTCTATAGCCACTATACCCCTTTTCCTCAAGACATCAATTTAAAAAAATACTTTTATTAAAGAAGGCAGAGGACATGCCATTACTTTCAATTCTTGATAACTAAGGAGCAAGTATAGTTTCTTTAAAGAAGAAAGTAAAAGAAGAAAAAGAAAGAAAGCAGACTAGATTAGGAATTTGTAATATCTTTACTAGATCAGGAATCTTTGAGTGTGGCATACTAATCAGAGGATTTGTGAATAGCCTTATTGATAAAGCAACAGAAGTATAAATCTCTCTCAGCATCTGTCAGTCTTTGTATCTGTGCCTCTTCTGTTTTCCCCTTTCCTCTGTTTTTCTATTTCTCCCTCTCTTCCCTTGTCCTCTCATTTTTTCCTTCTACTTTTATTTATTTTTTTAAATTTTAAAACAGCAATGTTTACGTGTCCAAGTGGACCTATATAGGGTAATCCTATCTTATTTTTAGGAATTCAAATATCATGTATCCTAAGAGTCACCATTAGAAAATATATTTTCCCCTATGAGAGAGAGAGAGAGAGAGAGAGAGAGAGAGAGAGAGAGAGAGAGAGAAGCACTTCTACCACATCAGAGGATTAATTTAGATGTTTAAAAAAAATCTGTGGGGAATTGTAGATTTTCTAACTTGTTTGCCTGGATCATCTTTTACTCTCATCCTCTTTGAAGGGTATTACAAATGCACTGCTAATCAAGGTTTACTGCGCCTGATGGGTTTGAGGCCAGGTACTTGAAATTCTAGCAACACTCACATTACATAAATATATTTTATTTCCTTTTATAGATGTTATTTCTGCAGGTATATATTTCTGTGCATGTATTTGTTAATTTTTTGTATTATGTATTGCATTATGTCATATAGTTAGATTTCTTATCAAAAGAAGTTATCTGGGGGGCGGCTAGGTGGCGCAGTGGATAGAGCACTGGCCCTGGAGTCAGGAGTACCTGAGTTCAAATCTGACCTCAGACACTTAACACTTACTAGCTGTGTGACCGTGGGCAAATCACTTAACCCCAATTGTCTCACTAAAAAAAAAAAAAAAAAGTTATCTGCCAGGAACGCTGATACATGAAAAGCTATCCATGTTCTTCCAAAGGTCAAGTGTATTTGGACAATATGCGTATCTCTGCATTAAGAGAGAAATATGTTTATAAATGTATGTATGTGAGAGAGAATGAAACCTGTTGGATCTGATCAGCTGATATGCACAATATCAAAAAAAAAAAAGCCTTGGATTTTCAAGAATTTTTCAAGAATCTAAGCCAGCAGATTCCACAGCTCACACCCCACTGACTATGATCACAGCTCCATATGTGACCATTCTTACTAAGTACCCAAATAAACATTGGAACTGGGCATCGTCAGAAAAGGGAAAAGGAAGGGGAGAAAAGGCAGTTAGCATGCTCTGAAGCTATTAGTACCCTTTAAGAAAGTGAGCTAAAGTGAAATACCTAAATGAAAAATCAATGGACCAATCCTTTTACTCCCTTCACATTAGACAGTGTGAATGCTAAAAAGAAAAAAAAAAGTTGAAAATATAATTCATTGAAAGTTGAATTTTTAAACAGATATAAAGATTAGATCATGCTGTCAATTGAGGTAAAATTCTCATTAAATCAGCTCTTGTCTTAGCATATCATCCCCGTCTCCTTTTACCTTTATCTTGATTTCATTTTTGTCTAACTGTTGTCTAGTCCAACACTTACTTCTGGTGCCATTTGTCAGAAATGACCTCACTACTAATTGAGGAAAACCTCATGGTTTTGCCCTCCCTTTATGTAAAATGAGTACTAAAAAAATAAAGATATAACAATCACCAAGCCTTGCTTGCATGATTTAAAATGCAGAGAAAATAGCTCAAGGAGATTGGAAGATACTTCCCTGAGTGTGCTGTCAGGAGGGGTGGCAGGCAGGTCCTTTGAAGCTAATGTACTCAAATTTCCTGGGGCTCGTGCAGCCTTAGGCAGGAGCACCATCTGAATGAGACATATTTCTGTCTAATCCTGCCGAAGACAGATAAGTCTGCCAATTGAAACTGTAAAAGCCTGACAGCCAACGGCACCAGCTTTGTAATAGTAAAAGACTGATTCTGAAATATCAGAAATGGAACAGCATCTTCTGACAGTAAGAAACTAACATGTTTGACAAGAAATTGGAGACACGATCATTTCTAGTCAAACACGATGTCTGTTCATTCAGAGGATCAAATTTACTTTCATCGCAGAAGTTCAGGTTTCATTTCATCACTGACATTTTCTCCCTTTTTTTTTTCTTATCAAGTTTAAAAAAAAAACCTGCAAAGACACATCTTTCTGATGTATCTCACTAGGAAAACAGCCTCAGTGCTATTTCCTTTTAAATAGGGTCCATGGTAAACCAAAGAATTATTATTTTTCTCTTTATATTCAGATACATGTCAGAAAACAATATGACCACCTTCATTGATATAATCTGTGTTTTTCTCCATCTTGTTTACACATCTGGTAAAGTTTTCAGCCCCTTTCATGGGTTCCACCATCCATTAAGAAAGATCTGGATTCTTTTTAGACGTTTCCATCCCCCTCCCACCTTTATAATTTCTCTGTTGTTACCCATTACCCTGTAACATTTTTAAAAATAGATGAGACCTTCTAATTTCATCTATTGCAGAATATCACAAAAGAAACATCACCATTTTTAAAACATAGCACAATCAAATTAGACAACACATATCAAATGAAGAAAGTATAATAGTCCTAAGCAGTTGTCTTTATTGTCTTGTAACTACCAGGGTGAATGCAAGGTAGAGGCCTTTAACAATTTTCTTTTACTTTTTGCCCAAAATCTGTTTCCTCAAAAATAATATACAATAAATATGTTGCTATCAGCAGGGTTTGGAGTTTACTATTAGAAGAGTTTTAAAATGTTCCTGTTCAACATGCTTACGGAGTGCCCTGGTCAGTAATGAGGATATCCATACTCAAATGTTCTTACACTAGCAAAGTCACAAGTTTGGCACAAAAGAAACAAACTCACATACTAGAATAGTTCCATCTTAATTGGATACTAATAAATGGTATTTTCCACTTAAGAATTTAACAGACATATTTACTAATCAGAATCAATGGTTAACTATACCTCTATATTATCTTGTCACTTTATAGGCAATGAATTGTATCCTGAAAAAAATATTTAATTGAAATAGAATTAAAAAATTAAATTACCTTTAAACGTTAACATATTTTATTTAATAATTTTCATACAAGGTGCTAAATGATTTACCCAATTAAACCAAAGTAATATAAATAATGATAAGTGACAATAAATCAAAATTCTACCTTTTTCACTTTAATCATTATCAATGTAGCTATATTTTTATTGGGATGCTCACTAATGAATATTTCATTTTTAAAGCAGAAAACTAGTGAATAAATAATATAACATATGAAAATATTTCCATTCCTACTTTTTTTACATTTTTAATATGGAAAAAAATATTTGTTTTATCCTTTATAAACCACTAAATTAAGTTTGCCACTTGAGAAGAAACCACTATTAGCAGTTTGCTTACCAGAGTGTTCATGTAATAATGGAATATAAAAGTATTTTTGGATGCAGCTAGGTGGCACAGTGGATAGAGCACTGGCCCTGGAGTCAGGAGTACCTGACTTCAAATCCAGCCTCAGACACTTAACACTTACTAGCTGTGTGACCCTGGGCAAGTCACTTAACCCCAATTGCCTCACTTAAAAAAAAAAAAAGTATTTTTTACAGGTTACCAAGTACTGTGTTAGGTACTAGACATTCAAATATAAAAATAAGATATTACTTACTTTCAAGATTTTCACAATCTAATTAGGAGAGAGATATTTTAGCTTCATGGAAGATGATAAATCACAGTAGTCTTCAGGCTTCAAGAGTAGGGCAGGATTATTTAGTGTTCAGTGGCAGGGAAAATGGTAATGCCTGGGGGTCTCAAGGACATAATGTAAAGAATATGGATCTAGTGAGATCTGGTAGACCTTAAGGAGGAATACAGGGCAAATTACAATTCCCACTGGAATACCACCTAAATAGAATAGTATTTTGTGATTCCTCAAATAATCTAAGTCTGAGTCACCATATGCAATGACTATTGGGAAAGGTCTACTAGGTACCAGTATCAGAGTAGGTATAGATCTAAGTTTCTTTTACATGGAAAATAATGTGAAAAGAGGTTCGTATACAGCGGGAAATATCCCCTATTTGATAGGAACAGAGATGGATACAGAAGGTTTCCACAAAGTCCATTGTTTGTAGGTCCTTACACATCTATTGGGATATAGGTGATTATCTGCAGGCTAATAAATGTAATAATGATTCTATGTGACACATCAAAATATTGAAGCAATCTAAGGTGACTCCATAGGGAAGTGGGAAAGAGTGGCAAAATGTTCTCACAAAGGTATTGGCAGAACTTTTCTTGAAACAATATTTTGTTTTGTTTTGGTTTTCCCTTAAAAGGTACAGATCCTATCAGGTTGGCTCAAGGCTAAACAATTATATCTTTTGTAAAGTATGGAGCTATATTGAAGGAATCAATAATCCTGGAACCAAACTTTACCCAGGATCAAAAGACAGTTCACACACACAAACACAGACACACACACACACACACACACACACACACACACACAGAGTATTTGTGCATATAGATATATATGACTTTGGGAGGAGGAGTGGAGAGTTGTGGTGGGAAAAAGGAATGAAGGTCAGTCTATGACCCCAGGAACAAAATATACTAGATTACAACCCATAATTGATCTTCATAGATGTTCCTATCATCCCTCCTACCATTATAATACATTATGCTTATTCTAGAAAAAGATACCCAGGTGATCTGTAATGATCATTTAAGTAGCTTCCTATATTCTGTCTATGTATAAAAGGATAGGGGCAGCTAGGTGGTGCAGTGGATAGAGCACTAGCCCTGGATTCAGGAGGACCTGAGTTCAAATGCAGCCTCAGACCCTTGACACTTACTAGCTGTGTGACACTGGGCAAGTCACTTAACCCCAATGGCCTCACCAAAAAAAAAAAAAAAAGAAAGAAATGAAAAGAAAAGAAAAGAAAAGAAAAGAAAAGAAAAGAAAAGAAAAGAAAAGAAAAGAAAAGAAAAGAAATGCAAAATTTTCAGACCAAACTTAAAAAAAAAATGTATGGCACAATTTGAACTTCCAAGATCTATCTATTTATAGAGACAACACAGGATAGTGGTTAGAGCAATGAAGTCAAGAAGACCTAGGTAAAAATCATATCTCAGATATTAGCTGTGTGGCCTTAGACAAGCCACTTAACCACTCTGTGACTCAGTTTCCTCACATATAAAATTAAGGTGTTGGTCAAATGGCTTCTAAGTTCCTTTCAAGCTCTAAGTCTTATAGACCACAGAGGATGATCAGGATAAAAAATAGTGCCTCCCTCACAAGGTTGTTATGAAGATAAAATTAGATAATATATAAATTGCTTACAAATATTAAAGTGCTATATAAATGCTAGCTATTATTATTATTGTGGTTGTGTTATTACGATGTAACTCTCCTCCTTCTCCCCATCATTTTATACACACACAGACACATACACACACACCACACACACATATATAAATATATACATATATATATGTATATATATACACACACACACACACATATATAATTTTCTCATGCCTTATAATATTTTAGGTAGCTAACTGTATTTGGACCGAGGGGCCTCTAAGGTCCCTTTGAGCTCTGTTATCCTATAATTATCCCATAAACCTTTATTTGTACCTATGACAATGTCTATATTTATATAGATTCATATAATCAGGAATTAGAGCATACTGATGATATCTATTCTTTAAACACATACACACACACACACACACACACATATATATATATATATACATATATATATATACATATATATATATATATATATATATATATATATATATATACACACACACATATACATATACATATCCCATACACCTGCACAATTACCAAAGACTGAAAAGTGGAAATATTTTGAGAAACCCTGAGAATCGCCCAAACCCATTCTCTTCTCTCCAGTGTAGCTCAGCTAAATGAAAAGAATTGGAACAATTATCCTCATCATTGTGGCCAAACAGTTTCAATTAAATCATCCAAATATTAAAGTAAAAGGAGGCAATTTTCTCAGTCTTTCACTCTGTTCCATAAGAATCCATCTGGGCTCTCTTATAATATGATCATTGTGTACTGTGTGGTAATAATAGCGTGTGATACCTCAAAAGCAGATATTTTAAACTAATGAACTAATAATCCTATTCCCCATCGTCTTTTATTCATGTAACTCCCTGATGTCTCAAAGGAACAAAAGGCGTGGTGCTATGGAGTTCTGGCCAGCCAGAGGCCCTACTGTGGGATTCAGCTAAGTGGATTCAGAATACAAAGATAAGTGGAATATAGCAGGATAGGCTTAAAGTGCTCTCATTCCTCTCTTGCACCTCTTAGAATTCTGGATTTCTTTCAACCCTCAGTTCATATGCCACCTTCTGCAAAAAGATTTTCCTAGCCCCCTCCCAACTCACCTGCACCTTTCCCTTCAATCCTGTATGCTTCTACCCTGTATGCTTCTTCTATGTTTCTATTTATATAAATACTATCTTCTCCATTATAAAATAAACTGTGTGAGGTTGTGGATTATTGTATCCCTCCTTTGTGTCATCAGAACTGAGCACAGTACCTGGTACCTAGGATTTAAAATTGTTGCTGATCGGGATAATTTCCTTCAACTGGACACACTATGAATATAACTTTTTTTGTAACATTAAGATCTTATTTTAATCAAACATCACAAGTTGGATCAATTTTATTTGGGGTGTACATTTAAGTTATTTGTAATAAAGTTTTGTCACTGTAAAATCCCAGCTAAAATTCAAATGTGTTACCTCATCCATGTAGCTATATATTGACCTCTTTACCTCCTTTATCACCTATCATCCTATGAGCAGAGACCAGGATCCTGAGCAGATTTTGAGCCAGAAAGATAAATGTTCCTAGGATTGGGGGAACAAGGAGAGGTCAAAAGCACAGTCCCTCCTCCAAAAGGTGCTCCCAAATAGTGGATAGGTCTTAGGCAGCCAGGCTTTCCGAAAGAGATCAGGAGAACCAGTTTATCTTCAAAGGAAAAGCAGATGTCAAGATGGGATAAGAAAATGGATAGAAATGATTATGAGGTAATAATACTTAATATTGTAATAAGAAAAATCTTATTATAAATTATTGGGCTCCACAAGTGGTAGAAAGATTGTTCTATTGCCATCAAAATAGGTAGTAGATAGGGAACAATTTCTATTAAAATCACGAGTTCCCCTAATCAATTTGATAAATTCATAAAACTTGATCATTGCTGGAAGGAACATCTACCATAACACTAGATACATATGTTATTCCCAGGTTGCTAAAAAAACATAGGACACTCTTTTGATTTGTCCCCCATATTGAGTCATGCCTTCCAATAATTGACTGAGGCTAGGGAAATAGACTATTATTATAGGATCTTCTTTCTCTGTGGTTATGCCCCCTTTCTCCTTTCTTAAAATTCTTTTTTTTTCTTAAAACCTCCAGACTAGAGTATAGAAAGTGTAGAGCTTATGGATGGATTCAGTAGGAGATGATGAATTTGAGAAGAACATGGTAACACACTCTATGTTTGCCAAGAAAATAGCCTACTTTTATTTTCTCACATAACAGTTCCTGGTTGCCTTCTTCTGCCTTTCTGTTTCCTTTATACAGCCCACATCAGACTCTTGATCCTGACAATGGATGTTTCCAACCTTGAGGTTATCTGATAGGAAATCATGAGTTCAATATTACATGAGTTTCAAAACCAAGTACCAGCAACAAAGAGGCATAAGCCTTACCCTAAGAGCATCCTTTTCAGAGAAGAGGACTGATGTAGAAGGAGTTAGATCAGTCCAAAAGGGGCCAGGGCAATAATCCATAATACTGTTATGATTGCTTGATTAGTTTGGGTCCAAGATGAATGGGAATTATTTGTTTCGTGTACACTATATTTTTTTTTCAGGGGGACTCTAACAAGTATAATGATCTTCTGTAGAATTCTGTATTTTCCATATTTATTTGGTTAGGCTTTGTAGGTTATTCATTTTCTGAGATGTGTGAAATTTTAAAAAGAGACATCCCTATTCTGATAACTTTTCTGAGTGTCCACATCCTGAGTGTCTGCATGAGAATTGGGGAGACCATTGTCTACATTTAAGGAGAACTGGACATTAGTCTTATGTTAAGTTTTATTTTAAAGTTTTCCTTAGAGTTTCACTACAGGATGAGAATAGATCCAGAGAAAGATAATGAATTTCTCAGAATATCTAGCACCCAACATTGAATCCAGGTCATATAAGCCCAGTTTCAGATTCCCTTGTGTATGTGGGAGGGGGTACTCGGGGCCATGGGTAACATCATTAGAAAACTTTTGCACATTGACTCGTGATTTCCCAGATCCATAGTACATGAGTACTACGAGTACATGAGTACTAGAGATACAAGTGCAGAGAATGAAACAATTCCCACTCTCAAGGACATCAGAGTCCAGAGTCCAAGGAAATAGCAAATAAAGGTTCAGAGGTCTTAAATCAGTGGTATTGTCATGGAGAGAATGGGGTAAGGCATTTGGGGTCCTTAGGAATTCCTCTTTAAAGAATTACACCCTCTTGCACACAAAAGCAGTTAGAATAAGATAGTAGTTTATTTTGGGGCTAGGGAAGGGAAACCAAGAGAAATCCTTGAACTTCTCATGGGGAGAGAGGCATGCCACAAAGCATGTGACTCTGAGATACCAATCTTCTTGAGCAAGAGACTGGCAGGTACTTTTATAGAGGACTGATGGGGGTGACAATCTGACTGTGGAAAGTTCCCTTAGTGAGGGAGGACCATCCCCCACTGGTGGTGGCTGGAGGAGTTGGGTGAGGGGTGGCTACAGATCTCAAGCCATCTCCTCAGGACACAAAGGAAGCAGCCACCCCTAAACTTATCTCCCCAGGGTTGAGGGAGACTAGAATGAAGGGTGGAGGTCCTGAAGCTAGCTCAGTCTGATCTGGTTCCACTTATCTCTTTAGTTGTGTCTGTCCTTTGGTTTAGTTTCTCAAGGAGAAGCTTCTTTGATGTGCCCCAGAGAACTTCTGGGGTACTTTGGGCCCATAACAGTATCAACTTGGATCTCTGTGGGCCAAATATTGACTTAGAAAACCACAATTTAGCTTTATTTGTCTTGTCTTGTATTTTTATTTATTTTGTTAAATATTTCCCAATTACATTTTAATCATGTTGGGGAGTATTGCTGACTGCTTACCAGTTTGACATCTAAGGTTTAAATAACTTGTGAAAGGTAACAAGTGGAAGAATCAAGTCATGTCAACAACAATTTATTATTGTGACAATCATTGTGGTAAGCATTGAGGATATAAAGAAAGGATAAGCCAATGCCTCCCCTCAAGGAGTGCACGATCTAATGGGAGAGGCAATATAAAAACAGTTATGTACTGTAGGGGCCGGATTTACTATGTGGAGAATTAATTGTGTGGCCTGACATAATATTGGGGTTCAGAAAATAATGAGGGACTTCTAGGTCCAAAACTTGCTCCCCTCTGAACTGCCTTTTTAGTTATTTCTCCCAGGCCAATAAGAAAGTTGCTTAACAGTCTCTTTTCCACAATCTAATCAGGCTTTATTAATGGGATTAAAATGCACAGCAAAGGTGAAATTAATAAAGTCAAGGACAAGGAAATACGGAAAAAGGAAAATGGATAATCTCCCTGGCTCTAACAAAAACCTATACAACCCCCAAACTCACTTCCAGCTCAACTAATTCAAAGGGCTGGATTTAACTCACCACCAGGGGTTGGTAGTTTCCTATGGGAATCAGCAGCCAGTCTCTAATTAGCTCCGAAGCCAGAGAGAGGAAGTCTGAGAGTGTGTATGTTTGTGTGTGTCCTACTTCCTGTTGGGGTCCTCTTTTCTACCTTTTCTTCCTCCCCCAAAGGGGAGGTCCTTCAATTAGTTGTGGCTGAGACTGGTTCTCTGTTGATGACACAGTCTACAGCCTCTGAGGACACTCCTCAGGGTTGGCTAAATTTAGACTAAGGCCTGACAGGGTGGGCCAGGTGTGGCTCAAGATCTAATCACCTTAAGTGGGTACCTAGTGGTTTCTCATTCACACCCAATTCAAACACTACTAAGTCAATCAAGTCAGACCCCTGGGCATCTGCCAAATTCCATTATTTTACCATATTACAGAAAAGATATATAGATGATAAATAGGACATACTCACAAAGAGAACGCAGTCCCATTAAGAAGACTAGGAAAGGCTTGATGCAGAAGATGTGATTTTTAGCTGAGGTTTGAACAAATCCAAGGATGCCTGGAGGTAGAGACAAGAAAGGAAAGCATTACTGGTGTGGGAAAGCTACCATAGGAACTTTGACTCCAAATCTGCAATTCTTTACTTTACATAATACTTGTTCCACACTTTTGCTGTTCTGAACAGCATCATAAATTAGACCCAAATTCATTGTAACTGTATAATGTCTCTCACCTGAGGATCTCACTTACAGGCATGATTTAAACACTTACCAATGAAACCTTTCATCACCTCTGTGTGAGTAGATAAGTGAGAAGCATCACTTTACCACTTCAAGAATCCTTGTCCCTATTAGAAAGGCCTAACCACTAGAAACCAATCACAGAATTACTATAAGAAAAAAAAAAAAGGAGTGCCAGCAATTGACACACAACTAGTAAGGAGTCAGGCAACTAGACAGAGAAGAGAAGAGGGTTGTAAAGCATAGAAAGCTAGACCTCTAAAAGGAGCTATCTCTAAGAGAATTAGATATGAGTATGTCCAGCAGTTGATCTTATTGGACTAGGTCATCACAAAAGAAGCTAAAAGATTAATTTGACAAACTGATTTCATTCGAAGGGTGAAGCAGTGAGGTTTACCTTAAAAGTTACATAGAAGCTTGAGGTTAGAAACTCAAATGAACATAAAGGACCACAAATGAGGGCAGAAGGACAGAAAAGAGGTAGTCTTAGTCCTAGGAAGTCTTTCCAGGAATTTTTTTAGAAAACAAGCTATATGACAGGCTGGGGAGGGGGGAGGGGGGAATATCAAAAGTAGTTTTGATCCTTCTTTTGTATTCAATGGTCATGGAAGAAAGATTTAAGTACCATCTTTACTAACAAAGAATTTGCTGGGAGGAGCCCAGGTCTCAGTACTTTGATTCAAATGTCATCAAAACAGTAAAATTAACTTTTTAAAAATTTGTATTCATTCATATATTTATTTATTTATTCATTCATTTATTTATTTGTGGGGCAATGAGGGTTAATTGACTTGCCCAGGGTCACACAGCTAGAAAGTATCAAGTGTCTGAGGTCGGATTTGAACTCAGGTCCTCCTGAATCCAGGGCTGGTGCTTTATCCACTGTGGCACCTAGCTGCCCCAACTTTTGTTTGTTTTTTTTTTCTCTTAACTGAGGAATCTTTACACTTTGATGAGTCATGTAACTTTAAGGTTTTATATCAGCTGACATTTCAGTTCTTAGTTCAGCTAGGAAATTCCTCAGTCAAAGTTAAGACATTGATTAACATAATAGATTAGCATAATGAGATAATGGAATTAATTCTGGAGAATCTGGGTTCAGCAACTAGCTTTCTCTTTTACTACCTTTGTCACCTTGGGTAAAACATTTAATCTCTCTTGACTACTGCTTTCTCAGGGGCTCCTTAAAAGTGTCATATACAAGTTAGCTATCTTAATTATTAAAAAATATTGTTATTGCTAAGGGTTAAGGGATTTATAGATATCAACTCATCCTCACAACACCCCTGAGAGGCAGGTGCCATTATTACCCACATTTAATAGGTGAGAAAACTGAGAGAAAAAGAGGTTAGGTAACTTGCCCAGGGTCACACAGCTAGTAAGTGTCTGAGTTCGGATTTGAATTCAGATCTTCCTGATTCAGCCCAGTGATCTATATACTATGCCCTGTCTCAAGTTAAGAAACTTGTTTAGCATAACAGCCAACATTTGTCAGAGGTGGAAATTTAATTATGCCTTCCTTAATCTTTGTGCTTGGCTGAGTCTTACTGGACACTAAGGATACACAAATCCAAATAATGCAAATTCCTTCTGTTTAACTTTTAGTATAGTTAGGAAGGTGAAGCAATATACAAGTAACTACAAAAGAAGGAAGAATATAGGAAGGACTGAATAAATTGAATGAATACAATGCTGTCTCCTTTTGGAGGAGTTGGAAATTTCTTCTGACTGAAGTGGTCACAGCTTATAGGATCATAAGAAAAGGAATTTAGAAACAGAAGGAAAGTAAGAAGTCATCTGGACCAAGTCTTTCATTTTAGAGATGAGATAACAGAGACCTGGTTCATGGTCAAACAGATAATAACTTGCATATCTGGGATTTATGTCCAGCACTTTGGACTCAAAATCAATGTTTATTTATTTGTGTTCTTTTTCTTTTTGGTTTGTTTTGTTTCCTTTGCCTCAGTATGTTACATTGATTCTCTTAAACACTTTGTAAGATTTTAACAGGTAAAGATGAGGGTCAGAGATACTCTAGGCAGAGGGAAGAAGCAAATATATGGAGAATGGGAAGGCTTTTTTATGCCATAGAGTGGGTTGTCTGGAGGATAACTTTCATATAGTAGGGTAACTGGAGCAGGGGGAACCCATTTTCTGTCATAGAATACTTTGAAAGTCTGATGAAATCTATGGAATGATTCTCAGAAATATGTTTTTAAATACATTAAGTTAAATACATGGAAATACTAAGGAAACCAACTATATTGAAACAGTCATCTAAATTTTTTTTGGGGGGGGGTGAGGCAATGAGGGTTAAGTGACTTACCCAGGGTCACACAGCTAGTAAGGCTCAAGTGTCTGACACCAGATTCAAACTCAGGCCCTCCTGAATGCAGGGCCAGTGCTTTATCCACTGCGCCACCTAGCTGTACCCCCATCTAAATTAAAAAAAAAAATGTTCATAGACCCCTGATTAAGAACTCCTGGATTCTAGAGGATTGTATGTGTGTGTGTGTGTGTATATATATATATATATATATATATATAAAGTTTGTGTATATATATGTGTGTGTATATATGCATGTACATGTATATATATAATCTTTACACTTTGATGAATCATGTAAGTATATGTATACATGTATGTTTGTGTATGTCTATGTATAATATATATGTTTGTATTTTGTTTCTCCCATTAGAATATATACACATATATTTGCGTGTATATGTATATATAATATGTATGTATATGTATATACACACATATATGTATATGCGTATATAACTATGTGGACATGTATATGTGTGTGTATGTATATATATATGTATATGTATATGTGTGTGTATATATATATATATATATATATATATATATATATATATATATATATATATATATACACAGATAGAGTACAGAATAAATAAGAAATAACATAAAGAAGGCACTAGAATTATATCTTACACCTAGTAGGGGGTATGGAATATATGAGACCCTCCATGAGGGACACCTGAGTGAATTCAACCAATGATGTTGACAAAGATTCAATCAGAAATATGTAGGTTTGTTTGATAAAATGAAGGGGTTTGTGATGGTAATTCAAGAAAAGGTTGTTACTACCCGAAATTGCAATAGTGTCATCCTTAAGTAATCAAGTTTAGTAACCATTGTAGATTGTGCACAAGGGTAGTAGAAACTGAGAAATACATAGAAAATGGATAGAAGAAAGTTTATAGGTCATTTAGTGTAAACTGTCCATTTCATTGATGAGGAAACTGAGGCTTAGAGAGATTAAGTGACTTGCTCATAGTCACACAGTACCTTTCTGAGTTGGGAATAGAACTCAGAAGACTATGGACAAAGGTGCAGATTTTCTAATAAAAACTAAACTGTTAGGTAGTGATAATTTGAAGAACATTCAGAGGAGGGCAACATAAAAGATCTAACACAATGAGATCCTGACATATGAAGATAGGTGCGCTGTCTTTCTAAGGCCTGCTTTCTTTTACCCTCAGGGATGTCTGGGTCTATACCCCCCAGAAGTCCCATTCATTCCCTGCCAATTGCTCTATCTTCTTTAATTCAACAAATATTTATTAAACATTTACCATGTGCATAGTATTGTGCTTGTATGTTAGAGATACAGAAGCCAAAATTAAATACTCCCTGCCTTCAAAGAGACTACATTCTATTAGAGACAAGATACAATGTATGTATGTATGTATGCATGCATATATGTATGTGCATGTGTATTTGTGTGTCTAATATATGAACATATGTGTATATATTTACATACATGTTTGGTTCTCTGTGTATACTGATTTATAAAGAGACAGACACAGAGAGAGAGAGAGATTTTCTGAAACATCTTCAGTAATTGCTTATTAAGATTGGTTCTACCCTTTGTCCTGAGTCTGTGGGCCTAGTCTCACTATGGACATGCTTATTTGAGAGTAATACAGTGCCATCTTCCTTCGAAGCTATTCTTTATCATGCCAGCTCCTTCTAATGGCTGCAAGAAGACACACACACACACACACACACACACAGACACACACACACACACACCTTTTCCTATTTCCAAACTAATGCCACCCTTTAAGATTGCCCACCACATTTCCCTTTTCTTGTTTTGAGTTCCTTTTCAGAAGAAAGAGGATAGATATCCTTCACAGGTCACTCATTAGGAACTTCAGTGGCCACCTCCTCACATCCATATATGAGAAGAATCCCCACTATAACATACCTAAGAAGAGATTATCTAGCTTTTCCTTAAAAATATCCTATTCTTACTCCACTTCAGATAACCCAGTCCTCTTTGATCACTTGGATGCTTCCAGGAGAATAATTTTCAAGGATCTTTTTATTTGAGTTACATAATCTCAGAATGATTTGTTCATATATTAAAATGGAAATGACATTTTCACCAAAAAAAGAGAAGTATAATTCCCTCACATAGCTTAATAATCTGAAGGTGTTAACATTCCTCCCAAACCAGCTGACTCTCAGAAAGTAGTTCACTCACTGACAAGCTCTGAAGGCCATTGGAGTTAATACATTCTAAAGCCCATGGGGAAGCTGAGAGGAAAGCCAACTTAAGCTCTGGAGTAAAGGGCATAGCAAAGAATCAATTGCTGGCAGAATGGTTTCTAGACTATGAGGAGATTTTCTGCTCCCTCTGAGATTTCTGACAGACCAAGAAGAAAAATTGAATCCACCTCAAAGCTAGTGCCAGCCAAAACCTGTGCTCTGAGACAAGAAGGTATGTATAGCCTCAAATGCCAAATTTTGACTGGTGAACACAGGGCATGGTCTCCTCAGAGGACCCTCTTTCATTATTTTCATCACAACAAAAACAAAACCCCTCGTTCATTTTTGGAAGTCATAAACATCAGCCTTAATGTTGTATAAGTATCAACCTTCAAACAAATTGTTTCAAATATTTGTCATTTTAATCATTTATCTTGAGTCACATAATTTTGTGTCCCATAATTTTTGCCATTATAATAATTTATTTTAAATCATTAATTTTCCTTGGCAGTCAAAGCTGATTTTAGTTATGGCTTTCATTTTTAATCTTTAAATACCAGAAACATTGTGGAGTCAAGTTAATTCGCCAAATTAAGAAGCATTTATTAAGTGCTTACTATGTACTAGGCATTTTGCTAAGTTCTGGGAACACAAATAAGAAAAGAAAAAAAAATGATTCTCTATCTTCAAAGAGCTTACATTCTAATGGGTGAAGATAACACTTAAAAAGAAGCAAAAAGTATGTGTGGTGGGGGAAGGGGGTAGTCAATACTTGACCGGGGGCACAGTAGTAAAAGTACAAGTCAGGAATGCAGCCTGGAGAAAAATGAAGACATGGCTGGCCTGGTTGTTCACCTTAAAATGGAAGTCTAGGAGTAACCAGCCTATCACAGGAAGAGGCAACAGGTTTGAAGGGTATTTCCAGTGTGAGAAGTCTAGTAGAAGAGTGAATTTGCAGACTGAAGAAGTTTCTGTGGAATGCATGGTAGAGAACGCCCTGACAGTTAGAATGGCAGCCTGGAAAAGTATGGAGAGGTGGCTGGAGAAGGTTCCACAACATCAGCTGTATTTGTATGTGAGTTGTACCTTAAGTCACAGAATCAAAGATTAAAGAATAAGAGGAATCTTGGAGAGATTGTGTAATGTAATGAATGTAAACTTCTTTGAAGTTTTCTTCTTGTTCTTTTTGTTCTTTCTGTCGTTGCTGTTACTGTTCTCCTTCTTCTCCTCCTCCTTCTCCTTCTCCTTCTCCTTCTTCTTCTTTTGCTGCTGCTGCTGCTTTGTTTTCTCTTTTTCAATTCACATTTATTATTGTCGTTATGGTTCAGACATTTTAGTCATGTCTGACTCTTTGTGGCCCCGCACTTGGAATGGTTTGCCATTTCCTTCTCCAGCTCATTTAACAAGTAAGGAACTGAGGCAAACAGGGTTAAGAGACTTGTTCAGAGTCACATTGCTAAGTAAGTGTCTGA
This sequence comes from Dromiciops gliroides, assembly GCF_019393635.1. Taxonomy (NCBI): domain Eukaryota; kingdom Metazoa; phylum Chordata; class Mammalia; order Microbiotheria; family Microbiotheriidae; genus Dromiciops; species Dromiciops gliroides. The sequence continues at coordinate 429,964,831 of NC_057864.1, read as the reverse complement.
GGCCTGACTTCCATCCCAGCACTATATCCACTGTGGCACCTAGCTGCCTTATTATTATTATTAATTTACTGTGTGTAGGATATTATGATAGGTACTGTATATATAGGAAAACAAATACTCCCAGCCCTCAAGGACAATATATTCTACTGTGTAGAGTAGGATAGAACATGTTCATTTTAGTAAGTACTAAGTAATTTCAAGAAAGACAAGAGTATCACCATTTTGGGGAAGCAGGGAAGAGAGATGATGAAAGGTTTCCTATAGGAGGTTTTGGCAGAACTATAGAACCTTTTATTTTCATAAGGTGGAGACAAGGAAGAAGTGAATTACAAACACGGGGTTTGGGTGGATTTTTACAAATTCGTAGACCAGAAATATTGATTGCTTAGAATGTAGAGAACATAAAGGTGAATCACATGAAATATTTCCAGAAACATACATGGAAGACAAATTTAAGAGTGCTTTAAATGATAAAATAGATATATCTATTTTATTTTAGAGATAATAGGGAAGATAGGTGGCATAGTGGATAGACTCCTGGGGCTGGAGTTAGAAAGAGGTAAGTTCAAATCTGGCTTCAGATGCTTCCTACTTGTGTAAAGTCATTTAACCTCTACTTACCTCAGTTTTCCATAGACTATAAAAAGACAATAGTAGCACCTATCTCTCAGGGTCATTGCCAGGATCAAAGGAGATGATATTTGTGCTTAGATCAGTGGCTGGCATATGGTATGTGTTTAATAAATTTTCATTCCCTTGTCATTGGATACCTTTGAAGTGAGAGGTTTGGTGAGGAAAAGGTGAAGAGAAAATGCACTCCAGGCATTGGTCTCTTTCAGTTCAAAGGCCTATATCCAGAAGATGAAGTGGAGGGCTGTGTATAATGAGGAAAAAACAATAGAAAGCCAGTTTGCTTTGATCACAGAGTGCAGAAATGGCATAATAGTGAATATTTAACAACCAGCTCTCAGAATTATTTTTTTTAAGTTTGCATAACACACTTTAAGTTTACTCTTTTTTAAATATATATACATATTTTCTCTCTCTCTCTCTCTTTCTTTTTTTTTTTTTTTTTGTGCCAGGCAATGGGGGTTAAGTGACTTGCCCGGGGTCACACAGCTAGTGAGTGTCAAGTTTCTGAAGCTGGATTTGAACTCAGGTACTCCTGAATCCAGGGCTGGTGTTTTATCCACTGCGCCACCTAGCCGCCCCCAAGTTTACTCTTAATTACCAAAATGTTCTCCATCAGTTGTAAGTCTAGACAATCAAAATACAATAAATCATACTCAGATTTGCATCATTTGAAGACTTTTGAGGTGTAAATGTTTACACTGAAAATTTAACAATTGGCTTGAGCACTTCAGTAGAAGAAGGCTCTAGCAGGCACCCAGAGTGTCAAAAAGGAAGCAATGCCCCTGAAAAGATAGATTGGCACCAGTTTCTAAAGGGATTTCAATATAAACAGAGGACTTTATATTTTGTTCTAGAGGCAGGAGGAAATAACTGGCAAGTGACATGGTCATGCCTATGCTTTAGGAACATTAATTTGGCAGTTTTGTGGAGATTAGTTAGTGAGGGAGGAAATTGGAAGCAGGGGAACAGATTAGGAGAAAACTGCAATAGCCTAGGAAAAAGATGATAAAGCTTGATTAAGGGTAGTGTCCCTGTGAGTGGAGGAAAGTAAACAATTGTGAGAGATATCGAATTAGAACATATAAGATACTTGTGCTGCAAAGACCAAAATTTAAAAAGTCCTGGATTCAAGAAGCTTACATTTTAATGAGGGGACATATCCTTACTGCTGTTGCTGCTGCTGCTGCTGCTGCTGCTGCTGCTGCTGCTGCTGCTGCTGTTACTCCTACCACCGCCACTACCACTACCACTACTCCTAGCACTACCCTACTACTACTACAACTGCCACCACTGCTGCTACTGCTGCTGTTGCTGTTGCTACTACTACTATTACAACCAATACCACTACTCTACTACTCTCCTCCTCCTCCACTTCCTCCTCCTCCTCCACTTCCTCCTCCTCCTCCTCCTATTCCTCCTCTTCCTCCTCCTTCTCATCCCTACTACTACTAATACACCACTCCTTATGATTATTGTAAATGTCTAACATAACATCTGGGATCCATTAGACTAACACTACAGGGGATACTGACTTTCCCCAGTCCCTGTCCTTTGCCTGCCTTTACAATTTGCTCTTGACTCATTACTCTTGGATTATCTGTCTCCTCAATAGGGAAATTGGATTCCCAAGTGCCCCAGTTCCATACTCAGATTCCTGAGGAACAATTTTTATTTTTGGCCCTATCTTAGATGTCCTCCCCAGTAAAGGAAGGGTGGAGTAAAAAGGTACCCAGAGAACTAACATCAATAAGGAGGTATGGAACAGAAATTGCATTCCAACCTAGAAATCAATGAAGAGTCATAAAGTGATGACAATAATTTAAGAGGCTGGAATTCAAGACTTACTGGGACTTTTACAAGAGGACACCCAATTAGCTATTTTTCAGTGCACACATCCTACTCTTCACAAAGTGGTCTCTTTAGTTAGCTTGGCTGCTGTTTTCACTTCTGTTGCTGCTGCAACTGCCCTGGTTGTTGATACCTACATGCTTAAGAAGAGGGGGGGCACCAGCTGCCTTTCAGGATCTCACAACACCCTACACCAAAGGGAAGAAGACACAAATTGGAGTCAACATCTTTCTTGACCCAGTCTTGTGTAGCTCTCAAGCTTATGTCTTGCTGTGTGGTGAGGGGACAAAAATTCTCTCCCTCCTCCCTCACCTAACAATTTCACAATGTCTTGGAAAATTCAATTATCATTATAACTAAGGCCATAAGCCAATTAAGAGTTCTCATGACTAGAAGTCAGAGGTTATTTGTATGTACTCTGAAGTGATTGTCTATTTGGAATAGTGAGGGGGGAGAAGGGAGATGCCTCTACATATGGAGTTTGGAAAAAAGAGAGATTACTTATACCTGACATGGCCAATGTGCTTACATAGGTAATGTTCTGATTTCTTAACTCCAGGGCAAGCATAAGCAGCTGAATTCTCTATTGACTGCACTACTTAGCTATCTTATTTAATGATAACAGGCTACTTTTCTCTCCATGAATCCCAATGGAGCCTATGAAAGACAGTTCATTGTGACCAGGCTCTCAATGGTGAAATCATTATGGAATCTTATGAATCAAAGACCAGCATCTCCTGGCAATATTACAGGTACACTTTATATCCCAATCCCTATAGGCAAAGGCCTAAATGCTATAGGACTAGGCAAAACTATACTTGGGCATAAGGGAGCACCTTACAGTCATAAAGACATGTAAAAATACTATTTTGTGAGTAGAATAAGACATGTGGGGAATATAATTTTTTCTATGAATTATCAATAAAATTCAATTTGAATCACCTGCTGCAAATTTTTTTAAATCTAAAAATGGAACAAAGATATAAAATACTAGCAATAAAAAAGTTTGTGCCTGTATATCTCCATACATCCCTTTATGGTTATCCATCTGGCTTTGCTTCTACATAGCTCCTCTTTTATATCTTGCATTTTATAATATTCGTATGAGGCTCACTTTAAATTGGTTTCTCATTATTGCTAAAAACATCTTAACATAATATCATTGTGGAGAGGAGCCCTGATCTCATGAATAGCACACCTGCAAATTAACAAAAGCAGAGTGGAAAGAAAGATGGATTTGGAATCAGAAAACCTTCATTCAAATATCAGCTGTTCTGTTTGCTCCTTGTGTGCCCTTAGTCAACTCTTCTAATGACAGACTGGTTCTCCGTAGTACACAGATTTTACTGGACTTGGAGTAAAGAATACCCAAGTTCAATGTATGCTTCAGACATTTAATTGCTTTGTGACCGTGGTTGAGTCTATAGGCCTCAATTTTCTTACCTGGAAAATGTGTTTAGATTAGATGACTGATGATAGGATCATAGGTTTACACCTTAGAAAGGACTTTAGAAGCCACTGAGCCTTCATTTTATACAGGAGAAATTAAGGATCAGAGAGGTTAAGTAGCTGTTTCAAAGATGCGCGATACTTAAGTAGCAATTACATGATTCAAACCCTGGTCAAATAAAATAAAATCATACAATTTTTGTACTATATTAATTAATTTATTCATACATGAATATGACTGAATAATTTTTAAAATATTATTGTTATGTGCTAAGTGCTGGTAATTCAAATAGGTAAGTAAAGATAGTTCCTGCCTTCAAGAAAAAGTAACCCATAAAAAAATAACAGTTCAGTCAAATGAAGTCTGGCTGGAACAAGGACTAGGTGTAGTAGGCAGCTGAAACATGCATTAATTAGGACAAGAGGGCCCCAGGTGGGAGTCCTAAAAAGGAAAGAGTTAAGTTTTTGAAGGACTTGTTTCTGATCCTGGCAGAAAGGCAGATAGCAAGACAGTGGTAATGGAATATACCAAGCTATGTTAAATTGAGGATCCTATGAAAATGGCCCTGTGTTTTCCCATGATGCATTACTGTCCTTTAGACATATTGGACACTGTTTTAAAAAGTAAAAAAATAAAAATAGACTTCGTTTCTTGTTTCCTTGGCATTTAGAAACTTTACACTGATATCCCAATCAACTAAGACAAGAAGTCAGGTGTGACCAGGATACAGTGAATAAGCAGCCAGCATTCTGCCTGGCAGTATTTATAAGGTACTCTTGGACAGTGTTTTGCATTTAAAAGGTGAAGCCTACCTATGAGAATGCCAGGAAAGAACTGGCTTAGAAGATTGTACTGATACAGAAAAAAACAGGAATGAGGCTAGGAGACGAACAGAAGTTTCCTTATTCTTATAATGCAGAATAGTCTTACTCTGATGAAGGAGTCAATAGTAAATTCAGCAGGGATTAGAAGATTCCCTGTACTGGATAGTGAAGATGCTATTCCAATGTAGTCAAAGATCACAACTCTAGAATGTTTATAGCACAGAATTCTTAGGACTATCGGGGCAGCTAGATGGCGCAGTGGATAGAGCACCGGCCCTGGAGTCAGGAGTACCTGAATTCAAATCCGGCCTCAGACACTTAACACTTACTAGCTGTGTGACCCTGGGCAAGTCACTTAACCCCAATTGCCTCACTAAAAAAACAACAAAAAAAGGAATTCTTAGGACTATTGGGATAGAGCTATATAAGACTTTACAGACCATCTATTTCAAATCTTTCATTTTATAGAAAAAAACAAACAAACAAAACTGAGGCCTAGAGAATTAAAGTTTCCCAAAGTCACATGGAGGCAAAAAGCAGGGTCATGATCATTATAACCTATACAGAAGTCAGGTTGAAAAATATGTGGGCAGAGGTAGATGGGAATGGGATTTTTACATTGAAAGAAAGCATTTTAGGGTCCCTGGAATAGAAAGAGCAAGACAAGTTGTGAATATACCAACCACTAAGAAATGAGTTCAGGAAAATTGTTGTCCTGATGGGCAGCCAATGAAGAGATGGGATAGGCCAGAGAGTGAGCTGATAGTGGAGAATGAGCAATATGGCTAAGGTTATAAACAGGTAATCATCAATCACTGAAGTGGCTTCAGGGTAGAGTCACTCTAGGAAGCCAAACAATTGGTATGTAAGAGGATTCAAATAAAGAAAGCAAATATTAATTAAGTGCTTACTGTGTACTAGGCATTATGCTTGCGCCAGCGATGCAGGAAAGAGATGGAAGTCTCTCCTCTCAAAGAGTTATATTTTAATGGCAGAAGATGATAACACCTAAAGAGGGGATGGTGAAGATGGAGGAGTTAGAGAAAATGAAGTGTGGGGGTGGAACAAGGCAATCAGGGTGGAGTTGAAGCTGCTAATTGGAGAGTATGTATGAAGAGAAGTTAGAAGTGTTACTGAGACTTCTGATGCCATAACAGACACTGAATTTCCCTGACTAAATTCGATAGCACTTCCTCTACATGAAGCTTCTTCCAATTGGATTGTATAAACATGAGAGTTTGACATGATGCCTTAATTAGTGCATGTATATGTACACTAGAGAGAGAATTGGGGGGAAATGAATTTTATATTTACATGCACTAAAAATCAGTTATGTATACTAACATGTTAAGGTTAATCTAAAACAAAATAACTGACATAATTTAAAACAAAGTAGCTTACAATACTATTAATCTTTGCAATGATGTGTGTTCATCATAATAATCTTATTAGAAAGAGAATTCAAGTTGATTATCTTCATTTCATTTCAGACATGATGAACTGAATATCAGATATATGCACTGACTTACTAGTGCTACACAAATAATAAGTGGCAGGCCTGGGACTCAGGCTGTTCTCATTCAAATCTATTTCTCCATAATTCATAGAGTCAAAAAGGTCTGGGCTTTGTTTTTGCCTCTGATATTTATTAGCTATGTGTCTATGAACAATGTGATTTCTCTTTAAGTCTCAGATTCCTCATCTCTAAGAGGGGATAAGAATTCCTATACTACCAAACTGATGGTTGTTGTAACACTCAACTGAGATAATGTAGATGAAGAGTTTTGTAAACGTTGAAGTGTTCTTTAAAAATCATTTATTTATTGTTTTAATTGCCTCAGGTTTTACAGAATTTAGGTAGAATATTTGGATAAATGACACTTCCATTGTTCTATGTTTAATGGTTAGGAGCCTATGGCAGAAATGGGAAAAATTATTGATTCTGGTATTTGAATAAATGTGTTTCCACATAAGCTTATGTATTATAGGCTCACTGAAAGAATGCTCAGGTTGAAGAGCCAAAATAGCAGACTGGAGGCAGCAACCCAGAGAAACTTTCCTAACATTCTCTTGAAAAAAACTTTAAAATAACATCCCAAATCAAATTTTTAGTGGCAGAGCCAATAAAAGTTCAATGTGAAACATTTTTCCCCACCTAAGACAGTCTAATAGGTCATAAAGATAGGTCCATGACAACAGGATGGGATTGATCCCATAGCACAAGATGTAGCAGCACCAGAGGTGGGGCTTGAAGGCAGCGGCAATAGCAGTGGCAACAACAGCTTCAGGACTTCTTTGGAAGCCCAAATATGGTAAGGAGGTCAGACAACTGGTCAGAAAAAATTACTGAGGACCCTTTGCTAGCACTGAGTACAGCTGGAGTTGATTGGAAACTGCCCTATTGCCCATATACAGTTCTGGGTTGGGTCACAATTCCAGGACAGAGAATACCATATTCCAAGATATTATATTCCTTTTAACACAGAAGTGGATAAATCTTGTGTAATCCTGACTGTGGGTCACAGTATTTGAATTGTTTCTTTTTGGTTGACTGTGATATTTTCTCTTTGACCTGGGAATTCTGGAATTTGGCTATAATATTACTGGGAGTATTAATTTTGGGATCTCTTTCAGGAGGTGATTAATGTAGTCTTTCCATTTCTATTTAACCCTCTGGATCTAAGATTTCAAGGTAGTTTTTCTTTATAATTTCTTGAAATGCGAGGTATAGAATATTTTTAAATCTTTTGTTTTTAAACTTTCAGGTAGTCCAATAATTCTTAAATTGTCTCTCCTCAATCTGTGTGTTTTTTTCAATAAGACACTTCACATTTCTACTATTTTTTATTACTGTTTATTTACTTTGTGTTATTTTTTCTTGATGTTGCATGCAGTCATTAGCTTCTACTTGCTCAATTAAAATTTTTTAAGGAATAATTTTTCTCAGTAAGCTTTTTTAATCTCTATTTCCATTTAACTAATTCTGCTTTTTTTGTGTGTGGGGCAAAGAGGGTTAAGTGACTTGCCCAGGGTCACACAGCTAGTAAGTGTCAAGTGTCTAAGGCCAGATTTGAACTCAGGTCCTCCTGAATCTAGGACCGGTGCTTTATCTACCATGCCACCTAGCTGCCCCAAATTCGGCTTTTTTAGGAGTTATTTTCTTCAGGTAATTTTTGTGTCTCTTGTACCATTAGGCCAATCCTGTTTTGTTTTGTTTTAATTATGATTGACTAACATTTTTGTGTCTCTTTTACCAAACTGTTAATTCTTTTTTTGGGGGGGTGGGGCGTCAATGAGGTTTAAATAACTTGACCAGGTTCACACAGCTAGTGTCAAGTGTCTGAGGCCAGATTTGAACTCAGATCCTCCTGAATCCAGGACTGGTGCTTTATCCACTGCACCACCTAGCTGCCCCTGTTAATTCTTTTTTAATAATTTTCTTGTATTGCTCTCATTTTTTTCCCAAAATTTTCCTCTACAATTCTTATCTCTATCTTTAACTCCCAGGAACCCTTATTGGGTTGGGGTCCAATTAGGATTTTTCAATGAGACTTTGGTTATAGCTGTTCTCACATTGTTTTCTTCTGAGTTTGTGTCTTGGTCTTGCCAGCCACCATAGTAGTTTTTTATGGTCAAGATCTTTTGTTGTTGTTGTTGTTTGCTTATTTTTCTAGTCTATTTCTTGACTTTGAATGTTATGTTAACATTGGGCTCTGCTCATCTGGGGATGGGAAGGCACCATCCCAAGCTGTAAGTTTTATTGTGCTACTGTTTTCTGAGCAAGTTCTGGATCTCTGTAAGTTTTTGGTGTTTCTAAGGGGAACTGACCCAGGGGGAGATATAGTCCCCCTTACTGTGTCTGGACTGAAAGCTTCCAAATCTTCTGCTTTTGCTGCTTCTCCCATAGTTCCAGCCACCTCTAAGGTCCTTTGCTGGTGCTGCAGCCACATGAGCTGTGGGCTGGCTCCCATTCCAGTATCACAGACCTCTGCTGCTGACCTTCTAAATTGCTTAGGCTGGAAAAATATTTTACCCTTACCTTTTGTTTACTCTGCTGCTCCAAAATTTGACTTGAGATGTTATTTAAAGTTGTTTGGAGGGAAATATTGAGAGTTTGGCTGGGTTGCTGCCTCTAATATGCCACTGTGGCTCCCCACCATAACCTACTTTAACAAAGCTATATCTTCATTCACTATATCATTGGTGCTTATGCTTTGCACTTGACATTTAATCCAAATCACATTTCCAATGTGCTGAACTTCTTAGGAACACACAGATGAACAGATTTTTTTTTTTTTACATTCTGCTTCTTTGGGTTTTCTCTCTCCTATGACTCAATTACTTTTTAAACCTCCTTAGTAACTGTTTAAATTTATGTCGACTTCTTTATTGTGATCTTTCATTTGCTATGATTCCATGAAGTGCTTTCACCTTTTGACCTTTTTTGTACTTTAAAAAAAATTAGTATTTTATTTTCCCCCAATAACATGTAAAAACAATTATTAACATTACAACTTTGAGCTCCAAATTCTCTCCCTTCCTCCCCTCCCCCTTGAAAATGCAAGGGATTCAGGGCAGCTAGGTGGTAGGGGCAGCTAGGTGACATAGTGGCTAAAGCACAGGTCCTGGATTCAGGAGGACCTAAGTTCAAATCCAGCCTCAGACACTTGACACTTACTAGCTGTGTGACCCTAGGCAATATCATATGCCAAGGATCTGATCTTTCAATGTAGAAACTGCTAAATTTTGTGTCATCCTGATTTTCGCTGTACAATATTTGAATTGTTTCTTTCTGTCTGCTTGCAATATTTTCTTCTTGACCTGTGTGATAAAATAATGGGATATGGCAGACACCCAGGGGCCCCACCTGAACATTGATTTAGAATTGTTTGAATTTGGTGAGACTGAGAAACGGACTGAGTACCTACTTAATAATGATTAAATTGAGACCATGCCTGGCTGGCCTTGAGTGGGGTCTTGTTTTCAGAGGCTATGGACTACTGACATCAGCAGGAGACAACCCTCAACCAATCAGCTTGAAGGACCTCCCCTTTTGGGAAGGGAGACAGGAAGTAGGAAGCAGAGGCTGGCTCACTGGATCTCCCTCTTTTTCTCTGGAACTAGCTTGGTGGCAAGAGATGGAGAACAGGAGGGACCCCCTTTCTGTCCAGGACTTTGGAATGGTGAGGGACTTCATGTGGACTGCTAGGAAAAGCAAGGGTTCTCTCCATCTACAGTGACTCTCTCTTCACCAACTTCTAATACACTTTAATAAATCCTTAAAAGCCTAAACTCTTGCTGAATTTGTCAGTGATTTTAACCAGCTTTCCCCCCAAAACTGGGGCGTGGGGCAGGATAGGACCCACATTTAGATTTTAAACATCACAGTTTGGCCGATCATGAAGAGGAAAGCTGAACCTCAATCTTCTGATCTTTGGGTTGGGTAAGAAATTTCCCCTACCCTGTCCCTTTAAATTCCAAAGTACTGCTAAGTATAGGCTGTTTTCCCTTTAAATTTTAAATGGATTTTTAAAAATTCCTTTTCTAACTTTAGGTTGACTAATCAGACAAGCAAGGGAAAAGGTCATGTTGACCCTTGGTCAGTTTGTTAATGAATATTTTCTTATTCCTATTCTTAGTTTTGCTGGGCTTTGTTATATGGTATGGAAAGTTCAGAAGGTCATGGAGGAGATTAGAATGACTGAGATTCCCCAGGATTACCCATTAGGAAAGCTACTCATGGCTTGTGATAAGGAAAAACATAGCAAAAATGAACATGACCAGAGGAAAGCTTATCAAACTGCGTTTTATGTGGCATAAGGCATTACATGGATCATTTAATCCCCAAACACTGAGGCATTTACAAAGAATCCTTTACCAATGTCCACCTGAACATTCATTTTATTGGGAAATCTGGGCCAGAGCAAGCAGGGATTATGATACTGGGGATATAGGACAAGGAGAATCCAGGCCCCAGCTTAAATCTGAGCCTATTTCTCAGACTTAAACAATAAATGACCCAACCTAATCCAAGCATGAGCTTAATTTCAAGGCCTCTCAGACTGAAATTCCAAATGACCCAACTTCTGTTCCCTCTCCCTCTATTTCCTCCATGCCAACCAAACAAATAAATAAGGAAATAAATGTTTCACCTATAGAGGAGACAGAGAAGATCAAATTTTTTTCCCTTCAAGAGATCCTCACCCATGGTCAAAAAGGTGCTATACTTAAATTCAGATAATACATTGCTTTTGTGCCCAAATATTTGATTTCATAGAAACAAAATATTCTTAAATTTAATGAGGATCCCACAGCAGTTATCCACCAGTTTAGGACAAGTTTTAGAGGATATCAGTCCACTTGGAATGATGTTACTGATCTCATAGAAATAATATTATCCCCAGGGGAAAGAGCTGATATAATAGAGATTTTCATTCTTTTAAGATTGTGTTTTATACTTAGCTTAAAAAAGAGGAATATTTGCAAAAGCTTTTTATATTAATGTAATCAAATATATATTTTGTAATACTCTTATTAATATTAAGTTCATAAACATTTAGATTTATCCAGTTTGAATTTCATTGTCTTTTATTCTTCCATGTGTATTTTGTTCTATTCATCTGTCTCTCCAATTTTGAACCAATGCAAGATGGGTTTGATTTCATAATACAATATTAATTCTGGGAGTATTGTGCTAACATATTCAAAATTATATTTTTCTCCAATTGATTATTTGATCAAATTATATAAAGCATTTCCCTGGGAAATTGTTTGCCATGGCAAGTGTAAATTAATTCTAGAAGTATTATTTTTGTTAAGCATTAAAAAAAAAGTCAGTTCAAATGTTGCATAAGGGTTTCTTTATAGGCCATTGTATCTACATTTTGAAATTAATAGTGTGAGTTTATTTTCACAGAGATGTTCATTCTTTTTATATTGGGTTTTAAGCCAATTTGAATTTCATTGTTTCTTATTCTTCCATGTGTATTTTGTTCTTCTAAACTGTTTGTTTTTCCAACTGATTATTTTATCAAATTATATAAAGTATTTCCTTAGTTAATTGATTACCATAACAAGTGTAAATTAATTCTAGAAATACTATTTTTACAAAAAAAAGAAAAATATATTATTTGGAATTATTGCATGTTATAACTTAAATTCTGAGTCAAAGCAAATTCACATTTGTACACGTATATATATATGTATGCACCCCTATATGTATGTATGTATGTATGTATATGTGTACACGTGTATGTACACATGTATGTGTGTGTATTATGCATGTATCATGCATGCATTACATGTGCATCATGTGTGTATCGTGCATGTATCGTGCATGTATCATGTATGCACAATTCATGTATCACGCAGTACTATGCATGTATCATGTGTGTACCAAGCATGCATCGTGCATGTCACACGTGTGTATCATGCATGCATCATATATGCACGACACATGTACATGTGCACACGCGCGTGCATCATGCCATGCATGCATGTTTACACACGCGTCTATCATACGTGTATCATGCCTGTATCATGTGTGTATTATGCACGTATCATGCATGTATGTATGTACACGTATATGTATGTATGTGTGTATGTGTTTATGCATACACACACATATACATACACACTATGGATGTATGCGTGTATTATGCATGCATCATGCATGATGCGTGCATCATGCGTGTACCATGCATGTGTTGTGCATGTCATATGTATGTATTATTCATGTATTATGCATGTATTGTGCATGCATCATGCATGTATCACGCATGTATTATGCATGCATTATTCATGTGTCATGCATGTATCATGTGTCATGCATGTATCATGTGTGTCATGCATTATGACACATGCATCATGCATGTATCATGCGTGTATCATGCATGTATTATGCATGTTCTATGTGTGTATTATTCATGTGTCATGTGTGTCACACATGTATGTATGTTTACACACGTGTCTATCATGTGTGTTATGCCTGTATCATGCATGTATGATGCATGTATCATGCATGTATGTATGTGCACGTATATGTGTGTACATGCATGTATCACGCATGTAGCATGTGCGTATCATGCATGTATTGTGCATGCATCATGCGTTTGCCGTGCATGTATCATGTGTGTATCGCGCGTGTATGCATGTATGTTTACACACGCGTCTATCATGTGTGTATCATGCCTGTATCATGTGTGTATTATGCACGTATCATGCATGTATGTACACGTATATGTATGTATGTGTGTATGTGTTTATGCATACATTCACACACATATACATACACACATACATACACACTATGCATGTATGCGTGTATTATGCATGCATCATGTGTGCATGATGCATGAATCATGCGTGTACCATGCATGTGTTGTGCATGTAATATGTATCATGTATGTATCATGCATGTATTACAATGCATTACGCATGTATGTATGTTTACACACGTCTATCATGTGTGTATCATGCCTGTATCATGTGTGTATTATGCACGTATCATGCATGTATGTATACGTATATGTATGTATGTGTTTATGCATACACACATATACATACACAGTATGCATGTATGCGTGTATTATGCATGCATCATGCATGCATTACGCTTGCATCATGCGTGTACCATGCATGTGTTGTGCATGTCATATGTATGTATTATTCATGTATTATGCATGTATCATGTGTGTACCATGCATGTGTTGTGTGTGTTATATGTGTATCATGTTTGTGCCATGCATGTGTTGTGCGTGTTATATGTATGTATTATTCATGTATTTGCATTATGACACATGCATGTATCATGTGTGTCATGCATTATGACACATGCATCATGCATGTATCATGCGTGTATCATGCATGTATTGTGCATGTTCTATGTGTGTATTATGCATGTATTGTGTGTGTCACACATGTATGTATGTTTACACACGTGTCTATCATGTGTGTATTATGCCTGTATCATGCATGTATGATGCATGTATGTGCACGTATATGTGTGTACATGCGTGTATCACACATGTAGCATGTGCGTATCATGCATGTATTGTGCATGCATCATGCGTTTGCCGTGCATGTATCATGTGTGTATCGCGCGTGTATGCATGTATGTTTACACACGCGTCTATCATGCGTGTATCATGCCTGTATCATGTGTGTATTATGCACGTATCATGCATGTATGTACACGTATATGTATGTGTGTATGTGTTTATGCATACATTCACACACATATACATACACACATACATACACACTATGCATGTATGCGTGTATTATGCATGCATCATGCGTGTACCATGCATGTGTTGTGCATGTTATATGTGTATCATGTTTGTGCCATGCATGTGTTGTGCATGTTATATGTATTATGTGTGTATCATGCATGTATTATATGTATTATGCATGTAACATATGTGTATTGTGCATGTTCTATGTATGTATTATTCATGTATTATGCATGCAACATGCGTGTATCAGGCATGTATGTTTACACACGTGTATATCATGCGTGTATTATGCGTGTATTATGCACGTATTATGCACTATCATACATGTATGTGTATATGTGTGTATTGTGTATGCATACATACATACACACATACACACATACATACATAATGTACATGTATAAATGTATGTATGTATGTACACATATATATGTATGTACACCTATATATATGTATGTGTGTATGTGTATGTATGTGTAGCATGCACGTGTTGTGCATGTTATATGTATGCATTATTCATGTATTATGTGTGTATTATGCATGTGTCATGCATGTATCACACGTGTGTCATGTCTGTATCATGCGTGCATCACGCGTGAGTTATGCCTGTGTCATGTATTATGCACGTATCATACATGTATGTATGTACACGTGTATGTGTGTGTTTGTATGTGTGTTTGCATACATACACACATATACATACATACATACACACATACATAAACGTGTACATACACCCATACACGCATACATGCATAATACATGCATAATGTACACGTATAAATGTATGTATGTACACGTATGTATGTATGTATGTGCACGTATGTATGTATGCATGTACGTATGCACACCTATATGTATGTATGTACACGTATATGTATGTATGTGTATATGTGTGTATGTGTATGTATGTGTGTACACGTGTATGTACACGTGTATGCATGTATGCGTATATGTGTGTATGTGTGTGTATGTGTGTGGGTGTGTATTGGTGTGTGTATACACCTTTATGTACACATGTATGTATGTACACGTGTGTATGTATGTGTGTATGTATGCATTGTGTACACGTGTGTATGTATGTGTGTATATATGTATGTGTGCATGTATTATGCATGTATTATGCATGTATTATGCATGCTTTATGTATGTACGTACACGTATATACGTATGTACACGTATATATGTATGTGTGTGTATGTACACGTATATGTATGTGTGTACACGTGTGTATGTATGTGTGTGTATGTGTATATGTGTGTGTATGTGTGTATGTATTTGTGTGTGTACACGTGTATGTACACAGGTATGTATGTGTGTTTATTATGCATGTATTATGCATGTATTATGCATGTATGTACACATATATATGTATGTTCTTTTCTCATTTTCCCAGCCTATTTTGTGACTTTTAATTTTTTTGTTAAGAGTAGGGCTGTGCTTCCAGGGTGGGGATGCACTGTCGCAAGCTTCAGGGTTTTTGTAAAGGTGTTTTCAAGGATAATTCTAGGGACCTGCAGGTTTTCTGTTCTTCCAAGGTGGTAAGGTGATCTAAGGAGAGGTGTGTTTACTTCTCTCCTGGCCTTTAGTTCTGGTTTATGAGCAACCACAAGCCCTCTTTTCTGCCCTGGAACCATGATGAGGGTCCTTGCTCCACTTCAATGTTAAGCTCTGGTGTGCTAATGCTCCTCCCCACCCTGGTACTATCACCCAGGACTAAAACCTGGATCTAAGTATGGGCAAAGCAACAGAGTCCTGCCTAAGTGCCAGCAAACAGACCCCTGTTATCTCCTTCTGACAAGTTATTTCCCAGAAGCAGTTGATGCAGCTGCTGATTGAGTGGTTCCCAAGGCCTGCTCTTCTTTTGTTGGGGCCAGGTCTATACTGGCATGGCCTGTGCTAGACTGTGTTCCACTCTTACCCAGGTACAATAGACCTTTCCTGCCAACCTTCTAAGTAGTCTTTGGCAGGAAAATTATTTCACCACATCTTTTGGGGGGTGCTGCTGCTCCAGGAATTGTCTTATGACATTATTTAAAGGTATTTGGAGGGGTTTGGGGGAGAACTAAGGTGAGTTGCTGCCTTTCCTCTGCCATCGTGCCCCTCCCCCCAACTTTTGACCTTTGATTTCAATTGTTTATCAAAGAAAACTTCTAAAAAGTTATAACTAAAAAGTTGTATCTGAACAGCTAAACACAGTATGTGATATAATAGACAGGACTAGGGAGATTGTTCCATTTGTAAGTGATAGCCAGGATGCTGATTTTGAAAGAAAGGTACAAAAAATATATAGTTAACTAGCCTGGGGATATTATCAAGGTAATATGAATATGGCTCTTTATGATAGGTAACATCATCATCATTCCTATTTCACAGTTGAAGAAGCTGATTTGGAGAGGTAAAATAATTTTCCTTTAACTATTTGAACTCAGGTCTTCCTGATTCCAAGACCAGTGTTCTATCCATTGTACCAATCAGCTTCATGTAGAACTGGAGTCAGGAAGATGTGATAAAATCCATCTTCAGGGACTTATTAGCTATATGACCCTTGGCAAGTTACTTATCATTTGTCTGCCTTGGTTTCCTCATCTGAAAAACACTGATAATAAAAGCACCTACTCCCAGGGTTGTTGTGAGGATAAAAAGAGATAACAATTGTAAAGAACTTTGCAAACCTTAAAACATTATATAATTTTATACTAATTATTCTATACTGTGCACTTTTTGTCTTTTTCCCCTTTACACAGTGACTAAAATCACACCATTGCTTCCACATTTGTTGCTAGTGTAAGGATAAACTGGCTGAACATTTGATGTAAAATAAAAATAACTTAACCATGTTGTTCCAACATATTTCTGTTTTATTCCCTTCTCCTTTCTTTTCCTTTCTTTATAACAAATATATTACTCTTCTATTACTCTACATTTTTACCTCTGCCCTCTTTTTATCTTAGTTGTTAGAGGTTGGGAGATCATGGTGTGAACATTTCAAATTCTCATCCAGGTCACAAAAATCTCAACCTCATGTGGCTGATTTGGCATCACATGAAGCATTATACAAGGTCAAAAGTAAAACCTGTGACCCATGAGCCACTGGAAAAAAAAAGTCATTAACTGCTATCGGCCCAATGTTCCAACTCTTGGGCTATATAACACATTTATAGATCATCTGGACAAAGGGCTCCCTTTTGCTACTAAAAAAAAAGGGAAAGAAAAAAGGCAATAATGTGAAGGGAAAGGATGCCTTGAGGAATAAAGGAGATATATAGACTTAAAATGATCTATCAAATTCCCTGGTTGTGACAGTTCATGCGAGGCAGGGCTTACAAGCCATTCAATTCCGAGTGAGTATTTCCCACAGAATAATAAGCACTCAATGGATTGTTTTCATTTTTGTTTTTTTGTAGGACTATTCTTCACATCATGTATATGCATACAGATGTAAATAGGTGTTTTCTTTCTCACTGGTGACTCAACACTATTTCCCTCAGAGTAGCTACTAGCATTATAAGTATATTTTGATGACCCTTTGTCTAAAACCTGAAACCCAAAATACAGGATTATGTGCTTCACTAGAAGAAAAGAAATGAAATCAAAGAATATGTAGGTACCCTGTACCTCTGATGAGATATTTATACTTTCATAGATCTCTCCTTTCTTCAATAAAGCTAGTCTTTCCAAAGGTGCACAGTTTATAGCCTATCAATGACTTCCTATCCTGTGAAATTTCATGTTAGCTTTTTCTTTTCTTGTTTTTAACAAATCCATCATGGGATAATCTACCCAGTATTCAGTGGCTCCTCTTTTAGAACTCTACCTATTACATGAAAGAGAGTATAATCTGTGGGGGTTAAATCTTCCTTATATATCCCCTTTACTCTATGACGAGAACATCTTTTTCCAGTTTTGCATATCTCTGATGACATCTATTGTTTTCCATTCTCATATAGAGTTCTTTACTAGTAATATGTTTTTGCCAATCATAGCTAAAGGAATAACATGAAGGCATCCAGTTTATAGATCCAATAATAATAATCTACTCAAAGAAATAAGTTTCCATTCTTTTGTTTTCTGCATGCTACTATATATATATTCCTAATGAATATTGGTAAGGGTATTCCAATTCATCAATCATCAGACATTTACTAAGTACCTGTTCTACATCAGGTATTGGAAATACAATAACAATAAATAAAACAGTCCTTGCTTTCTTGGAGCTTATAGTCTATTGGAAAAAACAGGAAGATAGGTAAAGACAAATAGAAAAAATGCAAATAAATATTAACTATTTAAATAGAAGGTGGCTTAGGAGGGAAGGCACCAGCAGTTCAAGGGAATCTCTTATGTATAATGTTATTTCCTGTTCTTCTCTAAGTACCCAGGGAATATATGTTAACCTGTCTCTGAGTCCTTTACATTTCAAAGGAACAGAATTAGTTTAAAAAAAGAAAACAGAAAAGTAGAAAGCATATCTATATTAGTATATTAGTAAAACCTACAACTTATCTATAGTCAAAGTCCTTTGTGCCCCTATTTCTTCTTCTTTTTTATTTATTTTTTTTGAGGCAATTGGGATTAAGTGAATTGCCCAGGGTCACACAGCTAGTAAGTGTTAAGTGTCTTAGACCAGATTTGAACTCAGGTCCTCCTGACTCCAGGGCTGGTGCTCTATCCACTGCACCACCTAGCTGCCCCATATGCCCCTGTTTCTACAGGTTTCTTTTATCCTACCTTTCACATTCTTTTTATCATATGAATCTTCACAGTTTCTCATTTCTCCATCCAGAATTAGAATCACAGAACTTCAGAGATGGAAGTGTACTCAGTGTCTTTCTGTCTGACATATATTGGGAAAATAATCCCTTCTAAAATATACATGAGAAGTCATTAATTCATGGGTAACTGGGTGATGCAGTAGATAGAGTTTGGGCCTGGAGTCAAGAGACTCATCTTTATGTAGTTCATATCTGGCCTTAGATACTAGCTGTATGACCCTGGGCAAGGAAATGGTAAATAAACTACTCCACTTTTTTTTATGGGGGAGGAGGGGGCAAGTGTGTGGATTAAAAAGGTTTGAGAGGCATAGTTTCTAGGTAATTTAATCACTTTATTAATAAAGCTGGCAAATTATTAATAAAAGGATGATCATTTGGCTATCTCCCTTAGACCAAAGACAATCATGGTGTGATAGGTTCACAGTTTATATATTCTTCAAAGAATAGGTATTCCTGAGGGGTGGTAATCAACTCTGATCAGATAACACAATGACAGTTGGGCTGTATTAAAATGCTGGGCTGAGTGACATCATATTACCTATATCTATACCCAGGCCACCCCAGCCTAAGGCCATCTATTCAAAGAATGTATGCCTCATCTAAGCCTGAGCAGAACACAATAGCTGCCCCTTGCCCAGTTTCATCAGCAATGTCCTTCAAGAGAATGAACTTTGAAAATCAGAACTTTAGAAGGAAAGAATTCTAGATCTCCCCAAATTATTGGTTATTAATAATAATTTCTCTCATAAGAAAACCCCAAATGGCATCACAGAGTTGGACACAAGTGAAACTATTGAATAGCAACAAAACAGTTTGGGGAAATCCACTAGAAATCAAGTCAACCTATTAGAGAGTTTATTTTTCACCACTAATTTCTACCCCCATGAATCAAGCTTAAATTTGCCTCTTTGTAACTTTTTCTCATTTTTACTAGTTGGAGGCATTTTTACTAATTTTTCATGGTAGACCTTCAAATACTTTTAAAAAAAATAGTTATAATTCCCTCTGACTCTCTAAACCTAATCCTCCCACCCCCACACTGTTCCCTTCGACTAAAAGGAAAAAAAAATCCCATATCCACCAATCCTCAAATGGAATATCAAGGTTTTTCATCATTCTAGTTACTTTCCAGATTATCAAAATTATCCTTAAACTAAAAAGAACATTCTCCATATGCTCTAAGGAGTTAGAGTACAGGAAAAGCAGAAATCTTGTTATTTGTGAAAACTGTGCCTCTCTTAATGAAGCCAAAGTTCACATTAATTTTCTCATCTGTCTTGTCCCACTATTACCTCATTGATAGTGCTAAACCCCCATATCTTTTATAAACAAATTGCTGCCTAGCCATGTCTCCCCTGTTTTACATTAAAGAAATTGCTAATTTTTATCTCAAATATGACTTTATATTTATTCTATTAAATATCATATTTTTGGGGGCAGCTAGGTGACACAGTGGATAAAACACCGGCTCTGGATTCCGGAGGCCCTGAGTTCAAATCCAGCTCCAGACACTTGAAACTTACTAGCTGTGTGACCTTGGCAAGTCACTTAACCATCATTGCCCTGATAGATAGATAGAGAGATAGAGAGATAAATGTATGATAAATAACTAGATAGATAAATTAATAAATATCATCTTTTTAATTTGATTCAATTATCTCACCCATCTAGATCTTTTAAAATCCTGCTTCCATTATTTAATATGTTTATTAGCTGTAACTACCAGCTTTATGACACATATTAACTTGATAATATGTAACCTTTGCTTTTATTCAATTTGTTGCTAAAAATGTAAAATACAGCAAGTCTATGGGTCTGGTCCTTCAAATCATTCCAAATCTATC
This sequence comes from Dromiciops gliroides, assembly GCF_019393635.1. Classification (NCBI taxonomy): domain Eukaryota; kingdom Metazoa; phylum Chordata; class Mammalia; order Microbiotheria; family Microbiotheriidae; genus Dromiciops; species Dromiciops gliroides. The sequence continues at coordinate 429,944,221 of NC_057864.1, read as the reverse complement.
TAATTGTACTATTGTATGGCTGACATTTCTCTGTTTTCCCCATAAGAATAGTATGAGAAATTGATTCAAACCTTTTGTTAATGTCTAGATAAATTGTGCATGGCATCATAATGACCTACTGGTTTAGTAACCAACCTTTTCAGAAAAGGCGGTCACTCACAGCTGAGACACAGGATGTCACTTTCCTGCTAGGCTCCTTGCAGAGTCCCTCCTGTCCTCTCCTCCAGTTACACACCTCTGATGTCCCACGGACATGCTAGGAGAACAAGAAGTCCAAATTCTCCTACCCTACAAAGTTCACAAATATTTCTTCTGGTCTGGGAGTGGGGGTGTTGGTGGTGGAGGTGTGCATGAAGGAAAGGCATTTTCTTCCTCTCTGGAGGAGTCAAGAGAACAATTCATGTGGGAACTTGTGGTTCCTGCTATGACCTCCAATTTCTTGAACCCTAGAGTAAGCATTTAGTAATTTTTTTTTTTTTGCCACAGTGGAATGAAAAGGGACATTTAAGAAATCTCCCCTACCTTTTCCTCTGTACTTCATTTTCAATGCTCTCCCCTCTATCTTATGCTCTTTTGACTCTACTACTTCCTTATTTTTTTTTGTGGGGCAATGAGGGTTAAGTGACTAGCCCAAAGTCACACAGCTAGTAGTGTCAAGTGTCTTACTTTTCTATTTTAGTTATTTCTGTCTGAATTCCCAAATATTCCCAAATGACTTGTTCTCTTCCTTTCTCCAGGCTTATCTGCTTCCTGACTTCTCAAATTTCATCTCCCATTGTTTTGTTTTTTTCTCCTTGCAATTATTATATTCTGTATCTTTTCTGTATGTATTGTTTTAACATTTTCTTGACTCAACAGGATCTTGATCTTGACTTGGCAGTATTTAGTTTTATGCCTTGTTTGACTGGATTCACCAGTGACATACATAGGTCCTTCAGTTTGTCTATAGATTTGTGATGTGATTCTTCCAAAAATTCCCTTCAATGAAGCAGATTACAAAACATCTGTGCCCTCTCAGTATATAATTCTTTGTTGTTTAGCTGTGTCTGACTTGTTTTGACTCTATTTGGAGTTGTCTTAGCACATACTGGAGTGGCATGCCATTTCCTTCTCCAGCTCATTTTTTATGGAAAAGGAAACTGAAGCAAACATACTTAATTGACTTGCCCAGTCACAACTAGTAAGTGTCTAAGGCTGGATTTGAACTCAGGTCTTCCTGACTCCAGTCCTTGCATTCTATCTACTTTGCCACCTACCTGCTCAATAGCTCCAATTAGATGTAAATACATCTATGTATCATATGCCTACTCATTTAAAATCATCAACTGAAATAAAAAAAAAGTTTTTTTTGAAAAAGATGAAAAACTCAACATTTTTGTTTAAAAAGGTATAAATTTGTGTGAGGCCCCGGGTTCGATCCCCGGCATCTCCACCAAAACAAAACAAAACCAAAAAAAGGTATAAATTTTTGTATGAAGGCTGGTCACTCATCTGTTTCTCCTTGACATATGGCCTGCCCTACTCAACCACAAGTGAGCTGTGTTCCTTTCTAAAACTGTAGAGATCACACTTCAGGGAGGAACTATGAATCACTCCATCAACTCCAGTAAAGTATGTCCCTCAAACTGTGAATATATCTGATTTGTTCTATCACACAAGTGAGGATAATATGTTATTCTTACTGGTATCACCAGCAATAACCTTAAATAATAGGTGTCTCAGTAGAGGGTAGTAGCAAGTGTGTTGAATGTGCTGTAAAAGGTCTGTCAAGTGGTAAAGTATGCATAAAATACACCATGGGGAAAATATAACAATCACAGATAGAGGTGTTCCTCGTAGGCAGTAAAAGAAAGCCCTCTGTGAACATTTGTGCTTTATGCTCTAACCTGAATTCTTTGAAAGGAATTGACTTCCAGTCGAGATAATTTCCCATCTGGTGGCATGCCATACTGTCTGTTCCTTCTGCGGCACACATGGCTGATACTTCTATTGAGGACACAATGGCTCATAAGCAGCCGTTTTTCCAGATGGGACAGAAGGGAGATTTCCTTGACCAAGGTTGCTGTTGTGTGTAACTAGTATCAGCTGGAAATCATTGTTACTGAAACACAGAAACACAAATTAAAAAAAAAATGAGAAATCTTGCAGGTATGTCTACCAGAATTACACTCACTGTCATGAACCCTGGGTAGTATGAGAAAGAGACTATATCTTGTCCTACCTTTCTCTGTTATTCAGTGGTGGCATGTTCACATACCACAATATACTGTACACCATGGAGGAATTAGCATCTAAGTGGGAGTAGGTCGATGTTTTGATTGGTATGTGCTATGCAATTTAGTATGTGATAAATATTTCATTTTGTTTTCTACCTGTTCCATTGTGGCAGTATATTTTGAATTGGAGGAAAAATCAGAATTTTTTCCCCAAATGGAGACATTAGTGATTTATTCTTTTAACCTCTGATGCAGACAATACACACAAATTACTTCATCTGAAATGGAATTCAATTTTAATTTCTATAGAAAATTTATATTAAGGACTAAATCACTGGTCTATGTCTCAAGATTTAGATGCTGATTATATATATATATATATGTATGTATGTATATATATATGTATGTATGTGTGTGTGTGTGTATATATATATATATGTATATATATATATATATATATATATATATATATATATATATATATATATATGATTTTAAAAGGTTGAATACCACTGTGCTTACTTCCTCCCAAAGTTTAGTTTTCCTACCAAAGTCAGAGGCAGCTAGGTAGTTCAATGGATAGAGAGCTGAGTTCAAATTGACCTCACACCCTTATTTGCTGTGTGATACTGGGCAAGTCACTTAATTTTTTCTCTGCCTCATTTTCCTCAACTGAAAAAATGAGGACAATAATATTGCTGCCTCATAGGATTATTATGAGAATCAACTGAGATAAGATTTGTAATGTATGTGGCACAATGCCTGGAATATAGTAAGTATTTCATAAATCCTTGATTTCTTCCTATTAAATGAAATTCTTTTTTAAGAAATTAAAAATAATACATAAAACTAATGCTTATATGTGTTTCATCTCTCAATAAATTGTTTGGCTGTAAGCGTGTGATCCAATATTGATATTTTTAGGAAAACCTGCTGTTTCTTATTATATTCTCAACTTATCTTTTTCTATTATTTTTATAGTACCAGGAAAACAGATATATGAGTTTGTGGTTATACTTATGTCCTTAATTGTTTTTTCTTCCATAATAATAAGTCAATATGTTTACCTTCACATTCAACAACAGCAATAATCAATCAATCAACCAAACAATAAGCATTCCTTATGCATCTGTTATATGTTAGATATTATGCAGAATGTTTGGAATACAGACACAGAACTCTTCTTAAGCCTATATTCTAACTTAGGAGACAACATGCACATGTATAATATCTCAGAATATATATATACACACATATATATATATATACATATACATATATATACATATATATATACATATGTATATATATACATATATATACAGAGAGAGAGAGAGAGAGAGAGAGAGAGAGAGAAGGCAGTGTGCATAATGGATAGTGTTATAAAGTCAGGAATGACTAGTGTCATCAATGTTTCCTTGGTCGACCCATCTGTAAATAAATCTTATTAAATAGAACCATCTCTTGTTTGATGAGACATTGTTAGGTGGGGACTTAATGAAAGAACCAACTTCTTTTCAAAAATTATCAAGCCATCAAGGTCCTCTTGACTCCAGGTTCAGCTCTCTGTCCACTGTGATGCTGACTGATTTCTGGTAGCTAGTAGAGCACTATTGTCTTCTTGAAAGCTTCCCCCTGCCCGCTTTAATGTTATTAATGCATAAGTTAAATGTATACAATGTTTCTTGAAAGATGCAACAACAAAAATGACTCGATGTAATGATAATATGATTACTAATATCATTCTAAAACACAACAATAACAACAACAACAACCAGGAGGAAATAGGCTCTCCAAAGGTGCTTGCTACTATCACAAATATGTTTAGATAGCATTCATATATGTTACAAATATATTAAGGTATATAGTACAAGTGTTCATAGATCGTACATTTATATAGCATGATTTTTTTTCCAAAAATTAATCTTATCACACTATACTTTAAGGCTTTAATTATATTTGAATAACCTAGAAATGCTGGTCCAGGGGCATAAGGATATAGAAAATTCTCAGTTTGTGGAGGGGAGTGGTACAGGGAGAGAAAGAATAAGGGGCCAGGATAGAAGGACATCTTAGAATAAAATATTAGAAATTCAACTTAACCTTATACTGAAACAAAAGACTAATACACTTCTGGTGGTATTGTGTATTTATGAATCACAACTGCACTTTCCAAAGAATTTAAGTTGAAGAATACTCACAGATAATTTGGAGAGATTACTGATGCATGTGAGCAAGTTCAAATACAATATCAATAATCATTAAGTCAGAAGACATAGGTAAAGAATTTCATTGAAGAAATATATAGTTGGATAATGGAGATCATTTTTTGATCTATTTATCCACTCTTGTCCTCTTTCCTGTGAGGCAGCTAGGTATTGCAGTGGATAGAGTGTAGGGCACTGATATCAGGAAGACCCATCTTCCTGAATTCATATCTGACCTTGGACACTACCTCTGTAACCCTAGGTAAGTCATTTAACCTTTTTGGCCTCAGTTTCCTCATCAGCAAAACAAGCTAAAGAAGGAAATGGCAAATTTCTCTAGTATCTTTGCCAATAAAATCTTAAATGAAGTCATAGAATTGGACAGAACTGAAAACAAACGAACAAGAACAACAAAACTTCTGTCCTGACCTCCATTCTCCGATCAACAACTTCCTTTTGGACATCTCAAACTGGATGTCCTCAAATTCAGTATCCAAAACAGAATTCATTATCTTTCCTCACAAACTCTCCCCTTCTGTGTTACTATTGAGGACACCAGCATTCTTCATTTAATTGTCCAGGTTTGCAAACTTAGGGTTATCATTAATTCCTCACTTCAACTCACATCACATATCCAATGTTATCAAGTCTTATTGTATCTCAAGTATAACTTCTTTTTTCTACTCACACTGTTAACATCCTGGAGCAGGCCCTCATAAACAAAAGATATTTATGTGGTCTCCCTGCTTTAAATTTCTCTCCAATCTAGCTAAATTTATCTTCAGATACAACATATATCTGTCTCTTCCCTTCTCTCTGTCTCTGTCTCTCTCTCTCTCTCTTTCTCTCTCTCTCTCTCTCTCTCTCTCTCTCTCTCTCTCTCTCTCTCTCTCACACACACACACACGCACACACACACATGCATAAAACATGCACCTTTGCTCAGTAACACTCCAGTGACTGGGGGGGGGGGTGTAGAACCAAGATGGCAGAGGAAAGACAGTAAGAGCTTGGAACTCCTGAGATAAGACAATTCCTGGAGCAGCAGAACCCACAAAAAGACTGGCTGAGACAATTTTCCAGCCAAAGAAGACTTAGAAGTTCAGCAGGATGGGTCTGCTGTACCAGGGTGGGAGTGGAGCCCAAACCCATGGTCGCACTGACATAGATCTAGCCCCAGGCTGGCTGTCCAGCCCCAAGTAGCACCAACACAGATCTAGCCCCAAGCAGGCCACACCAGAGAAATTTACCCCCTGAGCCTCTGAATGGGCTGTAGCACCAGTGTCTTCTGGAAATAAGCTCATGGTCTGCTGAGAGGGACAAGTGGTTGGCCAGGGGGAGACTACAGGGGTCTCTTCTGGAGCTGAGGAAGAATTTGGTTGTTCTATCCCAGCTACAGGGAACCAGGAAGCAATCTTGAGTGGTGGTGGCCCAGGTGGGGGAGGATAACAGGTTCACCAGAGCTATCAACCCAGTAAAACAAAATTTTGTTTCCTGGTTGAAAAGAAAATAGATTTGGGATTATTTACAGAGCAGAACACAGGCTCAGTGAGTGAAGAACCTGCCATTCCTTAAATCAATTCACCTGAGACCCCTGAAGTTTGACACAGTGCAGCCTGGAAACAGTGCCCCGCTTTAAGAAGGCATTAAAAGTCAAGAAATAGGAGGAAAAGATGAGCAGATAGAGAAAGGTTGTGGACCATAGAAAGTTTGTTTAGTGAGAAGGAAGATTGAGGTGTACCCTCAGAAAAGGATAGCAACATCAGGGATCCTACATCATCCAAAGCTTCCAAGAAAAAGATGAATTGGTCTCAGGCAATAGAAGTGCTCAAAAAGGACATTGAAGATAAAGTTAGTGAAGTAAAGGAAAAAATGACAGTGATTCAGGAAAGTCATGAGAAAAAATCAATAGTTTGAAAAATCAAATGGAAAAGCTCTCTGATGAAAATAATTGCCTAAGAATTAGGATTGAACAAATGGAAGCTAGTGACTTTATGAGAAACCAAGACACAGTAAAGCAAATACAAATTAATAAAAAAGGGGGCAATATGAAATATCTCCTTGGAAAAATAGCTGACCTGGAAAATAGATGCAGGAGAGATAATTTGAAAATTATTGAACTACCTGAAAACCATGATCAAAAAAAGAGCTTAGACATCATCTTCCAAGAGATTGTCAGGGAAAATTCTAGAAACAGAAGGTAAAATAAAAATTGAAAGAATCCACTGATCTCCTGAAGGAAATCTCAAAATGAAAAATTCCAGGAATATTATAGATAAATTTGAGAGCACCCAGGTCAAGGAGAAAATATTGCAAGCAGCCAGAAAGAAACAATTCAAGTACTGTGGGCCAATGGTCAGGATAGCACAGGATCTAGAATCTTCTACATTAAAGGATGGGAAGGCAGGGAATATGATATTCTGGAAGGCAAAGGAATTGGTATTACAACCAAGAATCACCTACCCAGCAAAAGTGAATACACTCTTTCAGGACTTTCAGGTATTTGTGATGAAAAGACCTGAACTGAATAGAAAATTTGACTTTCAAATACAAGACCCTAGAGAAGCATAAAAAGGTAAACAGGAAAAAGAAACCATGAGGGATGTTAAAAGGTTAAATTTTTACATTCCTGCATGGGAATCTATCTTATAACAACTTTCTCAGTATTAGGGCAGATGATAGGAATAAATTTAGGCAGAGGGCATAGGTGGGAATTGATTATGAAGGGATGATACTTGTAAAGCATATATTTTTTGTTTATCCCTTTTTTGTGGGGCAATCTGGGTTGGGTGGCATGCCTGGGGTCATGGAGTTGGGGAGTGTTTTGAGTCTGAGGCCAGATTTGGGCTGGAGTCCTCCTGAGTCCAGGGTGTGTGCTTTGTCCACTGTATCATATACCTGTCCCATGACTACATCTTTAGGGTAAAATTGAGGAGGGAGAGGATTGCGCTAGGGGAGAGGAAAGGGGAAAGGTTGAATGGGGTGAAATCTTACATGAAAGAAGGGAGTGGGGAGAGAAATGGGGGAAGATTGGGGCAGTGAATGAGCCTTATACTCATCAGAATTGGCTCAAGGAGGGAATAACATACACACTCAATTGGGTGGAGTAATCTATCTAACCCTGCAGACAGTAGGAGGGGAAGAGGATAAGGAGGTTGGTGTGTAAGAAGGGAGGGCATAGTGGGGGAGGGGGCAGTCAAAAGCAAAACACTTTTGAGGAGGGATAGGGTAAAAGAAGATAGAAAATAGGGTAAATATCATGGGGAGGGAATAGGATGGAGGGAAACAGTTAATAGTAACTGAAAAAAATTTGAATCATAGTCAAGAGTAATGTAAGATGGTGATGATTGATGGATTAATGATGAATGGAGGAAGATGAGGATTGATTGATGAGGATTGATGATGAGGACTGAAGATGAGGAGGATTGGTTGATGAGGAAGAGCACTGATTTAGGATGATGAGGATGAATAATTGATGATGATTGATAGTGATGATGACAAAATGTATGGTACTTACTTTGCTGGGCTATAGAAAATTCTTTGTCAAATATAAGGTAATATATAAATGTTATCTATTATTGTTGTTGTAATAGTCAACCTCATGGGTTTATTGTAAGGAAATCTATCTTTAAGGTACTATATAAATGTAGTTTACCATAAAAAATGATGAGCAAGATGCTATAAGAAAGACCTGGAAGGACCTGCATGAGCTGATGCAAAGTGAAATGTACTGTATGCAAAATAACAGCAATATTGTGAGATTATCTGCCGTGAATGACTTGGTTATTTTCAGCAATGCAATGATTCAAGAGAACTCTAAAAGTTTTATGAAAAATGCAATCCATTTACAGAGAGAGAACTGATGGTATCTGAATACAGTTTTAAGCATAATTCTTTTTGTTAGTTCCTTTATCTGAAGTTTTGTTTTTGTCTCTTTTCTTTCAAAACATGGCTAATGTGGAAATGTTTTGCATGACTGCTCATGTAAAATTTATATTGAATTGTTGAGTTCTTGGGGGGGGAGGGAGAAAGATTTTGGAACACAAAGTTTTAAAAAATTGATGTCAAAATTTGTATCTTACATGTAATTTGGGAAAATAAAATTCTAAACATAAATATAAAAAAAAACACTCCAGTGACTCCCCATGAACTCCAGTAACTAATGATCTAATTTAAAAGCTTCTATCTTGCTTTTAATGTTTTTTACAGCCTGAATTGATCATTAGTATCTACATTTTTTAAAGATTTCCCAAGGAAAGTAAAAGCTTCTGGTCTTGGAAGAGAATCCCTAGAAAGCACTGATATGAAAATATGACATCAAAATGTTCAGGAAGTATGAATGGGTTATGATCTGCATCATCGAAAAGTAGAATGAGATCAAACATTCACTGAAGAATTGATGTATTTATATTGGAAGATTGTAGTATTGGTTTCCTTTAATAACTGGGATCTCTGAGTTCATAGGTATGGGAATTTACTCCATCTGTGTAGAACGATGATGTCTAACTCAAATAGAAATGGGGGCTGCCTATCTATAGACAAAGATCCCTGCAGGCCACATATTGACTTTGTTTATAAAAGTGATATTATCTACATTTTATTTTATTAAATATTTCCTTATTACATTTTTATCTAATGAGGACTACATTTAGGGGTGTTGTGGGATTCATGCTGCCCACAGGCTAGGTGTTAGGCATCTCTAATGTTGAACACCACCACTCAGTATCAGTTTATCCAGCCTGTGTGACTCTTAACCATGTCCTCAAATCAATGCTCTACAGGCGTTCTACCCCCTACATTGCCAATGGGCTTCCTTCCTCTGGGTCTCTTTTGATGCATGCATTGTTCCATAAGATGGAAAGATAATCATCATCAGCTCTGAAATTGTCTCATGGCTCACAAAGTCAGATAACTTAGAACAATAGAATTCAGCATAATACAATTAAGGAAATGTTGGTAGAGTACTGTGTAATCTACAAAGTGTTTCTCTAATAACAATCATGTAAAGTAGAAAATGTATATATTGTTATCTCTACTCTGCAAATGAGTAAATTAAAGTTCAAATTTTTCACTGGCTAAGGTGACAGCCCTAGTCTGAGGCAGGGTGAAGGCTTCTACCAGTGTCCCCTGACTTTAAATCCAGTACTAATTAGAACTACAGTATTCAGTCAACATGTCCATCAACACCTAACACAATCAAGCAACATTTGTTGACAGTACACTGTCTACAAAGCACTGTCAGCTCTATTAATGTCACAGAATTATGCAATCTACGTCTACCTTGCCTAACACTTTGCATCAATAAAATATGAGGTGCACATCGTCCTACTAACAAGTTTTCTTAACAGGATTTAAAAAATTCTGCTGCCTTGAATTATAATCTTCTCATCATTTGCAGATCCTTTAGAAAGTAGCTCCAGGTTACATGCACATTAGGTTATTGCTCATCAAAGAGATTAAAATAGGTGTGTTAGAAAGATAATTTTTTTCCTCTCCATTGCTCACTAGAAATTGCTTTATAAAAACCCTGCAGAGAGGACAACAAGGTCCTTTGAAAAATAAAAATCAGAAAAGGAATGCATAGCTAATTATAGAAAGGCTGACAGGCTGGTTTGGTTTCTGACAACATACACTGATGCTTTAGTTTTGACTTTAATATACATACTATATATTTCAGAACTAATGGCAATAGACATTACTATGCTTAGAAAATTGTGAAAGATCTTTGTAACCTTACAAAATTGAATATTTCATAATATATGCTGATAAGTATGTCAGTTCTGTGTTCTAAAGATATGCTACATTTATTTGGATTTGATTGCATTAGGAAAACAAGTCTCAAATAAAGTCTGATTTTTAAAAATGTCTCTTTAATATGAAATTTAAGAAAAGCATATCTAAATTTAATATAGAAAATCATATTGAATAATAATAATAATGGGAGATATTTCATGTCAAAAATAAACAAAAGGTAAGATGATCAAAGCAAACAAAAATCAAATGATAACACAGGTATTTACGTGGTACTGACCTTGGAAGCAAGAAGACCTGAGTTCAAATCTAATCTCAGTCATTTACTGGCTGTCTGGCCCTGGGCAGGACATCAATTTCTTTACCTGTAAAATGGGGATTGAAATAGTATCTCCCAGGGCTATTAAGTGAATCTAAAGATTTAGATTTAATCCTCAATATTCCTTTTTAAACTTTCCCAACATGAAGCATTTGCATGTCTTTATTAGAAACCTCATTTTTACTTGTTTGCTGGCAATGGCACCCAGTGTTCTCAGAACAGCACTGGGCAGCGTTGCTGGTCCCTGTCATCTCAGACTTGCTTTCAGCAACCTGCCTGGACTGGAGTTTCCAGGTCCAACACAGCCTAGGAACTTACCCTGAGGTATATGCTTTTCATCAGAGAACCATTCTGTCACAGAGCACAAAGGGAGTTTAGAGACAGTATGTTCCCTCTTTCCTTTTTTACCTCAGGGTTCTCCTGACTTCAAAGCCAGCATTCTGTCTACTGCATCACACAATGAATGGAAGCCAGAGTCGGTTGACTACCCTTCACTTGACTCTCTACTCCATCACTCCACAAGAGATGAAAACATAGTTGAATTAATTGAAGTCTCAAGTATAGAGAAATCACAAAAATAAACATCAATAACAATCACAATCAACAACAATAAATAACTTTGCCTCAAAGTTTATAATAGATCAAAATAACAGAGAAAATCGAGATGTTCAAATCTGAAGAGGGTTAAGATTGGGTTGAAGATCCAGAAGTCATTGAATAAATATATTCCTTGTGTAATGCAAACATTCTAGTCTAATCATATAGGTGACAAAAATAGCAAACAATATCTCCAATTGTTTTGAAAAGTAACTTGTCATACTTAAAAACTTGGAATTCCCCAAAGACTTTGTAAAATTTAATGACATTATTCTAAATGGTAGACCAAATATATCAAAATAGAATATATTTTTTAAAAAGTTATTATTTAGTTGTCACATGCAAACATAATTCTCTCATAATATTTGATGAAAAATATCGAAACATTTAAGGACCTGTACATAGCAGTATATGTGTCAGTCATTGCTATGGAAACAAAGGTGCAACTATCAAGTAATAGCCCTAAGGAAAGCATCAAAACTAGAAGAAGACATTTGTAAAAAAAAAAATCTGTGGAAATGCACTGAAAGATTATATCAATATCTAGGAGATACACACACTAGAACAATCTAAGTCTGTATTGCCCAACTCAGAGTAACAAAAATTTGCATGGGCAGAAATCCAGGAAGCAAAACTATATATATATATTTTTTTAAATCCTAGATTCCCTTACCCAACAGCTGAAAGCCACTTCAAAAAGGTCAGAGTGAAACAAAGTCAAAGAGCAAAATAAATAATTCAACCTCAGTCAAAAACTTTGCCACAGAGGCTTGAGAAATTAGACAAGAGAAAGAATCTCTGATGTAGGAGGATGTGAAAATGTTTTGATTATTTATATGGGTTCAAGAGGATACAAATTGTATCAAATTAGGAACAGAGAGCTCATGCACCACTAATTGGCAGAACAATTGTGTCAAAGAAGGTGACTGAAATTCTAGCTTCCCTGTAAAACTAAAAAATAGAAAGAAAGAAAGAAAGAAGGAAAAAGAAAACAGTAATGGCAGATAAAATCCATCATTATTGATGTAGATGTTTCACAGTGACACATAGATTATGAACAAAAAATTTTCACAGCTTTACTCAGACAAAAATCAGACTACACATTTCTCAACAGAAGATATCATAGATCTGTTACCAAAAGAAGATTAGAGCAACAGAAATCCACCAACATAGGTAATATTTTTGGGTCTATGTCCTTTAAATAAAGCTTCTAAAGTAGTCTGTATAAACTATAACAGATCTACAAAATTTTACCAGAAAACAAAAACAATCTCTCTCTCTCTCTCTCTCTCTCTCTCTCTCTCTCTCTCTCTCTCTCTCTCTCTCTCTCTCCACACACACACACACACACACACACACACACACACACACACTCATTATTGAGGAGTAAAAAGTTTTGTTTCAAAAAAAGTATGGCTTGGCCTCAGACACTTGACACTTACTAGCTGTGTGACCCTGGGCAAGTCACTTAACCCACATTGCCCTGCAAGGGGGAAAAAAAAAGAAAAGAAAAAAACAAAACAAAAAAAGGTGTGGCTTTCAAAGAAGGTATTATCAATTTGAGAAAGCTCCAGAATACCTGTACTACTTAAACTTATTGTAGCAAATTTGACCCAATTCTACACTTATAGTTTATTTAGGTATTATAAATAGATTAAATAACACCAAGTATAATGATAATACTAGAATAGTTTATTCTACATGGAGGAAAAAATCTTGTATAAAAGTATCCTACCAACACAATGATGTATTTTTCATTTTTTGTTTGTTTGTTTGTGCAGGGCAGTGAGGGTTAAGTGACTTGCCCAGGGTCACACAGCTAGTAGGTGTCAAGTGTGTGCGGCCGGATTTGAACTCAGGTCCTCCTGAATCCAGGGCCAGTGCTCTATCAACTGCACCATCTAGCCGCCCCCCAACACAATAATGTTGAGAACAACTGATAGATAACTTGGTATTTTTGAGGGAAATAGTTCAAGTTTCTTAGGGTTATACATAGTCATAAAATCATTACCATTCCTTCTAAATAAAACTCAATATTGCTTCCAAATTAAGAGAGAGTTGAACCAAAACATCCAGTTAAGAACTGGATGTACATTTAAAAGTTTTCACAAACTGGCCCCTTCTTACCTTTCCATTCTACCTACATATCACTACCCTCCAGACACTATCTGGTTTAGACTTTCTGGCCTATATACTTTTCCTCACATGCGACACTCCATCTGTCTTTTTGATACTTGTACTGGTTGTCCCTGATGCCTGGAATATTCTTGCTTCTTACCTCCACTTTTAGAAACCCTGGCTTATTTTGAGAAGGCATTCTAAAATCAAAGTTGAATGGGAATAACACCTTAAAATTTTTATGTCATGCTAATCTTAATATGCTCTTACAGAAGTTTAATATGGAATATACTAGTTTTTAAAAGTACCTGATAATAGATTAACTGAAAATAATTATGAAATGTGGGACCCAACATCGTAAGCTCTTTATTGAGAGATTAACACTTCTTCACCAAAAAAAGAAATGACAGGCTTCTTCTTGGAACCCAGGATAAAAAGGTCAAAATCTTACAAAAAATACTTTAAGAACAAGTAGAGATAGCTTTCCTGAATAACAGTAAAGGATGATGAAATATATCTTTTTTGTTTTCTTTTTTGATTTGTTGACTATAAGCAGAAGTGGTTCATTTCCAGACAGAGCCTACAAAATGTCTCAGATGAAGAATGGAACCACAAGGCTGGCCATTGGCAACATTCACATGACCACAGGCAACAATATGTCAATTAGGAAACATTGAATAGAAGCCAGGACTGTGAGGGTTTCTTTGTGAAAACAGAGGGGTCTGTCATGGTAATTTAGGATGAGGTCACTGCTATCAGAAAATACAGAAGGAACCCAGATGTGGTAATCAAAATAGAATATACTACTAAACTATAAAAATTGTAAAATATCTCTGTAGCTCTGAAAATAAATTTGAAATAAATACATAAAATTAAAAAAATTAGACCTACTGAATACCTAGCAAGATGTATCCTGATCACTAGAATTATACATTAGAAGTTGGTAATCTCCTCACCATCACCCACAACTTCTTGACAAAACTCATGCTCCTTACCCCTTCAATAACCACCCTAGAAGAGAGCAAGCTCATTCTCACCTACAGACCCTAAGCTAACTTCAAACTCAGGCCTAGCCTCTAATCAGTTCTCTTCACTAATTGGAGGCCAAAGGGAACAACAGACTCCCAGGCAAAAGAACCCAGTGGAACATCCATTGTAATTCCCTTGGGAGACCATGAGCTTCTCTTCCCATCTTGCATTCACTATTACCTCTCTAGCTTCTCTTCTTTCTCTCCTTATACCTGTAATAATTAGTCATTAGCTTTTTTAGGAGGAGATATCCCATGGTCCTTCTTCATACTCTCAATATTCTATTCCTCTTCAACCCAACATTCCCCATATTCCAATCCTGGTCTAATCATCCCTTCCACTAGGTCTTCTGGAATTCTTATTCCATCTTGGGGATCTTTTACTCACATTTACCTTATATTAGGATTTCACTGAGACTTTGCTACCCTATAATAATAATAAATTCCCCAACTACTCTCTTAAGCATGTAAGGTACCTTCACTCAGACCTCTGTTACACTCATCCTGTAGGGAAATCTAGAATACTTCTTGCTCCCCATTGTTATTTCCAGGTTTTCCTTTTGATCTCTTAAATAAAAATTTCCACTTTGTGTCTATTTAATAAAATTTTTCCACCCAAACAAAATCATGGTGGCTGTAGTAGACTGATCCTTTAAGTCATTCTTCCCACTTTTACAAGGAGTTCAATGCCTGTCTCAGAATCTTCCTTGTCACTACCAACTTCTTATAGTAGGGGAATTTGATATCCCTATAATGCCCCTCCCAAAAAAATCCCTTAACTCCTCATTCCTTAAACTTTAGTCCCATGAACTTCGTCACTCCAACTTAGCCACACATAGGGAGTGTCATAAACTAGGTCTTTCCATTACCATAAGTATTCTACTTTCCTGATTAAGAATTCTGACATTTTTGCTCTCACTGACCATGACCTCTAATTATTTCACCTTTCCCTATGTTTCTATCTTCCTACACCAGGTCCTTCTGTTGATTAAGACCTCTATTCCTTTAGTCCTTTCTCAGGACTTCATGATCTGATTTCACTTTCCTCCCCCTTCCAAATTTAATCCTATAGTTGGCCAATTCATTTCTACATTTTCTTTTGTTATTTTGTCCTATCAAAAAACTACCAAATCTCAGCTAAATTACTCCCACTATATGCCCCCACCATTTATACTATCCACTGAATAAAGTTGTAGGAAGGTCCACAATTGTATTGATTAAGTACATTGCAAACTCATGCTATCCATCCTCATCTGTACCTTAACCATAGCAAGGCAGCCTTTTTATTCAGCCTTAATTCATTCCTATTCTTAATCCCCACAAGAACTATTTAATTTTTCTTTTCTTCCCCAGTATCATCCCTTGAATTCTCCATATCCCCTGATGTCACTCAACTGAGGACTTTGCCACTTATTTTTCTGTAAAGTATTGAGACAATTTAAAATGGATTCCCTCTACACCCAGTCTCAAAACTCCTTGATATTTTCTACTACCCAGTCATCTTTTTTTCTCCAGTCTCTGAAAAAGAGGTCATCCTCATTACCAATTTCAATTTACCTACATATCTATTTTATTGTTTCCCCTTCTGTCCTCTCCAGAAGATTGTACTCTGCATCATCCTCCCTCAAAATTTCAACTTCTTCCTATCAACTGGTTCCTTTTTTACAGGCTTTCAACACCCAAGCTTTCTTCTTGCTTGAATAATTTTCAATACACTCACCATACTATCAAACTATTATCCTATTCTCTTTCTCAGTCAAACTTCTTGAAAAAACTGTCTACTCCTGTCTCTATTTCCTCTCCTCTCACTTAAATTTTTTTTTATTTTTTATTTTTGTTAATTCAGTATTTTATTATTTTCCAGTTACATGTAAGGGTAGTTTTCAATATTTGTTTTCATATGATTTTAATTCCAAATTTTTCCCTACCTTCCTTCCCTCCCTCCTCCCCAAGACAGAAAGCAATATGATATAATTTATGCATATGCAATCGCATTAAACATATTTCTGCATTAGCCATATTGTGAAAGAAGAATCACAGCACAAGGGAAAAACCTCAAAAAATAAGAGAAAAAAATGCTCCAGAGTAGAAACAGTATGGTTCAATCTGTATTCATAATCCACAATTCTTTTTTCTGGATGTTGAGAACATTTTCTATCATGAAGTTCTTTGAAACCATTTTGGATCATTGCATTGCTAAAAAGAGCCAAGCCTACCACCATTATTCATCACATCATGTTGCTATTACTGAGTACAATGTTCTCTTTGTTCTGCTCCTCTCAGTCAGCATCAGTTCATGTAAGTTCTCCCACGTTGCTCTGAACTCCTCCTGCTCATCATTTCACATTGATTTTTTTAAAAATTTGTGTTCTAAATTTTCTTCCTCCCTCCCTCTTCTTCCCTCCCTATGAAATCCAGAAATTCAATATAAGTCATATATGTGCAGTTATGCAAAACATCTTCTCATTAGTCAGGTTGTGAAAGAAAAAAACAAAATACTTTTAGAATGAGGAGCTAACAAATATAGTTATGCTTCAATCTGTATTCAGATACCATCAGTTCTTTTTCCATTGATGGTTTGCATTTTTTCATATATCCTTCTGATATCATCCTACTCATCATTTCTTTCACAGTTATTATTGCTAACTGTATTATCCTCCATCTTATTCTCTCCCTTGATATTTACTCTATTTTATATCTTCTTTCACCCTATCCTTCCTTGAAAGTGTTTTGCTTTCTACTGCCCTTCCCCCAATCTGCCCTTTCTTCCTCTCCCCCCTCCATCTCCTTCCCCTCTCACTTTCCCTCAGGGCACAATATATTACTATACCCACTTGAGTGTGTATGTTATTCCTTCTTTGAGCCAATTCTGATGATAATAAGGTTTATTCGCTCCCCTGCTCCTTCCCCACCTTCACCTCCACTCCATAAACTTTTTCTTGTTTCTTTTATGTGAGCTACTTTTCCCCAGTCCACCTCTTCCTTTCACTTTCTTCCAGTGCATTCTTCTTACCCCTTAACTTTATTTTGAAGATGTCGTCATGGGTCAGCTAGGTGACATAGTGGACATAGCACCAGCCCTGGACCCAAGAGGCCCTGAGCCCATATCCTGCCCCAGATATAAGCCACCCCACCAAAGGGTGGGAATAACATACCCAGCAAAACTGAGTATAATCTTTTGGGGGAAAAATGGGACTTGAATGAAAAAATGGGATTTTCAGGCATTGTTATGAAAAGACCTGAACTGAATAGAAAGTTTGACTTTAAAATTTAAGAACCTAGAGAAGCATAAAAAGGTAAACAGGAAGAAGAAATCATGAGGGTTATTACAAGATTAAACTGTTTACATTCCTACATGGGAAGATAACATTTCTAACTCATAAGATCATTCTCAGTATTATGGCAGTTGAAAGGAATACACTTAGACAGAGGGCACAGGTGTGAATTGAATATGAAAGGATGATATCTTCAAAGCATTTATTTTTTGTCTATATTTGGTTTTTGTGGGCATACTCTAGTATATATTTATGGACAAAATGAAACTCATTTTTTTCTTTATTCTTCAAATTATAATCAATCATTTTTTCTCATAATAAACTTCAGAATATTAAATATAAAAGAATAAAAGCAAAATAGTGATATCTTCGGATTATTTGTCTGAATCTCATTTTTTTTGTTTGTTTGTTTGTTTTTTCTGTTTTTTAGTGAGGCAATTGGGGTTAAGTGACTTGCCCAGGGTCACACAGCTAGTAAGTGTTAAATGTCTGAGGCCGGATTTGAACTCAGGTACTCCTGACTCCAGGGCTGGTGCTCTATCCACTGCACCATCTAGCCGCCCCTGAATCTCATTTTAAAAAAAGATTGAATGAAATTCTGAAGATGCAGTGGAGAATTTCTTCCAGAGGATTTTGCCAGTTGGCAGTCTGTCTATTGGAAGTGTTTATTCTAGAGTAGTTATAACACCATTAGATGTCTCAGTGGAGTATGTAGTTAACTGGCCAAGACTTAGTCCTTTAAACCCCTTCTCCCTGCTGGATAGAGGGGAGATGAATACTTCCTAGGTCTTTCTCACTTCCTCTTTTGGGGGTGGTTTAAGCTATCAACCAACGATAAGCTGGCAAATTGTAATAGCCATGTCTCCAAAAATGCAAGATATAATTTTAAGTTCAAATTTGTGTCATTAGTATTTTCTCCATCATTTTCTTAGGTCTATACAATAAACAAAACAATAAATCAAGTGCTGATTTATGTCATTTGCCTATTTTTCAGATATAAATGTTCATACTGAAAATTTAACAGTTTGCTCTCCTGAGCCTTGCTCTAGCATAGCTGTCAATCTTTATTCTAGTCACTCTGCTTTTTCCTCCCTTTTTTCTTTTTCTCTGGAGATTTAATCATCCTTACCTTATTACAAAAATTAGCTCACTAATAGGAGCAATATAATAGCTTTCAGGTCTACTTGGTATCTTTCTATACTTTATGTGGTTAATATCTGTGGAAAAGCTATTAATTAAATCACAATAGCTTTGAAGCCCCAGTTAGTTAGAAAACCCAAACATTCAGGCAAAGGTTTGGCTCTCTTTCATTTATATTACAGTTTATTTCTATCTTACCTATGGCTTCTTTATGTTGAGATTTAAAAAAAGAGAATAAAGGAATCATTTAGGTAAAAAAAATGAGTAAGTTATACAAGTGTTTGTTACTGGACAAACAGAAACAGGAAATTGGGCAAAAAGCAGACTTTTTGGGGAGACTTCTCTCTATCCTTAAAGAGGTAAATTTAAGCTGGAGAATAGTTTGAAAGAGAAATGTAACATGATATTACAATGCTGTACAGTCTAATGAATATGAATAATTAAAAGAAGCATGGAATTACTTACATGAACTGCTACAAAGTAAAAATTAAACCCCCTCCACACACAATGACTACAAAATGTAAGTGGGAAGAGCAACCAGAAAATAATCAAAGATGAATGTTAAGAAAATTATAAGGGAGAGGCTTAGCTTAGCCTCAAAGAACTGTGACATATTATCTATCCCTCCCTCTCAATTCCTTTGCAGAGGTATGAGGGTCTACAAATGTGGAACATTGCATATAATGTACAATATTAATGGGTTTACTGAACTTTTCTCCCTTTATTACTTTTAATTCTTTGTCACAAAAGTGAGTTTTCTTGTAAGAGAAATATAGGTGATGTAAAAACCAAAAGTGAAGTGATGAACACATCTAATAACCTCAAGCTGAGTTCTCTAGTCTGAGATTATTGTAAAGCCAAATGTCCCATTTCAAACTCTCTCTCTCTCTCTCTTTCTCATTCACTGTGGTATTCTCCTCTCAGTTTCTCTTTATATCTGTTGCCCCAGTGTTTTCCTCTGGACAAGCTGAGCAGACCTAAGGGTAATTTCTCCCTGCTGCTACTACTCATACCAATTAGCCCTAGTAGTCCTCATTCATTTCTCTTAAATTATCTCTTTCAGTGTGTGTTTGTGTGTGTGTGTGTGTGTGTGTGTTTATCCCTTTAAGAATCATGGGACATGACTCAAATTGGCCTTAGGATTCAAAGATTCCAATAATTCGAACTAACTCTCAGGGCTGAGAGGGGATATTGTTCCTCTGATCAAATTCCAGAATACCAAACAGTTCTTAAATACTAAGTATACCATAAATTGTGTTTCTCATCATTTCTTTATCATGACTGAAGGCACAGTATATGGTACTATTAGAAATAAAAATGGGCAGCTAGGTGGCCCAGTAGATAAAGCACCGGCCCTAGATTCAGGAGGACCTGAGTTCAAATTTGGCCTCAGACACTTGACACTTGCTAGCTGTGTGACCCTGGGCAAGTTACTTAACCCTCATTGCCCCACAAAAAAAAAAAAAAAGAAGTAAAAAGAAATTATTGGTTTATGAATATACTCCCTTTAAATTCAATATTAACTTGCCACCCCACACTGAATGAGATTAGAATTCTGGGAGACATTAGTATTTTTTTCCTTGCCCTGGAAGAATTTAAGCATTAGTGTGTGTATGGGACTAATGAGTCTGGTCAGCCTGCTCGGTATCTCAAACACTAGAGTCGTAGGAAGTAAAGTAGGGAGAATGAGTCAGGGAAGGAAGGAAGGAAGGAAGGAAGGAAGGAAGGAAGGAAGGAAGGAAGGAAGGAAGGAAGGAAGGAAGGAAGGAAGGAAGGAAGGAAGGAAGGAAGGAAGGAGGGAGGAAGGAGTAGAAGGAGAAATGGAGGGAGGGAGGGAGGGAAGAAAGAAATAAAGGAATTCTTTTTCCTCCACAGAAAAACACAGGTTATTTACAGTGAATCAGATTACATCTGTGGCTCCTTGATGGCACTATCCTGATGTACCTTGAACAAACACTTAGTGAGGCATCAACACACAGACAATAGAGTCAAACAGTTTTATGGTTAGATGTAATCTCATAATATAGGTCAAGCTCTCACTATAAATGCTGAGAGCCCATTTCAATATCCTACTCCTAATTATAGTTGATATATGTAGGGATTTTTTCATCTCATTTTAATGAAAACCTTTTTTCCTTAGGATTGCATTACTCTTCTGGTGAAGTTTCCTACCTCAGCAACACACTCTTCCTTATGTAATCATATTTTTCTGGCTCTGACCTTCAAATGAGGCATAAAATAAAATATCTGAGACTCTTTTCCCCAAATACCATTTTTTTGTATGAAATCATTAAAGGTTTCACAAAAAAATGCAATTGAAAGGCACGTGGTGAAAATATTATCATTGTATTAAATATATGGGGAAAATCATTAATCCTTAGCCAGCTACTGTAAGCCATAGAGTTCTTTAGTAAATCATGTAAACTTGACAAACTATCCATCAGGATATGGCACAGGTGCTGGAATGAATGAGCAGATTGTTTGCTTGCTGTCTTTGCCTCCCTCTTCCTCCCCACCTCTCTTTCTTTTCTACCTGTCTTCACTCTTTCTTTACTCACTCATACTCTCGTTCCTTCCCTCACATCCTCCTTTTTTTCCTCTCACTGACTTCTTCCTTCCCTCTCTACTCTCTTTCCTTTTTGCCTCATTTCTCTCTCACCTTCCCCTTTCCCCCTTTCTCTTTTTCTTCTCTCCCTCTCTCCTCTTTACCTCTTGCTTAATTTTTCTTTCCCCTATACTTCCTCTCTCCTTCCTCCCTCCCTTGTACATTCCTTCATCCTCCCTATCTTCTTTCTCTCTCTGTTTTCCTTTCTCTCACTTCTCCAACTTCATTGTTTCTCTTCTTTAGTCCCTGTTTATTCCTACCAACAATACTCCAGGGCACAAGAAGCATTGCTTAGCTCCCTTGATGTTACACAGAACAGAACAGATTGCTGACCTTTACTAAACATAGTATTTTCCCTCAACAAAGCATGTGGTTGTGGATAACATCAAACTCTTTAAAATTGAGACTTTGAATTATATACCTAGTCACTTTCTCCATTGCAAAGCTTCAAATCCAGACCCCCATCAATGTTTTTCTTCACAGTCTACATTTATTCATTACCTTCACTGTTTGCAACAGTGGCTTGCATGCTAAGTCAAATAATTATTTCTCCTTTATGGAAACAATTAAGAAGGCTGATGTGATCATTTCTTTCTTGCCCCCACTCCAATTTGGCATATACCAGAAAGCTCTAACCTTCTGGCTCTATATGCAATGACTAATGACCAAAGATTATCTGTGGGTTATATAATATCTTTTCATTTTACCCTATGTTTCTAATGAGATTTACAATTTCTAAAGTGACTATTAGTGGCATCCATTACTGAGTCAAAGGGCATGTATACTTTAGTAATCACTTAGGCATGGACCAAATGGCTTTCCAGAATGACTATACTCAAGGTACAGAAAGAGAATTGAACATGGTCAATGGGATAATAGTTTTTATTTTGACTATGTATATTTGTTACAAGGGTTTTGTTTTTTCCCACTTTTCAGTGGCAGAAGGAGTGGGTGGAAAAGAGATAAAACAGATTTTTGTTAATTGAAATATATATTTTAAAATATCTTTAGTGCTTTTACATAAATTATCTCATTTGATCTTCACTCTAGCCCTGAGAAAACTCACAGTCACTAAAACTTTAAAGTTTAAAAAAATACTTAAAAAAAAAAAACCTTATAAGAGGGGAAACTAGGTGGTGCAGTGGATAAAGCAATGGCCCTGGATTCAGGATGACCTGAGTTCAAATCTGACCTCAGACACTTGACACTTACTAGCTATGTGACCCTGGGCAAGTCACTTAATCCTCACTTCCCTGAAAAAAAGAAAAACACTTATAAGAGACACAAATATCTTCATTTTGCAAATGAGGAAACTGAGGCAGAGAAATGTGACTTTAAGGTCTCTCTCTAGCCTGTCTACAAACTGATAATGTACATTTTTAAGGTTTTCAAAGTCTTTTCCCACATTAATTCTGTAAAATAAAAAGTCTGTTTTATTCTTATTTTATTTGAAAGAAATATGATACTCAAAAAATGTAGGTACCTTGGCTGTAATCACACAGCTCATAAATGTCAGACTTAGAAATCAAGTCAACATCTGTCTGTGTCCTAACTCCCCCTCCAGACCTTCAAAATCACGCACAGTTTTATATTCACATACTTTGCCAAGCAGGATTGCTCCCATTTCCCAAAATAATCTGATGTTTTCCTGCCTCATTATATTTCTTATATTGCTCTTTATACTCAAATATTCTCCTGAACCATCAATCAGTAAACATTTCTCAAGCATTTATGATATGCCAGTTATTGTGCTAGGTGCTGGGGAAATTAATACAAAGATGAGAAAATGTCTACTCCTAATAAAATAACATATTTATCTACATACCAAATAAATATAAAGTAAATAAATACAAGGAGCTGAATACAAGGTACTTTTGGAGGCACCACCAAATATATCTGAGTCATCAAATAAAATGTCACCACTTTACTAAAGTGATCTCTAATTTCCTTAGGTTGATATGATATATGTCTTCTCTGGGCACTCATAGTACTTAATTTATGTGTCTCATATATCTCGCAAACTCTCTCAATCTATCTATCTATCTATCTATCTATCTATCTATCTATCTATCTATCTATCTATCTACACACACACACACATATATATATATACATATATACACACACAGATACACACATATACATACACATATTTTAGATGGATATATAGACTTTGATATATTTCCTTATACATACTATGGCTTCTGTATGATTATGTAAATTACTATTCTTCCTACATAATTTTTTTTAACAAGTATTACATTTTATTCAATTTTGCATTCCCTTAGCACCTAGCAAGAGAATGTATATATGAGGTGTTTCATACCTATTTTAAAAGAAATAAAGAATTAATGTAGTTATACTCATGGAAAGATTAAATCTAGTAAATCTTTATAGTAAGGGCAAGGGCATGCCTGAGGAACGTAAACATCCTTTGTGCCAGGGTTAACTTCAAGGACAGGAAGAGTAGACATAATAGCCTATGAGGAAACTATCATACAATGAATGAAATGAGCACCGGATCTAGAGTCAGAGGAATTGGGTTCAATTCCCACCGTATTATCAATGGGTAATTGGACAGGTCAATTAAACTCCCTAAGTATTAGGTTCCTTATGTGTAATATAAGTGTATTAAATCAAAAAGCCATTGATCCTCCTTAGGGGCTTCAATTTAGGAACCATTTAACAACAATAGTAGTTCAGAGCCAAAGCTAAACAGTAACACAGAACAATAGATAAGAATGTCCAGAAATCAACCAGTGTTCAAAAGATTAAAATATATGCTTATTAAGCATAGAAGTGAGTTTGAACCAGTAAGTTAAAAAGGATCATAGATTTAGAGCTTCCCGGAACTTCATAGCTTTCTATTCTAACTTACCCCCTCTTGTTTTACGGGGTTTTGTTTTGTTTTTTTTTCAGAGTAATAACCTACAATAAATAGTATAAGACAACAAAGGATACACAAATCAGAGAATAAACATGAGCAAGCCAAGAGGACATCCCACCCCAGCCCATATAAAATAAAATATGGAGGAAAAAAGACATCTTCAGCAGACAGGATCATAGAAGTAGACATATACTCAGACATGCTTGAAATGAGCTGAACATAGCTGATACCGAGGCCCAGGGAAATTAGGTAACTTGCCAAAGGGACAGAGGTAGTCAATGCCAGAAGTTCGATTTAAGCCTCAGCTCACCAACTCCAGAACTACTGCATTCTCTATGGTACTAGACTGTCATTCAGGCAAGGCTCAAATTATTGGCCAGTTCTCAAGTAACAGGTCAGGGTGGAAGTGATGTACACATGACAGATTCAAAGGCAGGGATTAGTTATGGCAGCTATGAACAATCCTATACACTTAGTTTGCCATCCTGCCACCCAAAAATTTGAGTCAGAGAGCAGAGTGTTAGCCATGCTAGCTCATATGGCTTGAGGAGTGGCATCTGTGTCCTTGTAGGCATTAGCCATTACTGAGGATTCTTTTCTCTCAAATATGTAAATCCTCTCATTTTTATAAAAAAAGAATTCTAAAGCTCTCTGTAGGATGAGAGGACATAAAGAGATTACACTGCACACTAAAGAACACCAGCATGATTTCTTGTGTTACCAAAAATTCTGCCATAATTGTCTTTTTTTTTAATTGCCAAGGGGGAAAATTACTGAGTAAATGTCTAAGCATTTTTTTTTCTTCCCAAGGTCCTATTTTGAAATCAGAAGTTTTAATGGACAGAGTGCTAATACTGAACTAAGAGGACTGAGGTTCCAAAGGTAGCCCTGCTCATACTGACATGGAGACACCAGGCAAGTGACATAACCCCCCGGCTTGGTTTCTTCATCTGTAAAATAAGAATTTAACTAGATGACCTTTCAGGCAGGTACTGTCCTGGTTTTGGTCTGTTCTATCCCAGATTTTTTTTAAGTAACAGGGAATCTTAAAATATTATGCCTTACCTGGTACAAATCATTTTTATGTCACTGATAAATACGTGTTGTGGAAATTTATTTTGATTTGGGGACCCTACCTTTAGGCTGAGATTAGAAAGCCTTAGGCCCTAAGGGTCTCTTCTGTGTGGGAGGGGCTGGTCCTCCTCCCCCTCTGCTTCAGCTGAGCCAAAAAGCTCCATGGGCTGTACAAAACACCAGGTCAGACAGCTGTGGGGAGGGAGCACTAGCTCCCTCCACCCTAAGCGGAGCTATCCAAGAGATCCTGGGCTCCTTCAGGCCAGGTTCTGGCGTAGCCTGTGCTGAGGCACTTGAAGCTCAAGGGAACCCCCCAACCCCAACAGCTGCAGCCCTGACTGGAGGATTAGCTTGGTCTGTGGGGGTGCAGGAAGCCCCAAGATTTGAGTGGAGAGAAGAAAAGGTATATATAGACCTGGGAGTTAGACAGAGTGGGGGCTACAAGGACACAGGAGAAGGCTAAAGGACTAGGAGCAAGGAGGAAAGGTCGGCAGACAAGATTAAGTGAGGCGGACAAGATTAAAAGAGGCGAACAAGATTAGAGAGGCAGACAAGATTAGAGGGGCGACAAAGGTGGCAGAGGGCAGATTGAGGGAGCAGACAGACAGACAGACTGAACAGGAGGCAGCGGAGAGCACAGAAGGGGTCAGCACAGGGTACAGGCAGGGTTAGTGAAAGTAGCTGAGTGAGTGAAAGTATCCTAAGGCAAGAGGCGGCTAAGGCCCTTATTGTATTAAAAAAGTTCCAGGCCCAGCAGGTAGAAGCACCAGAACAGGAGAGCAGTCAGGTTGTACATTTTATTTCCCTGTATTCTTAATTTTAAATAGTATCTCATAAATAAACTTTGCTTTGATTATTTAGTTAAGAGGCTTCTTAATCCTGTGCTTATCAATTTGGGAGTGGAGCAGTATGGTGGAACTTTATAAATGGCCCACATTAAATTGATAGCAGTCAGATAGACAGTCAGATAGCCAAATAGTCAAAAGTCCCCAGATTAGTCCTCCAGTCAAATTAGTCCAAATTAGGCTAGTCATTCAAAATATTCTTTCTGGGTGAATGAACACACAAACATACGCACACACATACGTTGGTATAAAGCATCAACTGGTTCTCTTAAAGGTTACTTTTGTGGTTTTTTGGCTGACTTTGAATGACCTATTTTGACCAGCCAAAAAAAAAAAAAGTGTTGTCCCTGAGGGAAAAGAAGTAAACATGCAAGAATGTTGTCTATCTTCCTTAGTGGGAAAATCTGCTCTGGGGAGCTTACATAGCTTCATATTCTAAAGCCAAAGCTAATAGTTAAATATCACAGACATTTGGAGACATAAGTCATTAGTTAAATAGTCTTAGGTAATAGACATGATGAGTGACACCCAATAAAGTGCAATAGCCTATCTGTGTACTTTATTAAATAATTTATATCTATTGTCATCTCCATGATAACTGGACTTTTGGTATGATGGAGTTGGATGGAAGGGGGCGGAAACTTTGCAGAAGATAATACAGTTTGTGATTGTCATTATTCTTTTTCATTAAGGAGAAGATAAATGTGCAGAGAAAAGCAGGTGTTATTGTCATGCTTAATGCCCAAGAAGTTACAGGTTTTCCAGTGTAGGAGAGTACCCAGAGTTCAATCCACCACATGTCTAGTAATAACAATAAGCTTTCCAAAATTATTTAATATGCTGCAACATGCATCACTTTAAAGAGTGGCATCTGACTTACATATTTAAGGTAGAATACAGAAAAAAAGGCAGAAAATCAATATTGCCTCTCTTAAAAGAGTCCCCTCCCTCTCCCCAAAAGATGTTTAAGAAATCATGTGGGCGCAGCTAGATGGTGCAGTGGTTAAAGCACCAGCCCTGGATTCAGGAGTACCTGAGTTCAAATCCGGCCTGGCCTCAGACACTTGACACTTACTAGCTGTGTGACCCTAGGCAAGTGACAACCCCCATTGCCTGCAAAAAACACAAACAAACAAAAAAACAAACAAACAAAAAGAAATCATGCAAGACTCTCCAAGTTCTACTCCACTGTTCACATTTATGAACTATTTCCCCCCCCAATAATTTCAGTATCTGTTAAAAGCAACGTATACCATGTCTTAGAATAAACTTCAATTTTCATGTTCCTGGGAATGGAAGACAGTATAAATTTGTCACAACCTGCTAATAAGGTAGACTACATGTCTTTTTAAAAATTGTATACACACACATATAAAAATATATACTATATATATATTTATATATATATATGTGTATATATAAACACACACACACACATATACACACACTGTTGGGGCCAAATTTGATAAGGGGAGAGTTAATTGAGTGGCTCATGGTAATATTGGGGTCTCAGAAATAATGAGGGCCGTCTAGGCCCAAAGCTTCCTCCCCTCTGAACTGCCTTTTTAGATATTTCTCCCAGACCAATAAGAAAGGAGCCTATCTAGAGATAGAGATATAAATATATAGATATGGATAGTGTGTATGTATAGATAGTATGTATGTGTATACATAGTGTATATATATGTATATATGTATATGTATATATAGTGTGCATGCATGTATATATGTGTGTATATCTCTATCGAACGATCGATCTATCTATCATCTATCCTAGCCAGTAGTAAAAAGCAATCATACAATGAAAGTGTGAAACCTTTGGTGTGAAAGTTAAGGATTAATTTTCTAGAGTTAATCTGGCATGGGGTTCTACCTGTTAACCAGAGGAATCAGCTCCACTTAATTTTGAAAAGTGGTTGTTCAGCATGCTCTTCAAACATGTTCACTGTAGGTAATTAACTGACATCAAATGGAGTTGAAGAGATTTGGGCTTTTATAGTTTATAACAGTCAGGTTTTAAAGGAACTTTAGGCACCAACAACAATAAATGCTTTTTTACATCTTACTTGGGAAGGAAATATAAAGATTTGCTAATTTTCAAACAATTTAAGCTATGAAAGGACGTATGAAAGGCAGACTCAAAAATAATGCATGGTGGTTTAAAACAAGTAACCCAGATATTTGAAGAGGCTTTCATTTTTCCCCAAGTCCTTGAACTCTAGCTTAATAAAGAACTTCTATTAGAACAACATTAATTGAGTTAAATAATTTAAGTAATGCAAATCAAGGGAACCCAGTTGAAGCAGGTTTGTAAAGGAGAGACAATATAGAAATCAAGTAGGAAATGACAATGGAATTACTTAAAAACCCTAATTTTTAAAATGTGAAATTAATGTCATTCATTATTTGAAAACTATGACAAATAATTGTTAAAAACTAGTTGAATAATTTTTCAAAAATGGCATTGGATTAAGGTCAAAACAGATTACTTGTCTTCATTAATTTTAGAATTATAGTATTTCATAATTGGAAGGGACCTTTGAAGTTATATACTCAAAAAATAAGCCCCTCTAATATATTAGCCAACAAATGATTATCTAGTTTTGTTCCTCAAAAAAAGAGGGTGGCAAAGAATTGGAAATTGAGGGAATGCCCATCAATTGGGGAATGTCTAAACAAGCTGTGGTATATGAATGGAATGGAATACTATTGTGCTATAAGAAATGATAAGCAGACAGATTTCAGAAGAACCTGGAAAGACTTACATGAATTGATGTTGATTGAAATGAGCAGAACCTAGAGAACATTTTACACAGTATCAACAACACTGTGTGATGATCAAGTGTAATAGACTTAGCTCTTCTCAGCAATACAATGATTTGAGACAATGCCAAAAGACATAATGGAAAATCCTCTCCACATACAGAAAAAGAACTATGGAGGGTGAATACAGATTGAAGCATACTATTTTCACTTTTGTTGTTTTTTTTGTTATTGTTTTTGTTTCTTCTTTCTTGTGTTTTTCCCCCTGTTTGTTTTGATTCTTTCCTTATAACATGACTAATGTGGAAATATGTTTAACATGACTGTAACATAGAATCTATATCAGATTGCTTGCTGGCTTCAGGAGAGGAGAGGGAAGGGAGGGTGGAAGAAACATTTGGAATTCAAAATCTTAAAAAAGTGAATGTTTAAAACTATCTTTTCATGTAATTGGCGGGGGGGGGGAGGTCTGCAAAATTTGAAGAAAAAAAAAGAACAAAAATGCCAAAAAGAAAAAGAAAAAGAAAAGGAAAAAGAAGAGTGACTCACTACTTCCCAAGTCAATCAATTACACTTTGTTATCTTCAATTGTTGAAATATCTTTTGTTTTGTCTTTTTTTTCTTCACAATGTTATTTTTAAAATGTTTCTCTGCAATTTCTACCTACTGTTCCTACTTCTGCCTGGTGGGATGAAGCAAACATAGCTAATCCTTTTTATTCATGATATAATGTCACAGAATTATAGAATTTTAGGGTGGCTTGGTGGGTGCAGTCCATAGAACACCAGGCCTCAAGTCAGGAAGACATTTATTACCTTTGTGACCCTGTACAAGTCACTCAACTGTGTTTGCCTCCATTTTTTTATCTGTAAAATGAGCCAGAGAAGGAAATGGAAAAATCACCCCATTATCTTTGCAAACAAAGCACAAAATGGAGTCATGAAGAGTCAGACATGACTGAAAGTACCAAACAGCAACAAAAGAGTTCAAAGAAACCTTAGTAGATATCTAATCCAACCCATGCTTGAAATGGAATTCCCACTATACAATACTCAATGAGTATTCTTCAAGCTTTTGCTTAAAGAATGAGGAATGTATTGCATGGTAGCCCAAATAGTTCTCAGGGAAGTCAAATATACTTTTATCTCTAATTGATAGGATATTTCTTTACATCAAAATTATTTTTTGCCTATTTGTAACTTCCATTTTTCATTTTTTACTTTTTAGGGCTAAGTAGGACATGTCAGTCATCAACAAACATTTGCAAATGTTATTGTATATTAAACACCAGGAATATAGACAGCCCCTGACCTCAAGGAACTTACAAACTTACATTCTAGTTGGGGATAGAGGGTTAATAAGCCAGATGGGAAGCAGAGTGAAGGTAGAGAAAGAGACAAGGGTAAGGTACAAGTAGTTCAAGGGCGGAATGAACTTACAGGGTGAAAAGGTTTTTATGTCATCACAAACAAAGCTCTATAGAGATAAGGGAACAGTATAGCCTGGAGAGGGATGAAAATATATTTGACCTAGCCCTCACCCTTAAATTGGACATTCAGGTAGGAAACAGCTAGTCAAAAGGTGAAGATTCAAAATTTGAAGGTACTTCCAATATGAAAAATAGTTCCAGGATTGACTGAGCTTCTAGACTGAAGAGAGTTATATGTCATGGTAGAAAAAGTCCTAGGGAGATGAGTCAGGAAGTGATTAGAGATTGCAAGTATAGTCTTTCCAATACAAGCCAGTCTTTCAAATTCTTAACAATGGATAGCAGCTTCTTGGGTTTGCATATGGAACAAGCTGGGCAACAGAAAGAAAGGGCCTCATAGATATGGAAATAGAGATGTAAGGGACCTGAGAGTCCATTTAGTCATACCTATTAATTTTCTAGTTAAGGAAACTAAGGCCCAGAGAATTTGATTTGACCAAGGTCACCTAGGCCAGGGCTTCTTTAGCTTTTTTCCACTCAAAACCCATTTTTGCCTGAGAAATTTTTATGCAACCTTGGAAAAATAGGTCTATAAAATAAGTATACATGACTTTTACTGTTGTCAAATTTTTCACGACCTCCACATTCAGTGATGTGATACCATATGGGGAAACAACCTACAGTTTAAGCATCTTTGACCTAGGCAATAAGTGGCCAAGCTAGAATTTGAACCCAGGTCTTCCGAATGCAATCCCTATGTCCTTTCCTCTATACCACGGTACCTTCCCTAGGGCCTTGGTCAGCCTACAGTGAACTCCCTCCACTATGCTGTTAAGTTTTGTCCAAGGTGTTGCCTTACATATCCCCATGGTGCTTCAGATTAGTGGATCTCAGGCTAAGTTGGGTTTATATGCCCTCCTCCTTACCAAAACCCCTAACCATAGACCTCTGCTTCTAACCTGATATACCAGTCATCAATTAGATGTTGCCCTCCTGCCCTGACTCCTCTAGCTCATTTGTTTTCCATAGCTCAGCAACATGACCTTGAGGATCTAATTGGTACAGTCAAGAGTTGGGAAAAATTAAAATTTAAAGTTTTAAAAAGATGCACCTCTGGTTACTTGTCTTTAAATCCCACTCCTAGCAATTCATGACAAGGTACCTGGCTAGCAAAGTAAAAATCAATGGAAAAATGCTTTTTAGGCAAAATTTATGGCAGAAAAAAAAAAACTATTATATATTTCAAAGTCAATCTATAATTGTCAATAAACATTTATTCAACACCTATTATGTTTCAGGCATTGGGCATACCAAAAAAAAAAAAAAGGCAAAACACAATTAATTCCTCTCCTCAAGGAGCTTACAATTAAAGGGGGAAGACAATACATAAAACAAAGCTGCAAATGGGGCAGGGGAGTATCTGGCTCAGGGGCATGATGAAGACCTGCAGCCAAGGGAAATGATAGGCCCTCCTTAAATGTGGGAATTGGGAGAAATCCTTTACTATCCACCCTCCATGGTCTCCTACCTAAGGGAGGAAGGTACTTCACTGGCAGAGGATGCAGAAAAATGTAAGTTTCAGAGTTGATGTTATCTTGCAAGATGATGAGTTTCTGGAGATCATGAAGTCCAGATATAATAGCCAGGTATGAAATGATGACTGCCATGGGTGCCCTCCTTAAATAGAAGATCGGAGAAGAGCTCTCCAAGGAAAAAAAAAGAAAGAGGTTTGAGAAGTAATCCTTTTCAGATTGTTTGGCAGCTGTTTTTATTATGACTTAGAAAATTTGTTTAGTGAAGGTTTTTTTTCTAATAAAAATATTCATTATTGTTGAACATTAATAAAAATGTTGCCTATGTGTATTTTTTTAAATTACCTGGTTGCATACCTAAATGAAGTATACTGTGGACATCTATGACCCTTAGTCTTCTGTAAACTAAATACCTGGATTCCTTTAGCCAATCCTCATTTAGCATATTTTAAAGGCAACTTAAGGAAGAAATGAGTTAGTTTTTTATTTGCTAGGCTTCAATAGCTTTAAATCATTTGACAAAAATTTATAAAGTACGTACTATGCACTAAGCATTGTGCTGTGTTGGGGATTCAAAGAAAGACAAAAACATGGTTCTCATCCTAAATGAATCCACCATTCTAATGAAGGAAACATGAAAATAATATGTAGATAGAAGATCTATGAGGTACAAATGGAAGGAAATGTCAGAGGGAAAAACTATCCCTAAGGGCATAACAGAAAAAGATGAGATGTCAGGTGAGTCTTAGAAAAAGTAGGGTTTCTCTTGAAAGAAGCCAGAAAAGCCAGAGAATACAGATAAGCTAGAGACCTGGAAACCATTCTAGGCTTTGGAGTCTCAATAACAGTCAGGAAAAATGCCCAGTGTCAGGAAATGGTGTACCTTGTTGATGCAAAAAAAAAAAAAAAAAAAGCAAGAAGGCAGACTTTGCTGATGAGACTTATAAATAAAGACTAATAGGTTATCATGACTTATTCAGTAATGATTCAGAAATCCTCTGGAACCAAATACAGCTCAGAAAGATGACCTGATGAAAGTAAACAACAGGGATGAGAAAATACATTTGATGAAACCTACACCTTATGGTAATAGAAAGGGTACTAGATGTGAAGAAACTGAATAAGAGACAGCTTTTGATGCATGACACTGGTGACAACTTCCACTGGCAGAAGGGCAGACAAGATGTCCATTTTATTGTATTATATGATGCAACATTATTCTTCAAACAAATATACTTGAGACAAACAAAAACTTATTAACTTTTCTGAGGCATCACTAAACTCATCAGAGTAAATGATGAGATATTGTTTAGGTAACATATAAGTGCAATGGGACTGTCCAATAATAAGCAAGTCACGCTGTTTCTAGAGTTTCTCCGTCAGACATGTCCCTCTTCTTGCAAGTGATAGCGAATCATCCTATCTTAAAAAAGAAAAATCGGCATTCTGGGCAAGCTGCCCAGAATAATCTGAATTGGCCCATATTCAACCAGACTTTCTCATTATGAGAGGGAAGGCATGGTCAGCCGGCAAAAGATGGACATTGTGATTTAGACGTGGCTAAGGGGTAAGAGGATTGAGGGCAAGTGTCATGACAGCTGGTAATTACAGGAGTTAATTGATTTGTTTAGTAGGTGGAAACTCTGGAAAAGGGAATATCAAACCCAACATGGAAACAAGTAACAAAGTATAGTCAAAATCCTCCATGTAGTGAGTAACTAAGTATGGAACTAAAGGAGCAGATAACAGCCTCTCAAACAAGGCTGAGAAAACTTTCATCCAGCTGTTAGGCCAAGACCTCAATAGCCTTACTTTTCTTCAGATTCTTATGATGTTTTATCTATCTATCTATCTATCTATCTATCTATCTATCTATCAATTAATTAATTAATTAATTAATTTATGAATTTGACCTTTTCTTTATTTTGCTTCTTTCTTTCCATCTTGTGCTTCCATCTTCTTCAGCTGGTCATAATATAGAACTATAAGTTCAGTTATTCAGTGTATTGTTTTACATTACTTATCCTTCATTTTAAATACAATAATTGAACATTTTAGATTTTAAAATTAGTTTAAGATAATTGTTACTCATAAATGGTATTTTGTTAGATGCCATCAAATGCCTAACACCTCACACCTATCAGATTGGCTAACATGACAAAAAAGGAAAATTATAAATGTTAAAGAAGATGTGGGAAAATTTTAACACTAATGCATTGTTGGTAGAGTTGTGAACTGATCCAACTATTCTGGAAAGCAATTTGGAACCATACCTGA
Source organism: Dromiciops gliroides (assembly GCF_019393635.1). Taxonomy (NCBI): domain Eukaryota; kingdom Metazoa; phylum Chordata; class Mammalia; order Microbiotheria; family Microbiotheriidae; genus Dromiciops; species Dromiciops gliroides. The sequence goes on along the minus strand of NC_057864.1, from coordinate 429,910,158 downwards.
AAGGCCATAAAACTGTGCATACCCTTTGACCCAGAAATATCACTACTAGCTCTATATCCCAAAGAGATCATAAAAAAGGGAAAAGGACCTACATGTACAAAAATATTTATACTGTTCTTTTTGTGGTGGCAAAGAATTAGAAACTGAGGGAATACCCATAACAGGGGAATAACTGAAGAAGTCGTGGTATATGAATGTAATGGAATATTATTGTGCTGTGAGAAATGAAGAGCAGGCAGATTTCAGAAAAACCTGCAAAGACTTACATGAACTGATGCTGAGTGAAGTGAGCAGAACAAGAATATTGTACACAGTAATAGCAACATAGTGTGATGAGTAACTGTTATAGACTTAGCTCTTCCCAGCACTATGATTCAAGAAAATTCCAAAAGATTCATGATGGAAAATGCTCTCAACATGCAAAAAAAAAAAACTATGGAAATATAAATGCAGATCAAAATGTACTATTTTCATATTATTTGTTCTTTTTTGTTGTTTTTGTTTTGTTTTGCTTTCTTTCTTGTAGTTTTTCCTTTTTGTTTTGATTCTTCTTTCACAACATAACTAATGAAAATATGTTTCACATCATTGTACATATATAACTTATAGTAGATTTCTTGATGTTTTGGGGATGGGGAGGAAAGGGAAGGAAAGAGAAAAATTTAGAACTCAATATCTTACAAAAATGTTGACATCTTAAAAAATACTTACAATAAATAAATAAATACTTCTTTCCTTCTCTCCTTATGTCCACAAGTGTTCATATAGCTTCTACTTATAAACTGATAGTGAGATGGATCCTACCACTTGCCAAGACAATTCTAATTGTTAAGTTTTTGTTTCTTTGTTTTTCACATCTAGACAAAGTCAACTCCTTTACAACTTCTTTCCCTGGTTCTTCTCACTGGGTACAAGCAGCAAAATAAATAAATAAATAAATAAATAAATAAATAAAAAAGCAATCAATCAATAAATAAATAGAAATGAGGATAGTACAATACAATGGGAAGAATATTGGCTAAGAAATCATCAAAACAGAGATCCAATCCCACTTAGTAATATTATAACCTAAGAGGACTTGGACAAGACTCCTAACTTACGTGGACCTCAGTTTCCACATCTATTGATGAAAAAGTTCAACTAGAGGACCCCTGAGATCCCTTCTGAGTCTAGCGCTATGATTCTATAATGCCTTTTTAATACAAAAGTGCTTGAATTATTTGATGAAATGTTATTTCACCATTAAGGTTTCTCTTCTTTAGATTAAACATCTGTAGTTCCTTCAAATTATACATCTGTGTTATACTCCAGTAACATTGCCATACAGATGAAGAGAAAAGGTCTTCAAGCTCTTGACTCAGCCCTTTTGGCTGCTCTCTCATAGTGTGTCTCTTCTAAGTTGCCTATTGAAAGACAATGCTATATATACATATACATGCATGTATGTGTGTATATATATATATGTGTATATATATACATATACATATACATACATGTAGACACTTTATTATTCTTGCTTTTTTTCTTTTTTGCATTTTCTTTTGCAAAATGGTTACTATTGAAATGGTTTGCATGGCTGTGCATGTATAAACTATATCAAATTGTTTGCTTTCTCAGTGAGGAGAAAGGGAGTGAGGGAGAGATTTTGGAACTCAAAATTTAAATTAAAAGAATGTTAAAAACTGTATTTACATATAAATAAAAGAATTAAATAAAATTAAATGTAAAAAAAAAAGACAATGCTATAAGGAGATAAGACTTGGAGACTTCTACCCTTTGAAGTCACATGAATGGTGAAAGGACCTTGGTTCTTATGTGTTCTTTGGCATGTTAGCTGAAGGAGTTTTTAATCTTGTGGTTAGGAGACTGAGACAATAGAGTCATTGTTCAGACCAAGTTTTTCTGCCAGTCTAGTACTGGCACCTATAGGAGCTAGAAATGACTTCTGAGAATCTATATGGAGGACTTTGCCCAGAGTAGATGAGCAGCCACATTGGGACATAAAACTGGTAGGCCACTGAATTGTGGTAGATAGATGGTATGTATGAACTGTGTTAAGTTGATCCACTTTCCCCAGAAACCAAAGTGGCATAAGGCAAAATATCCCCCCAAGATAGTGGTAGAATATATTTGTACTTGATTCATGCTATGTTGTATCTACAAAGTTAATATCCCTTTGTAAAAGGAGAGCATATTCTTTCACTTTATGTTCTGAGAGTAAGAGTCACCAAGAAAAACAAAAATCAGATGGAAAGAAAATCAGAGTCCTGTCTCAAAAAGGAAACTTGGTGCATATAGAGCTTTTCCAATTACTTGGAGCTCTACCCAAAAGTATACATGATCTAAAATTAACTAAGTATCCCTATCTCATTCTCAGGTAAGAAACAAAATCCACTTAGTTCAGTGCCAACAAACTGCCCTAGTTTTTATGATTCCTTCTTTTTTGTTTTTATTTTGGTGAGGCAATTGGGGTTAAGTGACTTGCCCTGGATTACACAGCTAGTAAGTGTTAAGTGTGTGAGGCCGGATTTGAACTCAGGTCCTCTTGAATCCAGGGCCGGTGCTCTATCCACTGTGCCACCTAGCTGCCCCTCCTCTAGTTTTTATGGGCCTAGATGGCTCACCCTCTACTTCTTTTCCTAGAGGCTCACTGATGTGTTCTGGACCCACACTTATAGAATGTTTGGAGTCATATAAGTGAAAAGAACCTAAAACATCCCATCTCAAAAAAAACTATCCTTATCCTAAACAAAGAGCATATAAAATTTACCACATAGGGATTGGGGACCTGGAATAGAAAAGAAAAAACACTTCCTAATGCTCCAGAGAGAAATCAACTGTTCTGGATGAAAACTCTTCAATGATTCTTCGGCACATAATGTTAAGCAACTGACGTTGTTTGCTTTTGTTTGCTTGGTTTTTGGTTTTTTGTTCTGTTTTGTTTTTTGTACAGGACACCAAAAAATCTCTCTAGAAGTCCTTTATCTGGATCTTTATTCTGAAGCCATCTTAAATTTTCCCCCAAAGGATCCCCATCATGGAAATCTCAATGAAATTGCTAACCCACCAAAAAAGGCAAGAATGCTCAATTAGACAACAAACCCCTAAAGACAGGGTACACCATGAACATATTAAAACAGAATAGAACATGGGCCAGTGATATCTTGAGATAAGGATAACAAATCAACATCATGAATACTGTATATATACATGCATGTATGTATGCATGCAATATATATATATATATGCAAATATTTAACAGAATGATGTTGATAACTCAAGTGATTAAAAAAACATGGAAATAGATGCAAGGAGCCAGCAGGATAGAAATATTTATATGTATGTATACATATATATATATATATATATTCACACACATAGCATTAAGGTGTATACGTATACACACATGTGTATAAACATATGTTCATGTGTGTGCATATGCACATGCATATATGTGCACATGCGCATGTTTTGTGTGCATATAAAACAGAAACTGCTGAACAGATAGTGCATTACATCTCCACTAGCACAAATGAAATGAAGTACACATCTGTCTTAACAGCTCAATGGATTTCATTTGATTTTGAATTACTTGTATGTTCCTCAAATGCTAATCTACCAACAGCTGTAGTTGTAGTGGAAATTGAAGTGAACATATCAAAAGATGTATCTACCACATTTTTATTTGTTTTACAAGCACACAGAGATTTATAGACTAATTTTAGTTGAGAAGAAAAATACCAACACCAAAGGGAAACTGTCATATAGTAGTTTATGAAACAGAATCTGTTTTCATAAGCATAGGTTAAACTTCCTGACTTATTCTCAAATTATTGTTATTCAATTCAGTTTAACAAATAATTAATGAGCAATTAATATACACATCGAGACAATGTAGTAGACTAGTTAGAATTCTGGCATAATAGTGAGCCTCAATTGATTATTCCACCTCACTTAATAATAATTAATTTGTTGGGTAAGAACACTTCTTTATTGAGTCAATCAGTCCATCAGAACTGAGTGTGAACTAGCCTTCTATTTGCCCTTGAATCAATCAAAACCCTTTGGTGATAGACTTTGTTATACCGTAAGGAACCTGTATAAGGAGAAGCTATTTCAGAACTAAATAGAGATTCTGGGAGTCCAGAAGTAGCAAGGAAGGAGCTAGGTCATCTAGAGTTAAACAAGAAAGAAGCAGAAGGCTAGAGGTCAAACATATGTAGGGTGTTAATTGCCCAGGTGGATTATATGTGTCTCTATGGATTTTTCTTCATCTAGCTTACTATAAATCATGAATAGATATTGCTAGAGCCTCCTCCACCCCTCTCCAAAGAAGACTTCAATTTCTCATAAGAGAGAAGCAGAATATTGGGACCACTAAGCTGGCCCATTCTTCTTTCCTCAAAGAGAGCATACTATGCCATAATTATATCTATATACCACCCTAAAATTGTTATTCTATGGGGAATTAATTTTACATTCAAAGCACTCTTAAGGTCACTATCCCATAACAGGCAAGGGGTACCCTATACTATATTCAAAAACTTCCCTCCCTTTTCTCCAAAAGCTAGTTACCTAACACCATTATGCTCAGTTAAAAGCAAATAAACTTATTAATCTAAACCAGTAGCAAGCAGAAATCAAAGAAATTATGCATATTAAAAATACTAGACAATGCAGAAACTGAATGACTACTCCCACTAGGTGTGAGATTCCTTAAATCAGTAAGTGACCAATTAGGCAGTTAATAAGCATTTATTAAGTGCATACTACATGTGAGGGAGTGTGCTAAATGCATAAATATACAAAGAAAAGCAAAAGACAGTACCTGATCTCAGGGAACTCACAATCTAATGGGGGAGATGTAAGTAGCTGTCTACAAACAAGATATATGCAGGAAAAATCAGAGATAATCAACAGAAAGAAGGCATGGCTTCTTATAGAAGATGGGGTTTTACTTGGGTCTTGAGGAAAGCCAGGGAAGCTAAAAGGTAGAGACAAGAAGTGAAAGAATTACAATCATGAGCCAGTCCTTGGTCTAAATGAACTTATGTTCTCATTGGAGGAAATGTTACACTGAAATGGACATCTTCCTAAGTTCAAATCTGGCTTCAGACACTTACTAGCTCTATGACCTTGGAGAAGTCACTTAATCCTTTTCACCTCAGTTCCTCATCTGTAAAATGAGCTGAAGAAAGAGATGGCAAACCACTCCAGCATCTTTTATAAGAAAATTCTAAATGGGGTCACAAAGAGTCAGAAACTATTTTTAAAATCATTGATCAACAACTTAGCACAATGCCTAGAACATACTAGGTGCTTAATGTTTATTTACAATTATTGACTATTGTTGATTGACCTATACTTTAAAAAAGTCACATATTCTATGAGGTGTTATTGAGGAACAAATATACTCCAGAATTGTGTAAACACTTGTGCAAAAGTGGGAGACAGAAAGAAAGTAGAATAGCTTGCAGGTCAGTTTAGCTGGAATGATATGGGCACAAGCAGTCGTAATGTGAAATATGACTGAAAGATAACTGAGAACAGATGTGTCCCCCCCACACCCCCAACCTACCCACTCTCTCACTATAAAATGGAAATTTGGACTTCTTTTAGGCAAATATTTTTTTTTGGATAGAAGGCTGAAAAAGTTAAATATTTTCACCTTCACCATGTACCCCCATATACAGATTAAAAAACTGAAACTGAGGAGGAAGACTGACTTGCTCTTATTCACATCCATGTAGTAACAGGCCTAGAACTAGGCCCAAAGAGTTCTGATTGACAATTCAGAGCTTTAATCACTAGAATAATATTTCACAGTATTTCATCCTACTTAGGTCTCTCTTAAAATTAATATAAATATTATTTTAGGTGCTAAGTTTAGTAGGCAGTATAAACTTATGAAGAATGAATTTTGATTTTTTTTCTTTCAAAAAAGGAAGAGGTTAAGATTCTGATATAGAGAAGTGGGCTTCGAAACCAATGACAATAAGAATTTCATAAACAAAGAGAAGAGAATTAAGCCTATACTTTCCCTTCCATTATGAAGAGAAAGGAGAGCAAAAAATGTCTAAGTGTCTGGAGTGAATTTGTAATTCTCCAGACATAAAGTAGAAGAGTACATGCATGGATAGGGAAAAAAATTCCCAACCTATAGTGAAGCCACAAAGAAGGGAAAAGACAGTTTGATTCTTTGGAAAGAGTGTTTATCCAGGCAACCCACATTTTGATTATACCCCCAATCTTAACATGAACATATGGCTCAGGAAAATGACTTTAGTTCAAGAAAATAAGTCTTTTTTGAAGAACAAAGACCTCTTCAGAACTGCAATGAACAATAACAAATGAAGGTAATAGAAGGAAAAGCAGAATTCAAGTGTTAGACATTTGGATTGTCAGTTTCCTCTATCACTAGTGTATGGAACACTGTTTAAAACATGAGGCCTGTCAATCAGATCTGAGAGATGCACATCCCTGTCTTCTGTCAAACAGAGAGAGAAAAAGAGAAAAAGAAAAGGTCACGTTGGAGCAGGGCACTCACTTCCCTGATAAGTCCCTAGTTTTCAGTGTTGATAGCTTTCTGGAGAAATAAGTCTCATGGTGTGTTCAGGGAGGTTTCTATTGTAAATCAAATATGCCTACATTACTTGCAAGGGAGTAAAATTGGCAAAGCCAAGACAAAAAGTGACATTTAGTCCTTTTAAAGTGGCATGACCATTAGCTTCTGCTAAAGTTTTATTCTTTTTCCTTATCACATTTTTCTTTTCTTTTTAAAAAGTGAATTTTCATAGATGATAAAATATCTATTTGTACTTTTAAATGTTCAATCTTGGAAATATATTTTTTTAACAAGCTTCTCTTTTTAGAGTGAGTCTTCTAAGTAGAGATCACTTTTGTAATCCTGACTGGCTTTTGGCATGCCGAGGGTGGGGGGAATCAAAATTAATAGCAATTTGTATGTATATATTGTTGTTGTTGTTCAATAATTTCAGTTATATCAACGCTTAGTAACATAATTTGGAGCTATTTTTGGCAAATATACATCATTTTGATGAATCTTCATCTCTTCCTCCTGGCCTCCCTGGCTTCTTTCCAGACTGTTCAAATACTACTTTCTGCAAAAGACATTCCCTGTTACTCCCACTATTAGTGCTTTCCTCACTATATCTTTTAGGTTATTGTTGTGAAATTGTTTTAGTTGTTTCTGACCCTTTGTGACTCCATTGGGGTTTTCTTGTCAAAGATACTGAAATGGCTTAACTTTCCTTCTCCAGCTCATTTTACAGATGAGGAACTGACGCAAACAGGGTTAAGTGACTTGTCCCGTGTCACACAGCTAGTAAGTGTTTAGGGACAGATTTGTTGTTTTTTGTTTGTTTGTTTTTGGCAGGGCAATGGGGGTTAAGTGACTTGCCCAGGGTCACACAGCTAGTAAATGTCAAGTGCCTGAAGCCGGATTTGAACTCAGGTCCTCCTGAATCCAGGGCCTGTGCTTTATCCACTGTGCCACCTAGCTGCCGCTAGGGACAGATTTGAATTCAGGATGATGAGTCTTCCTGATTCTGGGCCTGGCACTCTATCTACTGTGCTACCTAGTTGCCCTGTATATATGTATGCATACATACACACACACACACACACAAACATACATAATACACACATGTATGGGTATATATGTGTAAGTATATACATATATATGCACATGTGTATATTATTCATATATCCAATCTATCTAGTCCTTTAAACTTGGCAACACCAAATTGCAGACATTATTAGACATAGTCAATTGATGTAATGGATAGACCACATCTTTTGGAGTAAGGAAGACCTGAGTTGTAATCCTGTTTCTGATGCTTATCAGCATAGTGACCATGAAAAAAGTCATTTAACCTTTCTCAAACTGAATTCTTACATTTGTAAAATGAGAGTAACTTGACACTTTCCTTGTTCTGAGGATCAAATGACAAAAAGTATGTAAAGCATTTTGCAAAACATAGCTTTATAAGCTATATGAGACTCAGCAGGTTTAATTGACTTAGGTGACATGTGGCAAGTGGGGGATTTTAATCAAGAGTTCTCCCAATACCAAGTTCTGTGTGCTTTCCACTTTGTTCTGCCTGATACACACATCTAGGTGGCATGGTTCATAGAGTACAGACTTAGAGTCAGGAAGACTTGAATTCAAGTCACTACTTAACTTTCCTTATACTTTTCCCTTCCTTCCTTCCTTCTTTCCTTCCTATTCAATTAGTTAAGTGACTTGTCCAGGGTTATATAGCTAGTAAGTGTTAAATGTCTGAAGCCAGATTTGAACTCAAGTCCTCCTGATTCCAGAGCTGATGCTCTATCTATTGAGTCACCTAGCTGCCCCCATTTCTAAAAGAGGAATAATAATAGCACATATATCACAGAATTGTTGTAAAACTCAAAAGAGATAACATATGCAATGCTATGTCAAAGAATATAGCTGTATATAAATGTGAGCTCTTAGGGACAGGAAATAGAAATTTTGAAGATATATCCCAAGGAGGAAAAATTAAATTGTATAGAAATTAAAAAAAAAAAACACCAACAACAGGTAATTTACTTGTTTAAGGGGAAAAAAATTTAGATATCATTACAGTTGCAGGTTTTAATTATACTATCACCTTTTTTTTTTCCCTTTTTTTTTTCTTTTGGGGAGAGGAATCATGGGGAGTAGTGACAATTGCTTTATTTCTTGCACAATTAATCAATAGCTAATAATCGTACATTATAAATTGCATATGTTCTTGGCACATCAAGTGGTGCAGATACAAAGACCAAAAAAAGAAAAAAGAAAAAGAAAAAGAAGGAAATGGCCCTGATATCAAGGTACCTACATTCTAATAGTAGTAGTAGTAGTAGCAGCAGCAGTAATAAATAACAACTAACGTTTTTGTTTTTTTTTTCTGCTCAGTTTGGGGGCCTTCTTTTTATTTTATTTTGGTTTTTTTAAGTATTTTATTATTTTCCAGTTACATGTAAACAGTTTTCAACATTTGTTTATAATTTATATAAGATTTCCAATTTCAAATTTTCTCCCTCCCTCCCCTCCCTACTCCCTTCCCCTAGACAGCAAGCAATCTGATATAGGTTATATATACAGAATAACATTAAACATATTTCTTCATTAGTCATGTTATAAGAGAAGAATCAGAGCAAAGAGGAAAAATCTCAAAACAGAAAACCAACAGTGCCAAAAACAAAAGAAATAGTTTGTTCCAATCAGCATCCGTATTTCACAGTTCCCTTTTTTTCTTTTTTTTTTTTTTCTGGATTTGGAGAGCCTTTTCCATCGTGAGTCCTTTGGAACTTTCTTGTACCATTTGATTGGTGAGAAGAATTGAGTCTATCACAGTTGATCAACACATAATGTTGTTGATACTATATATAATGTTCTTCTGGTTCTGCTCATCTCACTCATTATCAGTTCGTGCAAGTCCTTCCAGGTTTCTCTGAAACCTGCCTACTCATCGTTTCTTACAGCACAATAGTATTCCATTACATTCATATACCACAACTTGTTCAGCCATTCCCCAATTGATGGGCATCCTCTCAATTTCCAATTCCTTGCCACCACAAAAAGAGCAGCTATAAATATTTTTGTAGATGTGGGTCCTTTACAACTAACATTTTTATAGTAGCTACCTGATGCCAGCTATATGGAACAATTGCCTCAGTTTACGCAAATAATTCGAGGAGACCACCAAGTCAAGCAGAGACAGATTTATTTCATTCTCATGAGAATAGGCAACCCCATGCAAGAGATGAGGAGTGTGCTGATGAGCTCATAAGTTGGGTTTTTATGGAAATTTGAGGGGGCAGTCCCCTCGTGCACAGGGTGAGCTCACAATCTAACATCCAATTCTGTTTCACCCAGCATTCATGTTCAGCATGTGATCATGGTATGGAGGCATGCCTAGCTGGGTTTGAGAACTGAAGGGAAGGAGAGGAAGAAAGGGTGAAACCACTCCACCCATGTAAGGAGGGGGCACGGGGGAAGAAGGGAAAGATGGTACCAGGAGCTAGTACCAGGAGCTAGGGCTTAGGAATGCAAGAAGGAAGAGGTAGTATCAGGGTGGGTCTTCACTCACAGGAGACAGCTCTCCTGCTTGGCCTCAGAACAAGGGTGAGAAGAGGTGTGTTTTAGCAATGAGATGGAATATGGACAGAATGGTCTAACAATAACAGGGACTGGAGGCTGGGGACTTTCCGGACCCCAGCCTCAGAGTCTGAACTGACTCGAGTCCACCATATCGCACTCACCAGGCACTGTGCTAAGTACTTTACAAATGTTATTTCACTTGATCATCACAACAACACTAGAAGGTAGGTGCAATTATTATTCTCATTTTACAGTTGAAGAAACTGAGTCAGGCAGAAGTAAAGTGATTTAACCAAAGTCATGTAGGTATTAAGTTTCTGAGGCTGGATTTGAACTCAGCTTTTTCTGACTCTAGCCCAGCATTCTATCCACTGGGCCAGGCAACCTAGCTGTCCTATTTTCCCTAAAGGAAAATAACATATCTACATTTAATACAATATAAAATATATGCCAAGTAATTTCAGTGAAATGATGGGTAGAATTAGCAACTAAGGGTAAAAGGAGAGGCCTAGAAGGAGAAGCACCTAGGCTGAGCTTTAAAGAGGCAATAGAAATTCTAAGAGATAGAGGTAAGGAGTGATAGAATTCCAGGCATGAAAGAAAAAATATATATACAAAAGAATGGTGATAGGAGATTAAATGTGTATGAGGAACAGTTTGAAAGCCTGTTGGCAAGACTTTGAAGCATACTACATGGAGCATTGGTTATGTAAAAGCATGGTAGAAGAGACGAAATGTGTATGAGCAACAGTAATAATGACAGATTGACAGGAGTACATGGGAGGAAGTAAAATATAGTAGACCTAGGAAGTTAGACTAGATCCAAATCAAGAATGGTTTTCAAGGCCAGTTGAGTTGTTTATTTTTTATCATGGAGACAATGGTTGGTGGCTGTTTTTTCTATTGGTTGCTTGGTTGTTGTTCTCCATTTTCAAAGAGGACCAAAATGACATTGCTATGTTGTAATTAAGATACAGTGTGTCTTATTATGGCTAAGCAGAAAAATATGACCTTTACTACAGGTTGGGCACAAGTAGTATGAAAGAACATTTGGAGTGGAGATGTCTCTAAATTTATAAATTTCTTTTGAGCTACTTGTGAGAAAATAATGGGATTTGGTAGACACCCAAAGGCCCCACCTGGAGATTGATTTAGAATTGATTGGATTAAGTGAGATTGACTGAGTGACTAACTGAGAACGTACTTAAAGTTAATTAAATCAAAACCAGATCTGGCCAGCCCTAAATAGGGTATTGTTCTTAGAAGCTAAGGACTTTGAACTCAACAAGAGACCACCCTAAAGTCCAGTGAACCAATCTAACCAATTAGCTTGAAAAAAGGCCTCTTCTGGGGAGGGAATCAGGAAATAGGAAGTAAGGCTGGCTCCCTGGCTCTGTCCTTTTTTCCGTGGCTAGAACGTTGCAGTGGTGGAAGGGAAGGAGAAGGAGGCCAGGCTGAACCCTAAGGTAGATAGGCTTCTTCTTAAACTTTCTGAACTCCATGTGTTTTCTCTTTACTATGCTTTAATAAATGCTTTATGCCCAAAGACTGGTGCTAAAAACCTCTAATTTAAGGTGACCACACATTTAGTTTTACTCGTCACATACTGCAATGCAGTTTCATTCATTGAGCACAGTGCCTTCTTTGATATGGGCACACTATGCTGGGTCATCCTTTGCCAGTGCCTCCCATGTTATACAGTCTGTTCCATAGTTTTTCAGAGAGACCTTGAGAATGTCTTTTTATCACTTCTTCTGACCACCATATGTGTGACTGCCTTGCATGAGTTGCCCATAAAATCACCTTTTAAGCAAACACACATTTGATATTCGAAGAATGTGGCTCGCCCATTGAAGCAGCAGTCACTGCAATAGACTTTGAATATGCACTGGCCCTGGAATCAGGAGGACCTGAGTTCAAATCTGGCCTCAGACACTTGACATTTACTAGCTGTGTGACCCTGGGCAAGTCACTTAACCCTCATTGCCCTGCCCCCTCCCCCCCCCAAAAAAAATAGACTTTGAATACTTGGCAGTTTGGCTAAAGAAAGCATCTCAGTGTCCATTACCTTGTCTTGCCAGGTAATCTGCAGAACCTGACAATTCAAATGGAAGTGATTAAGCTTCCTGGTATGGTACTAACATACTGTCCAAGTTTCACAGGTATACAACAATTGGGTCATCACAACAGCTCTGTAGACCTTCAGTTTAGGAAGCAACCTAATTTCTCTTCTTCCCTACACTTTCCTTCAGAGTCTCCCAAGTTATTCAAAATATAATTCTTTCATATTTAACTATTTGATAATCTCAATTTTATTAGCTTAAAGAAATGGCTAATAATCAAAGAACAAGAAACAAAAGTCACTTCCATCATAAGATTAAGAGTTGGAAGGCACTCTAGATGTTATCTAGTCCCCTCACAGCTAGTTAATACTGAACATCAGACAATTGTTTAACATTATAGAAATTATTTCCATTTCTGACATCATTAGGGAATTTGATGCCCCCCCCTTCCGGGGGATTACCATTTGATGCCAAATTTAATGTAGAAACCTGATAGACTTAGTCCACTTTTCATAATTTCTGAACTCAAGAGATCCATCAATGTCAGCTTCTCTGGTAGCTGAAAAGGCATTTACCACATGCCAGCTCATGTTTTCAAATCAGATAAATCTGACAAAATAAAACAATAACAAGTCAGATGCTACATTAAGGAAATTTTATTAGAAATTCATAACATTCAAATAAGCATAATGTTTTTTAAATGTAATAATGAATTATAATTCCTTACCAATGATCAAAATAGAGATTTTCCACAAAATATACAAGGCTGTCCCAAAAGTCTTAGTGCAGTTTTAAGTGCAATACTTTACAACTGCATTAAGACTTTTGAGAGACCTTACATAAGCCATCTTATACACTACTATAATAACTAAGCCAGTTAGTATTAAGACTCATTTCTCCTCTCACCTCTCTTTGTCTGTCTGTCTCTGTCTCTCCCTCTCTCTCCTGCTCTGTCTCTGTCACATGCTGTCTTTCTATTCTATCTCTCTATGTCTTTCTTTCTGTCTCTTCCCCTTTCTGCCTCTGTCTCTGTCTCTCTTGCTCTCTCACTCCTTTGTCTCTCTCGGATATTCTCTGCTACAGAGCTAGTGCTGAAGTTAAAAAAAAATAATAATTCCACATTGGTTTATCACCTTTACTTCAAAGGGAGTTTCAATGCTGAAGCAATAATTGAATTCAAAAAAAGAAAGGAGAAATTCTCAAGTTTCTGTGAAATCTGAGGTTCAGAGAAACTGGGATCTTCTATAAGATTGGATAATATAGGTAAAAGAAAAAAAAAGGATTTGAAGAATAATTCAATTCAACTCAAGTATTCTTTTTTCCCTTGAGCTTTGTTGTCACTAAAGAACAACTCAATGTTTGAAGTTCAGTGTTTTTGAGATGGTGTTTTGCTGAAATACATTTTTAATTACCTGTAAGGAATTTGTAAAACCCAATTATGTGTACTCATGCCTTACTTATCTGAATCCCTGGCTGTACAAAATTAGCTCCCCCAAACCTTCATGATGCCTTCCTAATATGCCAGGTATTTTGCTCATTCTTGGCTATTTCTGATATAGAACAGTGGAAAGAATAATAGCTCTGACACTGCATTTGAATCCAGGCTTTTGCTCTTACTATCTGACCTTTGATAAGTAATTTAACATCTCTAGGCATCGGTTTCCTCATTTGTAAAATAAAATATGAAAGAAAAATGACATGACCCTCTGTCATTCCCAAGAATCTTGAGTATTGAAATCCCAGTCAACCAGATAGAGAACTCCCACCCCTTAATCTTAGTGATACTGAAAAAAACATATGGCTAAGTGAAAAGTACCACTCTTTCTTTTCTTTCTTTTTTTTTCTTTTTTTCTTTTTTTTTTTTAGTGAGTCAATTGGGGTTAGGTTACTTGCCCAGGGTCACACAGATAGTAAGTGTTAAGTGTCTGAGGCTGGATTTGAACTCAGATACTCCTGACTCCAGGACTGGTGCTCTATCCACTGCACCACCTAGCTGCCCCAGTACCACCCTTTCTTGATGTGTTTTAAAAAAATTACTTACTATTGCTATCAGTTTTGGTTGTGAGCATATTATTATTTATTCTTATATACAAATGAAGAATTAATCACATGCCTCCCTAACTTTTCATAGTCTCAGGCCATGTGGTAGAGAAAGCAGGGAGATGGCTTCAGTGTGGAAGTTAGTGTGACTAGCAGAAAATTCTCAGTTGACTTATGCTGTCTCCCAGAGAAACAGCACATTGTCTCAAGGAGACCCAAGAGAGTTCAGAAGATAGAGCCAAGAGTATCTCTAAAACCAAAAAGAAAAAGAGGCTCCTGGTCTCTTGCCAGGATTTTTATCCTCTTTAGACAGAGGCAGCTCACTATACATTGATCAAAGCTAATTGGTTAGCATCATTCAATTCCATTGGTTGACATGATTCAAGGGTGGTCTGCATTAAAATGAATTCTATGGATGACATCAGGGAAAAGACCCTCACTCAAGTTGCTTAAGGCTAAGTCCAGTCTAGATAACTAGGTGTGGTTTGATCCTATCAGTCCTTCTCTGACCTACACAAAAGAGTCTATCTCCATTTCTTTTGTTCCCCCAGGTTTATCCCAAAAGGGATTTGCTGAAGTTTCTCAAGAGGAGGGTGGTAGAAAGCACTGAGAAACTGATTCCTGGGTCCACCCAAGAAATACATTATTAATATTTTCTTACACCGAGATCACTTTTGATTTTCTCATCACCATCCCACCCCAGTCCTGCACCCCCGACAAAGGCCCAGTCAGTTTTTACCATAATCTTTTAGACTGGTAGAGTTTGAGATAGCTTTTATTATGCACAAGAAATAGGTGAATAAATGATATGCATGATAAGGCCATAATCCCTTCAAGTTACTACACATGAGGAGATTTAAATTCTTATTAAATATGTTGCCAATTCTGTAAAGGCTTCCCTATACCCTTCTCTGATTCCCCACTTCATCATCCCTGCTCTGACATAATTTTCTGCCTTTTCTAATCTTGCCCCTGTAGTTAACTAGTTCAACTATACACTGTCCTCTACTCTTGAATTCTTGCTCCTTGTTTCCTTCAGGTAGTACTGCTCCTTTCTTGGTAAACCATAACCCTGGATTACTTTCCCAATCCACGACTTCTGCTGCTATTTCTGTACTGATGAAAAGAAGTGGAGGAAGTCATGCAACCAAGCTAATAAAATTTACTACATCTTTGGTATCCATTTTCATCTGGGTCCATATTGTAGCAAAGCAATCCTTTTATTTACCACAATTGATTTTCTAAGCAGCTAGGTGGTATAGTAGATAAACCACTGACCTTGGAATTAGGAAGACTCATCTTGACGAGTCAAACTCTGACCTCAAATATTTACTAGCTGTGTGACCCTGGGAAAGTCACTTAACCCTGAAGAAAAACCGGAAAACCATTCTGATATCTTTTTGCCAAGAAAACCCCAAAATAAGGTCATAAAGAAATGGACAAGAGTGAAATTACTGACAGCAACAGCAATTTATTGTCTATTCCTCAACCCTTAAAGGAGTCTTCAAACTTTTGACACATTCATCTACGAACCTCATTTCACACTTCACTGAGAAAATAGAGGCTCTTCAGTGTGAGTTAATTCCCCTTATTTGTATCTTATATCCCCTTTTCTTTCCTTCATTATTCTAGTCTTTCTCCTGGCCAAAGCTAATGCTCACTCATTTGTACTTGATTTCATAGTCTCCTATGTTCTAACAGATTGTACAGTCTTTCTCTCTCTTCCAGTCTAATCTTAAATCTCTCCCTATCTACAAATTCCTTCTGTGCTGCCTACTAATATGACCAAGTCTTCCTCATCTAAAGATACAACAAATGACAAATACTCTTTACAAGATACAACTATCTCCTCAATCTGCTTACCATCCTCTGTCCCTCATGCCTTTTATGGGTAAATTTTTAGAAAGAAGCCTCTTAATGTCATTGCGTCCCTCTCTACTCAATCATCAACCCATTGTAATTTAGCTTCTGGATTCATTGTTCAGCTGAAAGTGCTTTCTCTAAAGTTATAATTGATCTAATTTACAAATGAGGTTATACGAATAGATTATTTGTGCCCAACCTATGGTAGAGCCTTCCAAATTCATATTGGACCAATCATCTACAGTAAACCACACTGTGCCTTGACCCCCTACGTCATGATTTCATTTGTCCTCTTTGAGTAAGAAGATGAACAACAGAAGAATAATAATTCACTTAAAAATAGGGAAGTTCAGAAGAAGGGCAGATTTGGAGAAAAATAAAATGGCATGTTTTAGACTGGTAGAGTTTGAGATAGCTATTATTATGCACAAGAAATAGGTAAATAAATGATATGCATGATAAGGCCATAATCCCTTCAAGTTACTACACATGAGGAGATTTAAATTCTTATTAAATATGTTGCCAATTCTGTAAAGGCTCCATTATTTGTCCTCTCTTTTATGTAGACTTACCTTAATGGAGCTATAAAAACAAACCTATCCTTAATCATTGGTAGTAAGCAGTAGATTAACCAGGTACTCTGATTGAAAAAAACGATGTTCTTTTTGCTTCTTCCTCTTGGTGAATGTAGAAACGAGAGTGTTCCTTAAATGTTTTCAAACCCATAAGACAGAGTACTTTGACACATCGCTTAAATCCTATTTTAGGCAAGAGACCTTCCCTATTATTCCCACCACTAGTGCTTTTTTTCTGAGATGATCTCCCACTTACTATGTATATATTATTTATGTTGCTGTCACTCTGTTGTTTCAGTCCTCTCTGACTCTTTGTGACCCCATCTGGGGTTTTCTCTGCAAAGATCCTGGAGTGGTTTCCCTTTTTCCTTCTCCAGATCATTTTATAAATGAGGAAACTGAGGCAAACAGGGTGAAGTGACTCTCCCAGAGTCACATAGCTAGTAAATGTCTGAGGTCAGATTTGTACTCAGGAAGATGAGTCCCTGGTTTGGCCCTTAGTCCAACTATTGATAACAACAGGGCCCTCTGTGACCTACCAAGAGTCTACATTTCCACTCTTATGCTTAATCTCTCCCCTAGTAGATTGTGAGTTCTTTGAGGTCTTTTTTCCTCTTTTTGCATCCCCAGCACTTGGCATAGTACCTGACATATAGTAGACACTTAATAAATATAAAGCAATTTCAGCCATCTCAAGGGTCTAAGATGTCAAAAACCCTAAGCAAGCATAACCCAAGGGACTGACAGTAGGGAAAGCTAATCCATAATGATCACTAACCTTCCCCTTATCCTTTCTTCCACTGACCAATATGCTCTGGCTGGGCTGTGTGAATTCATCCATTAGAATTGAAATAGAATTAATTTCTGATCCACTACCAACCCACCATCCTCCCATAGAAGCTTGCTTTGGCTGGGAAGGTGAAGTTACTACACTCTGAGTTACAAGAGTACTAAACTAGAGAATTGAAAAATGGAGGAAATTGAGGCAAGAATCTAGTATGTATATGAAATTCCATTAGACCTTTAGGAAAGGGGACTGACATCCAGTTATGGGAATTACTGTTTCATTAAAAGTAACTTAGGAGGCAGCTAGGTGGTACAGTGGATAGAGCACTGGCCCTGGATTCAGGAGGGCCTGAGTTCAAATCTGGATTCAGACACTTGACACTTATTAGCTGTGTGACCTTGGACAAGTCACTTAACCCTCATTGCCCCACAAAAAAAAAAAAAAGCAACTTAGGGAAAAGTCTAAGGCTAGTGAAATTTTAATTCTCCATCATGGCAGGAATCTAACACAGCATTGAGATTCATACCCCAGAGAAACTGTCATTAAGGAGGAAGTAACCAGAAAATGGAAACATAAGGCGGGGAGACTGAAATTATTGAAGATCTCTCGAGGAAAAAGCCAATTAAATCATAAGCAGATAGATAATAGGGAAAATGTTAATAAGAGGAGAAAATATGCCTCCAGATCAGCTAAAGAAGTCATCATCTATGAAAAAAAGTATAGTAATACAAAGGAAAATCAATCCATACATGATGAGCAGAGAACCCTATTCACTCCCAAGAGAGCAGGCAATGATATTGCCAAATGTTTAAAAAAAAAGAATTAAAACTGTGAAAGTATATTTTGGTATGCATAGCATAACCAATAAGTTGAATAGGAAAAAAATATTTTAATCTACAGTGGTAAACCAAGGACACTTTGACCATATTTCCTCTAAGACCTTGACAGAGAGAGCTCAAAAGCTTCAACCTTGAAGCCTTGAGAATACCATTTCTTTCAGCCCAGTGCTCTTAGCTATCATTCTGGGAAGCAAATCTTGTGGAGATGCAGTCTTGCAACTATTCCAAAGATGTATTACAGACAGAGATACCAAAGACCTGGCATGTATGAGGTGTTCAGGAAGAACTAGCACATGTTGTGGGAGATCTTGCTGAGCCCTTTTTTTAAGGCTGCTCATCCACCTTTGGTGAACACCTTTCACTGAACTTTCACTTGTGGCTCCAAAAAGTTTTAGAATGTGCAGTGGTCACACTCCAGTAAAACCTAATCCACAGATGAGAACTGTTAAAATTTTTACAAAGTTAGAAAGTCTTTCTTAGCATGACTTAGTTCTATAACCCAAATCCATTATTTTTGATACAAGCTGCTTTATAAGCATTCCTATGAACCCTCTCTCATCCCATAAACATATTTAAGCAAATAACTAAGAACACACTTTGGATGTTTATATTTGAATTGTTGACATATGGTTTTCAAGAGAATTACTTTTTTAATCTAAAAAAAATTTTCATAACTGACACTTTGCATTTGAATTTTATAGTTATAAGTTAATAATATGCTAAATGTAAACTTATTAAATATTCTTAAAAAGCATTAACCAGTTTGTTTCTCCTTCATCTCAATACATTAAAAAAAAGTAATTATGTCCTATAGTCACTAACTACTACAAGATTGGAATGATTTTCATTAAGAATTAAGTCATTCTTAATAAGAAGCAGTATGACCTGTAAGAATGAGCTTCCTAGCTTTAGAGTCAAGAACCACTTGTTTTCATATTTCTCTTTAACACATGGTTTGTAGCTTTCTGACCTTGAGTAAATAATTTACCTAATCTCTCAGTGCCACCAGGAAACTCCATAAGTTTACAATATGTAGATAAGTTGTTTATCTACATCAGTGGAAAAAGTCTTCACATGGAAAGTTCCCTACACTGATAATATCATGTCATGATTAAAAAATAAATTCTCAACACTTGGAAATAATAGCAAAAATACTATAGTTTTGACTGCAAGATGTTAGGGGAAATGTTATTTATTATGTTACATTTCATCTCTGCTTAGCCTATATCTGCTTGATAGGAATTTACTAAATGTTTCTTGACTGAAATTAGATCTGATCTGAATTGAATTAGATCGAATTAGGTTGCACTGGATTGGACTGAACTCGGCTGGATTGTATTGGACTGTATTGGATTGTATTAGATTGATTTGGATTGAATTGAAGGATGTTCCAGGAGAAAGAATAGAAACAGTCCTGGCAGAATATATTTAAGTAGTTCCCAATTAACAGAACCTGTTGATTTTATTATATTCTTACTTTGAAAGGCACTGGCTTGGTACTGGACACAGAAACAGGAAGACATGCATTCTGAATCTTTCAGGATAGCACGATAACATCGTAGAAAAGTCATTTCACTTTTAAACCCTTAGTTTCTACATTTGCAAAATCAAGCTAAAATCACCTGTGTTACTCAACTCTCAGCATCTTCCATAGGTTCAAAGGAGTAAAAGCATGTTTAAAATGGAAAGATAATATTAATTATTAGCCTGACTCTGACCTTTCTTACACTTCCTGTATTAAGACCTGGAATAGTACATTCTAAGATTGAACCAAGTTAACCTAAAAAAAAATGATCCAAATTATCTATACAAGAAAAAAAATACATAAAGAGTATTTATTTCTCAGCCTATGGCATAGGGTTGAATGAATATGTCTCAGAGTTAGTCATCAGTGCATGTGTCTTGGCCAGGTACTGCAGATGGAGAGTGAATGCATTGTGTCACAGATGACCAGAAACAGAAGAGGCTAAATCATATGTGGTTTATTTCAAGGAGTTTTTAGTGATCCCCAAAAGAATGTATGCCATAGAATGTTTTCTTTAGAACATCAATACTTTGCCTGAGATGCTATACAGTCATGGGACATGCAACAACACACATTAAGAAGAATCAAAATCACAGGTGACCCAATGGATAGCAAAAAGCTATATAGTGAATGTAAATTGGAGATTGCATATGACCAGTAATGAATTGTGGACAATAAAGGAATTAAAATGTTATCAATGACATGTATGATTGCTAAACAGTGATGTAGCAAGAGTAAAGGATGGAAGATAGCTATCCTAAGTGTTCATCAATTATACAAAATGTAGTTTAAGAATTATAAGAAATTCCCCAAAATTTATATATGTTTTCTATGGAGTATTTATACTAAGTTATATTAAGGAATTGTACTGAATGAAAAGGCTTATACCGGATAAAAAGTCATGATATGGACTAGTACAAAGACTGCCCAGGTTGATGGTACCAAAGATGTATGAAACAAAGTATAGAAGTGCCAAAGTATTTTTTTGCACAAAGCCTCAGTTCATCTGGAATAATTTTACTGCTTGTAGGCCAGTGTTCCATTTTTGTTTCTTCCAAATATTCCTTCTTTCATCTCCCATCTTCTATACATATAGTCCTAAAATACATCCTGTGAGTTCCCTGTATAGCCACACAGTTTTCTTTAGTTAATTCTCTCTAGCAGATCATATTTTTGTAATAATTTTTGACTATATGGTCAAAATTATAGCTTTTAGTGCATATCAGTTTTCTTTAGTTATTTTCCCTTTAAGAGACTGACTATGGGATAATAATTATATCTTTTTCTCTGAAGCCTTTGAAATTTGATTTCATAGTGTTAGGTATTTTCATCAAAGTCTTATACCACTGCTTCACCATTTTTTAAGGTGATGATGGGTGCTCAATTTCTATACACTTTAAGTACAATCTGTGGCTGGTCCAACCAAATTTCAGTCTAAGATCCTGGTGTTGGACTGTATATTTACCATCTATATACAAGCCTATATTCATTGGATCCATTTGGCCACATCAACTCATAACAACTGTGTAATAAGGTATAAATTAATTGAGATATATCTAAAAATGTGGTCAATATTGGCATATATAGTGCTCAAGCCAGTCAATCTTAAAGAATTGATATCAGAATGTTAGATACATGTCTAACTATGCCCACAATTTCTTGAGGGGAATATTAGAAACTTGTTCATGGCATGGTCACTTTCACCAAAGATTCTACCTACTGTCACATCACCAGCCAGTTTCTCTTTGCTGACTGCAGTTCAGGACACGATAGAAGTGTTACCTCATTGCTTCATCTATCATTGAAAAATTAAACTATTACTAAGGTAAAGCAAGAATGTATTTGGTGCTTTGCTTTGGGACAAGATGAGTCTTTTAGCAGATGTTAAAATATTTGAAGTTCCCATTATTTGTCTTTGTTCCAGGTTTGTGATCTATACTAACGATAAAAGCATCTTAACATATGTTTTGTCTGCACAGTACCAAAACAACCAGTTGAAAAATGAGTCAGTTAATTGATTACTTTTCTCCCCTTATTCGATGACAAACAACAAGGTTGTCTGATTTTATTTTTTCTAGTGGTCTGACAGTCATATCATGATCATAAATAATCCTATCTTTCTTCATACAAGATCATCCATTTGTAAAACTCCATAAACCAAAATATTATTATTCTATACTAAGCAAATAAACATTCAGTAAATTATTATCAGTTATTTGTTTTTAAATATTGGCTCCATATATTAATACTTTGTGAACCCCCCAATGTAAATAAGTTGTACTTTTAAAAATAAAATAATCTTTTTTCTGGAATCATGGAACTAAAGTGGAGCTTTAAAATCAACTAATCCAATTTTATCCCTCTAAATTTTATAATGCCAAACTGAATATTAGAGAAGTAAAGTGACTTATCCAAAGACACACAACTAGTTAGTGACAGAGAATGTATTAGGATCCTAAACTGAAGTCGTATTAGGAGAAGAATTGGGCTGCCTTATGATTAAATAGAGATAGAGATAGATATACATACTTACATAACATACACATATGAGAGAGAAGAGATGTATATATGGATATGTGTGTATATATATATATATATATATGCATGTATCTATGTGTAAATGGGTGTATATGTTTACATATTTCTTTCTAGTTTCATCTGTAAATGCTCTCAAGGCAACCAAATCTGATTGCTGGTTCAGTCTTCCCTGAACTAAACCATTCTACCTCTGTTGAAGGACAGCTTATAATAATATACATTTATGGAAATGGACTTTGGCTATAAGAAGAAACTGATATGATGTAAATAAAATGCTCTGTAAATTTTAGAGTGCTATAAAAATATTAGCTGCCTTTTTTCCTCCTAGAGAATGAAGTGCAATGTTTTTGGTTTTGTTTTTTTACAAAGGTATTTTATAATGATCTGTCAAATGAAAATCATAACACACTGAACATAGTGGAAAAAAAATGTGGACATTTGAGTTTTCCCTAAATTACTTATGAGTGTAACTGCAAAAAAAGAGGCTGGTGTCTCTAGATCCCTAACATGTGACTATCCACCCTGAAGATAAACTACAGCAAATTAGCCTATGTAAATATTATCATTTCCATCTCACTGATGTTCAATGACCCAGATAGAGAGATATTTAGAACTACATCTTAGGGTATAGCATAATGCCTTCATATTGAAGATTGTGGAATTTAAGTTCTAATATTTTAGCTTATATTAAAAATTAGAGTACTGTGTCAGTTTTGCTTATAGCTTTATGATGTCCTGCCTTAATTCAAGTATAGGATCCCCACTGATGTGAAAAGATCAATAACTATTGGAACCACTCCAAAACAAGTGTGAGAGGTAAGGGTTTAATAGACAGTGGCAGCAATCAAGGCTGGGTTTACTAGGCTTCTCAGTGAGTTACTATAATACTGGGCACATCAGAAGGTGGTCAGAAAGAATAGTGAGTGAAGTGAGAAGGGAGCCAAAAGAAGAGATCCAAGGAAAGAGGTACACCAACCTAAGCACAAATAGAATGGATAAGATTAGAATAAAAGTAGAAAAAGGAAAAAAAAAGTTGTATAAAGATTTGAAATCAAAACTGAATAATATTTTAAGATTACAGGAAATCTACATGAATAAAATCAGATGACTCTCAAAATAAGTTGTCTAGTGACAAGGTATGCTGATTTTAAATGAGGCACTGAATTATAGTACTTATGTTCAGCCCTATATCTTAAGGGGACCGTAAAGTGAAGGCAAGACCCCCTGATTGTAAAATCATTGGAATACCATTCTAATTGGAGTATGTCAATGCATCCAATAAATCAATTAAACTGAGATTCCAGCAAATTAAATGAGTATGTGCCTAATCTTAATTATGTAAACTAATTGTTTGGAGGCAGTTGTTATTTGCTATTTTATTTGCTTCTATGGAGAAACTAGTTTCTACTGATGGACCTCATTATCAAATTAAATATTTTCACCTGAATAGTAAGGTGCTCCAGATGTACCTGATCCCTATAGTTTTTTTTTTTGATTTTTTTTTTTTTGCAGGGCAATGAGGGTTAAGTGACTTGCCCAGGGTCACACAGCTAGTTAACTGTCAAGTGTCTGAGGCTGGCTTTGAACTCAGGTCCTCCTGAATCCAAGGCCAGTGTTTTATCCACTATGCCACCTAGCTGCCCCCTGATCCCTATAGTTTTAATGAGGAACAATATTAACCTGTGCTGAGAAATAAGACCTTACTAGTTTCCTTTAGCTCTTAATTATGCATGGCAGAAGAGGAATATGTCAACTAGTACCATTATTGGAAAACTATAGTGAATTTTGACTGAATTCAATGAGTATGAGTTACTATTGAGAAATAGAATGGACAAGGGGCTAAAACCCAGAAATTTTATTTGAATAATCTTATCAAGTTCTTAAAATGTTTCTACCACTTCATCCTTTACAAGTGATGTTGATGCATAAGGTGCAACTATTTCATTGGTGTTCTGTTTTCAAATACTTATCATTAGTACTGCAATATGTGAAGATCAAACATCCCATGAAATAATCATTCTTGTTGGCTCTGGGCATATGGTAAAACCCATTTGCCACCTCATTTCTTTTCATCTCCAAGGGGTACCTTGATGACTTCTTTCACTTGGTTGCAATATCTTCCTTTCTTTCAGCCTGATATATAGCAAAGTTGTCAATATTGTTATGACTCTGCTACTTTAGCACACGCCTCTTTGCTGCTTATGAAGCAGTTAAGGCAATTACCAACAGTGAAGTTAAAGTTTATTTATGGTTAAAATTGTCGGATTCTTCTACCACTCTGCCATCATCATTACAGAAGGAAAAAAAAAAAGCCAGAAAGTACTAGGGGCCATTTTAAAAAGAAATTTTGTTCTCTTGTGTCTTGCCATCTCCCTCATTAAAACAAAACAAAACAAAAAACACAACAAACCCTCCACTTGATGACATCATTAATTAAAATTATTCCATTTGGTTAAAAAAAATAAAGTTTATTCCATTGAACTTCCTTAAGGTATTTTAGTACTCAGAAAAAAATGATTTTTCTGTTTATAACTACAAAATAATAAGACCAGAGCTGGTCAAAGCTCCACAAAGGCCAGAAGATGACCCTAGCTTCTCAAAAAGTATGTACTGTGAAAGCTCTAGTAGGTCCTCCAAAATTGGGGTTTTTCTAAAGTGAACATTATCATAAAGTAACTTAACAGGTGGATTATTGGAACCACCAAACTCATGAAGGCTATCTACGGAAGTGTGGAGGGGCTTCGATCTGTTGTAGTGAAAGTTGCATTTCTATTATGTCATGGAGCTTTTGATATATTGAAGAAGTCCTCTGAAAAGCCAGCTGTTAGTAAAAGGGTCAATGGTACCACCAAGTGGCCAATATCTATAACTGCATTTGCCTAAGTAGAATGAGTATATTTTGTGTGATCCTTTATATTCTGAGTAAAAATCAAAGAAAATGACAAGAAAATATGTCACAATTAGAAGTCTCCTCTACATTAAAATTTAGCTTTCATGTCATTTCTATCCTATGGTGACCAATATAAGTCCCACCATGTAGCCAATGAACTGGTGGAAAGGATGTATACTTAGAGGAAAAGAGAGGCACTTGGGTCAGGTTAATTAGTAAGGGGTAAGCAGGTGGGAAACTTTACCAGGTGAGAAGACAGTACAAACAATTTATCTGCAGAGAGCTCATTAGAGTCAAAGACTGCAAAGCTGGTGGGAGGTCATAGCAGGTGAGCAGTTAACAGAAGCAACGTAGCTGAGGAGGCAGAAATAAAGCAGGGGTCATGGGTAGAAATTCAAGGTCACTGAGAGTAGTAGGGAAACACATTACAGAATGATGAGACAGTCTAAGATAACAGTGACAGGCCAACAGTTTGGCTGACATAGAATCCCAGAGCTAAATGGGATCTCCAAGGCCACCTTGCCCAACCCCATTCATAAAAGCAATGACTTCTATGACATGCCATAAAAGTAGCCATCCAGGTTCTATTTGAAGATATCTAGCAAAGGGAAAAAAATCATTGTTTTTTTCAGGCAATCTATTCACCTTTTAGCCAGTTCAAATTGTTTGGAAGATTTTTCTTGACATCAAGCTTAATTTCTCCTGATTGCAATTTCCACCCATTTTTTTCTGATTTTGAGGTAGAACAGTCCATTTTTCATTTACACAGTAAACCTTCAAATAGCTAAAGCTAACTATTGTATATCCACCATATCTTCTCTTCTCAAGGCTACAGTCCCAATCCTCTCATACAATTCTCAAATGGCATGATGTCAAAGCCCTTTACAAACTTCTTGCCATCCTCTGGACATATTATAGTTTGTTGAGAAGCTTCCTGAAACGTGTCACCCAGAAGTGAAGGTAATTTCCATATATAGTCTAACTAGGGTAGAATATAGTAGAAATATAATTTCTCTTATCCTCTTAAAGACTCTTAGCATAGGCTAAACACCTAATGTTAGCCTTCTTGGATACTATCTCAGACTCCTGATCCCCTGATGCATTAAAATATCTAGATTTTCATTCATGAAATGGTATGTTTGGTCACAATCATTTTATCATGTACTCATAATAGTGAATTTTTTGAACCCAAGTGTGTTAGGAACAATTATTTTAGATTAGCTGGATTACTTACCCTTTAAAAGAAACATTCTTGGTCCTAAGTTTTAATAAGGGTTACAAAAATCCCAATATATGCAGCTTTGGTACTCTAAGGGTTTGGAAAACTTCCTACCACCCCATATGACATGTATCAGACTTCTCATTGCTGCTCTTTCAAATGTGGAGACAGAGGGAGAAGCACATATATGAAGTATAAAGTATATCCGATTGTAATCAGAATTTTAAAGTTATTTTTATTGCTTATAGTGTTTCATTTCATTATAATTTCAGTCCTGAATCACTGATCTGGCCTGAGCTGGACGTGGCCCAGGGTATAAAGTGTAAGATTTTTAATTAATTCTCATTAAAGTTCCTCTTATTTGAGTGTTTATTACCTTAGCCTATTGAGATCTTTTTGGATCCTGACTCTATTACGTTAATGTTCTGATATAGTGTTTGTATTTGTGTGGGGATATGTGGGGACAGACCTAGATTTTGTGACAGAAGATATAGATTTAAATATCAGCTGTGCTTCTTATAATTTGTGAAACCATGGTTAAGTAAGTCCCTTACCTGCCAAGGGCCTCAGATTTCTCATGTGTAAGATGAAGGGTTAGAATTGAGTACCTAGAGGATCACTTCTATCTCTATGATCCCACAAAATATACATCCCTGTTTCCTACGATACACAAAAAATCTATGAGAACTGGGTGCTACAGTGGATAGAGCATAGGACTTGGAATCTGGAAGATAGGAGTACAAATCTTGCCTCAGATACTTACAAGCTCTGTGACTCTAGGCAAGCCCTTTACCCTCTGTTTGCTTCAATTTCCTCATCTATAAAATGAGGATGATAATAGTACCAAGCTCCCAGAGTTATCATTAAGATAAAATATTTGTAAAGTTCTTTGTAAATTGGAAAGTACAACATAAATACCAGGTATTACTTTCTATATGCCTTTGTCCAAGTTATTGATAAAAAATGTTAAAGAATAGGTCATGGTAACAAAAAAATATCACCGCATTTATGGCCAGTGTACCTCAGTTTACATCCTAGTTACATCCTTCATTAGCTAAAAAACATTAGACAAATCTCAAAATTTCTTGGACTTAAATTCTTAATCTTTAAATTGAGAGAGCTATGATGGAGAATTATTAAAATCTCTTTTAGCTCAAAATGTTATTTCATTTTATGAAATATTGTTCCCAAGCCTAATATTCTAAATGTTGTATGACATGATCTCCTTTCTTCTATTTGCATTTTTTTCTTTTGCTACCACTTCATCCTACTTACTAGTCTTGAGCTAGTAGTTATAATATCATGGAATGAATGACTTAGAGGGAAAATGGGGACCTTAAATGTCACCTAGTCCAGCTCCATGACAAAGGATGGATATCATGTATTCTTTGGGACTATATCTCCCAGAATACTCTGTATGAGTTCCTAGCATAAGGAGCCTTCAAGCACAGTACTTTCAAAAAGAGGCAGAAGTCTCATGAGGAGTAAGATGGAATTAACTGAGAGAAATTAGAATGTTAGAAAAATGAAAGCTCTGTGCAGCCAACCAAGTGCAGAGTCAACAGTAAGGAGCCAACTCTGAAGGGAAGCTTTGTGTATCTTGTTGTAAGGAGCTAGCCACTGGATAGAGCCACATTTTCTGTGATAGTCTGTACTAGGTATGGAGAAACATAGTGTTTCCAAGAATTGTAGCAAGCCTCCTGAGCAATTTTCTTTGAGTGAGTAAAATATCTCCCTCCTGCTCTACAGAAATATGGATTTTATAATTAATAAAATGAGGCTAGCAATCTCAGAAGACATACTAAGAGTGGAGAGGTAGCCAGTTAGAAATAGGTAACAAATATCTATATCAACTAATCTACATTTTTTGCTAATACTTCTGTTGTGTTTCCAATGTGCCTTCAGGCATGTCTGACTAGATTACTTAGGAATGGGGATCAGAACTCTGAGTAAGAATAGATGACAGGTCCTAATAGAGCCACGAACTGGGGATAGATTTAAGGAAGTATATTCAGAGATTTCTGGCCTGTATTATTCATTCTACAGATGGAGAAACTGATACCCAGAGAATTGACTTATTAAAATGCAAGTAGGTTTATTTGATAGAAGTGGGACTCAAACTTGGGTCCTCTGATTCCAAGCCCCTATATTGTTTTCCCATGAATTGCCTTTTTGCCATATTTTTCCCATCTTGTATTTGTCTTTGATTCTTCAAAAACCGTACAAGTATTGATTTTTCCATAAATCTTTCATTTATCACTACAGCCCTCACAACTTTCTAATCCATGGACTTGTAAAGCAATCATTGTTTCTATGGCCCAATCCAGCACTTTAATACATATTGTCTTATTCTCTAATTGTACTTTGTATTTTATTTGTCTAATTATATTATAAGATTCTAGATTTTACACTATTTTTATGTTCACAGTCCCTGTTATAGAGATAGAGAGTAGGTGCTCATAAAATAGCTGGCTGATCACACTAACCACGAGAACATTGATTTAGAGACAGGAGTGATTTTAGATATTGTCTCTAATTTTGCAGAAAAAGAATCCAAGACCCAGAGAAAGTATTAAATGTCTTGTCCAAGTTCTCACAGTTCATAAGTGGCATAATCAGGATTCAACGTCACATTATCTGATTCCAGACAAAATATTCCTTTAATACATGATATTGCCTAAGAGAATAGAAAACACATATAAACAAATATATATCTATAGGTATACACACACACATATATACACAAATTTACATAAATATGGATGTATACATGCACACATATACATGCACACACATATGCACATATGGAGAGAGAGACAGAGACACAATTGTCTTATGAGAATTGTTCTTCAATCTGGATCAGGAATCTTTTTTTTAAAGGAATCAATCAATAGCCATTTTACTAATTACTCACCACTGTGTGACAGGCACTATGATAAGTACTGGAGATAAAAAAAAAAAGATAGTTCATGCTTTCAAGGAGCTCACCATCTAATGATGGAGACAACATGAAAACAAATATATATGAAGCAAGACATATAGATATGTATCTATGTATATATATATACACATATATATGTATACATACATATATGTGTGTTAATATAGAGAGAGAGAGAAAAGACAAGAATTAAGAGGGCTTGGTAAAGGCTTCTTGGTTCTGTAGATGGGATTTTAGTTGAAACTTAAAGGAAGCCAGCAAAATGAATAGGTAGAGTTTAGGAGAACAAAACAGACATGGACAACTAGAGAAAATTCCCAGAGCCAAGAGATTGTGTCTTGTATATGTAACAGCCAGGAGACTAGTGTCATTGGGACAAAGAATATATGCCAGTCATTAAGACATTAGAAAACTGGAAAGGTAGAAGGGGGTTAGGTTATGAGAGACTTGGAATGCCAAACACAGGATTTTGTATCTGATCATGGAAGTGACAGGGAACCACTGGAGTTTATATAAGGGGAGACATGGTTGAACATTTAGTAAAATCACTTTTGTGGCTGAATGGAGGATGGATTTCAGTGGGGAGGGAACAGAGGCAGGCAGAGACATCATCAGGCTATTTCAATAGTCAAGACATGAGGTGATGAAGGCCTGTACCAGAGTAATGGCCATATCAGAGAACAGAAAGGGGTGTATTTGAGAGGTATTGTAAAGGTAAAATAAAGACAATAATTCTTGCCCTCACTTTATTATTGTGAGGAAAGTACTACATAAATGTGCTCCATTAATATTTGCTAATTCAACAGACTGCTTAGCTCCAAGGAGCAGTAGAGGGGAAAAATAGTAATAGTTATAACCAAATCATAGAAAAAAAAGATGTCCTCAGCTTTGTGCTGCCACATTTTCTGGGGGTTTTATGATGTCCACTACCAAGAGTTTTGTTGGAGGCAGTTGGAGCATAAATTAGAGGACATAATGGTTATTTGTTTGAATTTTCAATACCTTTTCCCCATGCAGTTCCACAAAGATGAACTTTGAGATATGGAAGAATTGACATTAATTTCTGAAACAATGCTGATATATTTAAGAACTTTAAGCCTTAACCACATTTGCAATTCTCATAGACTAGCACAAATAACAATCTAAATAATCCCCTGTGCCTTGGTAGCTCTGACACTAATTATATTGATTTGGGGGGGAAATGGCTTAAGCTATGATGAAGGTCACATGGAAATGTCCATATTTTTTAATCGTGGTGACTTGCTAAAGATTTATAATGCTCCATACTGTGATTGTTGTTTTTTTCTTTACTTTGTTTCCTCCTTGACCTCCCCTCGATTTGTAGGGTCTTCATATTGAAAAGAAATTTACTTTTTTTTTCCCTTACAGAAAGAAATCTTGCAACAGCTCTAACATTTTGATTATGATATCTGACTGCAAAGAAATAAAATAATCTTTGCGGCAAGCCATCCAAAAGAACTCCTCATGGAATTCAAAAAAAGCTTTGAAAGAGATAATGAATTAATTCAATAGCAGCGTGATCCTTCTCCTGAAATGCAGCTGGTGCAAGAACTGCATGTAAAGAGGCCATGGTAAGCTTATTCTGCCCCAGTGGCTGGCTGCAAAGACACCACCTTCATGCCTAACAAACCCAAGACCATGCAAGCTTTTTGAATTTTCCCCAAATATGCAAGGATCCCTTCGACCACATTGAAATTTATTCATTCTGGACTTTGATTTTCCTTTAATTTTTCTTGAATTCATATTATATAATATTAAGTTTTTTTCCTTTCTTTGGTTTGCAAATTTTAAAAAAGTATGGCAATGAGCAATTTGTATATATATGCAATTTATATTTATATATGTATATATAAATTGCTCATTACCATATGTGTACTATATATAAAAGGATTTGGGGGTGTTTGT
Organism: Dromiciops gliroides; assembly: GCF_019393635.1. Lineage (NCBI taxonomy): Eukaryota > Metazoa > Chordata > Mammalia > Microbiotheria > Microbiotheriidae > Dromiciops > Dromiciops gliroides. Next base: position 429,878,820 of record NC_057864.1, on the reverse strand, counting down.
GCATGTGTGTATATACATGTGAATATTTTAACACATATATCTATATCTTTATGTGTGTGTATGTACATGTGTATATGCATATATTAATGCACATATATGTGTATCTGCATGTATACATACATAATTTGGGCAGACTGCTAAGATCATTCATTTGAAACCCTAGATCTGGATTCAAATCCTGTTTCTGTTATTTACTGCTTCTATGACCTTTACTAAATCATTTATTCTTGCTGTTCTCTAGTGATTTCATCTTTAAGATGAGGAAGTTGAACTAGAGGACATCTAAAGCTCCTTCTAGTTCTAAATATGATTCTAGGTTCTCTCTCACATTCTGAATTTTAAAAAAAAACTTAGCATATTTGTAACTAATGACAGGCAATTTTAAGAGAGGTCATTTTCATGGAGGCTTAGGTTATTGCTACCAGCAGAAATGGGTCATCTAACTGAAGCTCATTTATAGAAAATTACTCTTCAATGACTATCATCTTTCCCTTCTTCAAATCTTATATTTCCAAGGATAAGGATTCCTATTTAAACCAGTGCCCATGTCTTCACATAGCTTGATTTACAGTTATTTGAACAAATCTACCCCTCCCCCAAACTCTTTGCCATACAATCAAATCCTTTGTTCTCAAAACAATTACTGTATAAACTTTTGGCTGTCATGTCATACTCAGTTCATATTAGCTTATAATCCACTAAAAAAAAATCAGTTTTTTTTCCATACAAATTATTATCTAGTTGGATCATGCAAATCCTGCACATATGCATTCTGAATTTTTGAACCCCAAAATGGGACTGTATATTTAAATTTAATTTTAACAATCTCTATTATTAGAAAAATATATTAATTCCTCTGTAATACTTATTCTGATATTTCATGATGGTTTGGCAGTGACCTCATGATTTCATTGACCATATTAACAGGGCACAAATCTGAACAGGTCCTATTGAGCAATAAAGACATTAAAAGTTAAAAAAAAATTGTCCCCAGGGCAACTGGGTTGCACAGTGGATAGAGCACTGGCCCTGGAGTCAGAAGTACCTGAGTTCAAATCCGGCATCAGACACTTAACACTTACTAGCTGTGTGACCCTGGGCAAGTCACTTAACCCCAATTGCCACACTAAAAAAACCAAAAACCAAAAACCAAAAAACAAAAATTGTCCCCGACTGTATGTCTGTTTTTTAAGGAACAGCCTGCCCATGTTCAATTCATCACCAGAATGGTTATAAGCTGATTTAAAAAAAAAAAATTCCAATAGCTCTATAACTATCAGTTAAATGGTAGAGGGCTAAAACTTGCATCATTTAACAGGATATTATCACTAACAAAATCTAGAACTTTATGTTCTCATCCAATCTGTTAGTTTTCAATCTTAGACTTATGTTCCTGCTAATTAAGTGTCACAGAGAAATTCTGTAGATGTAATTCACTAAGATTTTAGTAAAGACTTTGATAAATCTCTCATGCTAGTCTTCTGAAAAAGCTAGAGAGATCTGAATAGACAATACAGTTATATTGATTCAAAAGTGGTTGAGTGACCTGACCCAAAGGGTTATTCAATTCTTTTATGTTATTTTGGAAGGATATATATAGAGGAGTGCTTTGGGAATCCATGCTTGACCCCATACTGCTTAACATTTTTATCAGTGCCTAAGATAAAGGTATAGTTGGCAAGCTTATCGAAGTTTCAGATGAAATACAGCTAAGAGGGATCTTGGATGAGATTCAGAAACCAAAAAGATCTCAGCAGGAGAAAAGAATGAAATACAATTAAATTTAATAAGAATAAATGTAAAATGTTACATGTCTTTAAAAAATCAACCTTACAAGTGCATAACAGGAGTAGCGTGGCCAGACATCAGTTTGTCAGGGGGGAAAAGTGGAGATTTGAATGAACTGAAATCTCAACAGGTGTCAAAACTGTGATTATTATGTTACATTAACAGCAGCATACTGTCCAGAACTATGGAGGAGTTCTGTCCCTTCCCTGGTCAGTCCACACTTGAAATATGATGTTCTGACCTAATATCCACATTGTCGGAGTTATTTATCATAGAGAAAAAAAATCTAGAGGATCACTATCATAATAATAAAGGTCTTCAGTATCATTACCATTCTGAGGATGTTTTGCTTATAGATGAGATTCATGGGTCATAAAATACTGAAGCTCTCTTCAAGTATTTGTAGAGAAATTGATGTGGGAAAAATGGATTACAGTAGCTTTGCTTGTCCCCAATGGACAAACTAGGAACATTGGGCAGAAGTTGTAAAGAGGAAAATTAAAACTTAAATTAAGAAGAGAAATTTAATTATCTAATAATTAGAACTAACTATCAAGAGTTTGTGAACATAAGATCTACGAACCAAGGTATGGTATATATGGTCAAATAGGAGACAGAAAGATTAAACATTGACATTTCAGGTGTCAGTGAACTTAAACGGATGGGAATAGGTGACTTGAATTCAGTTGATTATTGCATATACTATGGTCAAGAATCCCTTAGAAGAAATGGAATAGTCCTTTTAATCAATAAAAAGGGAAGAAAGCAGTACTGAGGTATAATCCTCAAAATGACAGAATACCTATTTAAATCCAAGGTAAACTATTTCATTATAACAGCAATGGAAGTATACATTCCAACTACTGATGCCAAAGAAGCAAAAGTTGATCAATTTCATGAAGATGTAAAACATCTTCTAGAAATAATACTCAGAAATATGTCACATTCATCAAAGGGGATTGTTATGAATAAAAAATAATGGGAATAACAGGCAAATTTGGCATTGGAGTACAAAATTAAGTAGGTTAAAGACTATTCATAGAGTTTTCTCAAGATATCTCACTGAGCATACAAAATATGCTTTTTCAACAACTCAAAAGGTTATTCTTCATATGAACATTACCATACAGTCAATATCAACATCAAATTTATTGGGTACTTTGCAGCCACAGATGGAGAAACTCTTTACAATTAGTAAAAACAAGAATTGGATGTGACTTGGTTCAAACCATGAGCTTTTTGTTATTGTTATTTTGTTTTTTGTTGTTTGTGGTGTAATGAGGGTTAAGTGACTTGCCCAGGGTCACATGGCTAGTAAGTGTCCATGCCTGAGTCAAGATTTGCACTCAGGTCCTTCTGAATTCAGGGTCTGTGCTTTATCCACGGCGCCACCTAAAAACCATGAGCTTCTTATTGCAAAATTCAAACTTAAATTGAAGCAGGGTTGACTATCAGACAATATAGCATGACCTAAATAATATACTTTATGACTACTAAGTGGAAGTGATGAATAGATTTAAGGGAGTAGATCTCATACATGGTGTGCCTGAAGAATTTGTGAACGGAAATTTACAATTTTGTATAGAAGAAAGCATCAAAAAACATTCCAAAGAAAAAGAAGAAAAAAAGAAAGCAAAATGGCTGTCTGGTGAAGCTTTACAAATAGCTGAAGAAAGAAGAAAAGGGAAAGGGAAAGAAAAAAAAGGAAAGATATATCCAACTGAATGCAGAATTCCAGAGAATAGCAAAGAGAGATAAAAAGGTTTTCTAAAATGAGCAATGCAAAGAAATGGGAGAAAATAATAGAATGAGAAAGACAAGAGATCACTTTAAGAAAATTAGAAATATCAATGGAACATTGAATACAAAAATAGGCATGATAAAAAAGAAAAATGGTAAGGACTTAACAGAAGTAAAATAATTTAAGAAGAGCTGGCAAGAATATATAGAACTGGGGGCAGCTAGGTGGCACAGTGGATAAAGCACTGACCCTGGATTCAGGAGCACCTGAGTTCAAATCCGGCCTCAGACACTGGACACTTACCAGCTGTGTGACATTGGGCAAGTCACATTACCCTTATTGCCCCGCAAAAAATAATTTAAAAAAAGAATATACAGAACTAAGATCTTAACATCACCATCAAATGATGGTGTGGTTATTGATCTAGAGTCAGACATACTGGAACTTGAAATCAAGTTGGCTTTATTAAACATCACTAACAATAAGATTAATGAAGGTGATGGAATTCCAGATGAACTATTTAAAAATCCTAAAATATAATGCTGTTAAAGTATTGTACTAAATATTTCAACACATTTGGAAAATGCAACAATGACTAATGGATAGGAAAAGATAAGTTTATATCTCAATCCTAAAGAAGGGCAATGCCAAAGAATGTTCAAATCCCCAAACAAGTGACCTCATTTCACATCCAGCAAGGTTTATACTTAAGACTCTGCAAACTAGGCTTCAGCAAAATGGGAACCAAGAATCACCAGAAGAGCAGGATGATTTTCAAAGAGGCAGAGGGACAAGAAAAAAAACAAACAGCCAACATTTACTGGATTATGGTCCCATCACTTCCTGTAAAAATAGAGGGAAAAGAATTGGAAGTAGTTTGAGATTTTATATTCTTAAATTCAAATAAGTGCTGAGGATAACCATGGCCATGAAATTGAAAGATGCTTATTCCTTGGAAGGAATGCTATGAAAATCTGGACCCCAAAGTAAAAAGCAGATACATGACCTCATATAGTCAAAGCTATGTTATTGTTTTGTCTTCCTTTTTTCCTAGTAGCAATGAATTGCTATGAGAGGTGGACTTGAAGGAAAGATAAGCAGCACAGAATTGATTCTTTCAAAAAGTGGTGTTGACAAATACTTTTGAGATTCCCTTATACAACAAGGACATCAAATCAGTCAATACTTAAAGAAATTAATTCAAATTATTCATTGGAATATTAAATACGGGGGTTGAAGCTTAAATACTTTAGCAACAGAATGAAACGATATATCTCTTTGGAAAACACCTTCATGTTGGGAAAGATTGAAAACAAAGGAGAAGGGGATGACAGAAGATGAGATAGTGTCATAGAAAAAAATAAAACAATGAACGTGAGCTTGGACAGACTTCAGGAGAGAGTGGAAGACAAAATCATCTGGTGTGTTTTTTTCCATGGGGTCACAAAGAGCCAGACATAGCCAAACAAGTGAAGAACACTAGATATATTTCTTGTTGGGTGGTATACCTCATGACAATGTTGCTTCTCTTCCATTGTTTTTTACCTAAGTATTTTCTGCTCATTTTCCCCTCTCTTGTCTGTAGATTGCCCCAGATGAATATGAGTTCTAAATTATAAGACTATTCAAACACTCCATTTATCTAATCTCTCCATTTGAATAAATTGTTGCGTTCTGTAGACATATTCAAGTCAAGAATCATATCTCACTATATTTCACTGATGTGATTAAAAAAATAACTGCCTTAAGATATCTAGTTCAAAAATCTACAAAACAGGGGCAGCTAGGTGGTACAGTGGATAGAGCATTGGCCATGGATTCAGGAGGACCTGAGTTCAAATTCGGCCTCAGACACTTGACACTTAACTAGCTGTGTGACCTTGGGCAAGTCACTTAACCCCAATTGCCTCACCAAAAACAATTAATTAATTAATTAATTAAATAGAATCTAAAAAACAGAAGTTGAATCCAGGTGAATGATAATGACCAAGTTTGATTCCAAATAAGAGAGACAAGACAATTCACCTTCTTCCCTTTCTTGCAGAAGTGGGGGACTATTAGCATAGAACACTGAAAATTATATGGGACTAGCTTAATGTGATGATTAATTTTGAACTTTTTCACTCCTTTAAAAACTGTTTTAAGTGTTAGCTCTCTGAGAATGGTGGTATATTAGGAAATAAAGATGATATAAACAAAGGGAATCAAAATAATTTACATTTAAAATACTTATCTTTCTAGTTTGAATTTATTGCCAACAATTCATCCATTTATTTATGGGCATCTGAAGACAAGGATTTTATCATTGTTCCCATTCTTGGGTAATGCTCCCTAATTATTATTGTCTCCCACAGTATTCTTTTCCTATGGCACACCTGCTGCTTTTCGTATCTTCCAGATTTGTGGATAACATGAGTATAGTTCTCCTCCCTCCATTTTCATGCCTTCTTGATAGGAGGTATCTGGTTAATAAGCATTTATTAAATATCTACTAAGTGCTAAGTACTATGCAGATGAGAAGTTTGAGATCTGGAACTATGAAATGACTTCCCTATGATATTTCCTGGGTTCTGCTAATTTCATTCAATGACCATTATGCCACATCTCCCCCTCACACTTTACTGTAAACACTAGTGATAAAGTTTTTGAGTATTGGTCTTACATGCTCACAATGCTGTTTTGGGAATATTAATCTCGCAAGGATATGCCTAATGGAGTCCTTAGGCATAGTTAGGACAGGACACCAGTTAGGAGATGACTTTATTGGTACAGCTATAGCTTGTTTTTCCTAATTCACTAATTTAAGTTACATGAAGTAGTTTCCTATCTGCCCTGTGTTATATCAATATCCCAACACCTACTGAAATACACTATCCCTTTTCCCCTTTTATTTACAAATTGTAGGTAACATCTGCTATGGGAACTTACACCCTCCATTAATGTCATCCATCTATGACTTAGAAGATAAGCCTCATGGACCTGCCTAAGATACATAAAGATGTAGAGAGTAGGTAACTTGACAAGGGTCACAGAGATAGTAATCATCAGAGGTAAAATTGGAACTCAGAAATTATTGACTCAAATCTCAATAGTCACCATATTACTACTCCTGTCTCTTTACCCCTATATTTCCTCACTGTACCTCTCCATCTCTCTCTTCTTTCTGTTTCTACAATGATCACTTCTTCTCTCTCTCCCACCACTCTTCTTTTTTTCCCCACTCCCCCTTTTCCTTTCTCTCTCCTTCCCTCTCCTTTTCCTCCTATTCTCTTTCTTCTTTCCCCACTCTGTCTCTTTATCCATGAGAAAAACTCCACGGTGACAAAATGATAATTTGAAACTTTTAGATGTGTTATTTTTGTTCTTTTTATGATCCTTAACAATTTGCATTTGACTTTATATCTTGAGGTTGCCATATTCTAGTAAATAAATGGAATGTCTATTTCAACTTCAGATGACTATCCATCCTTCCCTGGCTCCTCAATTTCCTGTGGTAATGAAGCACATGTATATTGCTTGCTTCCGGGCAAACATTTGTTTACTAGATGTGTGTGCTGGGCAACACCAAGTCCTGATCAGCATGTGGCCACTCTCCCTACCATTTAAAATACAAATGTACTTGAACATTCCCACTAAAATATTTGCAAATCTGATTGTTTTAAATCCATCAGGAAACATCTGCCTAACAGAGAACACAGTTGTAGAGGTGAGAAGAGTTGGTCTGTTACTAAAATACATATTTTACTTTGATTACTATTTGATTCCCTAAGGTGTCATAACAAGCTGTCCTATGATTGAATTTTTCCCAGAGGTTTTCTAATATTGACAAGGGGTGAGTTTTAACATGAATTAGTGCTACCTGCATTATCTCCCACAAATTAGTGTGAAACTAAATAAACCCCCTAATGAATATAATGTTTTATTAAGATCATAATTAATGAAATTTGCATCCTTTCACCACTTGAATGGTAGAATTCCATGGACTCCTGCTCTATCTGATCAAAAAAGGGGAGAGTGCTGCTGTTTTAATATTATAGTATATATAACAGATGATAATCTTCACCCTCCATACCTCATTGATACTAATTAAATTACTCAAAGAGCACTGAAAGGGAAAAACAGTCTTCAAAAAAGTTAAATTATATCCCTTAATATATTTAAACTTATAACTAATATGTGATTAACGGGGCTTTGCCTCAGGGTGCTGACCTGGGAAGTAGGTAGGGTGCTTCTTCCCTGGCCTGACTGCCTATGGTTTACTTTGTTAAATTTTTCCAGTCTATGACTTCATGTAGCACAACTAGGCTACCATGACCAAGGTGTCCATGCTGGTGTACTCTTCCCTCTGGTCCTCCTTATCCTGGGTAAAAACTGGACTCTCCGGATGATGTGATGCCTGTTTTTCCAGGAGAATTATTCCCATTGTCAATTTATCCTTTACATTGATGTCACCATACTTCCTTCAATTATTGTTGCTCCAGATGAAATTTTTAGTTATATTTCTGGATATACCAGAACTCTTACATAGCTAAGACAATTAGTGCCAACCATGCTCCAGATGTGCTTGATTAACAAGCTCAAAAATTTGTACTTTTGGCAGCAAATGTGACACATTCAATGGTGATGTTTAAAATTATATATATTACTCAAAAGTATTTAATAATAGAATAAATTTCTAAAATAGCGAACTCATTTTTTTTCTTTTAAGAGATAATTATATGTATGCACCCTCTCCCCAAGCTGGGTGAAACCATTTCTTCCGTATACCAAATGTTGTTGTCAGTAACGGTTTAATTTTGTAGACAGATAAATATAACATACAATTAGCCATTTCATAGGGTTATTGCAATGGTAGATATAATTTGCTAAGATTCTTGACAAAAATGTTGAGAAAGCATAGTGTAGTAGATGTAATGATATGCTGGAAGTGAGGTCAGTGTTCAAGTCATACTTCAGATATTTCCTGGCTGTGTGACTTTGGGAAATTCATTTAACATCTCTGAGTCTCAGATTCCTCATTTGTAAAATGTATGTTCTAATTATATCTGAACCTCAGGGCTGTTGTAACAATAAACAAAAAATGTATATAAAGTACTTTGTAAATATTAAAATTCTGTATACATATTAATTAGTACCAGCCAGTTTCTCATCCCTTTCTTATTTTTTACGACCTCTTATTTATTTGTTTAACATCTTCTTCCAATTTGTTGCTACATATTCTTTTTATTTCCTGACTGCTAAAAATAAAGGAATATGAAAAAATAGGCAAAAGTTAGGCAAAATCTAGCCTAAATGATGGGACAGTGATCTGGTAATACATCTCTAGATCTGGACATAATTTCATCTCATTCTCAGGAAATGAGATTTCTATTAACATTTTTAAAATAAAGAACTTTTGGAATTATCTTGAATTTTCTTAAGTTAAACATCTTTACATTGATTTATATGAGCTAAAGGAACAATTTCTATATTTTGGGGGGCTTGGCATCCAAAATTTTAATTTCATATAGATTGGTCATTCATCTGTAGCTTATATTCTTTTTTTAAACATTTTTTAAATAGGATTCTTAGTTTCAAATTTTTCTCCCAATCTTCCTTCCCTCTCCCCAAGACAGAAAGCAACCTGATATTTTATATATGTGCAATCATATTAAACATATTTCTGCATTAGCCATATTGTAAAAGAAGAATCAGAGCACAAGGGAAAAACCTCAAAAAACAAGGGGAAAAAATGCCCAAAAGTAGAAACAGTATGGTTCAATCTTCATTCATAGTCCACGGTTCTTTTTTTCTGGATGTTGAGAACATTTTCTATCATGAAGTTCTTTGAAATTGTTTTGGATCATTGCATTGTTCAAAAGAGCCAAGTCTATCATCATTGTTCATCACACAATGTTGCTGTTACTGTGTACAATGTTCTCCTGATTCTGCTCGTTTCAGTCAGCATCAGTTTATGTAAGTCCTTCCAGGTTTCTCTGAACTCCTCCTGCTCATCATTACTTTTAACATTGATTTTTTAAAACTTTGTGTTCTAAATTTTCTTTCTCCCTCCCTCCTCAACTCTCCCTATGAAATCAAGGAATTCAATATGTCATAAATGTGCAGTTATGCAAAACATCTTCACATTAGTCAGGTTGTGAAAGAAAATAGACAAAATACCTTTAGAAAGGGGAGCTAACAAATAAAATTATACTTCAATCTGTATTAAGATACCATTAGTTCGGGGCAGCTAGATGGCGCAGTGGTTAAAGCACCAGCCCTGGATTCAGGAGTACCTGAGTTCAAATCCGGCCTCAGACACCTGACACTTACTAGCTGTGTGACCCTGGGCAAGTCACTTAACCCCCATTGCCTGCAAAAAAAAAAAAAAAAAGATACCATTAGTTCTTCCTCTGTTGATGGTTTGCATTTTTCATATGCTCTGATTACATCCTGCTCATCATTTCTTTCAGTTTCTATTGATAACTGTATTAGCCTCCATCTTATTCCCTCGCCTAGTTATTTACTCTATTTTTTATCTTCCTTCACTCTATCCCTCCCTGAAAGTGTTTTGCTTTTTACTGCCCACTCCCCCAATCTGCCATTCCTTCCATTGCCCACCCCCAATCTCCTTCCTCTCTCACTTTCCCGCAGGACACAATATATTACTATACCTACCTGAGCATGTATGTTATTCCCTCTTTGAGCCAATTCTGATGAAAATAAGGTTCACTCACTCCCCTGCTCCTTCCTCATCTTCCCCTTCAGTCCATAATCTTTTTCTTCTTTTATGTGAGCTACTTTTCCCCAACCCACCTATGCCTTTCCCTTTCTTCCAGTTCATTCATCTTACCCCTTAACTATATTTTGAAGATGTAATCATGGGTCAGCTAGGTGACACAGTGGACAAAGCACCAGTCTTGGACCCAGGAGGACCTGAGCCCATATCTGGCCCCAGATATAAGCCACCCCACCCTGCCTGTCCCACAGAAAAACAAAGATAAACAAAAAATAAATGTTTTACAGATATCATCCCTTCATATTCAATTCACACTTGTGCCCTCTTATTTTGATTGATCATGGTTTTCAGGTAGTCCAGTGATTTTCAAATTATCTCTCCTGGATCTATCTTCCAGGCTATCTGTTTTTTGTTTGTTTGTTTGTTTGTTTCTGTGGGGCAATGATGGTTAAGTGACTTGCCCAGGGTCACACAGCTAGTAAGTGTCAAGTGTCTGAGGCCAGATTTGAACTCAGGTCCTCCTGACTCCAGGGCCAGTGCTCTTTCCAATTCACCACCTTGCTGCCCCCAGGTCATCTGTTTTTAAAAGGAGATATTTCATATTGCCCTCTATTCTTTTTATTCATTTGGATTTGTTTTACTGAGTCTTCCTTTCTTTTAAAGTCACTATCTTCCATTTGTTTGGTCCTCATTCTTAGGCAATTATTTTCTTCAGTGAGTTTTTCTATCTCCTTTTCCATTTGACTTTTTAAGCTGTTGACTTTTTTCTCATGACTCCTGAATCACTCTCATTTCTCTTTCAATTCTTTCCTCCACCTCTCTAAATTTTCCTTTTATCTCTCATACTTTCTCTTCAAAGTCCCTTTTGAGTGCTTCCATGGTCTGAGACCAATTCAAGTTTTTCTCGAAGCTTTGCTTGTTGGAGCTTTGATTTTGTTATTATCTCCTTCGGAGAATGTATTCTGATCTATCTTTCTCACAAAGAAGCTTTCTATGGTCTGCTGTTTTCTTTGCCTACTTATCTTGACCCAAAAGCAGATGTCTGATTGACATCTGATTCTCTCTGGTCAGAAGCTTGGTGTGCCTGTGCCCCTCCCCCACAGGGCTCTCACCACTCAATTCAGCCCACTGGTTCAGAACCAGGGCACTTCACCCCAACTCCAGCAGAGATCACAGACACTTCACCTGGGGCAACCGCTGAAACCCATCACCTGTCTGCTAGCTGAGCCTCAGAAGAAACCAATGGTTCTGAAGATTTTGAGACCCTGGAGGCACAGTCTTTTCTGGGCTGGGTCCATACTGGGTGCTGAGCTCCTTTCTCAGTCCAAGCAGCAGGCTATACCAGTTGCCATCTTTGGCTGAAAATAGACTCACTCTATTCTTATGTGGGTTAGGGTGCTTCTGGAGTTGTCTTGTGGCATTATTTTGGAGTGTGTGTACGGGTTTATCAGAAGCCTGGGGGAGTCACAACTTCTCCTCTGCCATCTTGGCTCTGCCCCTACTGTAGCTTATCCTATTCTTTTGGAAAAGATAAAAATCAAGAGGAAAGAATTATTAGATGGATACAAAAATTACTGATTACCTGGAATCAAAGAGTATATAACTTTTTCAAGTCCCTGTACCTGTCTGGGCCTCAATTTCCTCATTTTTAAAATTAGAGGAGTGAATTATGTGATTTCTAAATTCTCATTCAATTTTAGAAGCTATGAGTTTGTCAACTCTTCTGATAGCCTAAAGAATTAAAGAATATATTAGAATACTACAATTTTGTCTTCTGGTAAGTAGAGTAAATTTGTGTGTAGGCATGTATATGGTACATATATACATATTTGTATAAATATCGGTACATGTGTGTATACATATACACACATGCACACATGATACTATAGTACATAATATTAAGACATACAAATGTGTATATATTTGTGTATATGCAATGTATTGACTGTGTATTGTACTAGCATGTGTGTATATATGTGTATGTTTATATGCACATATATGTGTATGTGTATATAAAAACTTGCATACTTTATCCTAGCAGCTAGAAAGATTATATTGTACCATTCTGTCATATCTGTCTATCTATCTTTCTTTCTATCATCTATCTATAGATTTAGATATATGATATAGGTTTATAAAATTTAATATAAGAGAGAACTTTTAAAGTAGGAGCTATACCAACTGTCTACCAACAAACCTGCCATCTCTACATGAATGGCAAATCAGCCTAGCTGAAGCAGTATGGCACTATGAGTGAGAGATAAGTGGTGGCATGCTCCATGAAAGTCAAACCACTGAAACCACTTTCCCTCACATTAAAATAGAGATACCCCCAGTTTGTGAAACTGAGAACACTAACCCTACTCCCTGACCCTTAAAGCCTATATCAAGGAAAGCAATTTCTGGGGAGAAGAGACCTATTTTCTTTCTTTTTTTTTTTTTTAATTTTTTAGTGAGGCAATTGGGGTTAAGTGACTTGCCCAGGGTCACACAGCTAGTAAGTGTTAAGTGTCTGAGGCCAGATTTGAACTCAGGTACTCCTGAATCCAGGGCCGGTGCTCTATCCACTGTGCCACCTAGCTGCCCCTGCCACCTAGCTGCCCCTCTATTTTCTTTTATACCACTACCAACAACCACTGAACAACTGAAATGGATAGGCAGTTAAACCCAAGTACCCCAGGAATGTCAGATGACAATTTCATTTCCACTGATACTGAAGACTTCTGGAAAAAAATGGATGTTTAAAAACAACATTTTAAATAGTTATTGATATACAAAAGATATATTTATGTATCAGATTCCTTAGAACAAAAATCTTTTTTTCTGAAGAATTCTAGTTCATTTCATGTGTTGAGTTCTCAAAGATAGTTTGGAGTCTATATTTTTGTTCAAATGATTTGTTATCTGATGCTTTATGAAAAATAGAAAACTACTAATGTATAGTTCTAACCTCCAGGTTATGTCATTAGGTTCTTTGTATGTCTTCAATTTTTGCACTCTGTAGTTATGTTACATAGTTTCTCTCTATATATATTTTTTATTTTTTTCATTTTTTGTGGGGCAATGAGGGTTAAATGACTTGCCCAGGGTCACACAGCTAGTAAGTGTCAAGTGTCTGAGGCCGGATTTGAACTCAGGTCCTCCTGAATCCAGGGTTGGTGCTTTATCCACTGCACCACCTAGCTGCGCCCCCCCCCCCATAGTTTCTATATTTTTACATAAATGTTCATAGAAAATTCTAAGCCGTATTTTCTCATAAAACATTAGTGGACCTAGGAGTATAGGGTTTGCAGTAACTTTGACATAATGAGACCAATTAAATAAGATCATCCAAAGATCATCTAAGGTTAAAACTTTGAGGACAACAAACAAATAAAAAAAATGAAACACATATGTTGACATCCTGTAAGACTTGTCTTTACTGACCACAATAGAAACTCTTCATCTGGAAATTATCATCTCAGTGCTCAGTCTGATATATAAAGAAATGTGAATTGAAGTAAATAAGGTATAAAAAGGAAGCCTATTTGGTTAAGATCACATATACAGAGGAAGCCCATGGAAGAGATTAGAATTGAAAGAATGTTGAGAAAACTGAAGAGTTATGCAAAAGAGGGAAAGATATCCCCCCCCCCAATTTTTTTTTAAATCATGAATTATTTTACTATTAAAATAAAAATGTGGAGGACAGCAATAACTACTGACCTTAGGCTTACATTCACATCTTTATTAAACCTTTATAAATAAAGGAAAACAAAATTTGGGGGCAGCTCGGTGGCATAGTGGATTCAGAGGGACCTGAGTTCAAATCTGGCCTCAGACACTTGACACTTGCTAGCTGTGTGACCCTAGGTAAGTCACTTAACCCTCATTGCCCAAGAAAACAAAACAAACCAATACCTTTATGAGATTGAGTTATCCATATATAAAGGATTTCTTTGTTAAAAAATATAAGAAGGGGGGCAGCTAGGTGGTGCAGTGGATAGAGCACCTGCCCTGGAGTCAGAAGTCCCTGAGTTCAAATCTGGCCTTAGACACTTAACACTTACTAGCTGTGTGACCCTGGGCAAGTCACTTAACCCCAATTGCCTCACTAAATATATATAAAAGAAGGGAACAGGCAGGCTTTTAAAATTGATTTTCTACAGAAGATACATTTTTTAATCACAGAAAAAATAGAGGATACAATATCCCACTGTGTTCATTGTTTATGGATTATTTAAAAATGGTTTCAGCAGAGCAAAATAGTACCTTAATGCCTCTCCAATAATACATATGTTAATGACTGACTGACTAACTAAATGAATGAATGTTGTTGCTTGTCATTCATTTTCAAATGGGACCAATGACATGGCAGGGGGGGGGTGGTATTTTAGAGAATGATGTCTTGATTTGTGTATGAATTGAATTCAAATGAGTCATAGTTGTACAACCATCATCATAACTCTCTCTTACGGAGTCATTCTCTTACAGGGGCAGGACAAAAGTCAAGACAACTGGTAATGCCTGGGACACAATGGATGACTTTGGTACCTTTGATGCTTGACCAAGCTCTGAGTGCTTCATGACATCTGCTTCAGTCCCCTTCGTGATGATTAAACAAATTATCATCATCCACCCATTCTACCAGAGGAAGTCTTCACAGGCTTGGAGTAGACATCTCCCTAACTCCCTGATGGGTTTGAGACCTGTTGGTAGCCCTCAAACTGGTTTAGCCAATCTGACGTTTTACCAGTTGTGGCCACTTTGCATGCTATGACTCTCAGAGCCATGGGTGAAAGTTAGGTGAAAGGTGGAAACCAAAGATGGATGGGCAGCCCTAAAAAGGGTTTTCTATGTTCTAAGCACTGTGCTAAGTGTTGGGGATACATTAATGACAAAATTAATGCACATGCAGTTTAGCCCATTGCTGTTCAGAATTTAAGTTTAAGAGATCTGACAGGCTCAGCCAATCCTTCAGAAGGGATTTTATGTCTGTCATTTCTCAAAAGAAAAATAGTCAAGGATGTGAACAAATAATTGTCATAGGAAGAAATGCAAACTTTTAAAAAACCATATAAAAGAAGGCTCTAAATCACTAATAAAAAGAGAAATGAGAATCAAAATAACTCTAAAATGTTAGTGCATACCCATCAAATTGACATAGTTGACAAAATCTGACAGCAATCAATGATGGATGGCGTGTTGAAGGATGGGCATACTAATACATTTTTGGTAAATCTATGGATTGCCCCATCCATTCTGGAAAGCAATTGATAATTGTGCAAGTAAAGTGACTTCAATATCTTTACCCTTTAACCTAGCTATTCCATTGTTAGGCATATTTTCCAAAATGACAAAATGAAAGACTTCCCAACCACCTCCCACTTACTATACCAAAATATTTATTGCACCAATGTTTGTGTTAGCAAATATCTAAAATAAGACACTGTGCTAAATGTTTTAAAAATATTATCTCCCTTGATACAACAACTGTAGGAGATAGGGACTATTACTGTCCTTAATAATAAATTAAGGAAACTGAGGCAGGTAGATGTTAAGTGACTTGCTTATGGTCACATAGCCAAAAATGTTTAAAAGTGGATTTGAACTTAGGTCTTCCTGTCTCCCAACCCAGCATTCTTGTCTTAGCTCCATAAATATATATATATTTTTAGGCAAGGACAGAGTAAATGACTAAAACTGTGTGGCATATTATTGTAATGGACTATAACTGTATTATGAGAAATTATGAATGCACAAAAGGTGGAAGAAGCTGATAAGATGTGGGAAAAGACTAATATGAAATGAGAGAAAATGAATTGATTATGAAATAGATGATGAGAAGAAACACAGGACTCATCTCTCCCCACTTGAGGAGGCACACTGTGGACAATAATAATATATTGGATTTCAATAATGCCTTGCATGTGTGTTAAATTGCTAATATTTATACAATTTTATAAGCACTTATACTTACTCAAAATGCTTCCATTAAATTTATCAGATTTTATGTTTATTTTATTTTATGTTTACCATGCCATTTCAGAAATTAAGAAACTGAGATAGGGGCAGCTAGGTGGCACAATGGATAGAGCACCGGCCCTGGATTCAGGAGGACCTGAATTCAAATCCGGCCTCAGACACTTGACACTTACTAGCTGTGTGACCCTGGGCAAGTCATTTAACCCTCACTGCCCCACCCAAAAAAGAAAAAAAGAAAAGAAAAGAAAAAGAAAAGAAAAAAAAAGCACCTGAGATAGAAAATTTACATGAATTATCAAACACCATACTAGCATTTAATAATGAAGCTTGGCCTTCAGCCCAAGTCATTTGAAACATAATCTAGTTCTAATTTCCATGGCCCAAGGAATCAAAAACACTAGAGAGATATTTTATTTTGAGGGGTTTTTATACCAAAAATCCATAATTGCAGTGATATAGGCATTATTTCTCCCAAAGCAGATCTCAATCATTTTTCCCTTTAGTAAATAGTCTTCATGAGTTTCTCTAGCCTAGTCAAATCTATCACCTGCTAGTCAACTTTCAGGTGATGACCTTCTTGAAATCAATTAGCCTGGTCTTCAGACAATTTGTGACTATTCAGATCCTCTTTGGACTCATGCCTGAAACCTAAAATTGGAAGTATTTGAGCTCTCCTGAGAATATCCTTTAAGAAACTAGAAGTAATAGCATGCCAAAATGGGCTATTAAAATGTGATTTTCATGGACTAATATCATTATTTTCTAAATCCTCAAATATTCACATTATTTGAACAATATTTTGCCTGTTATTCTTTTTTGCAACTTTACCATTGACCCAAATTCAGAAAAAGTGTGTGTTTTTTTACCTTTAGGATAATTGAAATTTTATGTATGTATAAATCCCAATTTCCATAAATTTGAATGATTCTTACAATAAGCAATTGCCCAGAATTGAAGTCAATGTTTATTTGCTTTAGATCTTAGAAGTGTAGTCATTTTTACTATCTTTCCATAGTATTATTGTGTAAGTATGCACAATGGCACCATAACTCATTTTATGCAATACTTAACAATAAAAATATAATTAAACTCTAAAACTAACATGAATAACATTTCTACTTAATCAGAAAGTAATCAGTTTTCCAGGCTGTACAGGTAAGCTAGCATAGGAGAGCTAATCTATTCTGATTGCTCCAGTGGGTCATTCAGCACTGGGTTTGTATTTATATCTGATCAGCAGTGTTTGCCAGCATCCTTTGTCATCTCCTCTGTAGTGAATATAGGCTTTCCCTGACCAGCATGGCTTATTACTATTACAATAGGCAATCTAATGCTAGTCACAAAGTACAGTCAAAATCAATTTCAAGGTATTCTGGCAAACAGCCTAAAATAATTTCTCCCTAGCAAAGAAAAGAAATAATCAGAAAATTAACAAATTTTGGTGAAAGTCATCAAGAATATCTGTTTTGAATTCCTATAGAACTAAAATATACAGAATAATTTGGGAATAAAAGGGTAGATGATAAATGGATAGATAGATGATAGAGAGATAGAGAGATATTAGATAGATAAATAGATGTTTAGATATTTCAGGACTACTGGAGATGGCCCTAGATGCTGTGAGAGATTTTGGCCTTTTAAACTAAAGCCTTTCACAGGTCTCAGTTTGCTTGTTGTAATGCCCACTCCCTGATTAAGACTAGGAAAGAAATGAGGCAAAGAAAGGCCTATTTTACCTAGTCAAAATAAATATATAGATTGGGGGGAGAAACTCAGGGTTTCTGGCCACAATAGAAACAATTGCTACTTATGCCCACTCTCGGGCATCAAGAGGCCACACAATAAGGCCTGGGCTGGGACCTATTTTTGACCAATCAATGAGAGCCAGAGTTATTTGGGTATGATTCCCTATATGGAGTGAGGGAAAAAAGGGAGAAGAGAGGTGAGGAAAAGGGAAAGGAAGGGAGAAAAAGGGAAAGGGAAGGAGGAGAAGGGAAGGGAAGCTGTTACTGATACTAGTTAGCAGTTACAAATCATTTTAAGGTTTGAAAAGTGTTTCATATGTGCCATTTGATTTTCAAAACAAACCTGTGAGGCGATATTATTTTCTTCTTTTTATAGACTAGGAAATGAGGCTGAGAGGTCAGTGACTTGCCCAAAGCCACATAGCTACTACATGATTTAGCCAGGGGCCAGATCTTCCTGACCCTGAGTCCAACCTAAGCAGAACACTCCCTAACTACCATATTTATGTAGTACTTTACTATTAACAAAACACTTTAGAGACAATTCATTTGATCTTCATATTCACCATATATATGTGGTAGCACAATTGTTATTATTAGCCCTTTATATGGGGAGGGAAAATGAGTCTCATGGCTATTAAATTACTTGATCACAATAATATAGCCAGAAAGAGTTAAATATGGCATATGGACTCAGGCTACTTCCAATTCTCAAGTCTACTACATACCACAAAACTATACCAGGTATTTGCTATACCAAATACCTGGAAACAATTAGGCAAACTTTATAATTTCATTTTCCTATGATCATATAAAAATCATAAATGGGATGATATTCCACATTAATTCATGTATCAAGGGTTTACACACTACAAAACATTGTGCTAGTAGATTCAGTCCTTATCTTCAAGGGATATGGATTCTACAAGGAGAGACAGGATAAACAAATAAATATAATATAAAATGGTAATAAGCTAAGTGCATAGGACAGGTCCAAAAAAAGCAGTAGCAATTAGTAAGCAAGCACCTAGTTAAGGCCCTCATCACTTCTCAACCTGAATTATTATAATAGTTTTCTAATTAGTCTCTCTTCCATTCTTTTCCCTCTTTAATCCGTTCTTTGCAAAATTGCCAGTGACATGCGCAAAGGTTAGATTTGATCATAATATTCCCTTACTAAAATGTATTCTTTAACTCCTTATTGCATCTAAGAAAAAAATCTAAAATCCTAAGCCAAGCTAAAATTAAAAATATGTTCCCTGCCTACCTTACCATTCTTCTTTAACATCACCCTACCCCACTTCATGTATTCTGGTTCAGTAAAATGTAACTTGAAACTATTATCCATCTAAACCATTCCATCTCTTGCCTTCATGACTTTGTCAGCATCCTATTTTCCTGTTTATCCTTCTCTCTCTTTTTACTCTTTCCCTCTTCAAAATATTTTTGTTTTCTTCTGACCACTGCCTACTTCTCTATAAAGTAAAAGATATTTCTATACCCAACTGATTGTGTATGTTATTCTTTCATTTGGGCAATTCTGATGAGAGTTAGATTCAAGCATTGCTCCCCCACACCCCATATGTGTTTTCCCCTTTAATGTAACAGCTGTCCTTTTCATATCTCATTTTTGCTGATTTCCCTGTTCTTCCTCCGCCCTCCTTTTCCCCTCAGTGCATCTTTTTTCCCACCCCTCAGTTTTGTTTTCATGAATTTATCCTGTCACACTCAACTCACACCCAAGTTTTTGTGTATGTGTACTCCTTCTAACTGCCCTAATATTGATAAAATTCTTAGGAGTTATAAATATCATTTTCTTACATATGAGTAAACAGTTTAACATTATTGAATCCCTTATGTTTCCTATTTCCTGATTACATTTTTATGCTTTACTTTAGATTTCTCTTGAGTCTTATATTTGAAAATAAAATTTTCCATTCAGCTCTAGTCTTTTCATAAGGAATGCTTGCAAGTTCTCTATTTCATTAAATACACATAATTTCTCTTGAAGGATTATACTTAGTTTGAGTAGGTTATTCTTTTTTTTAAGTTTTTACATAGTTTATTTTACATAGTTTATTTTAAAGTATTTACATAGTTTATTATTTGAAGTTTACATAGTTTATTTATACTCTGATGAAAAATCCATATCTTTATGGATAAACATCCTCCATAGTGCCTTTTATTCCTTCTTTTTGCCAGCACTGACATTTGCCTTTGTAGTACCCCTGACTTTCTTCATTCTGTTCTTGCATTCCTTTTGCTGCTTTCTTGATGTCTTCTTCTTCTCATATAGGCCATGCCTTGCAAGTCTGTGCTTTGGATCATTTTTCTTTGCATAGTCAAATAAATCATGCTAAAGCCCACTGTTTTGCCACCACCAAAATGGGTTCTGAATTCAAGGACAAAAAAATATCTGGAGTTGTCTTGTACATCTTGGCCAGTTTTTTCTCAAATTTCAGTCTTGGGCACTGTGGCCTTTCCAGGATGAAGGGCATCTATAACCATTTGTTTATGCTAAAGAAGTCTGTTTGTCATGAACTTCCTAGTTCTGATGGTTACAGTGTCATTCTCCAAAGCTCTATGCTAGGCACATGGTAGCAGCCAGCTCCTTGAGCAGCAGGAGGGGAAAAAAAACAGCATAGGTTATTCTTATTCATAATCCTACCTTCTTAGCTTTCCAGAATACCATATTTCAAGCCCTTTGATCCTTTAACATGGAAGCTGCCAAATATTATGTGATCTTGACTGACTTCACAATGTTTGAATTGTTTCAAATACTATTTCAAATATTGACTGCTTAAAATATTTTCTCCTTTACCTGGAATCTCTAGAATTTGGCTATTATATTCCTGGGACTTTTCATTTGGGATCCCCTTCAGGAGGTAATAGTTGGATTCTTTCAATTTCTATTTTACTCTCTGATTCTAAGATATGAGGACAATTTTCATTGATAATTTCTTGAAAAATGATGTCTAGGTTCTTTCTTTATCATGACATTCAGGTACCCTATAATTTTAAAATTCTGTCTCCTCCATCCATTTTTCTAGTTAATTTTTTTCCAATGAGATATTTCATATTTTCTTTTGTTTTCTTCTTTTGACTTTGTTTTATTGTTTTATATTTTTCATGAGGTCATTAGCTTCTACTTTCCCAATTCTAATTTTAATAAATTATATTGTTCAGTGAATTTTTGTACCTCTTTTTTCTATTTGGTCAGTTCTGTTTTTTAAAGAGTTCTTTTATTTTTTTCCCTTTTTCCCAGGCTGTTGATTTCTTTTCATAGGTTTTCTTTTTGTTTCTTTGTTTGGCATCACTGTCACTTTAATTTTTCCTCTGCCTCTTTTATTTGATTTTTAAAATAAGTTTTATTATTCTAGGACTTCTTGTTGGCCTTGTGGCCAATTCATATTTTTCATTGAGACTTTGTAGCTGTTTTGACATAATTTTCATCTGAGTTTGTTCTTGATCTTACCTGTCACTAAAGTAACTTTTTTACAGTCAGGGGATTTTGTTTTTGTTGTTGTTGTTTGCTTACTTTTCCAGCCTCTATCTTGACTTTTAACTCTGTGTTAAAGTTATGTTCTGCTCCTGGGATGGAAGGGGCATTTTTCATGCTGCTTTTTTCAGAGCCATTTCTGGACATCTGGACATTTTTGGTGCTTACAAGGTCATATAACATAAGGAGAGGTGCAGTCATTGCTCTACGGGCTAGTGCTCTGATGTTTGACCAGGAAGGGACCTTATTCCCCTCTAGCTTCAAGTGTTGGTTCTCTTCTTGCCCTTGGAATTGTGACCAGGTACCCCTTCTCTTCTACAGCTGCAAGCTCTAGTGTTCCTTTCTGCCTTGGAAATGAGACCAGGGCATCTTCTCCCTTATGAGCCACCACAAGCACTTTTCTCCACCCTAGAACTCTGTATGAACAATGCAACAGACTCCTGTACCTAGTGCCAGCATATGGTCCCCTATAATCTCTTACTGACCAGCATTCCGGTTACCTTCTATGGGCTGATAGCTCTTCAAACTGCTGCATCCACTACTGTAGCCAAGGCCTGATACTGGCCTTGCCAAAGTGCTACAGGCCGATTGCCACCCTGATGTAACAGACCTTTCCTGCCAACCTCCTAAGTTGCCTTGGGCTGGAAAATTGTTTCACCTCAACTTTTTGTTGATTCTGTCACTACAGAATTTAACATGAAGCATTATTTTAAAGTTGTTTGGAAGAGAATGTTGGGAGACTCCTATGCTGCTGTGTTGGTTTCTGATGTGCTCTAACTCTAGATCTGCATTGTGTAATTTTAGAAAAACCTTTGGATTTTTTTGTTTGTATGCATATTGATGACACCAGCTCAAATGTAAGCCCCTAAAGGGCAAAGCCTATGTTTTGTTTTTCCTTGTATTCTCTGAGTCTAGGACTTTGCCTTGAAATAGTAGGTGCTTAATAAATGTTTGTCTGAGTGACATCTGAGAGAAGCTGGAGAGGTCTCCCAATCTCATTATCCTATGCTTTCCTCTCTGTATTGCTCCTCTTCCTTGTTTGCTTAGCTAACCCAGCCCCAGCCCCTGGGGTTCATTGCTTTTTGACAATAGCATTGTCATCAAAGCTTATGAGTGCCTCCCCTATACCACCTGAGGCACAAGCCAGGGATGTGCTGGTTCATAGTGACTCATGATAACCAATTGTTAATTTTTTTGTGTATTTCCACCTCAGAAATAAGCAAACTTTGCAAATTGGGCCTTGATTTATTATTTTGTTGACACAAAACTAGTGATGGAGTAAATGTTAATTATTGGGATTAAGTTTAAAAATGAGTGGACAAAAAAACGTGTGTGGACATATATCTTCCTTTTTTTCCAGAAGAGCTGAATGTTAAACATTTTCCACTATATCACTGGTACCTATTACTCTTCTAATGCATTGATCTTGATTCTGATCTTTTCAGCCAAGATGAAAAAATCCAATCTTTCTTCCATATAACAACTATCAAAGTATTTGGGGATAGCATTATGTCCCCTGTAAATCTGTTCTCCAGGTTAAATAAACCAATTTCCTTCCAATGATCTTCACATGAAATTGTTTCCTATTTCCTCACCATCCTCATTATTCTTCTTTCAAGGGACTACTGTTTGTTACTATACTTCCTAAAATATAAGTCCCAGACTTGAGCATTATACAGCATATAGGGACTGGCACAGCATAGTAGAGCAAGATTATTACTTCACTAGTACTGAATGTTATATCTCTCTTATTGCAGACTAAGAGCATATTAACTTTTTGGAGGGTTAATCTATCAGAGCACTGCTACACATTGTACTTCTAAATCCATTATACCCCTGTGGTATTTTTTACATAGTTATCTTTCTAGTAACTACATGTTTTGGCAGTTTATTGCATTTAATCCATGTGTAGAACATGAGATAAATGCAATTTATGTTTCTTAACAAAATCAATAATAAAATGTTAATGTGACTAGTGGACACTACAACCAGGAAGAGTATTTTAACTCCTTTTCAATGTACCATTTACAGGCTGGGCAGATGGCTTGTTCAGTGGATAGAGTGCTAGACTTAAAGTCAAGAAGACCTGAGTTTGAATCCTGACTAACTCACTTACTAGACAAATCACTTAAGAACTTTTAGCCTTAGTATCCTCATCTAAAAATTAGGGGAAATAATAGCAGCAGCCTCACAGGTTATTTTGAGGACCAAATGAGTTAACATATATAGAATTATTTGTAAAACCTAAATTGTTTTATAAATGCTAGCTATTATTGTTGTTAGAAGCCAGCTACATGGCTCAGTGGATAGTGTTGGGCCTGGAATCAAGATAACCTGATTTCAAACATAGTCAAAGACATTTACTATCTGTTTGACCCTGGGCAGGTAACTTAACCTCTGTTTGCCTTAATCCTATGGAGAAGGAAATGAAAATACACTCCAGTATCTTTGCTAAGAAAACCCCATGGATATTATGGTCCATGGAGTCACAATCAGACATGACTGAATAACTGAACAACAAAATAAATATTATTGTTCTTATGATTTCATGAGAGTAGCTTACTCATTGAGGTAAATTGACCAAATGTAGAATAAGGGAATGGAATTGATTGACTAGAGGAAATATACAAATAACTACATCTTAGAAATTCTCAAATGGCTTATCATAAACAATGAAATCATTGCCCATCAGTGGTAAATATGATTTTGGTGGAGTGGAAGGACCATTTATTTACCAGAACTATGAGGTAAAGATCCATTGTAGCTTAAACCCTGAAGCCCAAACAGCATTTGAATCAGCAATGAGTTACTTCTCACAAATGTTCTCATCTAATTTGTTACTTTTCCTCCAAGGAGTGTATAAGCATGAAAGAAGATCAAGTCAAGCAGAAGTATTTTTAGTACAAAGGGCGGGGGGAGTTACATCTAAAGTTAAAGTGTTACATTTTATATCACAGGATAGGTTTTCAGTGTGATATGTGTAAAACTGGGAAGTCAGTTAAATTGTGAGCACAGGACTGACAGGCATTTGGAGTGTAGAATGAGGCAGTGGAATGAGCAGTATCTGGCATCTGAGGACTCTTCTGGATTCAAATCCCGCCTCTGACATTTACTAGCTGTGTGATCTTAGGCAAAATACAACCTCTGGAGACCTCAGTTTCCTTACTTATAAAATAAGCAGAAGGACAAGATATCTATGATGCTATCTTTTGTTTGTTTATTCAGAACTATGATTTCATAGGTTTCCCAACACAGCAGAAATGCTTTTCCAATGCAGAGTGGCAATTTGTTTATAATTTACAGTCTCTGTCTAAGTTCTTAGGGGCCCTGAGAGATTAAATGACCTGCTTGGTCAGTCAGTGACAGAGACAAGACAAACTAGGCTCTTGTGGAATTCAAGACTGTCTCTCTGAACTGGGCTAGTCTTTTTTTTTTTGTTTTTTTTTTGTTTTATTTTGTTTTTTGGTTGGGCAATGAGGGTTAAGTGACTTGCTCAAGGTCACACAGCTAGTAAGTTTCAGAGGCTGGATTTGAACTCAGGTCTTCTTGACTCCAGGGCTGGTACTCTATCCATTGTGCCCCCAAGAACTGGACTACTCTTGACTATATTACTTTGGTAGGCACAGCTCTACAGCTAGCACACTCAATTCAGGATCAATACTGGAACAAAATGAGGCACTCATGAGTCATTGAAAAAGCAGATTTACTTTGTTTTAACACAGCAATCATATGCAAAAACAAGATATAGTGGTTCTTAGCATCTCTGCATCTAGACCCCTTCTTCTCCATTTGGAAACCCATCTGTCCAGGAAGTCATCATACAACCTTGACTTACATGTGCCCAGGAAACAACAAGTCTGAGAGGCACCAACTGTACTACATTGGGACCTTTTATGCCCCGAACTCAGGAAGCTATATCAGGAAAGCTAAAGTCAATGAGGCTGCATGGGAGGAGGAAGTTGAGGAAGTCAGAGAGTTAGGCACATAAAGGAAGTCAGAAAATTCATGGATGCTGATTCAAGAAAATTCTGGTCCTATCAATCTACCTTACATTACTTATGTAATTTGTATTCCTAGCCTGATATTTATACATTTAGGTGCACATACATACATTTATTTTTTTTACTAGATTAGCAATTTCATCAGTGGGAAGAGTTCCCAATAAGGAAATCCCTTTACCAATACAGACTATCAACTTCTTTGCAATTTATAACCTTGGAGAATCACCTGAGGCACCAAGAAGTTAAATGACTTGCCCAGGATAATAAAGTCAATACTTGTCAGAGATAGAACCCAGGTCATCCTGATTATTAGGCCAGCTCTCAGCCATATATTCTCTGTGCCAAAGGGCCTTTCATTCTATGGTACTATCAAACAACCCCCTCTAAATCCTTATTTTCACAAAATGAGTCATGAAGAAAACTTTCATGAAATGAAATTATGTGCCATCCTTCACATACATAGAAGATTCTACTGATCCATCATCAGTAGTATATGAACTCTGAACTCTGAGTTTATCTAATAATGTGAAAGGGTGAGTGCTAATCCCTTTTTCAATTCTTTCCTCCTGACCAAAGCTTAAACTTGTGAGACCACCATTGTGGTATAATGGATAGAGCTTTGGGTTTGGGAACAAGAAAATCTCAGTTCAGTTTCCTCCATGGACATTTACTACCTATGTGACCCTATGAATGTCATTTCACTTCTCTGAGACTTGATTTTCCTTCTTTCTAAAATAGGGGTAGTAGCAAATTCTATTTCATTGGGTTTCTATGGGAATCGAATGAGTTAATATGTCTAAAAAACTACAAATCTTAAATAGTGTGAAAACCTGAACCTTTATCTCACATGCTCAGAAGCAGTAAACCTATTTCTGTCTGGGGTGGGCATTTGATTAGTTAGTTCCTAGTTTCCTTCAGATACATTTGGTTTGAGAAGGTTATTAGGGATCTAAATACTCTTAAAACTTGTTTCCCTAATCATTGAATTAGGGCAGCTATGTGATGCAGTGAACAGAGTATTGTACCTAGACTCAGGCAGACTCATCTTCCTGAGTTCAACTCTGGCCTCAGACACTTATTAGTTGTATGACCCTGAACAAGTTGCTTAACCCTGTTTGCCTCAGTTTCCTAAAGTATAAAATGAGCTGGAAAAGGATATGGCAAACCACTCCAGTATCTTTGCCAAGAAAACCTCAAATGGGGTCAAAGAGAGTCAGATACAAGTGGAAAACAACAACTGTCCTTGGATATAGGTAGGAGAATACAGTCAGTGTCTGTGTGTGATAAAGACTTTACAATTGTACCATCATTATCCACTGTTAACTCAAATATCAAATATGCAATCCTCTGCTGAGCTTTTAAAAAAACCTTCAAAACCTGGTCCCTTTCTAACTTTCTAGTGTTCTTAAACTTTACTCCTCTCTAAATTTATGAACCAATGACACTGACTTTCTTGCTATTTCTCTTACTCTGTGACTTTTCACTGGCTTTTTCCCATGCCTAGAGTACTCTTATGACCTCCTGGTTTTCCTTCCATTAAGAAGTAGCTCAAATCCCATGTTCTGGAGGAGACCTCTCCTGTGTTCTCTCTTCTATATAACTCCCACCATTTTGTGCATTCTATATAAGATTATCTCCCACTTATTCCACATATCTATTTTATGTGTATAATTATTTGTATGTTATTTTCCCCTTTAGAATGGAAGCTTTTTTAGGATAGATTTTGTTTATGCATTTCTTTGTGTCCCCTGCCCTTAATGCAGTTATCTCACACATAGTAAGTGATTAATAAATGTTTGTCAATTAAATGTTTGCTCACCTCTTCTCCCTCCAAAGTCCTTTCTCTTGGACATTAGGTCTTCAAAGAAGTTTTGTTTTGTTTTTTTAGTGAGGCAATTGGGGTTAAGTGACTTGCACAGGGTCATACCGCTAGTAAGTGTCAAGTGTCTGAGGCTGGATTTGAACTCAGGTCCTCCTGAATCCAGGCCCAGTGCTCTATCCACTGTGCCACCAAGCTGCCCCAAAGAAGTTTTAATCACATCCTTGACCCAGAACTTCTCAATTTCCTTGGCTTCCTATACCTGAAAGGTCTTCTCCATGGTTTAACACTTACCTATCTTAAAAACATTATCACTGAGATAGTTCTTATGATTTCAAAGTATTATCTTACCATGTAGGAATGTAAACAGTTTGATCTTTAAATATCCCTCATGAAGTCTTGTTCCTGTTGAACTTTTTATGCTTCTCCAGGGTCTTGTATTTGAAAGTCAAATTTTCTATTCAGTTCAGTTCTTTTAATCACAAATGCTTGAAAGACCTCTTTCTCATTGAAATCCCATTTTTGCCTCTGAAAAATTATACTCAGTTTTGTTGTGTATGTGATTTTTGGCTGAAGTCCCAGTTCCTTTGCCCTCTGGAATATCATATCCCATGCCCTTCGGTCCTTTAATGTAGAAGCTGCTAGATCTTGCTTTATCCTTATTGGAGCTCCACAGTATTTGAATTCCTTTTTTCTAGCTGCTTGCAGTATTTTCTCCTTGACCTGGGAGTTCTGGAATTTGGCTATAATATTGCTGGAGGTTTTCCTTTTGGGATCTCTTTCAGGAGGTGATCGGTGGATTCTTTCAATTTCTATTTTAGCTTCTGCTTCTAGAATATTAGGACAATTTTCCCTCACAATCCCTTAGAGGATGATGTCTAAGCTTTTGTTTTGGTCATGGATTTCAGGTAGTCCAATGATTTTCAAATTATCTATTAAATAGATATATCTATATAATAATATATCTATATTATATAATATCTATATATAATATATATCTATATAATAATATCTAATAAATCTATTTTCTAGGTCAGCTGTTTTTCCAAGGAGATATTTCACATTGCCCTCTATTTTTTTCATTCAATTGGATTTGCTTTACTGTGTCTTGGTTTCTCATAAGGTCACTAGCTTCCATTTGTTCAATCCTAATTCTTAGGCTGTTATTTTCATCAGACGGTTTTTTAATCTCCTTTTCCATTTGGCTTTTCAAATTGTTGACTTTTTTTTCATGACTCTCCTGCATCGCTCTCATTTCCCTTTCCATTCCTTTCTCCTTTTCTCTACATCTTCTTTCTATTTCTCCTACTTTCTCTTCAAAGTCCCTTTTGAGAGCTTCCATAGCCTGAAACCAGTTCATATTTTTCTTGGAAGCTTTGGATGTTGGAGCTTTGACCCTGTTATTATCTTCTTCTTCTGAGGTTGTATTATGGTCTACCTTATCCCCAATGAAGTTTTTTATGGTCTTCTGCTTTCTCTGCCTACTCATCCTGGCTTACTATTTCTTGGCTTTTAGCTCCTTCTTAAAGTGTGGCGCTGCTTCCAGGACACACTGTTCAAGCTACAGCATGGCCTGGGGGATGGTTGGGCTTCTTCTCAGCCTGCCTGGTTTTGCCTTCATTTGATTTTAAACTCTCCACTGGGGGTGGGGGGGGTTACTTCTCGGCTCTACTCCTGTTCTCAGCTTCAGAGGGCCCCAGGTGTTTTGTGTTGAGGTGGGGAAGGCTTTAATCTCACCTAGCCTGTTCTCAGGTCCAGAGATAACCTCAGTCCTCCTTTAGTAAGCAACCAACCAGCAAAGCTTTCAGTGGTGTGGTTCTCAGCTTCTGATGAGACTGTTCCCCTGCTCCTCTCCCGTACCTGGGTCTCCTGCCACTCAGGATTTCTTTCTGGTTGCCCGCTGGGGTGGAACAGTCGAATCCTTCCCCCCAGTCCACTGGTA
Organism: Dromiciops gliroides; assembly: GCF_019393635.1. Taxonomy (NCBI): domain Eukaryota; kingdom Metazoa; phylum Chordata; class Mammalia; order Microbiotheria; family Microbiotheriidae; genus Dromiciops; species Dromiciops gliroides. The sequence goes on along the minus strand of NC_057864.1, from coordinate 429,849,603 downwards.
CCCCTGCACTTCCCCCCCTGGGCCAGCCATTCAATCATAAGAACTACCTCAGTAAGAAATTCAGGGGCAGCTAGGTGCCACAGTGGATAGACTGCCAGCCCTGGACTGAAGAGAACCTGAGTTCAAATGTGACCTCAGACACTTGACAATTACTACCTGTGTGACCCTAGGCAAGTCACTTAACCCCAATTGCCTCACTAAAAACCAAAACAAAACAAAAAAGTCTTCACAATAAATTCACAGAAGATAGGGATGAACTGAATATGAAGGGATGATATCTGTAAAGCATTTGTTTTGTTCTTTGTAGGGCAGACAGGGAGGGGTGTCTTATGTCTGGGGCTGGATTTGGGCTTGGGGCCTCCTGGGTCCAGGGCTGGTGCTTTGTCCACTGTGCCACCTAACTAATCCTTGATGACATCATTAAAATAGGGTTGAGGTATAGGAGGAATAAACTGGGGGAGGGAGAAGGGGAGAGATGGTCTGGGGAGAGGAAACAAGAAAGCTTATGGAGTAGAGTAGAAGAGGTGGAAGTAAGTGAAGTTGGGGAGTGATTGAACCTTACTATCATCAGAATTGGCTCAAAGAAGGACTAACATACATACCCAAGTAGTTATAGTAATATATTTTTGCCTGGGGGGAGGGAGAGAAAAGGGGGGAGGAAAAGGGAAGGAGAAAAGGGCAGATTGGGGGAGAGAGCAGTAAAAAGCAAAACACTTTCAAGGAAGATGAAGATGCATTACTGCACCAGTATGACATATTGAATTGCTTGATCTCATAGGGACGGTTGAGGAGGGAGGGAGGAAGAAAAATTTAGAACACAGAATTAGCTCAGGGACCCTGATCTCATTGGAGTGGGCTCATGGAGGGAACAGCTTTCATGCCAAATTGGGAGGAGCAAACTATTTAACCCTGCATGAAAATAAGAGGGGAAGAGGACAAGGAAGGAAGGGTGAAAAAGGGAGTGCAGAACAAGGGAGAGGATAATCAGAACTAAAACACCTCTGAGGAGGAATAGGTAAAAAGATCGAGTAAATGTCATCCGGAAGGGAGTGGGATGCAGGGAAATAGTTATGATGATTAAAATGGCAAAACGTATGGTACCTACTTTGCTGGGCTTTTATGAAGAAAATTCTCTGTGAAGCTTAAGGTACTATATAAAGGTTATGATGAACAGGATACTATCAGGAAAACCTGGAAAGACCTACATGAACTGAAGCAGAGTGAAATGTACTGTATACAAAATAGCAATAGTGGGGGATGATCTTCTGGGAAGCATGTGGTTATTTGCAGCAAGGCAATGATCCAATATAACCCTGAAAGACTTATGAAGATTGAAGCCCATCTGCAGAGAAAGAACTGATAGTATCTGAAAACAGATGGAAACACATTTAAAATTTTTTTCATTTCATCTTTGACAATTTCTTAATCTGAAGTTTTGGTTTTTTTGACTGTTTTCTCTCACAACTAGCTAATATGGGAATTTTTCCATAACTACTCATGTTTAACTTATTTTGAATTGCTTGAGTTCTTGTGGGTGAGGGGTGGGAATGGAGGGGGGAAGAGAAGTTGGAACACAAAGTTTTTTAAAAATTGATGTTAACATTTTGTTTTTACATATATTACTCTCTCCTACTTTCTCTCTCTCTCTCTCTCTCTCTCTCTCTCTCTCTCTCTCTCTCTCTCTCTTTCTAATTCACTCTCACTTTCACTCTCACTTCTCAGGATTGACTGAAAGGTGATCTTAATGTTATTTTTTTTTTGTTTTTTTTGTGAGGCAATTGGGGTTAAGTGACTTGCCCAGGGTCACACAGCTAGTAAGTGTCAAGTGTCTGAGGCTGGATTTGAACTCAGGGACTCCTGAATCCAGGGTCAGTGCTCTATCCACTGCACCACTTAGCTGCCCCTTGAAAGGTGATCTTAAAAGAACTAAGTGTAACTACTAAGATTCTATGAAATCCCTTCCTTGGACTGTTATAATTGACTGTATGGTGATTATTGCCTCTTCCACGTCATTCCTTAGACTGGTATTAGTTTTAAGACTGTAACATTAAGGCTCATAATCACCTTCCTTTAATTTGTTGTTTCATAAAACTAGCCAGGACTCCCCTTCCAGGCTTACTTTTTATTTTTATTTTTCGTTGTGACATTTGTACAGCAGTTGGTAATCCTTCTTGTCTCAATTCATTGCAAAGAACAGAGATGGCAGGTACATAGTTTAGGCCAATGAACTCTGGACCCTTTGGTCTGACCTAACTACTGGTGCCAGCCACTTCTCTACAGCATTATGTCATAGAAAAAGCATCATACTTAGAGACAAAATACTTGGGTTTGAATTCTGGCCTCAAACAAAGGAGGTGAGGGGCGGGGAGGCATTGAAGAGGAAGGGAACAAGCATGTATTAAGCACCTATTATGTGTCAGGCACTATTTGAAGCATCTTTCAAATATTATTTCATTTTATCTTCACAAAAATCCTGGGAGGTAGGTACTTTTATTTTCTCCATTTTGCAATTGAGGAAACTGAGGTAGTCAGACATTAAGTAACTTGTCCAGGGTCACATAGCTAGTAAATATCTGAGGATGGATATAAACACAGGTCTTACTGACACCAGGTTCAACACTCTATATATGGAACCACCTAGCTGCCCCATTGGAAATTACCCAATAATTATTAAATTAATATCTGTATGATAAAACCAAGTCATTTCCTTCTCATAGTCTCAGCTTCTCATCTGTGAACTGGATCTAATCATGCATGAATTCTACCTCACACAGCTATTATAAAAATGTCTTGAAAACATTACAATGTTATATATATATATATAAGTAATTTATTATTATCAGATTCTCCCACATGCTTCATGGCCTTGGCATTCCCCCAAAGAAGTAGGGTTTTTAGAATTCAACTTTACCATTAGAAAACAAAAATCTTTAAAAAGACAGTATATATTAAGAGAAAATTTCTATTAACCCTTAAGGACAGGATCTGACACAAAAGAAGGTATATTTATATCAATCAATAAGCTATTAATTACTGTATATGAGGCATTATGCTAGGCTCTGGAAGTGGAAGTGCATAGAATGGACCTAATAACATGGAGTTTACATTCTCATGGGGAAATCAAGTTTGTATAAAGATGATAGATGGATGGATGGATAGATAGATAGATAGATAGATAGATAGATAGATAGATAGATAGATAGATAGATAGATGATAGATAGAGCATACGTATACAGTGAATACATAAAAAGGCAAACCAAGTAGTTAAATACAAGGTAATTTGTGAGTAAAGAAATGCTTTATTGGAGTCTATAAAGGGTTACTCCCCCTCCCCCAATAACTACTTTGGTAGAAACGGAGCCACACTTAGACATGTGTCATTACAACTCCACTCTCATTCATCTCACAAATACATGTGGTTTGGTTCTGGATCTGAAGTAGCTACATCTGCTCTATGACAGACATGAAAGCAGATTTAAGGATTAATCGGTCTCATTTCCCAAAGAGTGGCAGAAACAACTTTTCCCCTATACTTTCCTGTCACAGCTGCAATGGGAAGTAGGACTTCCATAGCTGGTCTGCACCACTGATAATTTGACAAATGCCCAAGGGGAACCAGCCAAGCAGATAGGGGGGATGTAAAGTCAAGCTGGGCCTCAGCTCCTAGTCTTCTTTTTGCATATCTTCTCAAAGCAGAGTAGTCTGTCACTGCCAAAAGCAGGGGCTTCATTTTTCATGCAAATGCTGCATTTCTGGATGCCAAAGGATAGGAAGACAATGAATGACACCTGAAACTGTGTGATACTCACTAAAGGTCCATTATAAAATGAGATCATGTTGGAAAATGTGCAGGTGTTGATCTCCAACAGCTTTATCTGAAGAAATAAAAACTGTGGGCAGCAAGCCACAGAACACTTGTTCTCAGTCTGTCATTTTGTAATGGCCTCATTTCCTATGAAGCAGAGATATCTGCCTTTGAAGAGTCCAGTTCTCTTCTAAGGCTTTTAAAAATTTTATTTTTTCTTTTTTTTTCCCCTGAAAGTAAGAAATGTCAGAGGGGAAAAAAACTTAAGAGACAGGAACTCATTGCTGTACAGAGCATGCATTTGTTTAGATTATGTTAATGAGAGAAGTCACATTAGTGCTAACAACTTGAACTAGCTAACTTTCCTAAGGATGACTGAAATAAAAGGACCATCTGTGGCACAAATAGATTTATTTGTCCACTAAGTACCAAGAACAGATAGAGTGAGCTTTGATTTAGGTTTGAGTTTCATACTGCCATTTACCATCTGTGTGACTTGAGACAATTCATTTACCATCTCTTGTCTTCAGTTTCATCATGGGTAAAAGTAAGGGTTCAGAATAAATGGACTATAATGTTCCCAGCTCAAGATACTATAATTACTCCTAATTCTACCTACATTTGCCTTGATTTTTCATTTTTTTTTCAATCTCTCTAATTTTCTATGTGAGCATTTATGAAAGAACTCTCATGCAGTTTCTTCATTTCAGAATACACAGGAATACACATACTTTCCACAGTAAAAAAAATACTTAGGTAGCTAGGTGGCACAGAAGATAGAGTGGTGAACCTAGAATCAGGAAGATTTTAATTCAAAACCAGCATCAGATACTTTTTTATCTGTGTGACACTTGGTAAATCACTTAACATTTTTGTCTCCATTTTTTAATCTGTAAAATGGGAATATGGGTAGCTAGGTAACACATTCAATAGTGTGGCAGGCCTGAAATCAGAAAGCCTCATATTCCTGAGTTTAATATGTCCCCAAATTCTTACCAGCTATATGATCCTGGACAAGCCTTTTAACCATACTTGCCTCATCTGCTATAAAATGAGCTTGAGAAGGAAATGGCAAATCAATCCAATATCTTTGACAAGAAATCCCCAAATGGAGTAATAAAGAATTGGACATATTGCCTTTCTTTTACTTGACTTTTAACTCCTTAAAGTGGGGCACTGTTTCCAGGCTGCAGTATCCCAAGCTTAAGAAGTCCCAGGTGGTATGATTTAAGGAGGATCAGGTTCTTCACTGGCCTGGCCTGTTCCCTGGTTTGTAGATGACCCCAGACCAACTTGCTAATCAACCAGCTTTGTGTGTTGTGGTTGTCAGCTCTGACAAGCCTGTGCCCCTCCCCAACCTGGGCCACTGCTACTCAAGTCTACCTCCTGGTTCTCAGCAGGAGTGAAAAATCCAAGTTCTGCCTCAGCACCACCATAGACCCCTGTAGTTTCCCCCCTGCCAATGGCTCAGCTCTCTCACCAGACTGTGAGCTTAGTTCCAGACAACACTGGCGCTTCAGCTGATTCAGAGACTCTGGGGGTCTCCTTCTCTGGTGAGGCCTTCCTGGGACTAGATCTGTGTCAGGGTGACTGTGGGGTTGGGCTTGACTCCTGTATCAGCACAGTAACTCCCTCCTTCTGTCCTTCCAAGTCATTCTTGGTTAGAAGATGATTTCAGCACATTCTTCTGTGAGTTTTGCTGCTCCCCCAGGCATTTTCCTATGGTGTTATTTGGATGTTTTTTGGAGCGATCGTGTCATGAGTTTGAGAGCTTTCTGCCTTTCCTCCAACAAGTGAGCAGAGCTGGGAGGACATTGTGCATAGTGACAGCAGTATTGTTCAAAGAGCAATTGTGAATGATTTAACTACTCTCAGCAATGCAATGATCCAAGACAATCCCAAGAAACTAATGAGAAAGCTTACTATGCACCCCCATAGAAAGAACTGATAAAAAGAACACTTGTGGATGGTACATATATAACCTGGTTGCAATCTTGTGGGGGGGGGGGAAAGGGAGAGAGGGAGGGAGAAAAATTTGGAACTCTAAATCTTATGAAAATTAATGTTGAAAACTACCCTTACATGTAACTGGACAAAATAAAACAAAATAAATGTTTGTTGCTAAACAAAAACAAACAAACAAACAAACAAAAAAAAGAATTGGACATGACTGAAATGACTGAACAACAAATTATATGAGAATCATATACCACAACTAGTTTAGCTATTCCTAAATTGATGGGCATCCTCTCAATTTCCAATTCTTTGTCACTACAAAACTCTGTTATAAATATTTTTGTACATATAGGTCATTTTCCTTTTTCTTTGATTTCTTTGGGATACAGACCTAGTAGTGACATTTCTGGATCAAAGGGTATGTAAAGTTTTATATGCCTTTGGACAGAGTACAAAGCTTATTTTCTAAAAGGGAAGAACATGAAAATATATAGGTATTTCAGTGGAGGAGATATTAGCCAATGGATGGGGTTTTCTGAGAAGGCCTTACATAGAAGGGAGCATCTGAAGAACTGAGTTTCAGAGGAAAAAAGACTGCATGAAGCAGAAGTGAAGAGGAAGTACAAGACAGACATAGAGATGAATTAAATAAGGAAAGATTAATGAAGGCAATCTTCTAGAGGAAATGCAAGAAGGGATTGAGTAAGAGTTCATGTATATACTTACTAGCTATGTGATCCTGGGCAAGTCACTTAACCCCAATTGCCTCAATGGAAAAAAGAAGAAGAGTTCATGTAGCAGTGCTGCCTATGAAAAAAGGAAGGACCACCACTCCATCAGAGATTGGAGTTAAGAATGAGATAATTCAAAATGATTACAAAAAATATTATTGGAAGGAGAAAAGAGGACTTTTGGTGAAAGGTCTCAATTGGCTTGGTAAAGTTTAGGTAAAGCACACAGACAGATGAGAAAACTGTGGATGGTGCTGCTTAGGGGGCCTCAGTATAGAAGTTGAAATTTGGAACAGTAACTTGAATGAGTAGGATAGAGAGACAATTAGGAAGGAGTGAAAGGATTGCCTTTTTGCAGTGAGGTCCCAGTGAGATTGAGATTAGATAGCATTAAGTTCTATTACTCTATGGTTCTATGATTCAACTTGATTTAGAAATGATTTTCAGTTGTTAAAGTAACCCTGGTTTTTTTTTTTATTCTTAGTAATTTAGTTACACAGATCCATAGCTTAAAAGGGAAGTGAATCTGTGAAAATTACCTTAAATGCCCAGGACAACATAATAGCAAAGTTTAAATTGAGTTGGATAGGAATGAACAATTCATGTCCAAAGCTGAAAAAAAAGGTCATTCAATTCCATTTGACAATAATTCATTGAGAATCTAATATGTGCAAGTCATTGTGCTAAGGATAACGGATGCAAAGACAAAAATGAAACATTCTATTGAATGGGAGATTGATACTTAGATAAATAAATACAAATTAGAGAAAAATTACATAAAGGGGATTATAGATCTTGGGTATGAACCCTGAAAGTCTTTCTCTTGATTCTATCAAAGAATGGTTAGGTATTTTTAGATGTCTAGAGAATCATGGAAGAAAGTCCTAATTTGGTATGTGATATGTAGTGGGGCAAGTGCTAGATTTGGAAGGAAAAGGCCTCAGTTCAAATTTTAACTTTGTTATTTATTGCAGTAGGACTTGAGACAAGTCACTTAATCTCTCTTTCACTTTTTTTCACAGATAAAATGAGAGGGTTCAACTAGAACTTCCACTGGCACTCTTTCAAACAATATACCTATGATCAATTAATCTCCCTTGGTTGGTTTTCTCATATGTTAAATGGGAAAACTATTAGTTGCCATCTCCCAAGACTGGTGAGAGGATAAAAAGATAATATTTGTAAAGGACTCTGGAAACTCTTAAGGACTATATAAGTGCAAGCTAGTAGTTGTAGTAGTAGTGGTAGATTATATAGATCAGAGTAGACTATGATCTCTCTGTCTCTGTCTTTCTCTTCCTCCCTCCCTCTCTCTCACTAGGACTCACTTTCCTCAACTTTACAATAAGAATTTTGTACTTGATGATCCTTAAGGTCCCTTCTACCTCTAAATCTATGCATCCATGCCCTATGCTTCAGTTAAAAAACAATTAGATAACAGAACATTTTTGTCTATAAATATTCTTTATATAAACCTAAAAGCCAGTGAATCATATTAAACAATAAATAGCATTCAGCAGATTGGAGTAATTCAATATAATAATACATTTTTATGGTCTAAAGATCCAAGTTATTCTAGAGTGAGGAGAGAGGAGTAGAAAAAATGAAGTGATGGGTGACCTCTTTCAGAAATATATAAAAGTAATCGATAATCCCTGACTTGATTGAATGAATACTTACACTTAACAATGGCAAACTTCTGTGGGAAATGAGAGACGGAGGGAGATTTTAGCAGATAACCCATCTTACAGTTCTTCATTCTTACCAGTGAGTCAACACCATTTATTTAGTGCCCGTTGTGTGTAGAGCACTTTCTCATTAATGACTTCTTTCAAGTACACTCCTCTCTATTTGGCCCCTTTTAATGTAAGAGGGGGGAAAGTAAGTGCCTTGCCCTTATAGACAGCATGAATTTCCTTTTTCCCCCTTTCCTTTTATTTAGAAGTGTTGTGAGACTTAGGGGGATGAGGTAAGGAGCGAGAGAGAATAGAATTAAAAAAAAAAAGTTTGAGGACTCCAGCTTTCTAGTATCACCAGAGGAAAGTAAGGTTTTAGACTAATCACATGGTGGTTTACAATGCTTATTATTCACCTGCTTTCTCTACTTTACCTTCTTTTGAATTCTATTCTCATCAATTCCCCTTTTCCACTCCTCACCTCACCATGAAAGGATTATTGTAGGTGAAAACCCTCTAAAGCATCTCATTCACATTCAGCTGAAATCCTCCACATTGGAAGCCTTTAAGCCTTTATTTAAAGACTTAAAAATATTATCAGCTCCTCACTCCTTACATTTAGCAACTGGCTAGAAGATAAAGACTATACACTAGAGAAAACACGCAGTTTAACAGAAACCAGCAGGTATATGGTAGATCATAAACCCATTTCTTTCTTTTAAAGGAATGATTGAGCTGCCCAACCCCACTATTAAAGTTGGTGGAGGGTGAGGATTCGATGAAAATTATTCTCCCCACTGGAATCTTTGCAAGCAATTCTGAGCAGAGGATGAAAATCATATCCTAGTGCTTCCTATTTGGATGTCATGAGGGTCACAAAGCCCTAGAATTTTTGCAAAGAATTATACCATAGAAACTCATGAAAAGAAAAGGATCTTCCTCCAATGCCTAAACTTAATAGCTTAGTTTGGATAAACCTGAACAACAAATAACTGTTTTTCCATTATTTGGGGTTTATGGAGGGGATTAAAGATAAATTGGGAGCTATTCTCTTTGCAAGGAAGAACCATCAACTCCCCCCACCAAATGCAACTTTTTGTTTTCTTTGTTTGGGGTTTTGTTTTTCATTTTAATTTTTCCCTGATGGCTAAAAGAAGCAGTGTGCCTATCAGATAGGTTTTGATGAAAGGAAACTATAGGTATGGAGAGTAACTAGCTCTTGGCACAGTTTATGCCATTTCCTAAATGATAAGAACAAAAACCACACAAGGTCATATGCCAAAACATCAAGCACTTATGATTTCATCATTATATACTAGTTTTCAGTTTCCTTAAAAAGGAAATAGACCTCTAGATCCACTACAGCTCTAAATCTTATATCTTATGAACTTAATCCTACAAAATAGTTACAGAGATGTTTGCAATAAAAAAAGTGCCCATGATTGCACAGATAATAAGGTCAAAAGTGAACTCCTGGGCAGCTAGGTGGTGCAGTGGATAAAGCACCGGCCCTTGATTCAGGAGGACCTGAATTCAAATCCAGCCTCAGACACTTGACACTAGCTGTGTGACCCTGGGCAAGTCACTTAACCCTCATTGCCCTGCAAAAAAAAAAAAAAAAAAAGTGAACTCCATTTTGCCTTAATTAAAGTCCAGTACTCCATCCATTTTCCATATTGCTTCTGTGATACACATGACCTAGAAACTATTTTTTGGCTATCATTTGCATTTCTTCCAAGCATTCACTTATCCATTCTAGTTTAAATTATAGTTATTTATGTAAAGAGATACTGCCTTACTTACTGTTTTCTCTCCCTTACTATCTCAGTACATGATTGTCATCATAAGGTAGGAAAAAGGGCAGGGAAGGAGAAGTAAAGAAAGAGAAGAAAGGGAGGGAGAATGGGGAAAAAAGGAGGAAGGAATGAGGAAGAAAGGAAGGGAGGGAAAAAAGAAAGGGGGAAGAGAGAAACAAAAAAGGGAGAAGTAGAGAAAAGGAAAGAAGGAAGCAAAGAAAGGAGGGAGGAAGGAAGGAAAGAAGAAAAGAAGGAAGGAAAGAAGGAAGGAAAAGGAAAGAAAAAGAGGCAAGAAAGAATATATCATGGCAAACTTAAATAATACTATATTTAGCAGACACAGCTTCATCAGTGACAACGAAGTTTCATAGCACAAGTGCAATTTGAAAGTTAATTTTTACATTCTTAAATGTGTTATTTAGCTTTGGTTGCAAAGGCAAATGAAAAAAAAGCCAATAAACTATGTGATTAATTAGTTTATATAGACTGAAAATCATACTCCAAAAATATTCTTTCCCCAAAAGAACAAACATCTCTGCCTAACTAGATAGAAACTTACTCCATGAAGATATTTGGTGTGATCTGGATAAATGTATATCAATCTGTGATATGATGTTATTATCATCTTAACAAAGGTTATGAACATATGTATCTCTGAGTAGCCAGTTCACTTCATCTCTAGATGTCAATTGTTTTAACTGCCTGGATTACTGAAGTAATCTAGTGTACTTAATTTATAAACAAGATAGATGTTGGTTCAAATATGTATCTGACAGTGTTTGTGTGACCATGAGCAAGACATTTAGTTCCTCTGAACTTCAATATCCTCTTATGTAAAGTGGTGATAAAATACCTATAGTATTTACCTCACTGGACTTTTTGTGAGGAACAAATGGGATAATTTATGTCAGTGTAAATCAGCAATGGGACATGATAGATGAAAACTACCTTTGACTATCTTAAGAGTATAATGTCAAAATTTTGCTGAAAATATTATGCTAAGGGGGCAGCTAGGTGGCACAGTGGATAAAACACCAACCCTGGATTCAGGAGTACCTGAGTTCAAATCCAGCCTCAGACACTTGACACTTATTAGCTGTGTGACCCTGGGCAAGTCACTTAACCCCCATTGCCCAGCAAAAAAAAAAAAAAAAAATTTCTGGCCTCAGACACTTGACACTTACTTGCTATGTGACTTTGGGCTAGTCACTTAATTCTCATTGCCCCACAACAAAAAAGAAAGAAAAAGAAAAAACTATGCTAAAAAACATGGGAGCAATCACACAGCCCTGCTTCATTCCATTGGTGGCTGGGAAAGTGCAAGAGTATGTCCATTATCCAGAACCAGGGCAAGCATGATGTCATGAACTTTACATACAATACTGATGGAATTTTCCCAGCAACCAAATTTTGGCATAATTTTCCACAAGCCCTCACAGCTGACAGTATCAAAAGTGATCAGAAGAAGCCATGAAAAGGCACTCTCGAGGTCTCTCTGAATAACTTTGTTATTTATTGTGAGACATGAGAGATACCGGCACAAGACCATCCAGCATGGCATGCCCACATCAAAGAAAGTACTGTGTTCTAAAAACAAAACAGAATTTCAGTAGATCAAAAGAAACATGAGGGGTGGCTAGGTGGCACAGTGGATAAAGCACTGGCCCTGGATTCAGGAGTACCTGAGTTCAAATCCGGCTTCAGACACTTGACACTAGCTGTGTGACCCTGGGCAAGTCACTTAACAAATAAAAAAGAAGAAAAAGTAAAAGAAAAAGAAACATGAGATGTGCAAACTTAGAGCAGCCATCCCCTCTCCAAATGTTCACATGGACTATTTGTGCTCAACCTGTGGTAGAGTATTCTAAGCTCATATGTGTCTGATCAGCCACAGTCAGACACACTTTAAATCGACTCCAACCCAGTGAGGCTATTTTGGTCCTCTTTGAGAACAAAGGACAACAATCAATGTAAAAACAAGTGAGGTGAAAATCTGACTGATCTATCCTATGGTCAGGCCACCCATGGAATATCCTCTCCATTTCTGGGTTCCACATTTCAAAAAAGAGGTTGAAAACTTGAATGTATCCAAAGAAGATGTGAGAGAACCTAAAGCTGTACCACTAAAGGATGCTAGAGAGCATTGAAAATGTTTGGCCTAGGGGAAGCTAGATGGCGCAGTGGATAAAGCACCAGCCCTGGATTCAGGAGGACCAGAGATCAAATCTGGCCTCAGACACTTAACATGTACTAGCTGTGGGACCCTGGGCAAGTCACTTAAACCTCCTTGCCCTGCTCAAAAAAAAAAGTTTGACCTAGAAAAGAGAAGGAAGAACAGAGAAACATGGATATTGTCCTCAACAATCTGAATGGCTGTCACATGTAAGACATGCTCTTTTAGGCCTTAGAAGACAGAGCTAGGGAAAGGAAGGAATAAGCATTTATATAGTGCCTATCATGTGCTTACCACTATGCTAAGTGCTTTACAAATATTATTCCATTTGACCCTCACAAAATCCCTGGGAGATAAGAGCCATTATCTCCATTTTACGATTGAGGAAACTAAGGCAAACAGTGGGTGAGTGACTTGCCTGGAATCACTCATCTAGTAAGTATCTGAGGGTGGATTTGAACTCAGATCATCTGACTCCAAGCCCTGTGCTCTATTCACTGCATTACCTAGCTGCTTCAACTAGGATTAAAAGAGGCAAGATATGTAATAAAGGAAGTTGGTTCAAAATAAATGAAGATGATGATGATGGTGAAGAGAAAAAGAAAGTATGTGCTGTTTTAAATTCTGCAAAAACTTTCTACATATTAACTCATTCTCACAGCTACCATGGGAGGTAGGTGCTATTGTTATCTTAATTTCACAGAGGAGGAAATTGAGACAAAGAGAGGTTAATGATTTGCCCAGCATCACATAGTTAGTAAGCATGTAGGACAGTATTCAAACTTCAGTCTCTTCAACTCTAGGTCCTGCTCCCTATCTATTGTACCACCTAGCTTCCAGAAAGCCTTAATTTACTGACTATAATGGTCTGAAAATGAAATTGAATCTCTTAGAAATTAATAAGCTCCATATCACAAGAAGTTTGCAAGCAGAGCTAGAAGACTACTTGTTTAAGGGGAGAGATGTGAGGATTTATAATTTCAGTAGTTCTTGGACTTGAAATCTGAGATCACTTTTTTGGGGGGGGGCAGGGCAATGAGGGTTAAGTGACTTGCCCAAGGTCACACAGCTAAGAAGTGTCAAGTGTGGGAGGCTGGATTTGAACTCAGGTCCTCCTGAATCCAGAGCCGGTGCTTATCCACTGCACCACCTAGCTGCCCCCTGAGATCATTTTCAACTCCAGGTCTATGACATGATATAATAAGACTCTATAATAGATGGGCATTATTAATTTAATTACATATCTGCTGACTGAAATCTATCATTTACATGACTATCCAGTGCTAGTATTAGAAAACTTCGAAAGACTAAGAAAATAAAATCCCTTAGAAATAAGAAGGGGGCAGCTAGGTGGTGTAAGGGGCAGCTAGGTTGTGCAGTGAATAAAGCACCAGCCCTAAATACAGGAGGACCTGAGTTCAAATCTGGCCTCAGACACTTGACACATACTAGCTGTGTGACCTTGGGCAAGTCACTTAACCCTCACTGCCCCACAAAAAATAATAAAAAGGGGAAAAAAAGAAATAAGAAAGTAATACAACTTACTTATAATTTTTTCTTATAAAACAATAACTCTAAAATTAAGGTTTTAAAATTCAATTATTATTTCCCAAGAAAAATTTAGGTTAATATTTCATACCTTTTCTGAGGCTAACACTAATGTTTCATAAACTTATCAGGTTTATGAGAGTTGTAAATAAGTTTATTCACTCCTACCAATATATAAACACTGAATACAACAATGACATTAGGGGAGGCAGGATATTAGACATGCATTATAGAGCATAAATGTATTCTGTGTCACTATTATGATTTACCAATCTATACTTTCCACCAGAATATCCACTATAGTATGTATTTGGGCACTTAGCAGATACTAGACCTAATAAAAATGAGAATTTCTGGGCATTAAATGCATTTTAAAGAATGATTCCATTTTTATATTCCCTCTGAAGAGCAAAACTCTTTTGTTTGAAGGAAAAAAGTCTCCAGTGGGAATCTTTATTCATGCAAATAACTGGCTTCATGTGGCCAAAGACCTAGAAATTTTCTACACCAGAGTGAATTTTCTTGGCAAAAATGTCACAATATGGGGGCAGCTAGGTGGCATAGTGGATAAAGCACCGGCCCTGGATTCAGGAGGACCTGAGTTCAAATCCAACCCCCCACACTTGGCATTTCCTAGCTGTGTGACCTTGGGCAAGTCACTTAACCCTCATTGCTCTGCCAAAAAAAAAAAAAAGGAGATATGGGATGATATTAAAGAGCATGGGATGATTAAAGAAGATATGGGAATGTCTGTAGGAATAATGAAGCAATGAATAGAGAGATTAAAGATATGTAAAAGTTGACTGACAAGCACATGGCAACTATTGGATACGGAAGAGGAGAAAAAGAGACAGAAATAGAGACAGAGAGGCTTAGATAGAGAAACAGATATACTGAAATAGAGACAGAGGGACAGAGAAGAGTCAAGGATGACACTTGGGGACTGGGGGGATTGCATTGCCCTTGACAGTGTGTATTTTAAAATTCTAAATGTGGGTTCTTATCTGTCCCCCCAGTTTGGGGGAGGGGGACTGGCTAAAATCACTGATAAATCAGTTTAGGTTTTTAAGGGTTTATTAAAAGATATAAGATAGTAAAGAAAGAGAAAGATCAAGAACAGATTTCTTAAAGCATGGAAATCCTAGCCTTCCTAAGCCTCCTGCCACCAAGCCGATGTCTCAAATCAAAAAGAGCTAATCAACCCTCAGCTAGCATCTGCTTCCCATTTCATGTTCTCCTCCCCAAAATGGAAGATTCTTCAAGGTGATTGGCTAGCATCATTCAAATCCATTGCTTCACTGGGCTCGAAGGTGGTCTTAAGTTAAGTTCAAAGGTTTTAGCTTATGAGAACAATACCTTCTTAAGGGCTAGCCAGATGTGCTTACAATCTCAGTTTACATTAATCTCCAGGTTGGCCTTTGAGTATCTGCTAAATCCCCTTATTATTATCTTGACACAACAGGAAATAGAATGCCTAATATATTTGTAGTATTGTAATAGTCATTCAGCATTGATGATCTCAAGGAGGATAAGAGAATGATGGAAGTAATGATAATAATACCCAGTATATAGAATTTTATTTATTTATTCATTCATTCATTCATTTGTTTGTTTTGGCAGGGCAGTGAGGGTTAAGTGACTTGCCCAGGGTCACACAGCTAGTAAGTGTCAAGTGTCTGAGGCTGGATTTGAACTGAGGTCCTCCTGAATCCAGAAGTTGCTTTATCTGCTGTGTCACCTAGCTGCCCCTAGAATTTTAATTTCTCTCAAACTCTTTAATTAAAACAGCCATTCATGAGATAGGTAATACAAATGCTATTTAATATTCAATTTACAAAAGAAGATACTGAGATTGCAGAGGGATCATACAGCTAATATGTGTTAAAGCTCTCACTCAGACCCATTGTCTTCCAAATTTAAGATGAGAGTTATTCCCTCTCTATTACACTGTCTCTCTTTTCAAGAACCTAAAGGTCTTCTACTTGAGTTAATTCTCTGGTCACTCTGGGAAAAGACATTTGAAACAATAAGGCTTTCCTTGGAGACTATAGAAATTTTTTTTTTTGGTTCAGTCAATTAGATAAAGGTTTCATGACTATCTATTTTGGACTACATTCTTGCATATTGTTTGAAGCGGTCTTCCAGGATTCCTGTATCTGAAAGTTGTTAAAGTCTTGATGACTTTTTGGCCAGTCGTAATGACTAACCTCAGAATTCTTATCTGAGTCACCTGAACTCTTCCTCTAGCTTTGTCCAAACACTGAATTGTATGTTCTTGCTAAACTGAACTTTTCCATTCTCCCAATACACAAAATTCTATTCTCTGCATCAAATATCTATGTTTGTCCAGTTTATCTCCCATGGCTGAAATTCATTACATTCCTTCCCTGATCCCCCTGACTGCTAATTTGCTCTCAAAAATTTTTTGAATTACTCTCTGTACATATATTTATATCTGTATATTTCTACCCCTCCTCCAATAATATAAGTTTCTAGAAGGCAGGGACTGTTTCATTTTTTGTCTTTGTAGCCCTGAATACCTAGCATATATCTGAAACATGGTAGAGATATAATCAAGGCTTGTTGAATGTTAGTAGTCTTATGATAGAAACATAAATAAAAAGCAAAAAGAAGAGAGAGGTAGTGTGGTAGAGACAGTTAATAGAGAGTAAGCATACTTAGAAAGATCTAGGTTCATTTACTGCATCTAATATAAACTCTCTGGATAAATTTTTTGCAAGTTTTGTAACCAGTCAATAATCTGTGCCCATTAGAATATATGCTTCTTGAGAGTAGGGTATGGTTTTCTTTTCTCAATCTTAATCGTATTTTGTTTTTTCCAATTACATGTAAAGACAGTTTTAAACATTAATTTTTATTTTATTTTTGGGGGGGGGGGCAGGGCAATGAGGGTTAACTGACTTGCGCAGTGTTCACACAGCGAGCGTCAAGTATCTGAGGCCAGATTTGAACTCAGTTCCTCCTGAATCCAGAGCTGGTGCTTTATCCACTGGGACACTTAGCTGCTCCTGGTTTTCTTTTCTAAGACTAAGCTGGGGAGAAGGTGCCTATCTACATTGCTAGAAGGAATTTCCTCACCAGAAGTGTCCTAGATCAATAAAATCACAGGCCTACTCCAGAAACAAACAGAACCAACAATAATTCATTATTTACATAATTAAAGGCAATAGGTTTGATTAATTTGTTGTTTCCTTTTAACTCACTGTTTTAATGTATTTAAGGATTTGGGGTTTTTATTTTTGATGGGAAGGGTGGAGGGTTCTGGGATATTATACAGTATCTTCATCAATGGAAGAATGGAAGGTCATTGATGAAGAGATCCTTAGTAAAGAAACCAGAGGACTACTCATATATTGTAGGAGTATAATGCTGATTGGAACTTTTCTCTTTGCCCTGATTTGGGAGCTGGGTATTGATTCTCACACAGCAACAGAAGTAACCTAATAAGATGAGCAAGTGAGCGCGTGGCAAATGTTTCCCATCACTTTTTCTTATGACAATCTAAAGTCAAAGGGATTTTTAGTAATCAGAGCCAGCTTAACACTAAGCAAAAAATTAAATTGTCCAACTTCTTACCTGTGCATCAACAGGATTTCTTATGCCTCTAACAGCTATAGTTAAGCAAGAGATATGATTTCTTTTTTCTTCAGGGGCTGCAATACACTCTGCAGAGAACAAGGAACACACAATTATTATAGGAACTTGATTTGAGCCAGCTCTTGAATTATATACTTGACAAGATTCTGCTGGGCCCCTTCCCTCATAGGGTAGATAAAAGACAACAAAAACAGAAGTCACTTGTTCACATGTCATAGAATTTCTTCCTGTACTATTTGAAGGTTTTTTTTTTCCCAGTCATCCAGGTGCTATAAAGCAATCGGTAAAATAGGTCTGAGAAACTCATCTTCACAATGAGAACAAATGAAAAGGGATTCAGAAGCAGTTTACAGAGACAGAAAATTGTATAGCAGGTTATATTGACTCCCTTTGAAAGTGCATTTATCACAAAGTTATTCGGGGACTTCTATCCATAAAGCAAAAAACTCACATGTTTTCTAGCCAAATCTGCCTTTGTGTCATGGTCAAGAAAGAGACAGATATGTAGACAGGAAATTTGCTTGTCTACTTAGACCTATTACTCACTAGATCTAATATTCCCAAGAGAGAAACATTGACAAGAATTAGTGAGAAGTTAAAGTAATTTTTATACCTATAAAATCAGAATCACAAAGTTAAAAAGAACCTCAGAAGTCAGATAGATCCTTCTTAATGGGAACAAGAATCTCCTCCAAAATACTGCATATAAAGATTTTTCTGGACTGTACTAAAGGAGAATCTGCTCCCTCCTAAGGGAAGTGCTTCTACTTTTCAAGCAGATCTAGTTTAGTAAATCAGTTCCTAAACAGTCAGACATTCAGTCACTCAATAAGCATTTAAGTGTTCACTAAAGGAAAGGCATCTTGCTAAGCAGTGCAGGGTGGGAAAGTAAAGGGGGAAATGGGAGAAGGGAGGGATACAAGAGCAAAATAAAAAAGAAAACCATACCCTACTCTCAAGAAGCATATATTCTAATGGACAAGATAATGAAAGTAGGTATATAGATATATTCAAGATATATATAGAAAGAGTAGATGATGGTAATCTAAAAGGGGAAGGAATTGACAGCTCTGCATTTGTCAAAATTTCATTACTCCTACCAATGTTCCTGCCCTCTAGAGTCAGAAATAAAAAGATGAATTCTTCCTCCACATGAGAGCCCTTTAAATACTTATATTGCTGAACTTTACATATCAAAACAAAAACTTTAAGAACATATATTTGGAATGTCAGCATTACCAATAATCATATATTAATTCCTTACTATGTTCAAGGCATTTTACTAAGCACTGAGTGAACAAAGTGTTATGGGGGAAATGATGAGGTTTGAGGTTGGAGTTTCTTAGGAATTCCTCCTTAAAGAATTATACCCTCTTGCACACAAATCCAATTAGAATAAAATATTTTATTTGGGTACTAGAGAAAGGAAACCAAGAGAGAAATCATTGGACTTCTCATGGGGAGACTTGGTTCTCTTAGATACCTATCTCCTTGAGCAGGAGACAGGCAAATACTTTTATAGAGGACCGATGGTAGTCCGATCTGACTGTGGAAAGTTCCCTTATTGAAGGTGCTCCCTCGGATGAGGGAGGACCATCTTCCACTAGTGGTGGCTGAGAGAAGTTGGTCTAGAGGTGACTCTGATCTCTTGAGCTATCTCTATCCCCCTGGTGCCATTCAGACAGTAGTCACCTAGGCTTATCTCCCTGGGGGAGACTGGAATGAAGTTTGGTGGTCCTAGAGTTAGATCAGTCCCGATTGGGTGCTACTTAACTCTTTTAGGTCTGTCTGTCTTTGGTTTAGCTTTTCAAGAACGTCCCCTGAGTTTCCCCTGAAAACTTCTGAGGTACCCCAGGCCCATAACACAAAGGATATATAGAAAGACTGTCTTTGCATTTATTTTACTGTTTCATAAAACTCATCCAGTTTTTCAACTAACTTCTTTCTATCCGTTATTCATTTGTGAAAAACATTTGCCATGCCTTGTCATTTTGTGCATTGATAGTAGATTAGTCTATTGTAACAAGTAAGAATATGTAAATCAGTATATTTAGATTGAAGCATAGGTAGAGACTTCTAGGGTAAGTATTTAAATAGAAAAGACAGTGATCATTTAAAAATGAGGAATAAAGTCAGTCAACCGTGATCCTTGACCTTCACTGCCTGAAGATCAGGTGTGTTATACATCTCAACCCTCCCCCAGAATTCTAAGTACTCTTTATGAAGTATGTGTAAGTGTGTGTGTGTGTGTGGTATTTAGGGTCCCTGTAAAAAGCTCCAGTCTGCACAAGTGGTATTCACTCAAGTATAAGGGGTGTCCTACATCCCAATTCCATTTAACCACTTAGAGTCAGATGAGCTTTTTGCAAGGAAATATTTACTTCAAAGGTTTCATAACAAATTTATAAACTTACTCCTAGTCCAATTTATAGATGCAGCTTGTTCTAGTTAATACCTCCAAGCAAAGGAGGCTACCCCCAGCCATTTGGTAGGAAACACAGAGTGGTGGGCGATCTTTGAATATCCAAGCCAAGCCACATTTAGAGTGCCTCTGGAAAAGGTAATTTGGGCAAACTTCAAGTTTCATTACAAAAGTAAGAAAATACAATAAAAATTTAAAAAGAAGTTCATGTAGAATACGATTTTAAGTGGGTAAATGTTAATGCGGGAAAAGATTTCATGTAGGAGGTAACACAGGAACTAACCTTTGAAGTTAAGTAGGGGGTGCTTGTAGGCAGAGGTGAATAGACAGTTCATTGTAGACATGGGGGACTCTTTATATAGTATATGGATAATGGTGTGTATGTATACCAAATGACAGACCAAATTGAACGGAACAAATATAATATGAAATAAGATGAAAAATGTAGGTAGAAATCATATTATTGAAGATTTCTTTGGAGGCAACAGAAAAAAAACATTTAAGAATTTTGAGTATAAGGATAATAAAGAGCTGAGTATGCTATTAAGTGAATGACTTCTTCTTCTTCTTTTTTTTTTTTGCTTCTGATCCCTGATCTTTATATCCCTGTACTTTAGTTTCACAACATGTAAAAAGAAGTATTACAAATAAAAGATGACAGAGAGACAAAGACACACAGGGAGAATGACAGAGAGAGAGAGAGACAGACAGACAGACAGACAGACAGACAGACAGACAAACAGAGACAGAGAGAGTTGTTGAGCTTCAGGACAGGTCTGACTGAAGAAACTAATGTTCCTTGGTGAGTCCAGGTTCAGCAATTCTTGTTTATTCACGTGTTTATAATCAGGCTCTGGTTAAGTCAATCATGGGAACTATTTTATAAGAAGCCAACTTATGAAACAGAATAATAATTCATTATTTTAGAATGTAACATTTATCTGGTTAAATAACTGATATAAGCTGGGTTTTGTTTGTTTGTTTGTTTGTTCGTTTGTTTTGTTTTTTTCAGGACAATGCCCTTATAGTAAGGAAAGTTCATGTGCAAGCACATGATTTCATGAGCACAGATCTGGAGCAAAAGGAGCTGTATATTTTTTATCATGAACTTTCATCAGTCCATTAAAATATCTAATTCTTCTTCTTCTTCATGTCAGGAATATTTCTTTTCTTGTAATAGCTAGTAGCCATTAGAATCTGAATGCTCACTCCCCTAGAGAATGCTGGAGAGAATCATATTTGCAAGTTATTACTCTGGCTTTCTTTTTTCTACATTCCATTTAGACTATAACTCTTGTGTTATGACATTATGTTTAAAAAGTTACAATTAATTATAAGATAATTTATCTTACATTTCTTGCATTTTCATCTCCTTGTTAGAATTTTAGAGGCCCTCTAGTTCTTTAAAGAAATTTGGAAGCGCATTTGTTTCATTAAGGACACATTTATTCACAAATTTTCTCTTATGATGGGTACTTATGCAGGCAACTAATTTCATTAATATTATCTTGAGACTTTCTGGCTTATATTTCAAAAGCTGACGTTTTAAGACATCTTTTCCAAGTTCTGGGGGTGCACACTATTTAGAACCTGTAGACTTCTTATGTACTGATAACAAATAGTATGTGATCCTACATTATAGGGAGATTGTTAATATGGATGGATGAGACAAACTGACTTTGCTTCTCTTTCTAGCAACATTTTGGGGTTTTGCTGCTTTTGTAAGAAGTTATCAAATGAGTGATCTGAATTTGCTGTATCTATTTCCTTGCTTATTCCTTAACAACTATAATCCTATAGCTCCCCCCACCATTCTACTGAAATTGCCTTCATAAAAGTCATTGATAATATCCTAACCAGTGGCCATTTTGTACTCCTCTTCTGGTTGATATCTTGGTAGTATTTACAAATATTGACCACATCTTCCTTGTAACTCGGGCTAACTTTAGCTTTTCTAACTCAACACTTTCCTCATTCTCTTATCCCTTTGATTGGTCCTTATTTGTTTCTTTCCTATGGAAAGTGAAGAGTTGACTAAATCACCTCTTTCACTTTCAGCTCTAAGTCTAGGATTTGTGAAGTGACTTAAGTCCTGGTATTTGGGGTTTCCTTCTCATCCCTGAAAAAAATCTGGAAAAATCATGAGCATTGAACCGGAAGACAGTCTTGAATAGGAGATTTTAAAGGCAGGTGCACTTGTTTTGAGAGAATGAAAGTAAAAAGCTGGGTTTTCAAGGGCGCAGCAGCAGCAGCAGCAGCAGCAGCAGCAGCAAGAATTACCTTCAAGGACTTAACAATAAAGACCTTGATAGAATCAACAACCTAGAGGCAATAAAAGAAAAGGAGGAACCAAATGAATAGTGGGCTAAGATGTAGGTAGAGAAAAGGTGATGTGAGGGAAGAGGAGGCTATTAGAACCTGAAAACATCTTGGAATTGGTGACTGATTTAAACTCTATGTTGTACCCACCTCATCAAGGACAGAGGAAAGCCCCCACAAAAAAACGCCTGCACAGGGCAGCTAGCTGGCACAGTGGATAAAGCACTGGCCCTAGATTTAGGAGTACCTGAGTTCAAATCTGGCCTCAGACACTTGACACTTACTAACTGTGTGATCCTGGGTAAGTCACTTAACCCCCATTGCCCCGCAAAAAAAAACAAAAAACAAAAAAACAAAAGGCCTGCCCTTTCTCAAGTTTTCCAGTCCCAGTCAATATCCAATAACAGACAAATAATAAACTGAATTTTCTTCTTTCACCTAATTATTTCCTAATTTTTCCTCAAACATAAAAAGGCATGGTTAGCTTGAGAGAGCTTTTCCTACTGAGTTATAAATGAGTTAAAATCTACAATGGTGGAGAGTTTCCACTACAGGAGTTCCTAGTGTTAACTGAATCATTCATTCTTAGTATATTTGTAGTCCTATTGTTACAGGGAATTTAAGTATGGGGGGGGCAGCAATGTGTTAAAGAGCACAATTTCCAAATTTTGTCTACTTTATGTAAATATTTTTCTAAATATTCTTTGGTAATATGCTCAAGAAAACAACCTAGAGGCAATAAAAGAAAAAGAGGAATCAAAAAGAGAAACTGAATACTGGGCTAAGATGTAGGTAGAGAAGGAAGCTCTATTCAAATTAATATTCTTCCAGTTTTTGTTTTGTTTTTGTTGTAGGGCAATAAGGGTTAAGTGATTTGCCCAGGGCCACACAGCTAGAAATTGTCAAGTGTCTGGGGTCGAATTTGAACTCAGGTCCTCCTGAATCCAGGGCTGGTGCTTTATCTACTGTGCCACCTAGCTGCCCCATTCTTCCAGTTTTTATGCAGATATTTAAAGTTTAACTCAAAACATTCAAGGAAATTTGAATTCAATTGCCTATACATTTGTATTGGATGTCCTTGATGTTTTCCCAGGCATCTCCCACTTTTAGATTCTCTGGCTTCCTTCAAGTCTTAGTTCAAATACCATCTCATTCAAGAGATGCTTGCAAGTTTCTGTAACTGCCTTCTCCTGTGAGATCACCTTCTATCAACTCTGGATGTATTTTCTATGTTCCTCTTAATGTATACATTATCTGCTCCATGAAAATATAAACCTTGGGGGCAGCTAGGTGTTGCAGTGGATAAAACACCAGCCCTGGATTCAGGAGGACCTGAGTTCAAATCAGGCCTCAGACACTTGACACTAGCTGTTTGACTTTGGCAACTCACTTAACCCTCATTGCCCCCCAAACAAACAAAAAATGTAAACCTCTTGAGGGTAAAGATTATTTTTGTTTTTTCTATTGTTTCCTGGGGGTTTATCAGAGTGCTTGGTGGATAATTAGTACTTTATAAATGCTATGCATTGAGTTTTTTTATATTCAAACACATGCACAGATTCAATTGCAGGGGTTTATGGGAGGGGAATGAGGGACATGATTCCATATATGTAAAGTGACATTGCATTCAAGGGTCTCACATCTTTAACTCCTGATGCCCACATTTTATGCCTTCATTCCTTCTCCTTAGAAGAATCAAAGCAAAAAACAAGATTCCTCTCATTTTTACACTTATGACCTGTATTCATTTTCACTGAATAATGATTTGTTTTGTCTATACAAAAACAACTATACTCTTGTTAATTTAATATGAATACAATCTCATAATCACTAAGAAAAAACACACTGGAATTATAACTCACTTCAAAAACCCCTTTTGATATTCATCTAAAATTTTGCAGTCTTCCTAGTGAATAAATAAATATCTGTGAAAACAAAATCTAAATTATAACATGTAAACATTCATCAGTTCATTTGAAAAATATACTCAAAAATATGATATAAGATGGCCACTCCATTTCATTGTAAAATGTCAATATCTAAAAATAAAAAAAGGTCACTCACTTCCATTTACCTGACAGGGATATAATAATGCACACACCCTCCATCTCCTAGCTGCATTTTCTCCCCAAGCATAAGATGGACTCTGCAATTTTCTCGTCAAAGCAGAAACCAGGTATTTCCAGCTAAATGGCAAAATGGCAAGGTGAGTGTCTCACCATTACAGGGGGAAAATCTATCCACTTACCATTTCATAGCAGAGTTTTACATATATTATTCAGGAGAAATAGTGTTAACTATAGCAGTGGTCCAAAAAAGAAAATCAGTGTGTCACAGGAAGATACCACTTTGGAAACAATCAAGTATGCACAGTTAGAAAAATGGTTAACAGCCAGTTGTTTGCAAATTAACCAGGTGTGAATTGAATGCATATGGACATAGCCTTTTGAATCCAAATTTTCATACTGTGGTAATAGTTGAAGGGCTCCTGAATTTGTAGTTAAACTTTCCTCAGATTCTAGTTTAGCCCACATAATCCGTAGGGATCTTTGTTCTAATTCCTAGTTCAACTAATGCCATTTGATCAAGTCCCTATTAGGGTGCTTTTTCCCAAGGATATCTGTTGAGAGTTAAGTCGTGCAACCTTTACTACCTTTGAGAGAGGGGATATTTACTGAGATGGTTCAATAAGACCATGAAATACATAGAGTCCAGAGAAAAATGAGAATATGTGTGGCAAATAGCTAAATCACAGCTCCTGGTTGCCACTAGTCTTTTTTTTAATTTAATTTAATTTAAATTTAAATTTTTAATTTTTTGGCAGGGCAATGAGGTTTAAGTGACTTGCCCAGGGTTACACAGCTAGTAAATGTCAAGTGTCTGAGGTTGGATTTGAACTCAAGTCCTCCTGAATCCAGGGTCAGTGCTTTATCCACTGTGCCTCCTAGCTGCCCCTTCTGCTAGTGTTTTAATACTTTATTTCCCCTTCTATTTGTGGAATACTCAAGAAATACCACCTCAAACAAGGTGAATCTACATTCCGTTGGTTCTTGGCTGCATTTGTTCTGATGCAGACATGGTCACAAGAAGAGGTGAGGATGCCATTTAAGACACGGAGAAGTAGATAGATGGTAAATCCAACATCCTTTGGACTCTTCAGAGCAAGAAGATCCTTTGAGGGTCTAAACTGGTGGTAAGGAGAAGGAAACCTAATCAAAACCAAAGCTTCTCTTTCTCTCCCTTCTCTAGGAAGTCACTTCTCAAAAACTTCAAGTCAGAAAAAATTTTACACTTCAATTTCTAAAGTTACATTTTCCAAATGTTTGATGTTTTTGTATAGGACCATGCCCCTAATCCACTGTTACAGACCTCAGGTTTGTTGCCATTTCATTGCAAGTAATGGTTCACAAATACTTTCCCCAAAAGGCCTGTGATTTATTAATGAATTGAGATGTATTCCCATCCAGTTAAAGTATAAAGGAAGTTTAAAATGGGGTTTGAAACACATTCTTTTAGGATCATAACTTTAGAGTTAGAAAAGACTTTAGAAGTCAACTAGTCCAACACCCATATTTTATATATGAGGAAACTGTCACTTAGAGAAGTTAACAAGTTGCACAAGGTCAAATATGTCATAACAGTAGAGGGATATGAACCCAAATACTCCAATTGCAAAGGCAATGATTCTGTTAGACCAAAAAGGAGTCTAAGTATAGTAGCAGGTGTAAGGGTAGTCTTAGAGTCAAAAAGATCGCATTAAATTATACTTCTCTAATGTTGAGTAGGTCCCTGGATATGTCACTTAATCTCTCAATGCCATAGGCAATTCTCTGGGGCTACAAGGACGTTCCAGACCCACATAACTCAGAGTTGCCCATAGTAATTAAAAAAAAATTAACCAGTCTGGAGAAAAACAAACAAATAGCAACAACAAAAAGGTCAAAATTATTTAGGCAATTTCTGAGATAATTAAGGTATATAAAACATCTGACTTTTTTTTTTTAAAAAGCACATTATTTCCATAGAATATCAATATTTATTGGATTTACTGCTTTGCTTTTTACTTTTAATATTTTGACATTCTAAAATTGATAGAGAATTGTAAAAGAAAATTTCCATATGCAATGGACAGAAAAGTAGGACTGTACATGAAACTATGAATCTTATTTCATACATACACATAACAATTGTATATTTAAGTATATATCAAATTCTACATTAATTTGAAGCTTTTTGATTGTTTATGCTTCCCTCTCACTCTCCTGTTTTTATCTATGCATTTAAAAAAATGATTCAGGGGCCAGCCAAGTGGCTCAGTGGATAAAGCACTGGTCTTGGATTCAGGAGGACCTGAGTTCAAATCTGGCCCCAGACACTTGACACTTACTAGCTGTGTGACCCTGGGCAAGTCACTTAACCCTCATTGCCCTGCAAAAACAAACAAACAAACAAACAAAAACAAAACAAAACAAAAGATTCACTTGCACTATATTCTTTTTTCTTCTTTTTTTGCGGGGGGGGCATTGATTGATATTGCTGATACCCACTTCTCCTACTTCCCCATGTTATTTTTTTTCTCAAGAAGAGCATAATATAAAATAAAATCTCCTTTGTAGCAACTTAGTATAATTAAGTGAAACAAATCAACACATTGGCCAAACACATTGGCTAGGCCAGAAAATGCATGTCTCATTCTACATTTCTACTTATTATCTATCTGTTAAGAGATGGTAAACATCCTTCATCAACTAAATTCAATGTCAAATGCTATTTTCTGATTGGTATTCTTGTGTCTCTAAGAATTGACATTTGTTAGTATTGATTATTAAAGTAAGACCTTGAATAAATTACTCTTTTGGTTAAAGATATGTGAAGTGGCTAAGTATATATGTGTGGCAGAACTATCCCTTAAATCTATGACCTGTTGAAATTAGCATTAGAACTATGTAATTTACTTGATTTATCAGAGAGAAGGAATGGAAACCATAGAGCATATTAGGTATATGTAGCCGTAAGATTAAAATGCTATGGTTTGAACATCCATAATTTAATTCAAAGAAATCCTATAATATTTCTGAAATTTTAGTCTGAAAACACCACCAGATCAGTTTCACTGATATGATAGAAATATGATTTACCATGTTTTCTGTCAAGTTTATGATCAGACTATTAGCTATGGTTTATAGAGAGAATCTTTTGCAGTTGACATGTGGAGCTGTCAAGAAAGTATAACAAAGGGGGCAGCTAGGTGGCGCAGTGGATAAAGCACCAGCCCTGGATTCAGGAGTACCTGAGTTCAAATATGGCCTCAGACACTTGACACTTACTAGCTGTGTGACCCTGGGCAAGTCACTTAACCCCCACTACCCCACAAAAAAAAAAACAAAAAAACAAAAAGAAAGTACAACAAAGAGTATGTTATTTTCTTTAAACTTGTTTACTACTTGAAGTCTTTGAATAATGCCACTGGGTGTTTCCCTTTGTTACCTACAGTTCATTTTAGGAAGAAGTATGCTTTCATTTAGGTGGCTAGTGTCAATGACAGAACAGGATAGTCATTTAAGTGGACAAGAGTAGTAGTCTTTGAACTTACATTTGAAAGAAAATACTTTTACAGGGGTTCTAAGACTATTTGCTAAAGTGTCAATACTTCCCTTTGGAGCTTTCAAAATATGCACCCCTACAGAATTTCTATTTGCTAAGTGGCTATAAGCTAACCGTTACTTTGACAGGCAAA